>NC_134355.1:363450153-364050153 GCF_048569485.1 Anomaloglossus baeobatrachus
GTAGATGAGTACGGGGACTCCTGGTAGACCAGGCACGCACGGGGGACAGGTCCCTAGAGCCAGACATCCATTTAGTGGTCTTCTAAAACCTGCCGGTGATGGCACTCCAGGTATCTCACCAACCAACACAGAGTCCGCAGCATCAGCAGCAACAAGGGAACCCATAAGTGAGATATGGCAAGAAGCCATCTTTACTTGGTCCACGCTGCCAGCAAACGGACCAGAAAGGGGAGAAAAGGCAGATGCGACTTCCCTGGATAAATCCCATATACTTCAAGTCGGGGGTTACCCGAAAAAAGAAGTGCTAGGAAGGCGAGCTTGCAGTCACCTCTATATCAGCCTGAAGGATACCTGGTTCTCTCTGGTCTGTTTCAGTATCGCCCGGGTTACCTCACAGAAACAACTGAAAGTGAGTAAAAACCGTGAAAGACATTCTGGACTGTTTGAGTTATTCTGCGACCTGTGGTTCCACACATATATACATGAGCCCCTGGGGCCAGCCTCACTCTCGGGAGGCCATAACACCAGGCTGCAGACACCATCAGCCCCAGATGCTCGGTAAACTGCAGTGGTGGTCCCCCATCACCCTGACCGCAAAACCGAGAGTGGCGTCACGACTCCTATGAAAGTGAACCTGACATACCTGTTGCCAGAAGGGTCCCTACAGAGAAGTCCCCGCAGGCGACCGCTGCAGCGCTGTGGTGGGCGACTTATCTGCACACTAAATAGACAAATTAATCCATGTTAGTGCTTGCTCATCACTAATAATATTATGCACTAAGCGCCTAAGCACTCAGTGATTCCACCTCTTATTCAACTCATTAAGAGTTAATAGTGATGAGCAAGCACTCCCATGCTCAGATGCTTTGTACTCATTAAGAGCAGTTGGATGCTCGGATAGGTGTGACTTCATTTACCAGAAAAATGCTCAAGTACCCCATTGACTTCCGTTATAGTCAGGCGTTCTTGTCGTGCCAATCTGAGCATCCATCTGATCTTAGCATGGTATTGCTCGCTCATCACTAATTACGAGAACCAAACACCCAAGCATGGTAGTGCTCGCTCATCACTAGTTACTAGTACCGAGCACCCGAATATGGCAGTAATCACTCATCACAAGTTACTAGTACTGAGCACCCGAGCATGGTAGTGCTTGCGCATCACTAGTTACTAGTATCGATCACCCGAGCATGGTAGTGATCGCTCATCACTAGTTACGAGTACCAAGCACGTGAGCATAGTAGTGCTCACTAATTACAAGCTCAGAGCACCTGAGCAGTGTAGTACTCGCTCATCAGAAATTACAAGTACCGAGCACCTGAGCATAGTAGTGCTCGCTAATTACAAGTACCGAGCACCTGACCATGGTAGTGCTCACTCATCACTAGTTACGAGTACCGAGCCTAGTAGTGATCCCTCATCACTAGTTACGAGTACCAATCACCCGAGTGGGAGTGCACAATATTAGCCCTTAATTAGTTGAATAAGAGGTGAGCTGCCATTCACAGCAACAACCACTGCAAGGTAAACAGAGCCATGTTCTTCTGGCTATTTTTGCTGTTACATCTGGAGCTGACGGCAGCTGATTTGTGAGGGTGTCTGACCCCACTCTCAGAATCAAGATTTTGAGTTCTGTAGCAAAAATTATGTTGAAAGCTATATTTTTTTCTATGCAAATCTTCCCTTCACACAGACATAAATAAGGATATAATGTGAAATTAATCAGCACAGAATTTTAAACCTGCAAATGGAATGATGTTCAAAGGTGACCATTCACTTTTATGTTGCACATAAGTCTAAGGAAACAAATCAAATATTCTCCATGAAGTAAAAGATAACTTTGAAGATGCTCTTGTGTGATGGAAGATGCAAAATATTGCTTTAGTCTTACATTTTTAGTCTTCCCAAATAAAAAAAAAATGGCAACCTGTACCAATAATACAGTACCTATAAGAACATACACAGAAATTCCCGCTGCTTCATATTTTTTCTTGGATAGATGGGTTCATCCAAAAGCTATACATGGGACACAAAATCACTTGATGAGCCTGAGCAGAGAACACGCGATCCTGATCACTGGCCCATGGAAACAACATGGTGACTGTTAGTTAATGAGAAAATGCAGATGGCATGGTCTTTTCTGCAATTCTCATTGGTGCCAACACATATTATTTCATAAATGGGTTATGCTGCTGACAGTATACAAAATGTATGGATACCAAGAATATTAACTAATGATTTCTGCTTAAAACTACTGTTTCACCTACAGTATCTGATCATGAACATTTTGTGAGATGTTTGTAGCCTTTTTCTTGTTCAGGATTCTAAAAGTTGGAACAGTGATGTCCTATGTCTTCCCAACATTAGGGTTAAAAAATTATACTCATGTACGATATATCAAAATTTTCAAGAATTCTTCCAAAGCTAGTAAAGGCTGTCACCTTGTCTACTATACGAATGGCAGCTTGTCAGAAATGAGTAAGCTCTAGAAAGCTTTATATGACTGATCGGACTTAATTTTTAGATTGTGTCTCTGATCACCGACTTGAATAGGACATGCAGGAGATGTGTGCATTGGAGGGTCTTTTTGTTGGGTCATCACTTTACCCAACTTTTTAGGAACACTTTCAGATGCTCCTCCTCACATAGACATTTATATTGTTTTCATATATCATATCTTTAGTTTTCAGAGAACAAATTAAGCCATTGTGAATTTTCAGCTTTATGCATATCATCATAGCGGGATTGATAAGCCTTCTTTAGTAGTGCCTAGTTTTTTCTCCTTATGTAATTAAAAGGGGTGAAGTAATTCTTAATATCGGCATAATTTCATGTTTCTAATTTTTCTACGGCCTATACAGTTTTAGTCTCAGCATTTCAGAAATATAATTATTTTACTGACATCTCAGAAGATATTTACTTTCTTTCATGCTCTATTTTCTCTTAATAATACATTAAGTCAAACCTTTGATTAACACAAACTCTAATATGGTGACTTACTTATATCTGGCTTATGGCCTTTCAGTACACAAGTTTATATGTTATGAATATGAAGGTAGTGAAAGGAAATCTTCAATGTGTCTCTTGGTGTTTTTCATAGCAATATCTATTTTGAACCAATACAGCTTAACCTTTCTTCCACCTCATCATTGGTACTGAAGTTCTGCCTATGTTACAGTTATATCACTATCAAATTACTTTATACTTCAAGATAGACCATTCCCCAAGTCTTGAAAAGCAAAGGTTCTGGAAGAATAATGTTATTTTCTCCATGGGTAGGAATAATATATACAACTAAGTACAAGTGGGTGAAATAAGTATTGAACACGTCACCAATTTTCCAAGTAAATATATTTCTAAAGGTTCTATTGACATGAAATTCTCACCAAGTGTCAGTAACAACCCATCCAATCCACACAGGCAAAGAAATCAAACCATAGATGCCAATATATTACAGTCATATGAAAACGTTTGGGCACCCCTATTAATGTTAACCTTTTTTCTTTATAACAATTTGGGTTTTTGCAACAGCTATTTCAGTTTCATATATCTAATAACTTATGGACTGAGTAATATTTCTGGATTGAAATGAGGTTTATTGTAGTAACAGAAAATGTGCAATCCACATTTAAACAAAATTTGACCGGTGCAAAAATATGGGCACCCTTATCAATTTCTTGATTTGAACACTCCTAACTACTTTTTACTGACTTACTAAAGCACTAAATTGGTTTTGTAACCTCATTGAGCTTTGAACTTCATAGGCAGGTGTAGCCAATCATGAGAAAAGGTATTTAAGGTGGCCACTTGCAAGTTGTTCTCCTATTTGAATCTCCTATGAAGAGTGGCATCATGGGCTCCTCAAGACAACTCTCAAATGATCTGAAAACAAAGATTATTCAACATAGTTGTTCAGGGGAAGGATACAAAAAGTTGTCTCAGAGATTTAAACTGTCAGTTTCCACTGTGAAGAACATAGTAAGGAAATGGAAGAACACAGGTACAGTTCTTGTTAAGCCCAAAAGTGGCAGGCCAAGAAAAATATCAGAAAGGCAGAGAAGAAGAATGGTGAGAACAGTCAAGGACAATCCACAGACCACCTCCAAAGACCTGCAGCTTCAACTTGCTGCAGATGGTGTCAATGTGCATCGGTCAACAATACAGCGCACGTTGCACAAGAAAAAAAAAAAATTATAATTTGATCTTCTATTGTATCTTAACTTGGTCTCTCAACTAAATTATGTAGGTTTCCCATATTTACTGCTATTCCATAACCTTACTTAGAAAATCTGTACCATTTAGACTCATCTATTTGACTTTTTTTCACACTATTTTGTTTGTTTTACTCAATGCAAGGGATTTCTCAGTACAGTGCTAGATATTTAAAGGGATTAGACTAAATAGGCACTGCACTATTTATACCTAATTTTCTAGTTTCTTGCTTATTTCTCTACTCATTCTAAGGAATTATTCTATGTAGTCCTTGATACTTAATGGGATCATATTGTGATGGTGGGATATGGGGGGGAGGTGTATCTTGCTGTACAGATTCCTATTTTAAGCTTGGTTCACTGTCTATTATTTGTACTGCTTCTGTGTACATTGTATTGTTTGTAAGTAATCACCCCCTATAGTGCAAGGTTATAGCCTCTTGGGGCGCTTCCATCCCTGCGTGTAGGGGGAGGTGGTCCTAGAGTCCACCTACTGTAACCTTTTTGCTTACCTAGGGCATAGGCAGTCTGTTTGAGAACTTCAAGAGTGGAGATGAGCAAGCCTCTAGAGGCTCGACTTCGGTTCGTCGAATAGACGCCGCATTCGAGTTCGGTTTGGCGAGCCGTTCGACGAACCTCTCGAACCCCATTGAAAACAATGGGAGGCAATCACAAACACACAAAAACACATTATAAATGTACACATACAGTTAATAAACATTGCCATAACACTTTTACCGGTCCCCGCGATGCGTCCTGCACTCTGTCTCCTGCCGCTATTCCTTCTGATGATCGCTGTGTCCTCCTGGTAACCAGCACTTATGATAGCACCTATCGTGACGTCAAAATAGCATGTGACCAGTCACATGTCTGTTATCTTATTGGCTACAGACTGGTCACAGTTTTTTAACTGCATGAGAGGACACACACAAGCTAGGGACCCCAACGTAGAGAAATACTTTGGCGTAGTGTTGGGGCTCTATTGCATTGGTCAATTCAGTAGCTAAATTTCTCTTGATTCATATGTTCATGGCAGTAATGCAGATTCCATTTTTCACATTTTCACGCTTACATATAGCTTTTGGATTTTTCAAGTCAGTATTCACACAGCAGTTTCTGCTATTTCATGTATTCCCCTTACATAGTCACTGGTGTGCATACCTTATCTCCCCATAGGGATGTTTTTTAGGTTTTTGCACCCAGTTCAGACTTAGAATGGTGTTCCAAACGTTATTCCTTATTTGTTAGTAGTTTTTTGTTTGTGAACCCTCCCCAACCACACCTATTGCCAATCCATATCATACGCTTAAATAGCCTGGGTCTCAGCTTCCCATACACTGTAAGTTTTTTTAACTGCATGAGAGGACACACACAAACTAGGGACCCCAACGTAGAGAAATACTTTGGCGTAGTGTTGGGGCTCTATTGCATTGATCAATTCAGTAGCTAAATTTCTCTTGATTCATATGTTCATGGCAGTGATGCAGATTCCATTTTTCACATTTTCACTCTTACATATAGCTATTGGATTTTTCAAGTCAGTATTTACACAGCAGTTTCTGCTATTTCATGTATTCCCCTTACATAGTCACTGGTGTGCATACCTTATCTCCCCATAGTGATGTTTTTTACATTTTTGCACCCAGTTCAGACTTAGAATGGTGTTCCAAACGTTATTCCTTATTTGTTAGTAGTTTTTCGTTTGTGAACCCTCCCCAACCACACCTATTGCCAATCCATATCATACGCATAAATAGCCTGGGTCTCAGCTTCCCATACACGGTAAGTTTTTTAACTGCATGAGAGGACACATACAAGCTAGGGACCCCAACGTAGAGAAATACTTTGGCGTAGTGTTGGGGCTCTATTGCATTGATCAATTCAGTAGCTAAATTTCTCTTGATTCATATGTTCATGGCAGTAATGCAGATTCCATTTTTCACATTTTCACTCTTACATATAGCTATTGGATTTTTCAAGTCAGTATTCACACAGCAGTTTCTGCTATTTCATGTATTCCCCTTACATAGTCACTGGTGTGCATACCTTATCTCCCCATGGTCACATGGCTTTGACGTCATGCTAGGACCTGTCAGTGCATCTCTCCAGTACGCAGTGATCGTTTGTGTATCTCCGTGTACCGGCGACATGCTCTGGCACACGGTCGGGTTCCCGGTCTGCTTCCCCAATCCGTTATTCACCAGCTGCCACAGCCAGTCAATAACGGAGATCACCATTGCTATAGCAACGCACATGTCAGTGGTGACGTCACCGCTAACAGCACACAGCCTCTGATCACTCACGGAGTGAAAAGACTGCATGGGAAGCAGCACCATCTTCTTCCAATGCAGCGCTGCTGATGTAGCAGAGGTGCATGTGTTGAAGGAGAAAGAAGACCAGAGCAGGATCGTGGAGGGATAAGAGGGAGTAATAAACATGGAGTCTCTAAGTGTGTCTGTGTATTTATTTTTATTAAAGTATTTTTTCTCTCTGTAGTGTCTTTTTTTAACCCTTTATTGGAGATTCTTAATGGCCGGGTCAAACTTGCCTGACATTAAGAATCTCTGGCTTAATACCAGCTAGTAAAACAAAGCTAGTATTAACTCATGATTACCCAGCAAGCCACCCGGCTCCAGGGCTGTTGGAAGAGTTGGATACAGCGCCAGATGATGGCGCTTCTTTTTTCAAAAAACTTTTTATTGATTTTCCAATTTTTTATAAACATAACAAGATATTCAAGGTTACACAAGGAAAAACATTTGTCTGACAATATGTGACATAATAGGGTGCAATGCCCCAACTTGATATTTTAAACTGTTTATCTGATTGATATGGTCTCTATTAAACCAAGGCAAAAGTACTAAGAAATAACAGACGCGATACAAGTCAATTAGAATCATTAAGCCCCTAAGCCAACCCCGAATACTTCCAAATTTTCTGGCACGTCTTGTTGCTACCTTAGCGTCTCGTCTCCCTTTCCTCCGGAACCCACACCTCCGTGATTTTCAATTTACCCAGTTTGTCCTGGTTATCATTCAGAAGGTACCATTCCGATTGTAGAAAAGGTGTCATCAGATTATTTATTTCTCCCTGAGTAAATTGACTTTCAATGAAATTTCTCCATTTCCCAAAGAACTTGGGTGTCAACCTATCTTTGTCCCTTTCCGCTTCCACTTTCTCCAGCCTCAATAAATTATGTAGTTCACCGATGACCTCTTTTATGGATGGTCCCTCCCTTTGTATCCAATGCTTTAATATGGACCGTTTGACTATCATGGCTATGTCATGTACTATTGTATATTTCTTCTTTCCCGGCATGTCCGATCCCCCTCTTACTCCTCCCTCAAAGGAATGGAAAATCCACACCATTAGCTCTAGATTTCCAGAAATTCCCCATGTTGCCTGAACAAATAATCTAACTTGATTCCAGAACCTGTGAAATTCCGTACACTCCCATAGTCCATGTAGCATATCTGTTTTTTCTCTCTGACATTTAGGACACCGCATATCTCTTCCCGGAATGTTGAAGCCCATAATAGCCCTGTGTAAAATTCTAAATTGGGTGTCTCTCCATCTCTCATTGGTAACATGTTTCCGCATCTGTACCCATCCCTTCAATATATCCCCTACAACTTCATGCCCTTTCAATTGTTTCCCCCACGCTGTTAGAGTACGGCTATCCTCCCCAGATATAAGCATTCCCCGAAATGTTCGGTACATTTTGGAAACATTTACACTTGCTACATCACTTTCCATAAGCTCATCAATCAAACTCTTATTCAATTCCTTTCCAAGCTCCCCCAAATCTACAAATACTCCATGCTTCAGTTGTTCATACTGGATGATATGTGAGCTATTAAGTTCATACTTGTCAAGCACTTCCCATCCTGTCAGCCACCTTCTCTCCTCCACATTCATGACATCCTTCATTCTCTCGACGCCCTTCTCTTTCCATCTAGTAAATAGCTTATTTTCCCGTCCCATGGGAAAGTTCGGAGATGCCCAGGGATTTAAGTACTTAGATACTTTCCATGACAGTCCCAATTTCTTTCTTACCAGTTTCCATGTTAGCATAGTGTCTCGGAATAAGATTGAGTTCCTTATATGCCCATCCGCCCTGGACAATGGGGAGTGTAAAATGGACGCCAAATCCCACGGTGATGCATACTTGGCTTCCATGCCATAGTCTGAGTGCCTGCTCGTTCTTCTCAACCAATCAAACACATGTCTCATTATACACACCAGGTTATAACCCCGAACATCCGGGAAACTAAGACCTCCTTCCTCCGTTGACTTCATCAATGTTCGTAACTTTATTCTAGGTTTCCTTCCCCGCCATATAAAATCCGCATACGCTGAGTTGAGCCTATTTACGTCCCTCATTTTTAGCAATATCGGGATCGTCTGGAATGGGTACAACAGTCTAGGAAAGCTCATCATTTTTATCAGGTGGCACCTTGCCAGTAGTGGTAGAGGCAGACCCTTCCATCCCTTTAGTTGTGCTATAATTTTTCTAATTAGTGGGCCATAATTCATCTCGTAAATTGATTCCACCGTTCTTCCTATATGAATTCCCAGATATTTAAGTGATGTCTGTGCTATAGGAATGCCACATATACAACCATCTCTTACATTCCCCCCTTTTAGGAACAGGATCTCACACTTTTTTTTATTCAATTTGAATCCTGAGACTAATCCAAATTTTTCAATTAGAGCTAGAGTCTGTGGCAAATCCACGTTAGGGTCCCCCATATATAGTATGACATCATCGGCAAAAAGTGCTGTCTTTATTTCAGTTCCCCTTACCTTAATCCCTTTAAAACTATTCGGGCCCTGCAGTATTCTTGACAATGGTTCAATGGCCAAGTCGAATAAAAGGGGAGATAGCGGGCAGCCTTGTCTTGTTCCCTTCATCAAAGGGAACACGTCTGATAAAAAACCTGGAGTGTGTACCCTAGCTCCCGAGTTAGCGTAAAGATTCCTAATGTAAAGCCTCATTTTGCCTACAATCCCTGTGGCCTCTAGTACTTTGTCCAGCCAGCTCCAATTTACATTGTCAAACGCTTTTTCTGCGTCGAGTGTAACTAGAGCGGGTCTTGCCCCCCTCTCTGTCTGTTCCAATCTCACCGCATCCACCACTAGTATTGTCTTCCGGATATTAGTGACAGCGTTTCTCCCTTTAATAAACCCTACCTGATGCTCTGTAATGATCCTTGGAAGAATCATGGCCAATCTATTAGCCATAATCTTAGATATTATTTTTAAATCCTGGTTTATAAGTGATATGGGTCTATAACTAGAGGGATCATCCAGGTCTTTAGTTCCCTTAGGGAGTAATTTGATATATGCTACGTTTGAATTTTTAGGAATTTCCTCTCCTTCCAAAAATGCATTAAATACCGCAGTTAAATCTGGCGAGATCAGATCCCTCATAGCCTTATAAAACTCGCTGTTAAAACCATCAGGGCCTGGTGCCTTGTTGGTGTTAAGCTCCCCGATTGTTCTAGTCACCTCCTCAACTGTGATATCTGCACTCAGATCTTCCTCTGTTACGCTAGGCAAGTGCGCTTGTCTTAACCACTCTGCCTCGTCAGTCATGTCGTTGTTTCCTGGCCCATATAGTTTTCTATAAAAATGTCCCAGCAATTTATTAATTTCCTTAGGATCTGTGGTCACCTCCCCCCCCTTTCTTTTTAGTTTGGAAATCACTGTCATTTTCCTGCTACCCCTTGCCAAATTTGCCAGCATCCTCCCCGCCTTGTTGCCAAATCTATGTAGCTCTGCTTCCCTGTGCGACCAAAATAATTGTTCCTTTTTTTTTGCCCATTCGTCAAACCCCCTTTTTGCCTCCAACCATCTGTCTTTCGTCGTGGGAGATCTATTAGCCAAATACTTTGTGTATGCTACCCGCACTGCTTCACTCTGGGCATTATAATTCTCATTGGTTTTCCTTTTGATCATGGCCGCATATCCAATCAGGCGACCCCTCAAGACCGCTTTTGCCGTTTCCCAGTATAGCACTGGGTTCCCTTTGTGTTCCTTGTTTTCCTCTGTGAATTCTCCCCACCACTCTCGTAATACCCTGTGGAAATTATCTTGTCTGAGAAGAAACGATGGAAATCTCCATATGATATCTGTACCTCTCTTGAACTGCTCTCTGATACCCAATCTCAACGGACTATGATCAGATATCACCATGTTTTCTATCACACATTCTTGTGCCCCATAAACTAGGCCTTGAGAAATCCAAAATTGATCAATACACGACCAGCTATCATGAGGATGCGAGAAGTGTGTATATTCTCTATCATGCGGGTGAGCTAATCTCCAGATGTCCTTCAAACCCACGTCTTCTAATGTCACATCCCTATGGTCCGGCCTTCTGTCCACATCCTCTGTCCTCTCCTTCCCCCTCCTCCTGTCTTCAGCTGAGTCTGGAACTGTGTTAAAATCACCTCCTACTATGATGTTGGTCTCCCCATCTGCTAGTATGTTGGCCTTTATGCCATCATGAAATATGCTCTGTTGGGAGTTTGGACCGTAAACATTGTAGATACTTAATTTACCCACTGGACTAATGATTGTTAAATGTTGCCACCGTCCCTGATCGTCTGCCTCGTGTGTCACTACTTCATGGCTGAGCTGTTTATGTATTAGAATCATTGTCCCCGCTTTCCTACCTTGTGCCTCTGCCCCATATACAGTACCCACCCAGTATTTCTTCATGCGAAAAAAGTCCTCCTTCCTCAAATGCGTTTCCTGTAATAATGCAATATCTGTTTTTAGTCTTTTCAGATGTCTTAGTATCATTGCTCGTTTGTTAGGAGATCTCAAGCCTTTCACATTCCATGTAGTTATTTGTACCATATTTGCCTTTGTATTTTGCTCTTACTACTTCCTCCCCTGTGGGCCCTGAACTCACAAGAGACGAGACAATTATTACCAGGTATAGAATTTGCCCCCCAGGCTTGATATATCTTTTCCCCACCTTGTAGGTATAACAAATATAACAATAAACAATTAACTGTAGAACACGTTTTCCCTTCTGGGAAATATTTGGCTCTTTTCGCCATGCTGATGACTTCCCCTTTTCCTAGCCAAACTGTTGAGCTCCCTAGTCACCCCCCTTAGAGTATACGTTCTAGACCCGGATTCACATGAGTCACATGAACGAGCCTTAAATAATGTCAAAAATAGTACAGTATGACAAAAACTCTATAAGGACTTCAAGTCCAACTTAGCTCTATTTTCTGGTGGTCGTCCTAGCACTCAGAGCAGACAGATCCACTTCATTTACGCCTGGAAGTCGTTCCTGGACAAAGGCGAGTGAAAGTAAGAATGAAAGTGAATCTGGAAGTGGAACTGAAAGTAAGCGTGAGACTGAATATGCGAGAGAAAAAGAGTGAGACAGAGCGCGTGAGGTATTGAAAGTGAGCGTGAGACTGAAAATGAAACTGAGTATGAGAGTGAGTGTGAAACTGAAAATGAGACTGAATATGTGAGGGAGGGGAAAAAAAAAAAAAAGTGTGGGACTGAGGATGAGTGTGAGAGTGTGAGACTGAACGTTAGGAGTAAGACTGAAAGTGGAACTGATAGCAAGCGTGAAAGCAAAACTGGACATGAGAGAGTGAAATCAAGAGAGCAAGAGAGTGCGAGAACAGGACCAGCAATATCTAGTTCAGTTCAGTTGTCATGGACCATTTCCAACAGTTAGTCTCTGTGTTCCGAGCGAGGATTATTTTGTTGTTTTGGGCTCAATCTCCTTTCCTCTCTACTCTCCACCCGCGATTGCTCCTCAAAGCTTCTCGAGTCTTTCCCTGGGCCTCTTGGAGATCCTCCTCTGCTGGTCCCTTCTCCATTGTTTCCTCTTTTTTGTTCATCAGCCTGATTCTTATCCTGTTCTGCCATGAGAGTACGCTCTGCTTCTTTAAAGTCTTTGTAATATGCAAACGAGCCATTAAGATTTCTGACTTTCAGTGTGGCAGGGTATAGCAGTTGGCACTTGACTTTTTTGTTATACAGGAATGAACATACTTTGCTGAATTCTTTTCTCTTTCTGGAGACTTCTGCTGAATAATCGCCGAAAATTAGCAGTCTGTTGCCTTGGTAATGCAATGGTCGCTGTCTGTCTCTAAAGGCCCTCAGTATTTCCTCTTTATGTTTATAATCAAGATATTTGACTATCACTTGTCTAGCCCTCAGCGGGGCTTTCTTGTTTGGGTTTAGATCCTCTCCCCGATTCGCTTCTTGTCTTAGTGGTCCCACTCTGTGCGCTCTTTCCACTCTGAATTTAGCCTTAATGCCCAGGGCCTGAGGTAACTCGTGTTCACATATGTTATCCAGCTGTCCCAAAGATACCGATTCTGGCAGCCCCACAATGCGCAAATTATTTCGCCTCGATCGGTTCTCTAAGTCTTCCGCTTTATCTCTCAAATAATCGTTAGATTTCACTAGAGCTGCTATTTGCTCTTGCATAGCCATTATTTTCTCCTCTGAGTCAGATATTCTCTGCTCTGTTTCTGCCAGTCTAGATGCATGTCCACTAATCTGCTTTTGCATAGCTGCTAGGGATGTTTGTATGGCTGTTTCAATGGCCACTTTAATCTCTTTTGACAGATGTGATGTCACTTCGGCAGCCAATTTTTTATAATCAACATTGAGCTCTTGTGCATGCTTGTCTTGGCCTGCAGGTGGTGCTGGTTTCTTAGTTCTCTTATTCTGTGCTGGGGATTTTCCACCCTCCCCCATTTGTTTACAGTATTTAGATAATGGTGTGGCCGGCAGTTTCTTGTTTGCTTTAGAAGGAGTGTTACTGTTTCTGACATGCAGCTTCTGCTGGCGTTGATCAAGATTAGACACCTTATACTGCGTGTCTAAGTGATCAGTCCGGTCTCCTGCGTCTCTGAGCACTGTTTGCTTGCTGCACTCCTCCTCCTCTCTTTCTTGTTCCTCCATGTCCCCTTCCTCTATCCATTGTGTTTCTCCCTCTGCAATCCCCTGCAGCGATTTCTCTCCTGCTCCATCCTCCCCCGACCCCCCGCTCTCATCTCCTTCACTTCTCCCTCTCCTGGCTTCCATTACCACATCTTGCACTGGGGACTCTGGCTCCTCCTCCATCAGGCTTGTCGGTGCCATGACAGTCTCCTCTTCTCCCCGCCGGCAGTCAGAATCTCCATTCCTGCAGGTCCCCTCACCACCACCAGCACTCCTCAGTAAGTACCGCTCCATCAGAGCGATAAAAGAGGAAAAAACATCTGGCACTCACCAGTTGTTGCTTGTGCAAGTTTTGTTGTTTTATTCGTGCAGGTTACAAGTACATGGAGTGGAGGGGAGGGAGCGGACGCTACACACGTCCAAAGACGACGGCGGCCGTTTCGCACCTGTCTGGTGCTTCAGCTGGTCTCTGTTGAGACCAGCTGAAGCACCAGACAGGTGCGAAACGGCCGCCGTCGTCTTTGGACGTGTGTAGCGTCCGCTCCCTCCCCTCCACTCCATGCACTTGTAACCTGCACGAATAAAACAACAAAACTTGCACAAGCAACAACTGGTGAGTGCCTGATGTTTTTTCCTCTTTTATCGCTCTGATGTTCATATGTCTATTCACATCAAAGGCACCGCAGAGCATGTGCACCTTTTTCGGCCCAGTATAGGATGTTCTGAAAGTCTTTTGGTGTTGGGGCAGTGCCCTGAACTTTTCTCCTTTTTCGCATGAATAAGTACCGCTCCATAGCTGTGTGCTTCCTGCTACCAGACGTGCTGCTCTCTGCTTGCTCACTTGCCCGGGTATGCTGTTTATCGTCGGTTTCTCAGAGGGGTGTCGGGAGCTTCTCCTCTATGCTGCCTCCTCAGCCAGGACCTGAACCGGAAGTCCATGATGGCGCTTCTATGAAAGCGCCATTTTCTGGGGTGGCTGCGGATTGCAAGTCGCAGCAGAGGCGCCCAGAAGCCCCGGGCTAACCTGTGCTGCGGATTCCAATCCCCAGCTGCCTAGTTGTACCTGGCTGGACACAAAAATATGGCGAAGCCCACGTCATTTGTTTTTTAATTATTTCATGAAATAAGTGAAATAATTAAAAAAAGGGCTTCCCTATTTTTTTAGTTCCCAGACGGGTACAAATAGGCAGCTGGGGGTTGGGGGCAGCCCGTAGCTGCCTGCTGTACCTGGCTAGCATACAAAAACATGGCGAAGCCCACGTCATTTTTTTGGTGGGCAAAAAACTCTGCATACAGTTCTGGATGGAGTATGTTGAGCCTTGTAGTTCTGCAGCTACTGTCTGCTCTCCTGCATACACTAGTGAATGGAGCATGCTGAGCCTTGTCATTCTGCAGCTGCTGTCTGCTCTCCTGCATACACTAGTGAATGGAGCATGCTGAGCCTTGTCATTTTGCAGCTGCTGTCTGCGCTCCTCCATACAGACAGACAGCAGCTGCAGAACTACAAGGCTCAGCATACTCCATCCAAGACTGTATGCAGGAGTTTTTTGCCCCCCAAAAAAATTATGTGGGCTTCGCCATATTTTTGTATGCTAGCCAGGTACAGCAGGCAGCTACGGCATGCCCCCAACTCCCAGCTGCCTATTTGTATCCGACTTGGAACCAAAAATATAGGGAAGCCCTTTTTTTATTTCATGAAATAATTCAAAAACAAATGATGTAGGCTTTGCCATATTTTTGTGTCCGGCCAGGTACAACTAGGCAGCTGGGGATTGGAATCCAGAGCACAGGTTGGCCTGAGCTTTCTGGACCCCTCTGCTGCGTATTGCAGTCCGCAGCCGCCCCAGAAAATGGCGCTTTCATAGAAGCGCCATCTTCTGGAGCTGTATCCAACTCTTCCAGCTGCCCTGGTGACGGGTGGCTCGCTGGGTAATAATTGGGTTAGGGCTAGCTGTATGTTATCAACTGGCCCTAAGCCCGAAATTCATGGTGTCACGCCAATATTAGACATGGCCACCATGAATTTCTAGTACTGATAAAAAGAACCACAACACACAGAAAAATATTTTTATTATAAATAAAACACAACACAATTAGTGACTCTATCTTTATTGAAATAAAGAACCCCCCTCCGCAGTAATCCTGGGTCAAGGGTCCCGCGCCGTCCAATCCGGATCCAATATCATCTGATCGGTTTGCTGGAAGGCAAAGCGATCAGATGATGTGTCAGGTTCAAGGGCCTGAATCACATGACACAGCAGCTGATTGTATAAACGGCTTTTATACAATCAGCTGATGCATCAGTGCAAAAAAAAAAAAAACAAACTACACACTTCAGTGCAGACTCCTCTCCGACAGCATCAGCTGATAGATTAGCCGGGCGGTAAAAAGCCGGGCTCACCGCTCGACTTAGTGTCAGCTGATGCCGTCAGGTGACCGCATCAGCTGATCATCGCCAGGTCTGAGAGAGAGAGAAAGAAGAGAGAGAGAAAGAAGACAGAGCGAAAGAGAGAAAGAAGAGAGAGAAAGAGAAAGAAGAGAGAAAGAGGAAAAGAGAGAGAAAGGAGAGAGAGAGAAAAAGGAGAGAGAGAGAAAGGAGAGAGGGAAAGGAGAGAAAGAGAAAAGAGAAAAAGAAAGGAGAGAGAAAGAAAGGAGAGAGGGAAAGGAGAGAATGAAAAAAGAGAGAGAGAGAGAGAGGAGAGAGAAAGGAGAAAGAAGAGATAGAAGAGAAAGAGGAGAGAAAGGAGCGAGAGAAAGGAGAGAGAGAGGAAAAGGAGAGAAAGGAGAGAGAGAGAAAGAAAGAAGAAAGCAAAAGTAGAGAGAGAAAGGAGAGAGAGAAAGAAAGGAGAGAGAGAAAGAAAGGAGAGAGAGAAAGGAGAGAGATAGAAAGAGAGAGAGAGAGCTCACAGCTGATGTCCAGCTCCTCCCCTCAGTGCATAATTAAATTATAATTATAAATATATTATAAATATAATTTAAAATTAAAAATAAAAAAAATTAAAATTTCTTTACCGGGTCTAGAACTCTCGACCTTATGATTCTTAGGTGAGCGCTCTAACCACTCAGCTATTGCCTCTAATGTGAAAGATAGGCAGATTTGGTAATCTTGAAGTCTGGATTGCAGAAGTCTCAGCTGACCACGTGATTCACTTGATTGCTACGTGGAGCTCATACAGAGCACTCGTGTTCTGTAGCAGAGATGACAGTGTCGTGTGGATTACGTCGGACCTGGAGGGGTATTGGAGGATTTTAATAAAATGGTGAAACTGTGTTTTTTTGTCTTTTATTCCAAATAAAGGATTTTTCGCGGTTTGTTTATTTACTTTCACTTTATAATAAATAATAATTATAATTTAAAATTAAAAATAAAAAAATTTAAAAAAAAAAAAAATCTTGACCGGGACCAGAACTCCCGATGTTATGCTTCTTAGGCAGGCGCTTTATCCACTAGTCTAGTGCCTCTAATGATATAGATAGGCAGATTTGGTAATCTTGAAGCCTGCTGTCCTGACTGAAGTCTCTGCTAACCGCGTGAGTCACTTCATTGCTACGGTGCCACTACATCTTCAGGGAGTAGAGCTGACAGTGTCGTGTGGATTACTTCGGACCTGGAGGGGTATTTTTGGGATTAATAAAGGGGTGAACCCGGGTGTTTTTTTGTCTTTTATTCCAAATAAAGGATTTTTCGTGGTTCGTGTTTCTTTACTTTAACTTTCAGTTTAATCATGAAAGATATCTCGGGGAGCCGCCTGGCATAATTAAACTCATTATTACCCCGATAACCACCGCACCAGGGCAATTCGGGATGAGCTGGGTGGAGTCCCCCGGGACTGTCGCACATAATGGATGCGGCTATTCCGGGCGGCTGCTGGGTGATATTGTTAGGGTAGTGGTGCTCTCCATCCTGACAATACCAGCCTCCAGCCGTGTGGCTTTATCCTGGCTGGTATCAAATATGGGGGAAACCGCATATTTTTTTTTTTATTTATTTATTTATTTTACTGCACGATATAGACCTGCCCACCGGCGGCTGTGATTGGTTGCAGTGAGACAACTGTCACTCAGCTTGGGGACGTGTCTGACTGCAACCAATCATAAGCGCCGGTGGGCGGGGAAAGTACAGAATAACGAATTGACTAATGAAGCGGCAGCCATTTTCTAAAGAGGAAAAGACGCCGCAGATTTGTGACAGACGTGGAGCGAGATGCACATGATCGGTGAGTAGGAAAGGAAGAGGGATTGTGCTGGGGACGCAGAATGCATGCAGATAGCAACATGTGCACATAGCTTTATTGTGAAAAGCCACGTTTATGGTGATCGAACCGTTCTCGAACGTAACTCAAGCTGTCGAGCTTTTAGCAAAAAGCTCGAGTTCGAGTTTGATCTCGAGCACCCCCAAAATCACTTGAACATGAAATTGGCAAACCTCGAACATCGCTCATCTCTATTCATGAGTGAAGCAGGAAGACTGAACCTCTGGGAGAAACTGGCTTCTCAGAGAGACCTGGATATTTATCGGTTACCGGACTATATTTGTGTTACTGGACTAATTTTACCCTCTGTTTTGTGGATTATGTTATGGACCATTCGATTTGCTTGAAATAAATGCTCTTTGGATTGTACAGCCATTTCTCGCTCTGTTGATTGTGTGATATGGGAGAAGGACACCGTCACACATACCAAATATTATTAGATGTTATACCCTTTATACTTACCTTTCTGATTTCTCTTGTATTATAATTTTTTATGCTGTATTCAATCTACGAGATTCTGCGCAGTGCCAGATATTTAAAGGGATCACACGTAATATACCATATTTTTTAGAATTATAAGATGCAATTTTCCTCCCAAAAGTTTGGGAGAAAAGTGAGGGGTGTGTCTTATAATTTGAAGGTAGCTTACTGGGGGTGATGGAGAGGGTTAGCAGGAGGCAGCATCAATGCTGCGGTGGCTGTGATGGGTCATCGGCGGCTGTGCATCGTCTGCAGCAGCTGTGCACAGTCTGCGGTGGCTGTGCACGGTCTGCGGCGGTTGGGCTGGGTCTGCAGCAGCTTTAAATAAGGGTTCCTGGAGTCAGCGCATGCATATATGGAGTTCTTGGCTTAAAATCTATTCTGTGCATGTGCCACCTCCAGCCCATTGATATCCCAGCAGCTGACTTAAGGAAATGGCGCCCGGAGGTGGCGCGTGCGCAGATGAAATCTCGGCTTGTCATTGAGCCAAGTCCAGGCTTCATCATTTGAAGCCCTCCCAGCCCCCAGCTGCAACCGCAGCCCCAGCATAGCTGCTCCAGCACCAGAACAGCTGCCCCAGCACAGCCACCACCAACGACAGTGGAACAGCATCTGGGACACCCATAGCATTTCCTCGCTTCACTACAACCCCTGCCTCCTGTGACCCCACTTTACCACTGCTGTCGCTCCCCTCCAGTAAGACACCACCAGATTTAGAGACAGACTACCTTGGACACCTTTTTTTTACACCCTTTTTTCTCTCTAAATTTAGGGTGCGTCTTATAATCCGGTGCTATTTATAAACCAAAAAATACGGTAATTGGACATTGTATTTTTTATTATTATACTATTGTCCAAAACAAATTATCCTTTCTTCCATAGCAACAAGCACTTTATTTGGATTATGTAATGTGGCTGCACTGGATAATCTTAACTTGTTGTTTTGTGTGTACATAGAAATATTGGTGTATACATTGGGGGATTGACATAATCAACCCATGAAATTTCATGTAAAAAAATGTTTTACAAAATGTATGTTGTGACCTATTGATGTACAGATCAGGCACAATACTTAAATTACCACGTCCATAGATTAATCTCTCTGAATACAAAAATACTGTCTTTTGTACCATATATTGTAGATCTTATATTTCCATTTTTTTGTGTTGTTCATTCCCATACTGTTTGCTATTGCAACAATTTTAGTAATTTGTCTTGGGAATTCATAAAGATCTCTTTCTTTATTATAATGTAAGTAGCAATCATTAATTTTTCTTTGGATTTAAATTGTAATAATTAATCGAACACTCCATAATCTCAGATAGGAATGTATCATTCTGCAATGTGGTGTTTCAAATAAAACACAGGTTTGAGAGCCAGCCAGGAACCATGTGGTTTAGGCAACTAGTTTGAAAGCCTAGCCCAAGTCCACTTTGCCCTGCTCCCCTTGAGTGACAATTCTCTTTTTATGTGACCGGCCTCTTAAGGCCGCTTTACACTCTGCGATATCGTTACCGATATCACTAGAGTGCGTACCCGCCCATCGGTTGTGTGACATGGGCAAATCACTGCCCGTGGCGCACACCATCGCTCAAACCCATCACACTACTTACCTGCCTAGCGACATCGCTGTGACCGGCGAATCGCCTCCCTCCTAAGGGGGGCAGTTCGTTCGGTGTCACAGCGACGTCAGTAAGCGGCCGCCCAATAGAAGCGGAGGGTCGGAGATGAGCGGGACGTAACATCCCACCCACCTTCTTCCTTCCTCATTGCGGGCGGCCGCAGGTAAGGTGAGATTTCTCGTTCCTGCGGTGTCACACATAGCGATGTGTGCTGCCGCAGGAACAATGAACTACATCGTACACGCAGCAGCTACGATAATTGGGAATAGGGGGGCATGTCACCGATTAGCGATTTTGAACGTTTTTGCGACGAATCAAAATCGCTCATAGGTGTCACACGCAACGACATCGCTAAAGCGGCCGGATGTGTGTCACAAATTACATGAGATCGCTTGAGCGATGTCGTAGCGTGTAAAGTGGCCTTTAGACTAGTCATCCAAGCCACATGGTCCTCGCTGGCTTCTTAATGTAAGTTTTATTCTGAAAATGTAACACTGTTTCAGAGTAAAATAACCTTGGCTGAAATGAATAGGGTAGTGTCTAATTCATGCTTGTTAAGTTTTTGGCTTCTTTCTTGCAGAGCACCCATGCAGGTCATGTCTAGTGATGGGCAAAAATGCTCGCCACTTTTCGGTACTTGATCGAACATCGGGGTGCTTGCCGAGTATCGCGGGTGCCCGGATGTGTCGTCCATGAAACAAAGACCACAATGCACAGGCTTACTTCACTGCATGATGTGTGCAGGCACCCCAGGGAGAGCCATTCACAGTCTATGAATGGCTCTCACTTGGGTTAAAGCAATGTTTTTGGATGTAGTGTGTCAAAAGAAAGAAAAAAAAACCCTCCTTACCTACCCCCAGAAATGCTCTATTTATGGCTGGCTGTATGTGGGTGGAGAGCCGAACTGCCCAATCATTGACTTCCATTATACTCGTTACTCGAATTGAGCACTTTCAGAGCCTCTGACCTACTTGACATGGATACCGAGCACCCAGTCATAGTCATATCAATTAAGGACATACTTTACTGTTGGCATCTTTGCGTTTGTACCTGTTTACGTCAATATTTTGTTTGCTTTTGTTCTTGAATTGATTTGTAATTTTGTAATTTTTCTCTTTTCTGAACTGTATAATGCTGTATGGTCTCGTAGTGATTAAATTATATAAATTATATTAAATTATATCATTTGAAGAAATGGATGTGATGCCTTCAGATATTTGGAAATAACTCCCAAGGATTTACCAGAGTTGTAGAAGTCCACAATTATTTTTCTGATGTCTTGGCTGATTTGCTTTGATCTCAAGCTAAGATGCAAGTAAGCTTTGAAGGTTTGCCATAAGATACAGCTACATATACACTTACAAATAATATCTATTATCATTTCAAAGCTTCTACAGTCATGACTTGGTTTTCTGGAATATTCCATGCTCTTCAAAAGCACTATGATCTTGCTGTATGTAAAATTCTGATCTTCTGGAATTTTGGTGTGGTGAATTATAAATGAATTGTGAACATTTGTCGGAAAAATGTGTCTTGTACAAAGTCCATTTCTAAAACAACTTACTAAAATCATAATTTGTTGACATGGAATCTATAGTGGGGATAAACTAAAGTTTTGCACATTTTTGATTTCTGGGTCTCTTAATCCTGCTGCAAACTACCGGTACTTTCTTTACCAAAAGCTGGAATGTTTTTATTCACTAGGCACAAAGGGAGATGGTAAAACTGAATTTAGCTTTATTTCGACAAATAAGCTTTATTTACACTACGAACATCTTAAGTATTGTTTGTGGACTGCAATGAATTGTAAGGAACAGTTGCGATTCCATGATAATGATTTACTACTGTAAGCACTGTACAATGAAACTCCAGTAAGTGGAATGATTTATATAGCTTAGTCAGTTTTTTATCTATTTTTTTAATGCGTTTTTCATTTTACCACATAACAACTGCTTTGCTAAAAATACCAATATGGTCTAATATCAAAAGGATGATGGACTTTGTGAGTCGTGCTTGTTATAATGTACATTACTCTTAAGTAAATTATACTTGAAATCAGACGCATGAGAGTCTCTGTTGCTTGGAGTTTCTGATAAGGCCTTTGTTGTGCCTAATATCTGTTTTAAATGACTTTTCTCAACGTGTGGTTTTATTCTGGTGTCACAGAACACAGCGGCAAGAGAAGGATCTTTCATTTTAGGTGCTAATGCTCATTAAGGATGAAAACGAATTCTCCAGCTGCATCCACCGTGAGCTGCTAAGCCAAGGCTGAATGAAACATCTGAATCCATCGTTTCTACACAATAACCCACATGGGGGACGAACAATTAGAAGAGCCACCTATTGAGATGTAGACTATTGTGCAACAAATGAGCAAGTAGGACCTATTTTCTATAGTGGAAGCTGGCAATACTTTTCATAAAACGCACAATTTCATGTGTTATTTCTTTAAAGACAAGTTCACATAAAAAT
This sequence comes from Anomaloglossus baeobatrachus, assembly GCF_048569485.1. Classification (NCBI taxonomy): domain Eukaryota; kingdom Metazoa; phylum Chordata; class Amphibia; order Anura; family Aromobatidae; genus Anomaloglossus; species Anomaloglossus baeobatrachus. The sequence continues at coordinate 363,472,126 of NC_134355.1, forward strand.
ATGCTCTTCTCACATAGGTGAGGTATTTGAAGAAATGTGTGTTCGTTCTATAGATCTACCATGTTCTCTTGTTAGCAGATTCAATGACACATCAATGGCTTACTTTTTTTGAAGGATGTATAATATATCTAGCAAAGAAAATGAAAGGTTTGTTGATTTGGATGTTAGATGTTCGGGTCTGGTCAGGATAGATAAGCACACATAAAAAGTCTTTGTACTATTTAGATTATCCCATGTATTCACTATATAACCTTTTACATTTACTCAGGAAGAAGGTATTATATTTACCTAATTACAAGTGACTAGTAAAATATTTCATAAGACACATAGTAACACAATGAAGATGGGGAGCATGACGTCTTATACATTTTTTAATACATTATTTCTTTAACCCCTTCACCCCTTAGCCTGAAAACACCTTAATGACCAGGACATTGTTTGCTTTTCTAACCAGTATCACTTTGACAGGTTATAACTCTGGAACGCTTTAGCGGATCCCGGTGATTCTGACTATGTTTTTTCATGACATATTATATTCCATGATAGTTGTATATTTAGACCAATATTTTTTGCATTTATTTGCTGGAAAAAATCGGAAATTTTGCAAAAATTTTTAAAATGTCATAATTTTCAAACTTGTATGCCCATAAATCTGAGAGTTACTTCACACAATATAGTTACTAAATAACATTTCCCACATGTCTACTCTACATCAACGCAATTTTCAAAACATAATATTTTTTTTGTCAGTAAATTAGAAGGGTTCAAAGTTCATCAGCAATTTCATATTTTTTCTACAAAATTTACAAAACCATATTTTTAGAGACCCCGTCACATAAGTGACTTTGAGAGGCCTCTGTGACAGAAAGTATACAAAAGTGACACCGTTCTAAAAACTGTACACAAAAACTCAAAACCACATCCAAGAAGTTTATTAACCTTTAACCTGAAAATGTTACTTATTTCCACAAAAATGTTACTTTAGCCATAAAATTTTGCATTTTCACAAGGATAATAAGAGATAATGCACCTTACAATTTGTTGTGCAATTTCTCTTGAGTACACCAATACCTCACATGTGGTGGAAATCAACTGTTTGGACGCTCGGAAGGGAAGGGGCCCCATTTGAATTTTTGAAAGCCAAATTAGCTGGAATCATTAGTGGATGCCATGTCGTGTTTGGAGACCTCCTGAGGTGCCTAAACAGTGGGGCTCCCTCACAAGTACCCCCATTTTGGAAACTAGACCCCTCAAGGAATTTATCTAGATGTTTGGTGAGCACCTTGAACCCCCGGGGGCTTCACAGTTTATAACATTGAGCCGTGAAAATAAAAAAGTACATTTTTGCCACAAAACTGTTACTTTAACCAGGTAGATATTTTTTCACAAGTGTATCATGATAAAATGCATCATAAAATTGATTGTGCAATTTCTCCTGAGTCTGCTGATACCTTATATTTGGTGTAAATGGTAGGGCTCGGAATGAGCGCCATTTGACTGCAAAATTGGCTGGAATCATTAGCAGTCACAATGTCATGTTTGGAGAGCCCTTGATGTGCCTAAACAGTGGAGCTTCCACACAAGTGACCCCATTTTGGAAACTAGACCCCTCAAGAACTGTATCTAGATAGTTGGTGAGCACCTGTAATGCCCAGGTGTGTCACAGAAGTTTAGAACGTTGAGCCATGAAAATGAAAAATATACATGTTTAACCTAAAAAATGTTGCATTAACTCTAAATTTGTGAAATTCACTAGGGCAGTGTTTCTCAACTCCAGTCCTCAAGACCCACCAACAGATCATGTTTTCAGGTTTTCCTCAATGTTAGACAGGGAATAATTGCATCACCTGTGCAACATTAAGGAAATCCTGAAAACCTGATTGAGGAAAACCTGAAAACATGATCTGTTGGTGGGTCTTGAGGACTGGAGTTGAGGAACACTGTACTAGGGTAACAGGAGATAATGAACCATACAGTTTGTTGTTCAATTTCTCCTGAGTACACCAATACCTTGTATGTGTTCAACAATGACTTTTGAGGCACAGTTCAAAGGGAAGGAGCGCCATATTGGAGTGCAGATTTTGTTGGAATGGTTTGCGAGTGCCATGTCACTTTGGCAGAGCCCCTGAGGTGCCAGAACTGCAGAAACCCACCACAAGTGACGCAATTTTACAAACTGCACCCCTCAATGAATTCATCCATGGGTACAATGAGCATATTGACACTACAGGTGGTCATAAAATGTTATATTATTGGGTTGTGAACAAAAAATAATAACATCTTTACTACTAAAATGTTGTTTTAATCCCAAATTGCCAATTTTCACAAGAGGAATAGGTAAAAAAAAAAAGGTCCCATAATGTGTTACACAATTTCTTCTGAATGTGGCAATACCTGACATGTGACTGTACAGTACTATTTGGATGAACCACAGGGCTCGGGAGGGAAGGAGCGTCATTTGATTTTTGGAGTACAAATTTTCCTAGAACAGTTGGCGGACTCCATTTTCAGAGCCCCTAAGTGCCAGACCAGAAGAAATCCCCCTCAAGTGACCACATTTTGGAAATTACACTTCTGGGAATTCATCTATGGGTGTAGTGACGATTTAGTCTCTAGAAAACATCCATGGTGTCAAACGCAGTGAATGTTGCAGAATTAAAAATTGTGAACAAGTCCTTGTTGTACTCAGTACATTGTAGTACCCGTACATTGTGCCCAGCTCGTGCTTCTGGAAAGCTGCACCCTGTACATTTAGGTGAGCTTTCCTCACTACAATAATGCCAAACATGTGGACGCTAACTATGGTTTAGGCACATTGTGGGGCTCAGAAGTGAAGGGGACATTTGGATTTGTGAGTGCAGATTTTTCTGGATTTCTTTTTTGAGGTAGGGAACCAAAGCTTTTTTCCAGAGCATTCGTACTACCAGTAATGCGGTAGCCTCCTAGATTTCCGTTAACCTATGATGGACCTGAGGGGACTTGAGTTTTTGTGGGTTCACTTCAATGCTCTTTGGTTGCGATTTTGGCACAGAGCATTTTGGATCAGTTCACATTTATCATGTGCTCTATGCTGAGCACTTACAACGGGATTTCCATCTACATCTCTGAAATACGTGATTCAGGTGAAATCTGCGAAGGCGTCATTCACTAATGAGGCAGCAGAGTTTCTCTCCACTCCGTTTGGTCTCTATTCAGTGGTGTCTGTCTTGTCATAGGTGAGCAAAACTGTTGATAAACGCACTTTTGTGTACGCCTAAAAAGAGATGTAAAAAGATGGACACAGCCCGACCACAGGCCAGATGTCAGGTCAAAGTGACTCCCTCACTACAGTGAATTTACCATTGGAAATTTTGTCTAAATCATGTTTTTCAGAAATTTAGGGTATGCGTCTACGATCCGCAGATGCTGTGTCCTGGATGCAGTGTGTCTTTCCCTGCAGAGATGCATGTGTTCTCTGCAGGAGAACGCAGCTGCCCGCGCCCACTATCAGGATTCGAGGCGCTGTGGACTTTAGCTCTATTTTCCCAACTGAGGACACTTGCATCCCCACAGCATAAATTGACAGGATGGGAAGCAGCTCCGCATGTGAGTTTACTCTGTGGAGAAAAGAAGCACAGTGGGCATGTGATGTCTATAAATCCATCCACTGTGCTTGTACTACACAATGCAGCAGTGTGGACGCAGCAAAAACATGCTGTGTCCAAAATGCTGCCATTCCTGATTGTGGGCAAGCACCCTTACACATAATTTTTGTGCAAGCACTCAGCGTAGAGCGCAAGATAAATAGGAGCCGTGCTGTACCACGATCTTTTAATGGCAGAATGAACAAATTAGTAGCGGTTGAAGAATTGGCTTTATTAATTTATTTTTTACACCGTTAACCATGTGGTATAAGTGTTTAAGCGGCTTTATTCCTCCGGTCAGTACGATTACAGCGATACCAGATTTATATAGGTTGTTTTTAGGTTTGGCGACTATCACACTAAAATTTTTTTTTTTTTTTACAAAATAAAAGTTTTTTGCATCATTGAATTTTGAAATTTTGAAGGCTATCATTGTTTTAGGGCCATTATATATTTTGAAGGGTACTGTGGTAAGCCCTTATAGTGTGGTGACCCTCATAAATTTTGAGGACTACTTTTTTACAGATTCTATTTAACCCTTTATAGTTTTTAAAGACTAGAGTTTTTATACAGTGCCGTGTGTGTATATACTGTAGAATAATTTCATTGTGTATCAATTCACTTAGATATACTTGGAATACATTGTCGCATAGTAGGATTAAAAGGTATAGTAAATTGGTCACCAATATCTCTTCAAGGGAAAGATTAGCTGCTGTATTATCTATAAGTTACGGTGTGCTTTTATGTCCATGCCACAGCCTTTACTCACCCAAATGTCCCACTGTATTATAATGCATAATAAAGAAGCTGATACAAATCCAATTTAGATAGCTTATTTTATATGTTACATAGTTACATAGTTACTTAGGTTGAAAAAAGACCTAGGTCCATCTAGTTCAACCTTCCTCCACCAGTTCTACATTTAGTCACTAAGTCATTTATAACCAACAATGTTTTGTGTACTGAGGAAATCATCCAGCCCTTTTTTAAAAGCTGTTATAGTAATTAACGATTATCTAGTTGTTAATCACCTGTCCTGGCTTAAGCTGGGTTTACACACTGCAACATCGCAAACGACATCGCTGTAACGTCACCGGTTTTGTGACGTTACAGCGACCTCCCCAGCGACATTGCAGTGTGTGAAACCTATCAGCGACCTGGCCCCTGCTGTGAAGTTGTGATCGCTACAAATCGTTCAGGACCATTCCTAGGTCCTTTGTTTCCCGCTGTGCAGCATGCATCGCTAGCAAGTTTCAGTGTGTAAAGGGGACTTTACAGCGACTCCGCGGCTCTGTCTGTGTAGCGTCCTGATTAGCGGTCACCGGTGAAGGATTCACCGGTGACCGCTAATCCCCCGAGTGACTGAAGTGTCCCCCCCTCTCTCATACTCACCGATCCCCGATCACCGGCGCTGCACGGCGTTCACTCTGCTCCAGCGGCTTTTCCTTTTTTGAAAAAGCCGGCCGCTCATTAAACAATCTCGTATTCCCTGCTTTTCCCTGCCCACCGGCAAATATGATTGGTTGCAGTGAGACACGCCCACACGCTGAGTGACAGCTGTGTCACTGCACCCAATCACAGCAGCCGGTGGGCGTGTCTATACTGTGCAGTAAAATAAATAAATAATTAAAAAATCCGGCGTGAGGTCCCCCCCAATTTTAATACCAGCCAGATAAAGCCATACGGCTAAAGGCTGGTATTCTCAGGATGGGGAGCTCCACGTTATGGGGAGCCCCCCAGCCTAACAATATCAGTCAGCAGCCGCCCAGAATTGCCGCATACATTATATGCGACAGTTCTGGGACTGTACCCGGCTCTTCCCGATTTGCCCTGGTGCGTTGGCAAATCGGGGTAATAAGGAGTTATTGGCAGCCCATAGCTGCCAATAAGTCCAAGATTAATCATGTCAGGCGTCTCCCCGAGATACCTTCCATGATTAATCTGTAAATTACAGTTAAAAAACACACACCCGAAAAATCCTTTATTAGAAATAAAAAACACTAACAAATTCCCTCATTACCAATTTATTACCCACAACAAAGCCCTCCTTGTCCGGCGTACTCCACGGTCCTCCAGCGTCGCATCCAGCTCTGCTGCATGCAGGTGACAGGAGCAGCAGAAGACACAGCCGCTCCTGTCACCTGCACGCAGCTAATGAAGAGAGCCGTGTGATCAGCTTAGCTGTCACTGAGGTTACCTGGATCCAGCGGTGGATGCAGCGGTGGCCGCGGGTAACCTCAATGACAGCTCAGCTGATCGCGCTACTCACCGCCGCTCCGGTCAGCTCCACGCAGCAAATGAGGTGAGTAGCGCGATCAGCTGAGCGGTCACTGAGGTTACCCGCGGCCACCGCTGCATCCACCGCTGGATTCAGGTAACCTCAGTGACAGCTCAGCCGATCACACGGCTCTCTTCATTAGCTGCGTGCAGGTGACAGCAGCGGCTGTGTCTTCTGCTGCTCCTGTCACCTGCATGCAGCAGAGCTGGATGCGATGCTGGAGGACCGTGGAGTACGCCGGACAAGGAGGGCTTTGTTGTGGGTAATAAATTGGTAATGAGGGAATGTGTTTGTGTTTTTAATTTCTAATAAAGGATTTTTTCGGGTGTGTGTGTGTTTATTTACTGTCACTTACAGATTAATCATGGAAGGAATCTCGGGGAGACGCCTGACATGATTAATCTAGGACTTATTGGCAGCTATTGGCTGCCAATAACTCCTTATTACCCCGATTTGCCAACGCACCAGGGCAAATCGAGAAGAGCCGGGTACAGTCCCAGAACTGTCGCATCTAATGTATGCGGCAATTCTGGGCGGCTTCTGACTGATATTGTTAGGCTGGGGGGCTCCCCATAACGTGGGGCTCCCCATCCTGAGAATACCAGCCTGCAGCCGTATGGCTTTATCTGGCTGGTATTAAAATAGGGGGAACCGCACGCTGGATTTTTTAATTATTTATTTATTTTACTGCACAGTATAGACACGCCCACCGGCTGCTGTGATTGGGTGCAGTGACACAGCTGTCACTCAGCGTGTGGGCGTGTCTCACTGCAACCAATCACATTTGCCGGTGGGCGGGGAAAGCAGGGAATACGAGATTGTTTAATGAGCGGCCGGCTTTTTCAAAAAAGGAAAAGCCGCCGGAGCAGTGTGAACGCCGTGCAGCGCCGGGGATCGGTGAGTATGAGAGAGGGGGGGAAATCACCAGCAAATGAGGTGAGTAACGCGATCAGCTGAACTGTCACTGAGGTTACCCGCGGCCACCACTGCATCCACCGCTGGATCCAGGTAACCTCAGTGACAGCTCAGCCGATCACACGGCTCTCTTCATTAGCTGCGTGCAGGTGACAGGAGCGGCTGTGTCTTCTGCTGCTCCTGTCACCTGCATGCAGCAGAACTGGATGCGACGCTGGAGGACCGTGGATTACTCCGGACAAGGAGGGCTTTGTTGTGGGTAATAAATTGGTAATGAGGGAATTTGTTAGTGTTTTTTATTTCTAATAAAGGATTTTTCGGGTGTGTGTTTTTTAACTGTAATTTACAGATTAATCATGGAAGGTATCTCGGGGAGACGCCTGACATGATTAATCTTGGACTTATTGGCAGCTATGGGCTGTCAATAACTCCTTATTACCCCGATTTGCCAACGCACCAGGGCAAATCGGGAAGAGCCGGGTACAGTCCCAGAACTGTTGCATCTAATGTATGCGGCAATTCTGGGCGTCTGCTGGCTGATATTGTTAGGCTGGGGGGCTCCCCATAACGTGGGGCTCCCCATCCTGAGAATACCAGCCTGCAGCCGTATGGCTTTATCTGGCTGGTATTAAAATAGGGGGGGACCGCACGGCGGATTTTTTAATTATTTATTTATTTACACGGCACACAGAGCCGCGCGGCATTAAATGAAGTCGGGTGAAGTTCACCTGCTTTTTTGACACGTCCCCAACGACCAGCTAGTCGCTCTGCAGGTCCGGATCGCTGTTAGGTCGTTGGCCAGGTCTGCCTGTTTGACAGCTCACCAGAGACTTTGTAGCGATCCCGGCTAGGTTGAGATCGCAGGTTGGATCGCCAGAAAGTCTCAGTGTGTAAACCCAGCTTTAAACACTGGGCCTTGGTTGTTTCCTGCATGTCAAGACTGACATCCTCAACAATTCAAACCTCCCACTCCCGTCTTCAAGATTTCTCACGAGCTGTGCCTATGCTCTGGAACACACTACCAAGAGCAATCCGATTAATTCCCAACATCCACACGTTTAAGCGGGCCCTAAAAACTCATTTCTTTAGACTAGCCTATCACCTCACTGCCCTGATCTAATCTAGTCCCTTTCTGCCCTTCCCAAAAATGTACTTCCAATTCTTGTCCCCTGTACCTGTATAAATTCTGGCCAATGATGGGTTCATGCAGCTGCTTTTGAACCCCCTATTAAATCGATGGCTGGACCTTATATGACAAGCTTTTCTCCCCCCATTCACCTTTTGTGCTTCCCCTATTTCCTCATAGACTGTAAGCTTACGAGCAGGGCCCTCACTCCTCCTGGTATTTTAATGTTGTTATTTTGTATTGTCTCATATTGTCTGTACATGTCCCCTCTGAATTGTAAAGCGATGCGGAATATGTTGGCGCTATAGAAATAAAAAATATTATTATTATTCCTTAATGGCGAGCTCACTTTGTACTACATTGTTGGGTTATTGTTGTAGCTCGGCAAGCACTTCTGATATCATCACCTAAGGTCTTTTAATGTCAACTCATGCAGCCATGTACTGTCTGAGTTTGAGATAGCATTGTTGTCAGCAACCTTGTGCGTGTCAGACATGTGTTGTTCATACTTCAAAATTCTGCAAGGAAGTACTGCATCTCTACTGCAAGTTCCAGTTTGTATATACCTCTATAGTATAACCAGACTGCATGTACTTCTCTGTTATCGCGGTAATTACAACTCTGCTTGGAGGGATCAGATTTCTATACATCTGCTGTTGCATGTGTATTCTCACACCTGACTCTGCTTGATCTGGTCTTTCCTGCTCTAGTTCTCTGTCTGGCGTTCTGCATACACTGCCATCCTTGTCCTTGTTGATCCACGTTTCATCCAGTAAGACCTGCTCCACTGCTCCATTGACTTTGGTCCGTGCTGCTCATCCAGATATACAGCTTAGAGAATCCCCTTCTCCACTTGATCCTATAATACTAGATTAATGGAAGCTCTTCATTGGCCATTCTCCCACATGGCTGTACTGGTCCCAGGTCCAGTCTATCACCTGTCTTTAGGGCCCTTCTAATTAATTCTGGATATTCAGGAGAAACACAGTAATAGCAGTACCATAAGGTGAGTGCAATATAACATTGTTAATCTGTAAGGTGACATCTGTGTGTTTTTAAGCAAACCTCCACTCAGGGAGTCATAACAGAACATATGCTGTGGATTAAATAAGGCATTTCTAGCTGCTGTTTAGTTACAGGGGCTCAGGTGACTGTTCCTATGCCAGCATTGTGAAACTATCATGGATTTGGTAATCCCAGTCATCTCTGATGGCCTTTATGCACTTTGGCCATTGTATTCAGTAGCACTTGTCCTCTAGAATCTTTCAAGTGCAACACAGTCTTTATATAAATTGCTGGATCTGATACTAAACCAACTATATATATATATATATATATATATATATATATATATATATATATATATATATATATATATATATATATATATATATATATATTGTGAGACTGTGACCGGGGTTATCTATGACAGCCGGTATGTCTCGCCCCGGTTGTGCTCACTCCATGATAGAAAGAAGGTCCACTCTAGGGTTAATGCTGTTTCCCTACAGGCTGAAGGAAGGGTTAAATAGAATCAGGAACAAGGGCAGGTGTGCCGGGTGTGGGGAAGTGAACAGAACTTCCTGAGTCTCTGCTGGAGAGGCACATGTATTTTGTTATGGACTTTTGTTTGGACATTAAAACCGTGTGCTGTGAACCTTAATGCCTGGATCCCGTGTCTTCTGCTGCGCAGCCGACCACGCTACCTCACATATGGTGGAAAATGCGGGCATGACAGCCGGTGAGGTGTAGCATCCATCCCTGGGGACCCAGCTGCGCATGTCCTGGATTCGAGCGGCTATACTACAGCCCAAACCCGGCGACGCCATGGAGGACATACTAAAGCATTTGGCTCAGGCTAATGCACAGCAGCAACAGGCTAATGCACAGCAGCAACAGACCAATGCACACCTGCTCCAATCCTTGCAAGTGCAGGAAAAAAAATTCCAAGAACAGATGGATCAGGCCAATGCACGTCAGCAGCAAGCCTTGCAATTGCAGGAAAAAAGGCACCAAGAACAGATGGTTCTCCTGGCCAAGTCGATCCATGCCGGACCGGCAGCAACAACCCCGGGACCGGGTGACGACGGCAGCGTCCGGAAAGCGGGGAGACAAGCGTTGCAAAAGATGACCCCGGGTGATGATGTGGAAGCGTTCCTGGCGGTGTTTGAGCGGGTGGCCGAGCGGGAAAAGCTGCCGACCCCGCAGTGGGCTGAGGTATTGTCGCCCTATCTGACGGGGGAACCCCAAAAAGCGTACCTGGACCTCTGTACCGAGGACGCCATTGACTATGCCACCCGGTATCCCGAGGCGATACCCCTCAGACATACTGCAGCAAAGCTTATAGCTCGGGAGTTGTTTGTGGTGTTCTGCCGGGTGGGGTTGCCCAAGGAGATCCTTACGGATCAGGGGACCCCATTCATGTCTAAAGTGACCAAAGAGCTATGCCGGCTACTCCAGATCAAGCAGTTGCGTACGTCTGTGTATCATCCTCAAACGGACGGTTTAGTCGAGCGTTTCAATAAAACCCTGAAAACCATGCTCAAAAGGGTGATCTCCAAAGACGGGAAAGACTGGGATATGATGCTTCCCTATTTGATGTTTGCCATACGAGAGGTGCCACAGGCATCCACGGGGTTTTCGCCTTTTGAATTGTTATACGGGCGACATCCCCGGGGATTGTTGGACCTGGCAGAGGAAACATGGGAGCAAGAGCCCACCCCCCATAAAAGCGTGATTGAACACATTTTGGGTATGCAGAACCGCATAAGCGCGGTCATGCCAATTGTGAAGGAGCATTTACAGGAGGCTCAGGCCGCGCAAAGCGGCCGCTACAATAGACAAGCCACCATGTGGACCTTTAAACCCGGGGATCGGGTGTTGGTATTAATCCCCACGGCGGAGAGTAAATTCCTGGCTCAGTGGCAAGGCCCCTACGAGATAAAGGAAAGAGTCGGGGTGGTTAACTATAAAGTATTGCAGCCCGGTAGGCGGAAACCTGAACAAAATATACCATGTCAACCTATTAAAACCTTGGCAGGAACGGGAAAGCCTGATGGCTGTTTTTTCCCCACCTCCCTCCTCTTCGGGTCGTTCACATCCGGCTCCAGCGACCTCCGGAGAGGACGAACCGGAAGTAAGGATTGGAGAAGCCCTCACCAAGACTCAGAGGCGAGAGGCCAGACGGTTGGTTCAGCAGAACCCCGATGTCTTCTCCGAGCTGCCCAGTAGGACCAGTCTGATACGACATGATATTGTCACCGAGCCCCACCTGAAGGTACGCCTGAAGTCATACCGGGTACCGGAGGCTCGACGACAAGCCATATCGGAGGAAGTAAAGACAATGTTACGCCTGGGGGTCATCGAAAAATCCCGGAGTGAATGGGCTAGTCCGATTGTCCTAATACCAAAACCCGATGGCTCCTTAAGGTTCTGCAATGACTTCAGGAGATTGAACGAAATATCCAAGTTCGATCTCTACCCCATGCCCCGGGTGGATGAGCTGATTGATAGGCTGGGACAGGCGCGATATTTTACCACGCTCGACCTGACCAAGGGGTACTGGCAGGTGCCACTGACGGAGTCCGCCAAGGAGAAAACCGCTTTTGTTACGCCGGAGGGTCTCTTCCACTATGTTGTCTTGCCTTTTGGGTTACATGGCGCTCCGGCCACGTTCCAGAGGTTGATGGACTTAGTGCTGGAACCCCACCAGGCGTATGCATCAGCGTACCTTGATGACATCATTATTTACAGCTCCGATTGGCAGACCCACTTGGAACAGGTACAAGCGGTGGTGGACGCGCTTCGAACAGCCGGATTGACAGCCAATCCCAAGAAATGTGCATTGGGACTCACGGAAGCCCGCTACTTGGGCTACGTGATAGGCCAAGGAGTGATTAAGCCCCAAATTAACAAGGTTGAGGCAATCCAGAAGTGGCCTAGACCCCTGACCACAAAGCAGGTTAGGGCCTTCCTGGGTATCGTGGGGTACTACAGGAGGTTTGTAAAGGACTTTGCGGGACTATCAGCCCCCTTGACGGACCTTCTCAAAGGCAAGAAGTCCGTCATGGTGCGCTGGACTCCGCAGGCCGAGGACTCCTTCCGGGCCCTGAAGGAGGTCCTGTGCGGACAGCCCGTTCTGGTACACCCTGATTTCCGGAAGGAGTTCATAGTACAGACTGACGCCTCGGAGGTCGGCCTGGGTGCAGTGCTGTCTCAGGTGGTTCAGGGGGAGGAACATCCCGTCACCTTTTTAAGTAGGAAGCTCACCCCTCCCGAGCGGAATTATAGCGTAGTGGAGAAGGAGTGCCTGGCGATCAAGTGGGCCTTGGAGTCCCTACGCTATTACCTGCTGGGATGGCAGTTTCGCTTGGTGACGGATCACTCTCCGCTGGTCTGGATGAGGTCCGCCAAGGAACGGAATGCCCGGGTTACCCGGTTGTTCCTTTCTCTGCAGAACTTCCGGTTTACGGTTGAACACCGGGCCGGTAGGTTGCAGGGCAACGCCGATGCCTTGTCCCGCGGCCCGTGTTTGATGGCTGGAGTTCAACCCCGCACGCTTGAACTGAGGGGGGGGGTATGTGAGACTGTGACCGGGGTTATCTATGACGGCCGGTATGTCTCGCCCCGGTTGTGCTCACTCCATGATAGAAAGGAGGTCCACTCTAGGGTTAATGCTGTTTCCCTACAGGCTGAAGGAAGGGTTAAATAGAATCAGGAACAAGGGCAGGTGTGCCGGGTGTGGGGAAGTGAACAGAACTTCCTGAGTCTCTGCTGGAGAGGCACATGTATTTTGTTATGGACTTTTGTTTGGACATTAAAACCGTGTGCTGTGAACCTTAATGCCTGGATCCCGTGTCTTCTGCTGCGCAGCCGACCACGCTACCTCACTATATATATATATATATATATATATGTATATATATATATATATATATACATTCATATGAAAAAGTTTGGGCACCCCTATTAATGTTAACCTTTTTTCTTTATAACAATTTGGGTTTTTGCAACAGCTATTTCAGTTTCATATATCTAATAACTGATGGACTGAGTAATATTTCTGGATTGAAATGAGGTTTATTGTACTAACAGAAAATGTGCAATCCGCATTTAAACAAAATGTGACCAGTGCAAAAGTATGGGCCCCTCAACATAAAAGTGACGTTAATATTTTGTAGATCCTCCTTTTGCAAAAATAACAGCCTCTAGTCGCTTCCTGTAGCTTTTAATGAGTTCCTGGATCCTCGATGAAGGTATATTTGACCATTCCTGTTTACAAAACAATTCCAGTTCAGTTAAGTTTGATGGTCGCCGAGCATGGACAGCATGGTTCAAATCATCCCACAGATGTTCAATGATATTCAGGTCTGGGGACTGGGATGGACATTCCAGAACATTGTAATTGTTCCTCTGCATGAATGCCTGAGTAGACTTGGAGCAGTGTTTTGGATCATTGTCTTGCTGAAAAATCCATCCCCTGCGTAACTTCAACTTCGTCACTGATTCTTGCACATTATTGTCAAGAATCTGCTGATACTGAGTTGAATCCATGCGACCCTCAACTTTAACAGGATTTCCAGTGCCGGCATTGGCCACATATCCCCAAAGCATGATGGAACCTCCACCAAATTTTACTGTGGGTAGCAAGTGCTTTTCTTGGAATGCCGTGTTTTTTTGCCTCCATGCATAATGCCTTTTTGTATGACCAAACAACTCAATCTTTGTTTTATCAGTCCACAGGACCTTCTTCCAAAATGTAAGTGGCTTGTCCAAATGTGCTTTTGCATACCTCAGGCAACTCTGTTTGTGGCGTGCTTGCAGAAACTGCTTCTTTCGCATCACTCTCCCATACAGCTTCTCCTTGTGCAACGTGCGCTGTATTGTTGACCGATGCACATTGACACCATCTGCAGCAAGATGAAGCTGCAGGTCTTTGGAGGTGGTCTGTGGATTGTCCTTGACTGTTCTCACCATTCTTCTTCTCTGCCTTTCTGATATTTTTCTTGGCCTGCCACGTCTGGGCTTAACAAGAACTGTACCTGTGTTCTTCCATTTCCTTACTATGTTCCTCACAGTGGAAACTGACAGTTTAAATCTCTGAGACAACTTTTTGTATCCTTCCCCTGAACAACTATGTTGAATAATCTTTGTTTTCAGATCATTTGAGAGTTGTCTTGAGGAGCCCATGATGCCACTCTCCATAGGAGATTCAAATAGGAGATCAACTTGCAAGTGGCCACCTTAAATACCTTTTCTCATGATTGGATACACCTGCCTATGAAGTTCAAAGCTTAATGAGGTTACGAAACCAATTTAGTGCTTGAGTATGTCAGTAAAAAGTAGTTAGGAGTGTTCAAAGCAAGAAATTGATAAGGGTGCCCATACTTTTGCACCGGTTAAATTTTGTTTAAATGCGGTTTGCACATTTTCTGTTACTACAATAAACCTCATTTCAATCGAGAAATATTACTCAGTCTATCAGTTATTAGATATATGAAACTGAAATAGCTGTTGCAAAAACCCAAATTGTTATAAAGAAAAAAGGTTAACATTAATAGGGGTGCCCAAACGTTTTCATATGACTGTGTATATATATATATATATATATATAGATATATATATATATCTATATCTATATATATATATATATATATATATATATATATATATATACAGTATATATACACAGTATATATATATATATATATATATATATATATGTACCCGATGTCAAACCTACTACAGGGGTTGAAACAAATAAGATACAGGGTGGAACACTAGAACCTATCATGAATAATTTATCCAATGTCACTAGACCCCATAATGCACAATATACAAACCAGAGAAATAGGAGTCCACTAGTGAGGCCAAATGTGGCCAAATAATCACAAAGAGTAAAAAACCTCTTATAATAACCACAAAAAGTCTTTATTAATGGAAATTTACAGCCGTAAGAGGAAATAATTTAAATTACATAATAACAACAGTATAATGGGGATCAGGTAAAACCGGAAAAATCCGATACCAGTCACACCAAGCAGTCAGGGAATGGTGTAGTGGAGCAAAATTAATTATCTCACAAGGCCCAAATAGGTAAATAGAGGGAAAGAGTAATAAACATGACAAAACCCACACAAATGCTGTGAATAGGGGTGTCGACAATAAAGATAATATATGTAAATATAATAGGGTTGCACAAAATAGTCACAAGGCATCAAACGATTAATGCTATGCTTATGCAAAGCAGGCAATAGTCAGAAAGGCACACCCACTCAATTGTCAGCAATCCGAAACACACCATGGGGGGTTAAACAGGTTCAGCAGGAAAAGTTATATAATAGAAAGACAGGACCTAAGATAACAGGTATAAGTGATGCAATAATGTTAGTGCACCTCAGTCTCCAGCCCAAACAAGGGCAGTATGCAGGAAAAAATAAGGAGCCCAAATCACTTACCCATTACACCTGACTGCTCAGCATGGCGTGCTCCGACGCGCACGTTTCGTGACCTTCCTCGGGGAGCCGGTTAAATTTTGTTTAAATGCGGTTTGCACATTTTCTGTTACTACAATAAACCTCATTTCAATCGAGAAATATTACTCAGTCTATCAGTTATTAGATATATGAAACTGAAATAGCTGTTGCAAAAACCTAAATTGTTATAAAGAAAAAAGGTTAACATTAATAGGGGTGCCCAAACGTTTTCATGTGACTGTGTATATATATATATATCTATCTATCTATATATATATATATATATAGATATATATATATACAGTATATATACACAGTATATATATATATATATATATATATATATATATATATGTACCCGATGTCAAACCTACTACAGGGGTTGAAACAAGTTGTATAGGATAGATAATAAAACTTTTAACTTTAAAATTTATCAGGATATTTGTAAATTAAAGCAGCTGAAGTTGCCTTTTTCTTCTTTGGACTGATAATGATTCATATGTTGCCTTGAATACATTTTCTTTATATATAATGTTTAAATTGTTTGTCATGAGTATTGTATATTCTTTCCATTGTTGTGTGGATTTTTTTATACAATTTATTATTTAATATTATTTCAAGTTAAAACAAAAACTAAACTAATTTCTTAGGAAGCTGAAAACTCCCTTTGCTAAATTTAATAGTTAATAAACGGTTCTTTTTTTTTGCTTTCAAGATGCTTTCAATTCTTCAAGCCTCTTATGTAATAAATTACAATTTCTTTCGATAGACCAAAGACAACCATGGCAGAAGATAATTAGCCTCTCAGGGTAAGTGTTAAAAAGAAAGGTAATAATATAATTTTAATAGATATAATTAGCATGTTAGCAGATAATTATATTATTAACAAATTCATTATTTACCTGATCATCTTGATATACTAGATAACATAATTGACAAAAAACCTTATATATCTTTGGCCTCTGAAGTGTTACTTAAAGATAAATAGTATAAAAATTCAAATAAGGGGGTTACATGCTGCATTTTCCAGACTTTAAGATGTACCTATGTTTTAGAGAAGGAAAACAGGGGAAAAAATAAGTAAAAAATGTTGTCATGACACAGTGTTTTGAAGGTATCTGCTGCTGACACTGTTATAGAGATAATGTCCCCCAATTCTGTACTAATGTTCCCAATCCTTTTATATATGATCCCCTTCCTGGTATATAAGTACCCCATCATGGACCTGTCTTTGTTTACATGCCTTCCTTTATGCCGCACACATAAAAAAATTAACAATTCTACTCAGTTTCCCTCCACTTCCTCGGTGCGCTGTGTCCTCTTCTGATGCTGGCCACTGACTTCAGAGTGTAAGCAGGGTAGAGCATTACATAAGTGCCATGCAACCACAGTCACACACCGACATCAGCTGTTGGCTACTCCAGAACTATTAGTCAGTTCTCCCCATGCCCGGGACTATGGACATGGGGGGCAGTGAATATTGATTATCTTTAAGAGCAGACACACGATTACTCTAGCCGCTGTAGGGAGCAGGTGGCTGGAGAGAACACGTGTGCCCACTATTAAGGGAAATCAATATTCACTCCTTGAAACTCCTATAATCACACCCACATCTCTGCGTCGGTTTCACTGCACTGAGAGGTGAGTGGGATTATGGGCGTTGGAAGCAGTGAATATTCATTTACGTACTATGACCCGGCTCCACCGCCCCTCCAAACAAGCTATGTATATCCGTGCTGTAAGACACCCCGCACCAGTTTCCCCCAAAATTTTGGGGAAAAAAGTGCGCGTTGTAGCTCGAAAAATACAGTAAGTGATGCTGAGTGTGATGGACAGGCAAAATATATCTTAATAACAATTTATCAAAAGAATAATCCCTATGCGTTTCAATATTTAACGGATGGCTTCCTCAGGGCAGGCATGTCTACTATACTATATATCTTATATATGGTGGTTCCTGTACCGGATCATCACCTGGGGCAGCTGTAGCTAATTTCTTCCATGAACAAATGCAGGGGTTGTATCTGCTGTTTGCTCATCCCTCCAAGGTGAGCACATTACCAAACCTTACGGTCAGCCATTACTATCCCCACGTTATTAAGAATTTCTGCACTGTGGATCGCCCTGCTGTTTTATTATCATTACAGGCTCTGTTTCCCTTAGGGTATGTTTAATCAGAAACTGATCTATTGTTTAATCAGGTTCTTACGTTAAATGTATGTATATATATGTATATATATATATATATATATATATATACATACAGTATAGACCAAAAGTTTGGACACACCTTCTCATTCAAAGAGTTTTCTTTTCATGACTCTAAAAATTGTAGATTCACATTGAAGACATCAAAACTATTAATGAAAACATGTGGAATGAAATACTTAAAAAAGTGTGAAACAACTGAAAATATGTCTTACATTCTAGGTTCTTCAAAGTAGCCATCTGTTGCTTTGATTACTGCTTTGCACACTCTTAGCATTCTCTTGATGAGCTTCAAGAGGTAGTCACCGGAAATGGTTTTCCAACAGTCTTGAAGGAGTTTCCAGAAATGCTTAGCACTTGTTGGCCCTTTTGCCTTCACTCTGCGGTCCAGCTCACCCCAAACCATCTCGATTGGGTTCAGGTCTGGTGACTGTAGAGGCCAGGTCATCTGGCGTAGCACCCCATCACTCTCTCTTAGTCAAAGAACCCTTACACAGCCTGGGGGTGTGTATGGGGTCAATGTCCTGTTGAAAAATAAATGATGGTCTAACTAAAAAAAACTGGATAGAATAGCATGCCGCTGCAAGATGCTGTGGTAGCCATACTGGTTTAGTATGCCTTCAATTTTGAATAAATCGCCAACAGTGTCACCAGCAAAGCACCCCCACACCATCACACCTCCTCCTCCATGCTTCACGGTGGGAACCAGCCATGTAGAGTCCATCCGTTCACCTTTTCTACAAAGACACGGTGGTTGGATCCAAAGATCTCAAATTTGGACTCATCAGACCAAAGCACAGATTTCCACTGGTCTGATGTCCATTCCTTGTGTTCTTTAGCCCAAACAAGTCTCTTCTGCTTGTCGCCTGTCCTTAGCAGTGGTTTCCTAGCAGCTATTTTACCATAAAGGTCTGCTGCACAAAGTCTCCTTTTAACAGTTGTTCTAGAGATGTGTCTGCTGCTAGAACTCTGTGTGGCATTGACCTGGTCTCTAATCTGAGCTGCTGTTAACCTGCGATTTCTGAGGCTTGTGATTCGGATAAACTTATCCTCCGCAGCAGAGGGGACTCTTGGTCTTCCTTTCCTGGAGCAGTCCTCATGTAGCCAGGTTCTTTGAAGCGTTTGATGGCTTTTGCCACTGTACTTGGGAACACTTTCAAAGTTTTTCCAATTTTGAGAAGGTGTGTCCAAACTTTTGGTCTGTACTGTGTATGTATATATATATATATATATATATATATATATATATATATATATATATATATATATATATATATATATATATATATTTCATTTTGTCATTTCTTTCTACTTCCTAGCAGAATTACAATGACTGGCAACACCTCTGTATCTAGCTTAGCTTAATAACACAGGATCCACCATTCACAATAGGGGATGTCACTGCTCCCACTGCCTTTATAGTGACCCTTGCAGATGCTCATTAGATGCTTAAAAACAAAACATAGTATGAGTCACTGTAAGTGTATGTGCACATTGCATTTTTTTTGGTCGGATTCCAGGTGGAACAAATAATGCTAACAAAAAAAACCAAAACTTTAAAACAATTAACATATGCATTGCAATGTTAAAACAACTTGCTGGGCATATTTTCAGTCTTTTAGAACTGTGATACGATAAAAATTGTAAAAAAATAAATATAAAAAAGTAACGCATTCCTTTTAATAAAAATCTTTTCTATTTAAAAATTATTATAGAGGTGTCACAAAAAAATTCCACCTATCTGTATTAAAATGACATGTATTTTTGCTAACACCTTCCTGTTGTGGATTTAGGAACACTGGGACATTATGATTCACAGTTTTGAATAACAGAAATGTGGTGGTAAGAGACTAGACTTACATTAATATGCAAATTTACTCAACATCTCCTAGTAACAGTTATATTTAAATGAACAATATAATATCAGGTTTCATAATATCAGGACTCTCTGTATATTATTTATATAGTTTATATGTATGCTTTCTTATAATGTATGCTTTCTTAAGTCCCTAAGAAGGTAAACGTGCAACAAGCTATGCATTTCATATTTTTATTGTATATTAATACTGTAAAATAGTTAATATCTCATTTGAAATTACAAGGTTAGAGTTGGTACGTTTTATTTCTTGCTTCACCTAAATCATAACACTGTATAATACTCAACTTAAAAATCCAACACTTTGCTCTTAGGTAGGAATAGGACAAATCTTACTAATTCAGTGCTCCAGTGGCATAGAAGGAGTGTATTTCACTCACAAACATGGCGCCCGAAAGGGGACTCCGACATTATTATTATTACTAGAAGGTGGCCCGATTCTACGCATTGGGTATTCTAGAATTTACGTATTGTGTAGTTAATGTATGATTTTTGTTATATATATATATATATATATATATATATATATATATATCTATATATATAATTGCCTTATTCTGTCTGTCTGTCTGTCTGTCATGCTTCAAAATTGTGTCCTTCCGGTGACATTGTGTCCTTACGGTGACACAAAGCTGATTGGCCGCTGGGCTCGCCATGGCCCTGCCCCCCCACACCGATTGGCCGCTCGCCCAGGCTGCGCCCCCACACGGATTGGCCAGCCGCCCGCCCAGGCTCCGCCCCCCCCACAGATTGGCCTCTCGCCCCGGCACCCTGCAGGCATTGGCAACTCGGCCACGCCATGCCCCGCCCCCCTCACGCAATGGACGTTAGCTCTGCGCCCCCCCCACCGCATTCCCTGAACTGACACGGTCACGGCTCCCAGGTGAGTACTGTACACCCCCCCCCAACGGGAGCCCACATCAGCGTACGCCGCCAACACTTACCCTCGCATTGCTGGCCTTGCCGCCGTATGCTGGTGTGGGCTCCCGTGCGAGTGGTGGACGGGATACCATGGTAGCATAGTTACCAGCACATCAAGGTCCTGCAGCGGCGGAAGATCCACACGCACACACATAACAGCACACACACACACACACACATACACACACATCAGATCACACTCACTCTCACAAACACCTCACACACACATCGCATCCACACACTCACAGCATCCGGCGATATCGCTTGCTTCTCGGCCTCGATACTGTGCTGCTGTGACCTTCCAGGACCTGACGGAGGATCACATGGCCAGAAGCATGTGGTATCTCCGGATGTTGTGAGTATCAGCGCGTATGTGCGATTTCGTCAGTGTCTGTGTGTGTGAGTGTATGCGATCGGGTGTGTGTGAGTGTATGCGATCGGGTGTGGGTGAGTGTATGCGATCGGTTGTGTGTGTGAGTGTATGCGATCGGTTGTGTGTGTGAGTGTATGCGATCGGGTGTGTGTGAGTGTCGGCAGAGGAGCACGGCGTGCTGGAGGAGGCTGGGAGCAGAGAGGCTGATCTTGGGGAAGGCTGGGAGTGGGAGGCTGATGCTGGGGGAGACTGGGAGGGGAAGGCTGATGCTGAAGGAGGCTGGGAGGAGAGAGGCTGATCCTGGGGAAGGCTGGAAGGAGAGAGGCTGATGCTGGGGGAGGCTGGAAGGAGAGAGGCTGAGGCTGGGAGGAGAGAGGCTGATGCTGGGGAAGGCTGAAGCTGAGGGAGGCTGGGAGGGGAAAGCTGATGCTGGGGAAGGCTGGGAGGACAGAGGCTGGGAGGAGAGAGGCTGATCCTGGGGAAGGCTGGGAGAGGGAGGCTGATGCTGGGGGAGGCTGGAAGGAGAGAGGGTGATGCTGGGGGAGGCTGGAAGGAGAGAGGCTGATGCTGGGGGAGGCTGGGAGGACGGAGGCTGGAAGGAGAGAGGCTGATCCTGGGGAAGGCTGGGAGAGGGAGGCTGATGCTGGGGGAGGCTGGAAGGAGAGAGGCTAATGCTGGGGGAGGCTGGAAAGAGAGAGGCTGATGCTGGGGGAGGCTGATGCTGGGGGAGGCTGGGAAGAGAGAGAGGCTGGGAGGAGAGAGGCTGATGCTGGGGAAGGCTGGGAGGAGAGAGGCTGATGCTGGGGACAGAGAGGAGAGGCTGATGCTGGGAGGAGAGAGGCTGATGCTGGGATGAGAGAGGCTGATCCTGGGGAAGGCTGGGAGGGGGAGGCTGAGAGAAGAGAGGCTGATGCTGAGGGAGGCTGAGGCTGGGGTAGGCTGGGAGGAGAGAGGCTGATGCTAGGGACAGAAAAGGCTGATGCTGGGAGGAGAGAGGCTGATGCTGGGAGGAGAGAGGCTGATGCTGGGAGGAGAGAGGCTGATGCTGGGAGGAGAGAGGCTGATGCTGGGAGGAGAGAGGCTGATGCTGTGGGCAGAGAGGCTGATGCTGCGGGCAGAGAGGCTGATGCTGCGGGCAGAGAGGCTGATGCTGCGGGCAGAGAGGCTGATGCTGCGGGCAGAGAGGCTGATGCTGGTGCAGCATGGGGGATGGAGCACGATGGGGGGTGCGCAGCATGGGGGATGGAGCACGATGGGGAGTGCGCAGCATGGAGGATGGAGCACGTTTGGGAGTGCGCAGCATGGAGGATGGAGCACGTTTGGGAGTGCGCAGCATGGCGGATGGAGCACGTTTGGGAGTGCGCAGCATGGGGGATGGAGCACGTTTGGGAGTGCGCAGCATGGCGGATGGAGCACGTTTGGGAGTGCGCAGCATGGCGGATGGACCACGTTTGGGAGTGCGCAGCATAGCAGATGGACCACGTTTGGGAGTGCGCAGTATGGCGGATGGACCACGTTTGGGAGTGCGCAGCATGGCGGATGGAGCATGTTTGGGAGTGCGCAGCATGGCGGATGGAGCACGTTTGGGAGTGCGCAGCATGACGGATGGAGCACGTTTGGCAGTGCGCAGCATGGCGGATGGAGCACGTTTGGGAGTGCGCAGCATGCCAGATGGTGCACGATGGGGAGTGCGCAGTATGGCGAATGGAGCACGTTTGGGCGTGCACAGTATAGCGGATGGAGCACGTTGGGGAGTGCGTAGCATGGCGGATGGAGCACGTTTGGGAGTGCGCAGCATGGCGGATGGACCACGTTTGGGAGTGCACAGCATGGCGGATGGAGCACGTTTGGGAGTGCGCAGCATGGCGGATGGAGCACGTTTGGGAGTGCGCAGCATGGCGGGTGGAGCACGTTTGGGAGTGCGCAGCATGGCGGATGGAGCACGATCGGGGGTGCGCAGCATGGCGGATGGAGCACGTTTGGGAGTGTGCAGCATGGCGGATGGAGCACGATAGGGAGTGCGCAGCATGGCGGATGGAGCACGTTTGGGAGTGCGCAGCATGGGGGATGCAGCACGATGGGGAGTGCGCAGTATGGCGGATGGAGCACGTTTGGGAGTGTGCAGCATGGCGGATGGACCACGTTTGGGAGTGCGCAGCATGGCGGATGGAGCACGTTTGGGAATGCGCAGCATGGGGGATGCAGCACGATGGGGAGTGCGCTGCATGGGGGATGGAGCACGATGGGGGGTGCACAGTATGGGGGATGGAGCACATATGGGAGTGCGCAGCATGGCGGATAGAGCACGATGGGGAGTGCGCAGCATGGCGGATGGAGCACGTTTGGGAGTGCGCAGCATGGCGGATGGACCACGTTTGGGAGTGCGCAGCATGGCAGATGGAGCACGTTTGGGAGTGTGCAGCATGGGGGATGCAGCACGATGGGGAGTGCGCTGCATGGGGGATGGAGCACGATGGTGGGTGCGCAGCATGGGGGATGGAGCACGATGGAAGGTGCACACCTCCCCCCAACACACACACACACACACACGCGCACTGCACAACACACACACACACACTGGGAACCACAAACAACGCCCTACACAGACACCCACACACACAGACAACGCTGCACACACACAACACCCAACACACAAACACCGCAGCACACACAAATATACGCACATACCGCACAACACACACATTGCTCAAAACATACCTCCCCCCAAAACACACCACACACACACAAACCGCACAACACACACACACACAGCGCTCCACAAACAACGCAACACACGCAACACACATACAACACCGCTCTCACCCCCCGCCACACCCAGAACATGCACAGCGCCCTACACAAACACTTGGTAACTACACACAACAACATCTATATATACAGTGCCTACAAGTAGTCTTCAACCCCCTGCAGATTTAGCAGGTTTGATAAGATGCAAATAAGTTAGAGCCTGCAAACTTCAAACAAGAGCAGGATTTATTAACAGATGCATAAATCTTACAAACCAACAAGTTTTGTTGCTCAGTTAAATTTTAATAAATTTTCAACATAAAAGTGTGGGTCAATTATTATTCAATCCCTAGGTTTAATATTTTGTGGAATAACCCTTGTTTGCAATTACAGCTAATAATCATCTTTTATAAGACCTGATCAGGCCGGCACAGGTCTCTGGAGTTATCTTGGCCCACTCCTCCATGCAGATCTTCTCCAAGTTATCTAGGCTCTTTGGGTGTCTCATGTGGACTTTAATCTTGAGCTCCTTCCACAAGTTTTCAATTGGGTTAAGGTCAGGAGACTGACTAGGCCACTGCAACGCCTTGATTTTTTCCCTCTTGAACCAGGCCTTGGTTTTCTTGGCTGTGTGCTTTGGGTCGTTGTCTTGTTGGAAGATGAAATGACGACCCATCTTAAGATCCTTGATGGAGGAGCGGAGGTTCTTGGCCATAATCTCCAGGTAGGCCGTGCTATCCATCTTCCCATGGATGCGGACCAGATGGCCCAGGCCCCTTGGCTGAGAAACAGCCCCACAGCATGATGCTGCCACCACCATGCTTGACTGTAGGGATGGTATTCTTGGGGTCGTATGCAGTGCCATCCTGTCTCCAAACGTCACGTGTGTGGTTGGCACCAAAGATCTCGATCTTGGTCTCATCAGACCAGAGAACCTTGAACCAGTCTGTCTCAGAGTCCTCCAAGTGATCATGAGCAAACTGTAGACGAGCCTTGACATGACGCTTTGAAAGTAAAGGTACCTTACGGGCTCGTCTGGAACAGAGACCATTGCGGTGGAGTACGTTACTTATGGTATTGACTGAAACCAATGTCCCCACTGCCATGAGATCTTCCCGGAGCTCCTTCCTTGTTGTCCTTGGGTTAGCCTTGACTCTTCGGACAAGCCTGGCCTCGGCACAGGTGGAAACTTTCAAAGGCTGTCCAGGCCGTGGAAGGCTAACAGTAGTTCCATAAGCCTTCCACATCCGGATGATGCTCCCAACAGTGGAGACAGGTAGGCCCAACTCCTTGGAAAGGGTTTTGTACCCCTTGCCAGCCTTGTGACCCTCCACGATCTTGTCTCTGATGGCCTTGGAATGCTCCTTTGTCTTTCCCATGTTGACCAAGTATGAGTGCTGTTCACAAGTTTGGGGAGGGTCTTAATTAGTCAGAAAAGGCTGGAAAAAGAGATAATTAATCCAAACATGTGAAGCTCATTGTTCTTTGTGCCTGAAATACTTCTTAATACTTTAGGGAAACCAAACAGAATTCTGGTGGTTTGAGGGGTTGAATAATAAATGACCTCTGAATAAACTTTTCACAATTTAAAAAAAAATAAAAATAAATAAATAACATTCTTTTTTGCTGCATTTCACACTTCCAGGCTGATCTACAGTCCAAATGTCACAATGCCAAGTTATTCCGAACGTGTAAACCTGCTAAATCTGCAGGGGGTTGAAGACTACTTGTAGGCACTGTATATATATATATATATATAACAAAAATCATACATGAACTACACAATACGTAAATTCTAGAATACCCGATGCGTAGAATCGGGCCACCTTCTAGTATATATATATATATATATATATATATATAGATGTTGTTGTGTGTAGTTACCAAGTGTTTGTGTAGGGCGCTGTACATGTTCTGGGTGTTGTCTGGGTGTGGCGGGGGGTGAGAGCGGTGTTGTATGTGTGTTGCGTGTGTTGCGTTGTGTGTGTTGCGTTGTTTGTGGAGCGCTGTGTGTGTGTGTTGCGCGGTTTGTGTGGGGTGTGTGTGTGTTTTGGTGGGAGGTATGTTTTGTGCAATGTGTGTGTTGTGCGGCATGTGCCTATATTTGTGTGTGCCGCGCTGTTTGTGTGTTGGGTGTCTGTGTAGGGCGGTGTTTGTGGTTCCCAGTGTGTGTGTGGTGTTGTGCAGTGGGGGGAGGTGTGCACCCCCCATCGTGCTCCATCCCCCATGCTGCGCACTCCCCATCGTGCTCCATCCCCCATGCTGCGCACTCCCCATCGTGCTCCATCCCCCATGCTGCGCACCCCCCATCGTGCTCCACCCCTATGCTGCTCACCCCCCATCGTGCTCTATCCACCATGCTGCGCACCCCCCATCGTGCTCCATTCCCCATGCTGCGCACCGCCCATCGTGCTCCATCCCCCATGCTGCGCACTCGCCATCGTGCTCCATCTTCCATGCTGCGCACCCCCCATCGTGCTCCATCCCCCATGCTGCGCACCCCCCATCGTGCTACATCCCCCATGCTGCGCACTCCCCATCGTGCTCCATCCCCCATGCTGCGCACCCCCCATCGTGCTCCATCCCCCATGCTGCGCACCCCCATCGTGCTCCATCTCCCATGCTGCGCACTCCCCATCGTGCTCCATCCCCCATGCTGCGCACTCCCCATCGTGCTCCATCCCCCATGCTGCTGCACACTCCCCATCGTGCTCCATCCCCCATGCTGCGCTCTCCCCATCGTGCTCCATCCCCCATGCTGCGCACTCCCCATCGTGCTACATCCCCCATGCTGCGCACTCCCCATCGTGCTACATCCCCCATGCTGCGCACCCCCCATCGTGCTCCATCCCCCATGCTGCGCACCCCCCATCGTGCTCCATCCCCCATGCTGCGCACCCCCCATCGTGCTCCATCCCTCATGCTGCGCACCCCCCATCGTGCTCCATCCCCCATTCTGCGCACCCCCCATCATGCTCCATCCCCCATGCTGCGCACCCCCCATCGTGCTCCATCCCCCATGCTGCGCACCCCCCATCTTGCTCCATCCCCCATGCTGCACACTCCCCATCGTGCTCCATCCCCCATGCTGCGCACTCCCCATCGTGCTCCATCCGTTATGCTGCGCACCCCCCATCGTGCTCCATCCCCCATGCTGCGCACCCCCCATCGTGCTACATCCCCCATGCTGCGCACCCCCCATCGTGCTACATCCCCCATGCTGCGCACCCCATCGTGCTCCATCCCCCATGCTGCGCACTCCCCATCGTGCTCCATCCCCCGTGCTATAATAGTTCTCCTATTATACTCAGAGAGGAGTATAATAGGAGGACTATAATAGGAGGAGTAGTCCTGGGGGGAGAGGAGTATAATGCCGGCTCCCTGCACATGTGTACCGGGAGCCGGTCTACGCTGGTAACTATGATACACATCGGGTAACTAAGGGACCTTAGTTACCCGATGTGTATAATGGTTACCAGCGTTCACCGGCTCCATCACGATCTCAGCATCGCAAGGGTATGTGTGGCGCTGCTGGGATCGTGACGGAGCCGGTGTACACTGGTAACTATGATACACATCGGGTAACTAAGGGACCTTAGTTACCCGATGTGTATAATGGTTACCAGCGTTCACCGGCTCCGTCACGATCCCAGCAGCGCAAGGTTATGTCTGGCGATGCGTGCGGAGGGCCGGGGCAAGCGGCCAGTCCATGCGGAGGGCGGGGCCAGGCCGAGGCGAGCGACCAATCCGTGGGGGGGGGCGGGGCAAGGCCGCTGGGGAGCCGGTGTACACTGGTAACTATGATACACATCGGGTAACTAAGGGACCTTAGTTACCCAATGTGTATAATGGTTACCAGCGTTCACCGGCTCCGTCACGATCCCAGCAGCGCAAGGTTATGTCTGGCGATGCGTGCGGAGGGCCGGGGCGAGCGGCCAATCCATGCGGAGGGCGGGGCCAGGCCGAGGCGAGCGACCAATCCGTAGGGGGGGCGGGGCAAGGCCGCTGGGGAGCCGGTGTACACTGGTAACTATGATACACATCGGGTAACTAAGGGACCTTAGTTACCCGATGTGTATAATGGTTACCAGCGTTCACCAGCTCCGTCACGATCCCAGCAGCGCAAGGTTATGTCTGGTGATGCATGCGGAGGGCCGGGGCGAGCGGCCAGTCCATGCGGAGGGCGGGGCCAGGCCGAGGCGAGCGACCAATCCGTGGGGGGGGCGGGGCAAGGCCGCTGGGGAGCCGGTGTACACTGGTAACTATGATACACATCGGGTAACTAAGGGACCTTAGTTACCCAATGTGTATAATTTTTACCAGCGTTCACCGGCTCCGTCATGATCCCAGCAGCGCAAGGTTATGTCTGGCGATGCGTGCGGAGGGCCGGGGCGAGCGGCCAATCCATGCGGAGGGCGGGGCCAGGCCGAGGTGAGCGACCAATCCGTGGGGGGGGCGGGGCAAGGCTGCTGGGGAGCCGGTGTACACTGGTAACTATGATACACATCGGGTAACTAAGGGACCTTAGTTACCCGATGTGTATAATGGTTACCAGCGTTCACCAGCTCCGTCACGATCCCAGCAGCGCATGGTTATGTCTGGCGATGCATGCGGAGGGGCGGGGCGAGCGGCCAATCCGTGCGGGGGGCGGGGCCAGGCCGAGGCGAGCTACCAATCCGTGTGGAGCCAGGCCGAGGCAGCGGCCAATCAGACGCTTGTCACCGTAAGGACACAATTTTGGAGCAAGACAGACAGACAGACAGACAGAATAAGGCAATTATATATATAGATTATTATTTTTTATTATTATTATTATTACCGGTCTATCATATGCATCGTTACGGAGAGATATGTGCTGCAATACATGCAGCCAAGTGACAGCTTTGGCGATTGTGCTATAACGTAATCTTGTCTCCTGATGAACCCCAATCAACAAATGGGGGGAATAGCATCAAGGCTCTGATATTTTTTGGTTAAGGGCTATGGAGAACCTGGGCATCACCATATGACAGGGTGAGATCATAGCTGAAGGGTATCTGCCCTGAATACATCTCGGATAAGTAATTATTTCTGTAGATTTTTTTCCCTTGGTATCAAATGACATTATCCTGTAAGCCTTGCTGAATAAGAAGAGAGGTTAGGTATATCATATGAGGCAAAGCCGCCGAGGAATGGGGGCACCACTTTACCTTAAATCCCCCGTCACATTTAACGACTTACCAGCGATCCCGAAAACGATGCGACTTGATAAGGATCGCTGGTAAATCGCTGGGAGGTCGCTGGTGAGATGTCACACAGTCAGACCTTACCAACGATGCAATAACGATGAGCGACCTGTATAACGATTAGCGACCTGTATAGGAGGTCATTGTTAGGTGTCAAACACAGCGATGTGTCCTGCCCAGCAGGACATCACCTTTGAAGAAAAAGGTCCGGACCCTTCGGCAATGACTAGCGATCTCACAGCAGGGGCCTGATCGCTGGTAGGTGTCACACATAACGAGATCGCTGTCAAGATCGTTACTGCATCAGAGAAACTGTGACGCAGCAACGATCTCATTAGCAATCTTGTTGTGTGTGACGGGACCTTTAGGGTGCGTGTAACATAAGTTATATCTCCATTGGTAAGTAGTGGAAAGATTAAGGGTAATTTAGAAATTGCTGCCCTTTATCTAAGGGCGGCTTTGCACGTTGCAACATCGCATGTGCGATGTCGCTGGGGTCAAATCGAAAGTGACACACATCCGGCGTCACTTTTGACATCGTTGTGTGTAAATTCTAGATGATACGATAAACGAGCGCAAAAGCGTCGTTATCGTATCATCGTTGCAAGCTCCGACTTTTCCATAATTTTGCTGCAGCGATGGTACAATGCTGTTCCTCGTTCCTGCGACAGCACACATCGCTGTGTGTTACGCCGCAGGAGCGAGGAACTTCACCTTACCTGCCGCCGGCGGCTCTACGGAAGTAAGGAGGTGGGCGGGATGTTTACATCCGGCTCATCTCCGCCCCTCCGCCGCTATTGGCCGCCTGCCGTGTGACGTCGCTATGACGCCGCACGACCCGCCCCCTTAGGAAGGAGGCGGGTCGCCGGCCAGAGCGACGGTCGCAGGGCAGGTGAGTGCATGTGAAGCTGGCGTAGCGATAATGTTCGCTACGCCAGCTATCACAAGGTATCGTACCTGCGACGGGGGCGGGGACTATCGCGTGCGACATCGCAGCATCGGCTTGCGATGTCGCAACATGCAAAGCCCGCCTAACACTATCAAACTGATACTCTGAAGGGGTATTCTTTTTCTCTACAGAATTTATCTATTGAGGCTGTTCCATAGTCCTGGGATTTTGTGTTTATCTCTCACGGTGTGGGATGGTTTGTGATTTTTAATGAGATTTAATAAAAGTGTTTTTATGTAAATTAATTAAGGTAGCTTTTGATGTAATTTTGGATTTGCTGCCTTTTATTTGATTTCAAGTGTTGTTTAAAGTGATCTGTACATGAACATACAGACTGGCTAAAGTTCAGGCAGCTGTGGAAGGGTTCTTGACAAAAGATGCTTAGTGAATGTGAAGAAAATAATATGTTGCATAAATGTTTTGATAATGGACCAGTGCAGTGGATATCTGTAGTATGTATCATACAGAATCTATGATGGAGATTGTGGAGTGATCAAAACCTAAGCTCAGTTTCTAAAATGCTCTTATCATTGCTTATTCTAACAAAGGAGTAGCCGGAGCAGATAGAGACAAGCACCATTGGCTAAGCAGCTCCTGGGCATCTGCAGAAGACAAAAAAATCCATGACTGAGTGTTAAATGAACAAGTAATTATCTTGGGTTTACTACCTTAAAGCAGTTTTTTATAATCAGAGATTTTTGGGATTCTTTCAGCTTGGTGTCACTATAAGAAGTTTATAAATTCAAAATCTCTTTGTAATTTCAAATCCCTGGTAGGTGGATCCTTTGTTGTATGCTGCATACGAATCATGCATAAATGTAGGTGTTTGTAGAATAGTAGAAAATAGCAACGCACATAACTGCATAGTAATGCAGACACCCAGCTTAGCCAGGCCCTTCTCAATAGTTTTCTTTAGTTGAAATCCCACTCACTATGAATTTTTTGGGCTTTTTCTTACATTAACAACTAAAATATTAAAAAGTATATTCACTTAAAGGGAACCTGTCACCAGATTTTTCCCTATTAAACTAAAAGAATCACCTTCTGCAGCTTCTGGGCTGCATTCTCTGAAGGTGCACCTTGGCCCTGACTTCCCTTCCAGACCCTAAAAATAACTTTATAAAACTTGGCCCTTAGGTATGCTAGTTACCTGTGTTGGCCAGATGGACGGGCTCATTTTATGCTCCTTTCCCCCTCCTGCCGCTGATCGCCGTTCTCCTGTCTTGATTGATGGGATGACACCTCCGTCATCCTCCTTGTCGCATTTTCAAATCTTGCACGTGTGCAGTTAGGTAGGCTCACGCAGGCGCAGTTCGCTATGCCATGTTGCGGGCAGAGCAGAAAACATAGCTGTCCTAGCTCGTGCCGGTGAGCTAAATGTGCAGGCTCGAGATTCCAAAAATCTTAAAGGACTTACTCCAAAGAGATGATAGAAGGTATTTTATCAATTTGCAAAAGGATTAAAAAGATCCAACAGAGATGTATTTTGAAGAGAAAAGACACGAAAAGGCCTTTGCTATTTGGCTGAGGGGAGGAGGCAGAAGCTGCTTCAAACTTAAACAGAAATAAGTTGTTTTTTTTTTTTTACTCTGCCCGAAAAGTAGGGGGAGGGAAGAGGAGCAGTTGGTTTTAGTTTTTTCTCCTCAAACTTGAACAAAGAGAGATAATTTTGGAGTAAAACGTCTCCAAACTTACATTGAGTTATTGTCTGTGCAACTTGAAGACGTAAGACATTGGAGAAAATAATTTTCAATTCTTTGTTTTCAATTTACTGATCCTACCCAAAAAATGAAATTAACTTTGCAGAGAAAATTAGATTTCTTGAGCAATACGAATGATAGTTTTGTTGGAATGTTGGAAATCATCAAAGCATTTTTTGGTGATTTACTTGGAAAATACATTTTTGTTCTGTGCCTCTGCTCACAGACCACCAGTATTTTATTTTGTTTTTGGCATTTTCTTTCATGGATATAGTTTAGAGTATACAGATGGTGTTATCAGAAGGTGACCAATATTACTGACAATGTAGATTGTTGCAATTACCTCAATTTCAAAAATAAATAAATATAAATATATATATGTAAATGGTCATCTCTATATCCAGTGTGTTGTTTTAGTTTATACTATGTGGATAATTAATTGCCTGCTGTCCTGTTCACATATTAGGACATGAGGTACTTATTTCCTTTTTTTTCATTTAAGCAGAGGAAAGGAAGGTTACAGAATAGCAGCCTGAATTGGACCAAAAATATAGTTTACAGCAGAAACTTCTGGGCTATTCAGCTAAACTCGTAAACAAGGTATGGCTGGCACCATCCCTTGTCCAGATCCCCGCAGAAGCATAGCCCTTGTCCACTCTACCCATTCCAGAGATTGCAGATTGATTATATACATATGCCATGAGTAGGTTTATGCAAGTTTGTGTGTTGTGTAAATTGCTTTCTAGGCTTGATCTGAGGCATATCCAGTGCAGAAAATTATGGTATTGCTGAAATGCACATAAAATAGGTGGTATGTAAAAATGGGGTTGCTAAAGTGGTAAAAGTATATATTTTATAGCAGAGGTCATTGTGGAGATCTTACAATAGCTGTGAATAATAATAATAATAAAGTTTATTTATATAGCGCCAACATATTCCGCAGCACTTTACAATCCGGTGGGGGGTTGTATAGACAAAAACAAAACAAAATAGTACAAAATGTAACAGCTACAGTAGGAATGAGGGCCCTGCTCGAAAGCTTACAATCTACACAAAAGGTGAAGCACACTTGTAGATCTGGCCGGCC
Organism: Anomaloglossus baeobatrachus; assembly: GCF_048569485.1. Taxonomy (NCBI): domain Eukaryota; kingdom Metazoa; phylum Chordata; class Amphibia; order Anura; family Aromobatidae; genus Anomaloglossus; species Anomaloglossus baeobatrachus. The sequence goes on from NC_134355.1 coordinate 363,504,630, forward strand.
ATCGTTATGTTAGTGTAATGGTTACATATAAAGATGAATGATCTGGTCTTTAGACAGTAACCTTTTGGGTGCCCTTACGTGCTATTGGTTGTATATAGGATGTGAGGACAGAAATAGGAGAGAGAAGGTTACGAGTAGCATTTAGAAGGTGGGACGGGGGAGAGTTATGTTAGTAAGTTATTATGATAAGCTTGTCTAAAGAGTAGAGTTGAGCGCGGTTCGTGGTTCTCCAGTTCGCGGCTCGAGTGATTTTGGGGGCTGTTCTAGATCGAACTAGAACTCGAGCTTTTTGATAAAAGCTCGATAGTTCTAGATACGTTCGAGAACGCTTCTAGGAGCAAAAAAAACAGCTAATTCCTAGTTGGCTTTCCGCTGTAATAGTGTAAGTCACTCTGTGACTTACACTATTATGACATTTCAGTGTATAGTGTGCGGGAACAGGGCATTCAGATCACTGCTGTATGTATAATGGCGATCGCCATTTTCTTTTTTTTTTCCTTGTCTTCCTTCCCTAAACGCGCGCGTGTAGTGGGGAGGGCCAGCATGTCAGCCAATCCCAGACACACACACAGCTAAGTGGACTTTTAGCCAGAGAAGCAACGGCATGTGTGATAGGATGTCCATGTCACATGTCCCTGCATTATAAAACCGGACATTTTCCTCCAGCACGCCATTATCTGCCTTCTGCGTCCTTGGTGTCAGACATCACTGGCGCAGCTCCTATCGCCGATACAGCTGTATTACGCTCCATACACAGCGCTGGACTGCTTAGGGATAGCACTTTCTATCAGTCCTTTTAAGGGCTCATACCGGCAGGGTCAGAGCCATAGGTGACAGGTCCTCAAAACAGAGTTTAACAGCTACAGAAGATGACAGCGTCTGTGTAGCTAAGGTCAGGGATTTCCTCGCTGCATTTCCCCATTAGGAGGGATAGAAAGGCAGGCTTCCTTTCCTCTACCCAGACCCACAACCCTGCCACTGTACCCTCCTGCCCTTTGCACACTCCAACTCATTGTTACTAAGCCATTACACTAGCAAACACTCAGTGAACTTAGTGGCATCCTAAACGTGGCTATTGGACTTCTGTATAGTCCCAGTAGTGCACAGATATTTGCAGCACGTCTGCCTGCATTGCACACTCCAACTCATTATAACTAAGCCATTATACTAGCAAACACTGAGTGAACCTAGTGGCAACCTAAACGTGGCTGTTGGACTTCTGTATAGTCCCAGTAGTGCACAGATATTTGCAGCACGTCTGCCTGCATTGCACACTCCAACTCATTATAACTAAGCCATTATACTAGCAAACACTGAGTGAACCTAGTGGCATCCTAAACGTGGCTGTTGGACTTCTGCATAGTCCCAGTAGTGCACAGATATTTGCAGCACGTCTGCCTGCATTGCACACTCCAACTCATTATAACTAAGCCATTATACTAGCAAACACTGAGTGAACCTAGTGGCATCCTAAACGTGGCTGTTGGACTTCTGTATAGTCCCAGTAGTGCACAGATATTTGCAGCACGTCTGCCTGCATTGCACACTCCAACTCATTATAACTAAGCCATTATACTAGCAAACACTGAGTGAACCTAGTGGCATCCTAAACGTGGCTGTTGGACTTCTGTATAGTCCCAGTAGTGCACAGATATTTGCAGCACGTCTGCCTGCATTGCACACTCCAACTCATTATAACTAAGCCATTATACTAGCAAACACTGAGTGAACCTAGTGGCATCCTAAACGTGGCTGTTGGACTTCTGTATACTCCCAGTAGTGCACAGATATTTGCAGCACGTCTGCCTGCATTGCACACTCCAACTCATTATAACTAAGCCATTATACTAGCAAACACTGAGTGAACCTAGTGGCATCCTAAACGAGGCTGTTGGACTTCTGTATAGTCCCAGTAGTGCACAGATATTTGCAGCACGTCTGCCTGCATTGCACACTCCAACTCATTATAACTAAGCCATTATACTAGCAAACACTGAGTGTACCTAGTGGCATCCTAAATGTGGCTGTTGGACTTCTGTATAGTCCCAGTAGTGCACAGATATTTGCAGCACGTCTGCCTGCATTGCACACTCCAACTCATTATAACTAAGCCATTACACTAGCAAACACTGAGTGAACCTAGTGGCATCCTAAACATGGCTGTTGGACTTCTGTATAGTCCCAGTAGTGCACAGATATTTGCAGCACGTCTGCCTGCATTGCACACTCAAACTCATTGTTCCTAAGCCATTATACTAGCAAACACTGAGTGAACCTAGTGGCATCCTAAACGTGGCTGTTGGACGTCTGTATAGTCCCAGTAGTGCACAGATATTTGCAGCACGTCTGCCTGCATTGCACACTCAAACTCATTATAAGCCATTATACTAGCAAACACTGAGTGAACTTAGTGGCATCCTAAACGTGGCTATTGGGCTTCTGTATAGTCCCAGTAGTGCGCAGATATTTGCAGCACGTCTGCCAGCATTGCACACTCCAACTCATTATAACTAAGCCATTATACTAGCAAACACTGAGTGAACCTAGTGGCATCCTAAACGTGGCTGTTGGACTTCTGTATAGTCCCAGTAGTGCACAGATATTTGCAGCACGTCTGCCTGCATTGCACACTGAAACTCATTTGTTACTAAGCCATTATACTAGCAAACACTGAGTGAACCTAGTGGCATCCTAAACGTGGCTGTTGGACTTCTGTATAGTCCCAGTAGTGCACAGATATTTGCAGCACGTCTGCCTGCATTGCACACTCCAACTCATTATAACTAAGCCATTATACTAGCAATTTATGCTGCCAGTTTAAGGGCCGTAGTTGCATTATCAGGGATATTTATTCTTTATTATTCTGCTGTTAATAAAGCTAGACCACCGCTGCAATCTACACCACCTCTCAATTTTTACTACCACATTTTCAGTGCACAATCTTGTCGTAATCAACATGAGTGGCAAAATGACAGATGCTGGTGGAAAGGGGAAGAGGCGTGGTGGAAAAGGAAAAAAAGGTTTTGTCCGTGGGGAAGGTGGCAAAGCTCCATTATCATCTGCTGAAGATAGACCATCTACCAGCAAAAGTAAGATGTCTACTACTTACCGTGGACAATCCGATGTGCTCCCTTGTTTACGGACACGAACAACAGGATCAAAGGTAGATGATGGCCAAAAAAGGGAAATGCTTGAATGGATCTCAAGTGGTCCAACAAGTGCCCTCTCAGCCACTTCAAGTACCGCATCCAAAAAACACCAGTCCTCTGAGTTGTCATCCCAATCAAACTTGCTTTCTCCCAGCTCTGAAGTCTCCATCAGCCCTGCACAGTATGGTGGAACTGAGATGGCTGAGTCTGCAGAGCTGTTCAGTCACACTATAGCCTGGGAATCAGAGGTCTGCTCCCAAACTACAGTGAGTACAGACCAGGAAATGGTCTGCAGTGATGCCCAGAACCTTTGTGACTCTGATTCAGGCCGTGAGGACCAGGTTTCTGAGCATAATGTTGACCCTTTGTCACAAACTGTAACACCTGTGGTTATAGACAATGAGGAACATACTGATGACGATGAGACGCAGATACCAGATTGGGATGACAACTTAAATATTCGTTCAGGGCAAGAAGAGGCTCGGTCTGAGGGGGAGGGGAGTGCAAACACAACAATTGATGATGAAGTTCTAGATCCCACCTACTGTCAACCCCCAGTCAGGCACTCGAGGAGGTCAACAGAGGCGGTGGAGGAGGATGCAACCGACGACGAAGTTACCTTGTGCCTTCCTGGACAGAGTCGGAGCACTGGTAGCACGTCTACAACTGCATCATCAGCCACCACTCTGCCTCTGAGCACTAGTCGGGGGGGCTCAGCAGGTCGCATGCCCTCTAAGCCTTGCCTAGCGTGGTCCTTTTTTGACATAGAAAAAGATCGCTCAAATTATGTGATGTGTAATATTTGTCGTGATTCTGTTAGTAGAGGTCAAAACCTCAGCAGTTTGACAACTTCTTCCATGAATCGTCACATGAATAAATATCATAGGTCCCGGTGGGAAGCTCACCGTGCTGCAATGCGGCCTAGCGGAGTGAACCATCCCCTTCCAGTGCATCCGCGCGCTCTTCATCTTCTAGGACTGTGGGGACAGCTGTCACACCTGGTTTTCCACGCACAACTTCCACCACTGTAACCGCAACAGGCAGTTTGCTTGGTAGGTCGTCAGTTGGTTTGGAAGGGGAAACAAGTGAGTGTGTACAGCTCTCTCAGACATCGATAGCACCAACGTTGGATGAAGGCAACATCATGTCTCCGCCTGCACTTTCCTCACAAACCTGCATTTTTCAAGGGACACCCTACTCAACACCGTCTACACACAGCAGCCAGATCTCTGTCCCTCAGATGTGGTCAAATAAAAGGCCATTTCCTGCGACCCATGACAAAGCTAAGAGGTTGACTCTATCCCTCTGTAAGATCTTGGCTACCGAAATGCTGCCTTTCCGCCTAGTGGACACACAGGATTTTAGAGACCTTATGTCTGTCGCTGTGCCCCAGTACCAGATGCCTAGTCGCCACTACTTCTCTAAGAAAGGTGTGCCCGCGCTACACCAGCATGTCGCACACAACATCACCGCTTCCTTGAGAAACTCTGTGTGTGAACGGGTGCATTTCACCACCGATACTTGGACCAGTAAGCATGGACAGGGACGTTACATGTCGCTGACTGGGCACTGGGTAACTATGGTGATAGATGGTGAAGGGTCTGCTGCACAAGTCTTGCCGTCCTCACGACTTGTGTGTCAATCCTCTGTCTGTCCAAGTTCCGCCACTGCTTCTGCCTCCTCCACCTCAGCGGTGTCCTCCACCTCCGCCCCAAGCCTGCCTGGTCAGGCCACCAGCGTTCTCACTGTGCAGAAGGAATCACGCACCCCTCATTACTATGCTGGCAGCAGAGCGCAACGTCATCAGGCGGTCTTTAGCTTGACATGTCTTGGGAATAAGAGTCATACAGCTGAGGAGTTGTGGTCAGCTCTGCGGTCCGAGTTTAATAAATGGTTGTCTCCACTCAACCTGCAGCCTGGTAAGGCCATGTGCGACAATGCTGCAAACCTGGGTGCGGCCCTTCGCCTGGGCAAGGTGACACACGTACCTTGTATGGCTCACGTGTTGAACCTTGTTGTCCAGCAATTTTTAACACACTATCCCGGCCTAGATGGCCTTCTGAACAGGGCACGTAAACTGTCTGCTCACTTCCGCCGTTCAAGCACCGCAGCTGAGCGACTTGCATCGCTCCAGAAGTCTTTCGGCCTGCCGGTTCATCGCCTGAAATGCGATGTGCCGACACGCTGGAATTTGACTCTCCACATGTTACAGCGACTGTGGCAGCACCGCCGAGCCCTGCTGCAATACGTCATGACGTATAGCCTGGGCCAACGAGATGCAGAGTTGGGGCAGATCACCCTGATGGAGTGGTCTCAGATCAAGGACCTATGCACCCTTCTGCACAGTTTCGACATGGCGACGAATATGTATAGCGCTGACAATGTCATTATCAGCATGACAATTCCAGTCATTTACATGCTGGAGCACACGCTAAACACTATTCGGAGTCAGGGGGTGGGACAACAGGAAGGGGAGGAACTACAGGAGGATTCATATGCGCAAGGGACAACAACATCACCAAGGTCCAGACGTTCATCATCACCAACGCAGCAGGCATGGGACCATGGGGGACAGGGATCAACAAGGGCGCATAGTAGCAGGCGAAATGTTGAGGAAGGTGCAGGAGAACATGAAGAAATGGATTACGAACTGTCCATGGACATGGAAGACTCAGCGGATGAGGGAGACCTTGGTCAAATTTCAGTTGAAAGAGGTTGGGGGGAGATGTCAGAGGAAGAAAGAACGGGTAGTACCTCTATGCCACAAACACAGCGTGGACTTGGTCCGCATGGCTGCGCAAGACACATTAGTGCCTTCTTGTTGCACTACCTCCAACATGACCCTCGTATTGTCAAAATTAGAAGTGATGATGACTACTGGATTGCCACACTATTAGATCCCCGGTACAAGTCCAAATTTTGTGACATAATTCCAGCCATAGAAAGGGACGCACGTATGCAGGAGTATCAGCAGAAGCTGTTACTCGATCTTAGCTCGGCTTTTCCACCAAACAACCGTGCAGGTGCAGGGAGTGAATCTCCCAGTTGTAACTTGACAAACATGGGACGGTCTCGTCATCTTCAACAGTCTACCCGTACCAGTAGGACTGTATCTGGTGCTGGTAACAGCAATTTTATGGAATCTTTTCATAATTTTTTTAGACCCTCCTTTGCAAGGCCACCAGAGACAACAAGTCTGACACATAGTCAACGGCTGGAGAGGATGATACAGGAGTATCTCCAAATGAACATCGATGCCATGACTTTGCAAATGGAGCCTTGCTCATTTTGGGCTTCAAATCTAGAAAAATGGCCAGAGCTCTCCAGTTACGCCTTGGAGATTTTGTCGTGTCCAGCTGCCAGCGTTGTCTCTGAACGTGTCTTCAGTGCTGCTGGGTGTGTGCTGACAGATAAGCGCACGTGTCTGTCCAGTGACAATGTGGACAGACTAACGTTCATCAAAATGAACAAGTCATGGATCCACCAGGAATTTACTACCCCTGTATCATCCTGGGGAGAGTAAATACTTGTGGATTTGGAATGTGCTTGATGCAAATTTAGCTGTGAAGTGTACAACTAGGGCACAAGTGCTGCCACTGAATGGGTGGGTGTGTGTGGGGCACAATTTTTGGAAAAAAGGGAGACTCCGCTTGGAGTAACCCTTGCTTACATTGTTTTTAAAAGAAGCCAAGATGAACAGAGCTGGGATCAGGAAAAACTTTGCTACCTACCCCGGTGTCATCCTGGGGACGGTTAAGAATAGCGTATTTTTGAATGTGCTTGATGCAAATCTAGCTGTGAAGTGTACAACTAGGGCAAAAGTGCTGCCACTGAATGGGTGGGTGTGTGTGGGGCACAATTTTTGGAAAAAAGGGAGACTCCGCTTGGAGTAACCCTTGCTTAAATTGTTTTTAAAAGAAGCCAAGATGAACAGAGCTGGGATCAGGAAAAACTTTGCTACCTACCCCGGTGTCATTCTGGGGACGGTTAAGAATAGCGTATTTTTGAATGTGCTTGATGCAAATCTAGCTGTGAAGTGTACAACTAGGGCACAAGTGCTGCCACTGAATGGGTGGGTGTGTGTGGGGCACAATTTTTGGAAAAAAGGGAGACTCCGCTTGGAGTAACCCTTGCTTACATTGTTTTTAAAAGAAGCCAAGATGAACAGAGCTGGGATCAGGAAAAACTTTGCTACCTACCCCGGTGTCATCCTGGGGACGGTTAAGAATAGCGTATTTTTGAATGTGCTTGATGCAAATCTAGCTGTGAAGTGTACAACTAGGGCACAAGTGCTGCCACTGAATGGGTGGGTGTGTGTGGGGCACAATTTTTGGAAAAAAGGGAGACTCCGCTTGGAGTAACCCTTGCTTACATTGTTTTTAAAAGAAGCCAAGATGAACAGAGCTGGGATCAGGAAAAACTTTGCTACCTACCCCGGTGTCATCCTGGGGACGGTTAAGAAGAGCGTATTTTTGAATGTGCTTGATGCAAATCTAGCTGTGAAGTGTACAACTAGGGCACAAGTGCTGCCACTGAATGGGTGGGTGTGTGTGGGGCACAATTTTTGGAAAAAAGGGAGACTCCGCTTGGAGTAACCCTTGCTTACATTGTTTTTAAAAGAAGCCAAGATGAACAGAGCTGGGATCAGGAAAAACTTTGCTACCTACCCCGGTGTCATCCTGGGGACGGTTAAGAATAGCGTATTTTTGAATCTGCTTGATGCAAATCTACCTGTGAAGTGTACAACTAGGGCACAAGTGCTGCCACTGAATAGGTGGGTGTGTGTGGGGCACAATTTTTGGAAAAAGGGAGACTCCGCTTGGAGTAACCCTTGCTTACATTGTTTTTAAAAGAAGCCAAGATGAACAGAGCTGGGATCAGGAAAAACTTTGCTACGTAACCCGGTGTCATCCTGGGGACGGTTAAGAATAGCGTATTTTTGAATGTGCTTGATGCAAATCTAGCTGTGAAGTGTACAACTAGGGCACAAGTGCTGCCACTGAATGGGTGGGTGTGTGTGGGGCACAATTTTTGGAAAAAAGGGAGACTCCGCTTGGAGTAACCCTTGCTTACATTGTTTTTAAAAGAAGCCAAGATGAACAGAGCTGGGATCAGGAAAAACTTTGCTACCTACCCCGGTGTCATCCTGGGGACGGTTAAGAATAGCGTATTTTTGAATGTGCTTGATACAAATCTAGCTGTGAAGTGTACAACTAGGGCACAAGTGCTGCCACTGAATGGGTGGGTGTGTGTGGGGCACAATTTTTGGAAAAAAGGGAGACTCCGCTTGGAGTAACCCTTGCTTACATTGTTTTTAAAAGAAGCCAAGATGAACAGAGCTGGGATCAGGAAAAACTTTGCTACCTACCCCGGTGTCATCCTGGGGACGGTTAAGAATAGCGTATTTTTGAATGTGCTTGATGCAAATCTAGCTGTGAAGTGTACAACTAGGGCACAAGTGCTGCCACTGAATGGGTGGGTGTGTGTGGGGCACAATTTTTGGAAAAAGGAAGACTCCGCTTGGAGTAACCCTTGCTTACATTGTTTTTAAAAGAAGCCAAGATGAACAGAGCTGGGATCAGGAAAAACTTTGCTACCTACCCCGGTGTCATCCTGGGGACGGTTAAGAATAGCGTATTTTTGAATGTGCTTGATGCAAATCTAGCTGTGAAGTGTACAACTAGGGCACAAGTGCTGCCACTGAATGGGTGGGTGTGTGTGGGGCACAATTTTTGGAAAAAAGGGAGACTCCGCTTGGAGTAACCCTTGCTTACATTGTTTTTAAAAGAAGCCAAGATGAACAAGTCATGGTTCAGGAAAGACTTTGCTACCTACCCCGGTGTCATCATGGGGACGGTTAAGAATAGCGTATTTTTGAATGTGCTTGATGCAAATCTAGCTGTGAAGTGTACAACTAGGGCACAAGTGCTGCCACTGAATGGGTGGGTGTGTGTGGGGCACAATTTTTGGAAAAAAGGGAGACTCCGCTTGGAGTAACCCTTGCTTACATTGTTTTTAAAAGAAGCCAAGATGAACAGAGCTGGGATCAGGAAAAACTTTGCTACCTACCCCGGTGTCATCCTGGGGACGGTTAAGAATAGCGTATTTTTGAATGTGCTTGATGCAAATCTAGCTGTGAAGTGTACAACTAGGGCACAAGTGCTGCCACTGAATGGGTAGGTGTGTGTGGGGCACAATTTTTGGAAAAAAGGGAGACTCCGCTTGGAGTAACCCTTGCTTACATTGTTTTTAAAAGAAGCCAAGATGAACAGAGCTGGGATCAGGAAAAACTTTGCTACCTACCCCGGTGTCATCCTGGGGACGGTTAAGAATAGCGTATTTTTGAATGTGCTTGATGCAAATCTAGCTGTGAAGTGTACAACTAGGGCACAAGTGCTGCCACTGAATGGGTGGGTGGGTGTGGGGCACAATTTTTGGAAAAAAGGGAGACTCCGCTTGGAGTAACCCTTGCTTACATTGTTTTTAAAAAAAGCCAAGATGAACAGAGCTGGGATCAGGAAAAACTTTTCTACCTACCCCGGTGTCATCCTGGGGACGGTTAAGAATAGCGTATTTTTGAATGTGCTTGATGCAAATCTAGCTGTGAAGTGTACAACTAGGGCACAAGTGCTGCCACTGAATGGGTGGGTGTGTGTGGGGCACAATTTTTGGAAAAAAGGGAGACTCCGCTTGGAGTAACCCTTGCTTACATTGTTTTTAAAAGAAGCCAAGATGAACAAGTCATGGTTCAGGAAAGACTTTGCTACCTACCCCTGTGTCATCCTGGGGACGGTTAAGAATAGCGTATTTTTGAATGTGCTTGATGCAAATCTACCTGTGAAGTGTACAACTGGGGCACAACTGCTGCCACTGAAGGGGTGGGTGTGTATCTGGCCCAATTTTTGGAAAAAAGGGAGACTCCGCTTGGAGTCACCTTGCGGTGTTTTACATGATTTTAGAAGGGCATGCCATGCCTATATCTGTGTCTCGTCCTCTTTTTCCTTGTCCAGCTCTTTTGTTTTCGCATGAGTATATGTCTTTGTCAGTTTCCCATGTGTTTGTGTTGTGTTGTGAGTTGTTTGTCACCTTTTGGACACCTTTGAGGGTGTTTTTTAGGTGTTTTTATGTGTTTGTGATTGCCTGCCATTGTTTCCTATGCAGTTCGAGTTCGGTTCGTCGAACGTTCGACGAACCAAACTCGAACGGGAGCTCCGTTCGGCGAACCGACCTCGGGCCGAACCACGACCGGTTCGCTCATCTCTACTAAAGAGATGTGTTTTTAATGTACGCCTAAAAACTTGGGGGCTGGATATTAGTCGCATTCTTTGGGGTAGTGCATTCCAGAAAACTGGTGCGACATGAGAAAAGTCTTGGAGACGGAGGTGTGAGGTTCGTATTATGGAGGATGTTAGTCTAAGATCATTTGCGGAACGAAGGGGGCGGGTAGGATGATAGACAGAGATGAGGGATGAGATATATGGTGGTGCATAGCTGTGGAGAGCTTTATGGGTGAGGGATATGAGTTTGTATTGTATTCTGTAGCTGAGTGATAGGTAGCCAGTGTAGTGACTGGCACAAGGTGGAGGCATCGGTGAAGCGGCTGGACAGGAATATGACCCTGGATGCTGCATTCAAGATACATTAGAGAGGGGAGAATTTGGTCCGAGGGAGACCAATCAATAAAGAGTTGCAGTAATCCAGGCGGGAATGAATAAGAGCGACAGTAAGGGTTTTTGCAGTTTCGAAAGTAAGAAATGGTCGGATTCTGGAGATGTTTTTGAGATGTAGGTGACGTGCGAGTGAGTGATTGTATATGGGGAATGAAGGAGAGTTCTGAGTCAAATATGACCCCAAGACAGCGAGCATGCTGCTTGGGAATAATGATTAAATCATCGAAGGTAATTGAGATGTCGGGTGTAGGTTGGTTGGTAGAGGGAGGAAACACAAGAAACTCAGTTTTGGAGAGATTCAATTTCAGATAGAGGGAGGACATGCTTTGAGAGACAGCAGACAGACAATCTCTGGTATTTTGTAACAAAGCAGGGGTGATGATCGGAGATGATGTATATAATTGGGTGTCATCAGCATAGAAATGGTATTGGAAACCGAATCTGCTGATGGTTTGTCCAAAAGGGGCGGTATATAGAGAGAAAAGGAGAGGGCTCAAGACTGAGCCTTGAGGAACCCCGAAGGTGACGGGGAGAGGAGTGGAGTAAGAGCCAGCAAAGGAAACAGTGAAGGAGCGGTCGGAGAGATAGGAGGAGAACCAGGCGAGAGCGGTGTCCTTGAGGCCAATAGAGCGGAGAATGGTGAGGAGAAGTTGGTGATCCACAGTGTCAAAAGCAGCTGAGAGATCCAAGAGAAACAATAGGGAAAAGTGGCCTTTAGATTTTGCTGTTAATAGATCATTTGATACTTTGGTGAGTGCCATTTCGGTGGAGTGTAAGGAGCGGAAACCAGATTGAGAGGGATCAAGAAGTGAGTTTTCAGATAAATAGCGGATTAGCCGAGAGTGGACCAAGCGTTCCAGGAGCTTAGAGATAAAGGGAAGGTTAGAGACTGGTCTGTAGTTAGCAGCACAGTTCTGATTGAGGGAATTTTTTTTAAGTAGAGGGGTTATGATGGCATGTTCAAATGATGAAGGAAAGATACCTGATGAAAGAGAGAGGTTAAACATTTTGGTTAGATAAGTAGTGACAGCTGGGGAGAGAGCCTGAAGGAGATGTGAGGGAAGAGGCTCACTGGTGCATGTTGTTGGGCGGGAAGAGGCAAGGAGATGCGTCACTTCTTCTGGGACAGGCTCGAATATTGATAGTGCGCTTGAGGTTCGGGAGAGGAGCGGATCCAGGCTCTGAGGGGATTTTTCAAAGATTTCTTTGCGGATGTCGTTGATCTTTTGTAAGAAGAAAATGGTCAGATCATCAGAGCTTAGGTTGGTGACCGGGGTCTGTGCTATAGGGCTCAGGAGGGAGTGAAAGGTTTCAAAGAGTCGTTTAGGATTGTTGGCTAGTGAAGTGATGAGAGTGGTAAAGTATACTTGTTTAGCCAGATAGAGAGCAGAGTTACAGTTAGGTCCAGAAATATTTGGACAGTGACACAAGTTTTGTTATTTTAGCTGTTTACAAAAACATGTTCAGAAATACAATTATATATATAATATGGGCTGAAAGTGCACACTCCCAGCTGCAATATGAGAGTTTTCACATCCAAATCGGAGAAAGGGTTTAGGAATCATAGCTCTGTAATGCATAGCCTCCTCTTTTTCAAGGGACCAAAAGTAATTGGACAAGGGACTCTAAGGGCTGCAATTAACTCTGAAGGCATCTCCCTCGTTAACCTGTAATCAATGAAGTAGTTAAAAGGTCTGGGGTTGATTACAGGTGTGTGGTTTTGCATTTGGAAGCTGTTGCTGTGACCAGACAACATGCGGTCTAAGGAACTCTCAATTGAGGTGGAGCAGAACATCCTGAGGCTGAAAAAAAAGAAAAATTCCATCAGAGAGATAGCAGACATGCTTGGAGTAGCAAAATCAACAGTCGGGTACATTCTGAGAAAAAAGGAATTGACTGGTGAGCTTGGGAACTCAAAAAGGCCTGGGCGTCCACGGATGACAACAGTGGTGGATGATCGCCGCATACTTTCTTTGGTGAAGAAGAACCCGTTCACAACATCAACTGAAGTCCAGAACACTCTCAGTGAAGTAGGTGTATCTGTCTCTAAGTCAACAGCAAAGAGAAGACTCCATGAAAGTAAATACAAAGGGTTCACATCTAGATGCAAACCATTCATCAATTCCAAAAATAGACAGGCCAGAGGTAAATTTGCTGAAAAACACCTCATGAAGCCAGCTCAGTTCTGGAAAAGTATTCTATGGACAGATGAGACAAAGATCAACCTGTACCAGAATGATGTGAAGAAAAAAGTTTGGAGAAGAAAGGGAACGGCACATGATCCAAGGCACACCACATCCTCTGTAAAACATGGTGGAGGCAACGTGATGGCATGGGCATGCATGGCTTTCAATGGCACTGGGTCACTTGTGTTTATTGATGACATAACAGCAGACAAGAGTAGCCGGATGAATTCTGAAGTGTACCAGGATATACTTTCAGCCCAGATTCAGCCAAATGCCGCAAAGTTGATCGGACGGCGCTTCATAGTACAGATGGACAATGACCCCAAGCATACAGCCAAAGCTACCCAGGAGTTCATGAGTGCAAAAAAGTGGAACATTCTGCAATGGCCAAGTCAATCACCAGATCTTAACCCAATTGAGCATGCATTTCACTTGCTCAAATCCAGACTTAAGACGGAAAGACCCACAAACAAACAAGACCTGAAGGCTGCGGCTGTAAAGGCCTGGCAAAGCATTAAGAAGGAGGAAACCCAGCGTTTGGTGATGTCCATGGGTTCCAGACTTAAGGCAGTGATTGCCTCCAAAGGATTTGCAACAAAATATTGAAAATAAAAATATTTTGTTTGGGTTTGGTTTATTTGTCCAATTACTTTTGACCTCCTAAAATGTGGAGTGTTTGTAAAGAAATGTGTACAATTGCTACAATTTCTATCAGATATTTTTGTTCAAACCTTCAAATTAAACGTTACAAGCTGCACTTGAATTCTGTTGTAGAGATTTCATTTCAAATCCAATGTGGTGGCATGCAGAGCCCAACTCGCGAAAATTGTGTCACTGTCCAAATATTTCTGGACCTAACTGTATAAGTTTTGAGCATGAACTTATAGTAGATGAAGTCTTCAGCTGAAATGGACTCTCTTCACAGATGCTCAGCACACCTAGAACAGCACTGTAGGAAACGTGTTTGAAGCGTGTGCCAGGGCTGCCGCTGCCTGTGTGTTTTTTTTCTACATGTAGCTGGTGCAGCTTCATCCAGAGCACTCTGAAATGTCTTATTATAATGGGACACTGCAGAGTCTGCACAGGAGAGGGAGGAGATGGGAGCCAAGGATGACTGCAAATTGTTCATTAGTAGCTGGGTATTGATGGCGCTTAGATTTCTGTATGGGTGATAGGTGGGGGCATCCCGGGTTTGAAGACAGTTTGTGATGGAAAAGGAGAGAAGGTTGTGGTCAGAGAGTGGGAGAGGGAAATTGTTGAAGTCATGAAGAGCGCAGAGGCGGGAGAAGACCAGGTCCAGCGCATTCCCATCCTCATGTGTAGGAGACTTAGGGAGCTGTGAGAGGCCGAAGGATGAGGTTAGAGAAAGAAAATGGGTGGCAGATGGGTAAAGTGGGTCGTCAATAGGGATGTTAAAATCCCCCATGATGAGAGTGGGAAGGTCACAGGATAAAAAGTGTGGAAGCCAAGTGGCAAAATGGTCAAGAAACTGATGGGAGGAGCCTGGAGGGCGATACACAACTGCCACTCGCAGGGAGAATGGTTTGAAGAGTCTAATGGTGGGGACTTAAAAAGAAGGAAACATGAGAGAGGGTACTGAGGGCATGACCTGGAAGGCACACTGGGATGAGAGGAGCAGACAAACACCTCCTCCTGATCTGTTCTCAGGTCTGTGAGAATTGAAGCCCACCATGTGAGAGAGCTGCAGCAGCGGTGGTGTCAGAGTGCTGGATCCAGGCAGGCTTTCCACACTCCTTAACATCCATAGAGCATTTTTAAGTGGAAATGCTGAATGGGATATTCAAGGTAAAAATACAGAAGGTAAAAGGTGGAGCCTGGCAAGTCGTGGACCAAATCTTTGCTTTTATTTTCTTAATAAATAGGTCTCCACTAGAGATGAGCGAGCCTCTGAAGGCTCGAGTTCGGTTCGTCGAACAGACGCCGCATTCGAGTTCGGTTCGGCGAACCGTTCTACGAACCTCTTGAGCCCCATTGAAAACAATGGCAGGCAAACACAAACACATAAAAACACATTATAAATGTACACATACAGTTAATAAACATTGCCATAACACTTACCTGTCCCCGCGTCGCGTCCTGCACTCTGTCTCCCGCCGCTTTTCCTTCCGATAATCGCTGCGTCCTCCCGGTAACCAGCACTGATGATAGGACCTTCCGTGACGTCAAAAAAAGTATGTGACCAGTCATGTGTCTATTATCTCATTGGCTACAGACTGGTCACATGGCTAGACGTCATTGCCAGGTCCTGTCAGTGCATCTCTCCGGTACGCGGTGCTCGTTTGTGCATCCCCGTGTATCGGCGAGATGCTCTGGCACATGGTCGGCTCCCCGTTCTGCTTCCCCATTCCGTTATTCACTGGCTGCCACAGTCGGTCAATAACGGAGATCACCATTGCTATAGCAACGCGCCTGTCAGCGGTGTCGTCACCGCTTACAGCACGCAGCTGCTGCTCACTCACTGAGTGATATAGACTGCACGGGAAGCAGCGTCTTCCTCCCATGCAGCGCTGTCTGATGTAGCAGAGCTGCATGGGTTGAAGGAGAAAGAAGACAGAAGACCATGGATCGTGGAGGGATGCGAGGGACTAATGAACATGGAGTCTCTAAGTGTGTCTGTGTATTTATTTCTATTAAAGTATATTTTCTCTGTGTGGTGTCTTTAAACCCTTTATTGGAGACTCTTAATGGCTGGGTCAAACTTGCCTGACATTAAGAATCTCTGACTTAATACTAGCTAGTAAAACAAAGCTAGTATTAACTCATTATTACCCAGCAAGCCACCCGTCACCAGGGCAGCTGGAAGAGTTGGATACAGCGCCAGATGATGGCGCTTCTATGAAAACGCCATTTTCTGGGGCGGCTGCGGACTGCAATTCGCCGCAGACAGGCCCAGAAAGCTCGGGCTAACCTGTGCTGCGGATTCCAATCCCCAGCTGCCTAGTTGTACCTGGGGGCTAAGGGCTAGCTGTATATTATCAACTGGCCCTAAGCCCGAAATTCATGGTATCACGCCAATATTAGACATGGCCACCATGAATTTCTAGTACAGATAAAAAGAAACACAACACACAGAAAAATATTTTATTAGAAATAAAAGACAACACAATTAGTGACTCCATCTTCATTGAAATAAAGAACCCCCCTCCGCAGTAATCCTGGGTCAAGGGTCCCACGCCGTCCAATCCGGATCCAATATCATCTGATCGGTTTGCTGGAAGGCAAACTGATGAGCTAGGTGCTGGGTGATATTGTTAGGCTGGAGGACTCCCCATCCCGTGGCGCTCCCCATCCTGACAATACCAGCCTCCAGCCGTGCGGCTTTATCCTGGCTGGTATCAAATATGGGGGAACCGCATTTTTTTTTTTTATTATTTATTTATTTTACTGCACGATATAGACCCGCCCGCCGGCGGCTGTGATTGGTTACAGTGAGACAGCTGTCACTCATCGTGGGTTCGTGTCTGACTGCAACCAATCATTGCAGGAGGACTAAGCTGGCTGTCAACTTGGAATTTGGAACTGGTGCAGTTAGTAAAGGACTGTTGTTGCAATGCCCCTGGTGTCATCTCCATTTCTCCCGTGTCTTCCCCTATCATCATAGACTTTTGATAATTCAATGGTTGCCCCGGGGTCCCGCTCTACCTGTGGGGAGCAAGATCACCTTAGCTGCGTCATCAACATCTGCCCCGGGGAACACGCAGTGCAACGGCAGTACAAATAGCTGCAAACCCACAGGTGGCGTCACAATGATATTGAAATTAAGGCTTCTTCTCTCATGTAATGTCTGTTACACGGTTCTTGCATGGAAGTCTGTGATCTCACTTTTACGATGCATACGAGCCATGTCCACTGCCGTGTTTGTTGAGCCAGAACTGATAGACCTTGTTAAGAGCCAATTTGCTGACTCCAATATTTTGCCTGGACATCCACCTTTTGGCTTTTAAATGGATGGACTGACTTCATTTTGTAGTCTTCCAAATGTCATGGCGCTAACATGATGCAGTTTGTCAATTTTCTTAACCGAGACACTGCCATTGATGAGATGGATGGTGCTGTTTCTCTTTACTTCTTTTTTAGGAAATCATCTTCATGGTAGCTTCTCAATTTGAACTAGCAACCTTTCTCTTGGGAATCAGCCTAAAAACACAGTGCTATTAGGGAATGTGAGAACAGATTGTAAGTTGTAGTATACAGGAAGAAAAATTGTTTTCCTTCACAAGGAGCCAAACAGAAACATTGCATTGAGATGACAAGAATCTGCATAACTAATCATATACTAAATAGTTGAAAGTCAAATTTATGTATGAGATAACCAAGATGATTGTCTATGAAATGAACGTAGTACCACGTTCAAAACTGTAGTGGATAGTGAGTTATGGAGCCTAATATTTACAAAGTCAAAACATTGTTACCCTTTTGGATCAATCCTTATAGGTCACTCATCTAAGATGACTGAACACAATAATTCACAAAACACAATTATTCTGGTCCTACAGGAAATATACGACGATCACCCATAGCCAATGTTTGTGGATCTAAAGATGGTGATTGCTCTAGTGGGACAACAGAGTAGAAACACTAAGTATCTCTGTTTTGTCTGTCTCTTGGATAATAGATCAAAAAATGAGTACTGGTGAGAAAGCAGTGGGCTCTGAGAGAACACATGGTAGTGGGAGAAAATATCATTGCAGTACCATTGGTTGACAGTAATAAGATCAGTTTACTACTGTACCGCCCCGTGCTCGGCTGCAGCCGAGCCGCTCAGATCCAGGCTCGCTGGTGGGTAGCTCGAGCGTCTCCGGACCCGGGGGTCCTGTGGTCACTCTGACCTGAAAGGGGCTGGCGGTTTAGGGGATGTAGGTGTATGTCCGGAACCGTGGTTAAGTTTGTGATGCCACCCATGTAATGTGGTGAAGGTGGACACCACCGCTGCAGTTATGGGGCACCCGGGGGAGATGTTATGCAGCAAGTTGTTAACCCCTCCCTGGGCAGGGATGGTGACCCCGGGACCCGTTGGGGGTGTTTGGCGGTGCAGGGAGATGGGTGGCCGGAGGGCACTGGTGTACTCATGATTAGAAACACACACAAGTCTCTGGTAAAGCAAGGTGATGGTAGTCGGTGCCCACAGCCGGCTGCAGTCTGGTCCCCCACCCGGTTGGTGGTCTCTGCCTTTCTCCTGCACCTGTTTGTGTGATGGTGGACTACCTGCGCCTGCAGCGTCAGGAGTCCGCTCCCTGGCTTGTAGATGTCGGAAGAACCCTTTGCCCGCAGACGCTGGCCCGTGGGATCTCTCTGCCGTGGCAGTGGCTTTCTATCCCCCTTGTTGAGCTGTTGTCTTCAGTCAGGACTTTGGGTGGGACAGAACCTATAGTCCTGGCCGCAATCAGTGAATTAGCTAGCCCCCAGTAGCTTCTGGACCTAGCTTCAGTGTCTGAGTAACCCCCTTTGTGCTCCGGTTTCCAGTCGGTTCCCCGGGTCGGTACCGGCGGGCAACTACCCTGTCCCAGTCCACCACAGTTCCACCAAGCCGTCTTCCTGGCTCCTGCAGGCAGAGGCCTCAGTATGCCTCCTTAGCCAAAGGTGCCCGGGCTCCAACCCTGGCACCTGTCAGTCTGCTACAGGCCTGTCACACAGGCCTGACCTCCACTGAACTCTCAAACTGCACCGACTACTTTTCCCGCCTCAGGCTCTCTGAACACCTCGGTGGACATGGCCAACCGCCTGGCTCCGCCCCCTGCTGTTTCCATCAAGCCCTGAGGGGGTGACTAGGTTTTAATGGTTGGCTGATGACGCCTTGTTAAGGGACTGGTGTAGTGCGGGGCTCTATCTGTGACTACCTGGCTGGTCCAGGGCGTCACACTCCCCCTTGGTTAACTACAGACCATCCGCGGGCTGTCCGACCACCACCGTTTATTTTTCTGAAAAAGATAAAACATATTTACAGATATACTAACAGTATTTACATTTTCAAGCATATGTTTGTTCTCTTCCCTTGCGGGAGACAGGTTACTTAAATGTTGCAAACAATTTTATTAACCGGGGACGGGACCGGGTCCTTTCCATTTTGCCCACCCAAGCAAACCTAAACCTTGATACTGCCTCTAAAAACAGGTCAGCACCCCTTTTCCCCAGTCCAGGAAATGGGTTAAGGTCCGGGTGTTGCCTATACGGGCCGGGTAATAAGTTCCTTACCCGGCAGTCTCTCAGAGGCCCCACGTCCAGGGGACCCCTGACCCGGAGAGTAGTCACTGGTTTCCGTGGTGACAGGACCTCGGCCTCCTCTGCCGCAGGCCCTTCCTCCAACCAGCCTCTCCGGAGACTGTAGGGCTTGAAAAGGGTGGTCAGGGATTATTTACAAGGCCCAAACGTTTTTGGGTGGCCTGCTACTTCTCAGCCATGTCTTTGCGTATTAAATGGGGGGTAAAAGCAAATTAAAAAATCAACAAAGTCCCATCGGGGACGGGCAGGATGGTAGCCGGGAACCACTACCTTATTCAACAATCTTCTTTAAACAGCAATTTCTTGGCGCAGCTGCTGTTGCTGCCGCTCCCTGTATGGGCACGGGCTCCGTGCTCCCCTTCCTGCTCAGGAGCCAGGCCCACTCGCATGACCTCGGCGCCGGCTACGACTGGCCTCTCATACTGCCGTGGGCCCCATTGCTCGGTGGCCTGCTCCTCCTCTCTGCAGGTGCACCCTGGCCGTTCCACAGCCGGGACTGGGTACTTGGGAGCGACCAGCGTTGCTGCTGTGGTCGACTTCTGGGCGAGGATCGCCTCCGTTGAGGCTGGGCGGACTGCCAGAGCCGACGTCATCTCTGTTGCGGCCATGCGAGATGTCATCAGCAGTGCGGCCGGGATGAAAGCTGTGACGGGTGCCAGGGCGGTGACAAAGGTAAGGCCCCGGGGCCCCAGGTCTGGGCCCTCTCCCACAGATGCTGTGGGCTCCGCTACCGGTGGTAAGGGTAACGGTCGGTATGGGCGTTGGCCGCGGGCATGGGCAGTGAAGGAGGTGGCATGGTGGACGGCAGCAGGCCGGGCCCCTTAGCCTGGCAGGCCAGTTCTTGGGGAACATAGGGGCATGGGTCACTGCTTACCTGCTCCTCCGAGACCACCTCCACTTCGTATGCCCGAATGGTTGCAACCAGGCCCTTCATCTCGACGTCCACTCTTCCATCATGGAGTGGACCTTGGCCTGGAACTTCTGGCACAGCTCCTCGATCCTTTGCTCCCTCCACGCGGCGGTTCCGAAAGCGGGACTCTCAAGGCGTCAGCTGCTGGGTTGCTCAGACATCTCGCCGCTGGGTCCAGGAACATGTTTCGGCAGAGTCCTGGCGTCCCTGCACTTATCAGCCACGGTTACATCGCTCTTCCCGCTTCTCCCCCTTGGTCTTTTTGCAGCACTCCTCTCTCCGGCCAGTAAGATTCGTTTTTCGACTTCCGGCTTTGCTGTACGGCCGTATTCCCAGGGGGCGGGGCTTCAGCTTTCGCGCCTTTTTGCAGAGAAGAAGACTCTGGCGGGAATCTTCGCGCCAAAAGATGGCGGCAAGATGGTGAATTCTGAAACTTTTACAACGGATCACTGCTGACTTCACTTCAAGGCGCACTTCACTAGGTAAGTGAATGGGTAAGTATCCTGTTCGTGACGCCAGAAGAGTCGATGTGTACCGCCCCGTGCTCGGCTGCAGCTGAGCCGCTCGGATCTGGGCTCGCTGGTGGGTGGCTCGAGCGTCTCCAGACCCCGGGGTCCTGTGGTCACTCCGACCTGAAAGGGGCTGGCAGTTTAGGGGATGTAGGTATACGGCCGGAGTCGTGGTAAGTTCGTGACGCCACCCACGGGATGTGGTAAAGGTGGACACCACCGCTGCAGTTATGGGGCACCCGGGGGAGATGTTATGCAGCAAGTTGTTAACCCCTCCATGGGCAGGGATGGTGGCCCCGGGACCCGTTGGGGGTGTTTGGCGGTGCAGGAAGATGGGCGGCCGGAGGGCACTGGTGTACTCACGATTAGAAACACACACAAGTCTCTGGTAAACCAAGGTGATGGTGGTCGGTGCCCGCAGCCGGCTGCAGTCTGGTCCACCACCCAGTTGGTGGTCTCTGCCTTTCTCCTGCACCTGTTTGTGTGATGGTGGACTACCTGCGCCTGCAGCATCAGGAGTCCGCTCCCCGGCTTGTAGATGTCAGAAGAGCCCTTTGCCCGCAGACGCTGGCCCGTGGGATCTCTCTGCCGTGGCGGTGGCTTTCTATCCCCCTCATTGGGCTTTTGTCTTCAGTCGGGATTGTGGGTGGGACAGAACCTATAGTCCTGGCCGCAGTCAGTGAATTAGCTAGCCCCCAGTAGCTTCTGGACCTAGCTTCAGGGTCTGAGTACCCCCCTTTGTGCTCCGGTTTCAAGTCGGTTGCCCGGGTCGGTATCGGCGGGCCACCACCCTGTCCCAGTCCTCCACGGTTTCACCGAGCTGTCTTTTCAGCTCCTGCAAGCAGAGGCCTCCGTATGCCTCCTAGCCAAAGGTGCCCGGGCTCCAACCCTGGCACCTGTCAGTCTGCTGCAGACCTGTCACACAGGCCTGACCTCCTCCACTGAACTCTCAAACTGCACTGACTACTTTCCACAGGCACTTGGATCGTTTCATGGAAAATCTTGGTGACCTAAGTGAAAATCAGGGTGAACTAATCCACCAACATTTAAGAACTATTGAAGAAAGATTCCAAGGACATTGGGATATCCAGAAGATGGCAGATTACTGCAGGTCTATTCAAAGTTATTGCCTAGCGCAGCTCTCCACTAAAAATCTTTAAAGTGACGCTTAAGCTAGGCATCTCATTAAATGAATGTACCGCCCCGCGGGCTCGGCTGCGACCGCCGAGCCGCTCGGATCCGTGCTCGTACTGCAGGTGGTGGCTTGAGCCTCTCACGGACCCGGGGGTCACGTCGCTCTGCAAGGGAGTTGGCGCTACACGTGGGGATTTGGGTGTTTGATTTGGAATGACAGTTTGTGCGCCACCCACGGGCTGTGGTGATTATGAACACCACCGCTGCGGTGAAGGTACGGAGATCCCGGGAGCGGTGTAATGGCGCAGCTAGGTGCTGACCCCTCCGTGGGTAGGGGGTGTTGGTCCTGGGGCCCGGTAGGTGAGGGTCGGGGGTGCAGGGTGAAGTGTTGCGGTGCAGTGCGGTGCCTGATGGCACTGGTGTACTCACTCTGACACAAGACACTGGAGTCGCTGGTAAAACAAACGGAGTGATGAACGGGGCCCGCAGCCGGCTGCAGCTTCTTCCAGACTAGGTTGGTGGTTTCCACCTTTCTCCTGCACCTCTGTGTGAATGTTTTGACTCCTGTGCCTAGACACCGGTAGTCCGCTCCCCGACTGGTATATGCTGGAGGAGCCCGTTTGCCCTCAGACGCTGGCCTTTGGGTCTCTATGCCTTGGCAGTGGCGTTACCCGGTATGGTTGGGCTGTTGTTTTCTAAAGGGACTTGTGTAGGGTAGGTCATTAAGTCCAGCCCGCAATCAGTTGATTCGACTCGGCCCTGTCGGTTCAGGGCTTTGTGCTGGGTCTGAGTACCCTATCTGGTGCTCCGGTATCCAATTGGCTCCCCGGTTCGGTTCTGGCGGGCCACTACCCTGTCTCGGTCCCTTATGGTTCCACCAGTCGTATTGCCGGTCCCCTGCAAGCGGCCACCACCGTCTGCCTCCTTGCCAATGGTGACTGGGCTCCGACCCAGCCACCGGTAGTGTCTTTGGCAGGCCTGAGCGCAGATCTGCCTGTGTACTCAACCTCCCTCCTTCACTGTCAAAACTACTCTGCTTCTACTTGAACTTGACTACTTAGGTTCCCGCCTCCAGGCTTTTGAACTCCTCGGTGGGCAGAGCCAACCGCCTGGCCCCACCCCCTGGTGTGGACATCAAACCTGGAGGGTGGTGACAAGGGTTTTGGTTTGGCTGGTGTTACCTAACCGGGAGGGGGTGTGGTGTTGTGTGTGTGATTACCTGGGACGACCTGGATAGTCGAGGGTGTCACATTCCCCCTTGGTTTAACGCAGACCGTCCGTGGGCTGCCCGTCCATCACCGGTTTATTTTTGTTTCTGGAAAATGGAAAACTAGACAAACGATACAAGCATAATAACAGTGGTCCAAAGTTTCAACATTTTTATCTTTTTGGATCTTCCCATACGGTAGGCACATACTTGAACGTTACGGTAACATTTTAAGAACACGGGAACCGGGTCCTCAGTCACCCACCCAAACAACCTAGACCTTGATGCTGCCCCTAAGAAGTGAGCAGCACCCTTTTTCCCCAGTCCAGGAACGGGCCCAGGTGTTAACGGGACGAGTGCGGGTTTCACAGTCTTTTCAGAGGCCCCACGTCCAGAGGACCCCTGACTCGGAGGATGGCCACCGGTTGTAGTGGTGGCGGGCCTCGGCCAACAGCTTCCCGCAGGCCCATCCTCCAGTCTCCCTCTCCGGAGGCAGTGAAACCGGACAGCCGGTTAAGGGAGCGGTACTATTTACAAACCCAATAGGTTTTGGGTTGGCCTGCAAGTTCTCGGCCTTGTCTTTTTGAAATGGGGGCAACAAAAGTCCCAACAGGGATGGGCAGTCAAGGTCCCAATGGGGACTTTAACATGGTAGCCGGGAACCGCTACCGCACTTTAACTTTCTCCTTCGTACTCCTCCTCGACCAGGACCTCAGAGCTGTACTGTAACGGAGGGGACTGGGGCCGCCTTGAAACATCACGGCTCTCCTTCATCTTTACATTGAGGGCAAACCAGCCCCTCTCCCCGCAGTGACGTGTGTATGACACCAGATCACCGGGTAACAGGTCACGGTCCGGGTGACCCATCGGGAGGTGGGAGTTAACATCCCAACGGGATACAAAGATTTCGGCCTCCAGACCCGGTTCAAAGACGAACCCCCATCCACCCTGGGGGTCAAACCGGCGGACTTGGCCTTCACGGGTCTGGCCTCGCACCCTGAATGTGGCACTCTGCAAGTTCTCGTTCTCGCGGATGGTGCGGGCCAGCATCTCTGCTCTCTGCCGTTCCCGGGCTGCAATTTCCCGGCCCAGCTGCCGCTCCCAGTACGGCGCATCCGCATGCTCCCGCTGCGCGAGGGTCGGGCCCTTCCGGAGCTCCCCCGCACCAGCTGCGATTGGTATCTTTGAGGTTGGGGAGCCCTGCAGTGACGTGGCCTTTGTTGCTGCTCTGCAGCGGCAACCCTGCGCTGCCTCAGCCGAGGCCTGGGGTTCGGGAGCGACGGGCCTCACCTGCCAGGCCTTCTTCCGGACAGCTTCCACCTTCTCCGTGGCCGAGCGGACTGCCGGGGCCGGGACTTCTCTGGGCATGGTCACTTCCGGGACTTGCGGCTTCACCTCGTGGACGGGCACCTCCCGGGGAACCTTCCACGGCAACGGGATCGGTGCAGGCTGTACGAAAGGACGTCCACGGGCGGCGTCTACAGGCTTGTCACCATGGGCGGATGGGGTGGATCCTGCAGCCGGTGTCGGGGGCAGCAGACTGATTGGCGGGGCAGCGGTAACCGATACGGGCGGCGGGGGAAGCAGCAGGGTGAGCGTGAGCAGACCGGGTCCCTCAGCCGCAGCGGCCGTTCCCTCGGGGACACAGGGACGTGGGTCGCCTACCTGCTCCTCCAACACTGCCTTCACCTCGCGTTTCCGCACAGACTCAGCT
Organism: Anomaloglossus baeobatrachus; assembly: GCF_048569485.1. NCBI lineage: Eukaryota > Metazoa > Chordata > Amphibia > Anura > Aromobatidae > Anomaloglossus > Anomaloglossus baeobatrachus. Next base: position 363,529,349 of record NC_134355.1, read on the forward strand.
ACCTCCTCCATTTCGGCTACCCACCTTTCCATGAGGAACTGGACTTGGGCCTGTAGACAGCAACACATCTGCGCCATCCGGGCTTCCACCCACGCCTCTGTTCCTGGCATGGGCTCCAGGATTTCGGGTTTGCCGGACGGGATGGACATGCTGCTTGGTGGATGTCCAGGATGGGTTGCAGAGTCCCGGCGTCCTTGCCTTTTATCTCCTCAGTCACATGAGGCTGGATCTTCACCCGCCCCCCCTTGGTATTTTCCGAGCACTCTCTTTTCTTTTTGCTCCGCTCCGCTCTCGGAGGGCGGGGCTTCGCCTTCGCGCCCTTTCTGTTCAGGGAAGACGGCTCGGGCGGGAACTTTTCGCGCCCAAGATGGCGGATTCTCCAATTTTTCAGCGGGACGCCGGTGGCGATGATCTGAAGGCGCACTTCCACAGGTAAGTGGACGGTTCTATCCTGTTCGCAGACGCCAGAAGAGTCGATGTGTACCGCCCCGCGAGCTCGGCTGCGACCGCCGAGCCGCTCTGATCCGTGCTCGTACTGAGGGTGGTGGCTCAAGCCTCTCACGGACCCGGGGGTCACATCGCTCTGCAAGGGAGTTGGTGCTACACGCTGGGATTTGGGTGTTTGATTTGGAATGACAGTTCGTGACGCCACCCACGGGTTGTGGTGATTATGGACACCACCACTGCGGTAAAGGTACGGGGATCCCGGGAGCAGTGTAATGGCGCAGCTAGGTGCTGACCCCTCCGTGGGTAGGGGGTGTTGGTCCCAGGGCCCGGTAGGCGAGGGCCGGGGTGCAGGGTGAAGTGTTGCGGTGCAGTGCGGTGCCGTGCCTGATGGCACTGGTGTACTCACTCTGACACAAGACACTCGGGTCGCTGGTAAACCAAACGGAGTGATGCAGCCGGCTGCAGCTTCTTCCAGACTAGGTTGGTGGTTTCCACCTTTCTCCTGCACCTCTGTGTGAATGTTTTGACTCCTGTGTCTAGACACCGGTAGTCTGCTCCCCGACTGGTATATGCCGGAGGATCCCGTTTGCCCTCAGACACTGGCCCTTTGGGTCTCTATGCCTTGGTGGTGGCGTTACCCGGTATGGTTGGGCTGTTGTCTTCTAAAGGGACTTGTGTGGAGTAGGTCCTTAAGTCCAGCCCGCAATCAGTTGATTCGACTCGGCCCTGTTGGTTCAGGGCTTTGTGCTGGGTCTGAGTACCCTGCCTTGTGCTCCGGTATCCAGTTGGCTCCCCGGTTCGGTTCCGGCGGGCCACTACCCTGTCCTGGTCCCTTACGGTTCCACCGGTCATATTCCGGGTCTCCTGCAGGCGGTCACCACCGTCCCCGGTAGTCTTTGGTAGGCCTGAGCGCAGATCTGCCTGTGTACTCAACCTCCCTCCTTCACTGTCAAAACTACTCTGCTTCTACTTGAAATTGAACTTGACTACTTAGGTTCCCGCCTCCAGGCCTGTGAACTCCTCGTGAGCCAACCACCTGGCCCCGCCCCCCTGGTGTGGACATTAAACCTGGAGGGTGGTGACAAGGGTTTTGGTTTGGCTGGTGTTACCTAACCAGGAGGGGGTGTGGTGTTGTGTGTGTGTGTGACTACCTGGGACGACCTGGATAGTCCAGGGCGTCACATGAACAGTGTATCAATCATAACTTTTTATGCATCTTTAATGCTTATTATGTTATGTAAATTTTTCATAAATAAAATAAATCTACATGTATGTTTAATAAGCAAGAAAGCAAAAAAAAAAAATGTTTAAAAAGAATTGTCTTGAGTTTGAGTTTGATTTCCTGAACTTCACGGTTCCACGTGAATATGAATCCTCTGTGATTCAATTTGCGAGGATCAGTAACAAAAATATATATATATATATATATATATATATATATATATATATATACTCATATACATACATAAATACAACATAAAAAAGAAAGACTAACAGCACTTCTAATAGTGTGAGCAGGTGCGTATCTGTTCATGATGCATAATATCTACAAAAAAAGAGGAACAGTCGCACACTATAATGGCAAAGCTTTAAACTACTAATAACAATATAGAAAAAAATTCTTGAGGTGTTTAGCATATTAGATTGGCCATCTTAATACCTGCCCACTCCATATTAGATCATACATCATATCTACAAAAAAAGACGTGTGGTGAGCGCCTTTAACCCACAGTTGCTTTACAGAATGTTATAATGTTGAACATTGAAAATGAAAAAAAATAATTTTTTACTACAAAAATGTTGCTTAAACCTCACTTTTTTCATTTTCACAATGATTACAGGTGAAAATAGACTCTACAAATTGTTATGCAATTTCTCCTGAGTACACAGATACCCTATATGTGGTGGAAAACGACTTGTTGGGCACATGGTAGGGTTCGGGAAGGGACGCCATGTCCCAGTTAAAGATCCCCTAACATGCCAAAACAGCAGAAACTATCCACTGAGTGTGCAAATACCCTCCATGTAATCAGGAACTACTTTTGAGGTACAGCACAAAGCTAAGAAGGGAAGGACTGGTTTATTGGACTTCAGAATTTGCTGGAATAGTTTGCAGGTGCCGTGTCACATTAGCAAGGCCCCTGAGGTGACAGATAAGCAGAAATCCCTCACAGGTGAGCCCATTTTACAAATTGCACTCCTCAATGAATTCCTCTAGGGGGGCAGTGAGCATATTGACACCACAAGTGTGTCACAAAATGTTATACAATTGGGCAGTGAAGAAAAATATAATTACATTCTTACCACTAAAATGTTGTTTTAGCCTGAGATTTCAAAACTTCAGAAGAGAATTAGATAAAACAAGTACCATAATGTGTTACAAAATTTCTCCTGGATGTGGCAATACCCCACATGTGACTCTACAGCGCTGTTTGACTACACAGTAGGAAATGTGAGAGAAGACGACGACATTTTGGAAATTACACCCCTCTGGGAATTTATCTACTGGTGTAGTGACGATTTTGTCTCTGGAAAACATCTATGGAGTCAAATGTTCAGTGAATGCTGCAGAATTTAAAATTGCAAAGAAGCTCTTGTAGTGCCCAGTACATTAAAGTATCCAGTATATTGTAGTGCTCGTACACTGTGCCCAGCTTGTGCTTTTGGAGAGACACATCCTGTAAGTTAAGTGGGCTTTCCTCTCTACAATAACAATGCCAACCATGTGGACATTAAGTGTGGTTTAGGCACAATGTGGGGTTCACAAAGGGAGAGGGGAATTTTAATTTGGGAACACAGATTGTGCTGGATTTTTTTTGGGGGGTAGCCATAGCGTTTTTCCAGAGCATTTGTGCTACCAGTAACATGAAAGCCCCCTATATTTCCGTTAACAGACAGATTTGAGGGGAAACTTTCTTTTTTTTGTTGGTTGAGTTGATTTCTGTTGTTAGCAACTTAGGTACAGAACATTTTGGCTCAGTGCAAATTTATCCTGTACTCTATGCTGAGCACTTACATTAGGGTTTCCATCTACATCTCTAAAATACATGACGGATCCATTTGCAAATGAGGCAGCAGAGATAGTCAAGACTTCATTTACCCTCTGTTCATCGGCGTTCTTTTTTTCAAAGGTCCACAAAATGATTGTTGTTTGCACTTCTGTGCACGCCTATGAGTAAAAAACATGTGAAAAGAAGGACACTGCCAGATCACAGGCCAGACGGGAGTTGAAGTTGACTCAAACTGCCTCATTACAGGGAATTGTAACTCATTAATTTACTCCCCTGGCTATACCTTCCAGTAATAAATGACCAACATTATTGAAAGGGTTGTTTTGTTAAAACAAGTCATCACCTATCCACCGATTCCTACAGTGAGAATCTACACCACTTGGGAAACTTTTATCCCCATTACAAAATGGTGCATAAAGTCAGACACTCAACCACCAGTCCATTCATTTCCCATAGGGGTACCGGAAAGAACCCGAGCGCATTGCATGGCAAGCCTCTTACTAAATGGAGCGCAGGTTAAGCATGAACATTGCAGCTAGATTCTAATAGGGACCACGGGTCAGACCACCATTGATCATCAAATTTTCACCTATTCTGTTCATAAGTGATGAAATGTTTAATCTATCAACCCCTTTGATTATCACTGATAATTTACCATTCTTGGCTATGGTCAATTAGGAAACAGACATACCTCAAGAAATAAAATCTAAAAGGGGTTAATGTTAAGAATCAGTAAATTCAACAGAAGGCTTGTAGTCAAATTAACATATTAGCACAGGGCAGTAAATTGGGAATAATGTCACATTTGTATAATTTTCTCATTTGACGTCAGAATTAGCTGTTGTCACACTAATAGTTGGAGTAATTTGGAAGATTAAAGGATTGTAAGAGGGAATGGCATAACCAGGTTTCCCATCAGAGAAGGCAATTCAATTTACATTGATTGTTTAGAATATTGCAAAAGTGAAGCAGGAGTCAATCAATGGGGCTTGAATTTTGAAAATGTCCATTTTCTTCTTCACATGCAAGCAAGAACTACAATAGTTAAATGTGGCTTCCGCTTAAAAGTAATAGCTGCTGAATAAACATGACACATTCCATTTTATGGTTATGATATTTGTATCCTGCAAAAATAAATAATGCATTATTGCAAATGCAATCATTCAAACTTCCATTTTTAAGAATAAATTATGAAATGGTTTTCACAGCTGATGCAGGAACATATTAAATAACAGGTGACATTCACTAAACTCAGCTTTACTTATGCGAAACAAGAAAAATCAAAGAACAGAAGTTGGCACACAATACGTTAAATTAGCCGAAGTTGAAAAGCAAAAAGGTTTTAACACTAGCAGTGAACCAAAATCAATTTAGACTTAGAGCGGCATCCAAAAGTAAATGTAGTTAGCGGACTCTGGAGGGAGTTCAATGTCAGTCTACTTGGCACTTTTCTTTGGCATAAGTATTGGTTGTCATTCAAAGGCAACCCCTGTCCAAATGCCCTACTATTCTGTTCTACTACTGATAGACCCATTTCATCAGACTGAATTCAAAGACGTGCCATAGTTTACTAGACATGGCAGGTTTTTTTCTTGGCAAAATCATCAGCATATTGGGGGTACAGTATTACAGCTTCAAGGCAATAGTTATAGCATCTTCTTCTCTAGGCATGAATACTGGATATGCTCAATTTAAGCCTACAACCTACAGTAACCCTTAGTCCAGTACACCACTGCGCAACCAGCTCTGTCCTCACCTATTGTACCCTCACCCATTCCCTGTAGACTGTGAACCCTCGCGAGCAGGGTCCTCTCTCCTCCTGTATCCTCGCCCATTACCTGTAGACTGTGAGCCCTCGCGAGCAGGGTCTTCTCTCCTCCTGTACCCCTGCCCATTACCTGTAGACTGTAAGCCCTCGCGGACAGGGTCCTCTTTCCTCCTGTACCAGTCTGTATTTTTACTGTTCATGATTATTGTACTTGTTTTTATTATGTCTACCTTTTCTCTTGTAAAGCACCATGGAATAAATGGCACTATAATAATAAATAATGATAATGATTATTACAATACCGTTAATTTATCAATGCAGTTATACTATTTTTTATAACTTTTGCTAAAACACATTTTTGGAATGTGACTGAAAATCACCTTAGATTTGCAAAATATTCTTCCTCTAAGATGTACTTTGAGGGCTGGTGTCAAAATTAGGACACTAGAGTTAGGTATCCTTTTAATGCATATATTCGCTGTAAGTAATAAATGGTACTGTGTAATGCACTATAGCTGTTGGCAAACTTGTCCACTACATATTACAATAGTGGGAAAGAGCTATCAAGGTAAATTTGCCAATAAACTGTTGTAACTTCCATGATACAGTATTTATTATGTTTTGTAGACACTATAGTGCCTCTTGTCCCACAACACAAAGATGCTTGAAATAAAGGATTTTAAAGTGGGTCTAACAAGCAACACCAAAACCAGAACCAGAAAATGTGGAATATTTCTGCAGCTATAGGCTCTGGTGGCCAGAGGAAGACATTGAACACAGCTACTCTGAGAACTCCCTTTAGAGGTTGAATGATGTGGCTAATCTCCGCGAGATTAAACCTTCACTTTAAATCCCACTAACCTAATTTAGTGATTTTTAATAACAATGATTTAACAAGCTTTTAAGAAACATTTCTTAATGTAATTCACAGCCGTTTATTGAAAGCAATTATTACATAAAGTTTACTTCTATGAACTGTATCATATGCTCTCCTCTAATTAATGAACAACCATTATACTATTTACTTGCTAGAAATAACAGAATGTGTAAATGTGCTATCAAGATTATGCCCTTACTTCTTGTAAACACATTAATATAGAACTTCAAATGGATTTTGTGGCATCATTTTTATCTTTTAAATCCAAAGAATTTGCCATATATTTTGTAATTACAATTTTTAGTATAGTTTTACATTTTTTTTCCCTAAACCCATAGCTCCCAACTGTCCTGGATTAAGTGGGACTGTCCATATTTTAGTGAGCAGCCCCTTTGTCCTAGCAGGTCAGGGCTTTTTTCTGATTTTTACTCACTCTCCCTATGCCCTGCGATGTCTTCTTTCTCCACCGTCTTCTTTGCTCTGTAACTCCTCCTCTACAGGGACAGGGCTGGCATCTGTGATATGAGATTGTGATCTGGTCTACCCAGGAATCGAAATAACAAAATATATCACTGCTACGAACCATAGCCTGCAGTAATTTATTTAACAGGATTTTGTATACATGAAACTGCATTGAAGCTTCTTAAATCACAGACAGATTGTACTGGTACAAAGAGATACATTATACATACCATATTTTTTCAAAAATAAGACACTGTCTTATACTTTTTTGCCCCAAAAAACTCCAAGGCTTATTTTTGGAGTAGGTCCTATTCTTGGAGAAACAACGTTGGGGCTGTTTACCCCTCTCAAAAAAGCAAACCCCACCTTCCCAGGAGACTCATACCTACCAGATCCCAGATCCTTCCTGTGATCTCCGGCGGGCCCTCTGAGCAGGTATGCTGCACACCATCTTCCCCTGCTTCTGGCCGACAAACACATCAGATCACATTCATACACACACACACATACACACAATCACCAATCAGATTGCGCTCACACAATCACTAGTCACTCACCACATCCGTTGGTACAGAATGCCTCTGGCTGCAGGGAAAGTGGGAGGAAGTTACGCATCGCAGGTCCTGTAAGCATTCCATCCGCAGCTGCAAGCCCTTGCACTCCACCACACTGCATCTTGGGAAATCAATATCGCTGGATATGGTGAGTGTGTGTGCAATCTGATGGGTGTTTGTGTGTGCGATCTGATATGTGTGGGTGTGAGATCTTATGTGTGCGGGGGTGCAATCACTGCAGGGCCTCCCAATTGGCGTCTGGTGAGAATGATTGCGGGGTGTCCGCTGTCTATAATGAAGTGTCCGGCAGAATTCTTTAACTTTTTTAGCTGCATGGACACTTCATTATTGATCCGCGACCAGGGCTTATTTTCCGGGTAGAGCTTATATTTAAGCCTTGCTCCGAAAACACTCAAAATCCCTACTAGAGCTTATTTTTGGGAAGGTATTATTTTTGGAAAAACACGGTAGCAGTGTATTTCTATGTCCCTGTATTTTAGAGGGCTTGAGGAATCCGGTTAGCACTTCCTTGTCATGATGCCGCAGTAATGGTGTGGCATACCCTCTATGATACTTCAAACAATACTGGCATGTCACACGATAATTATTATTTTTCAATGTTTTATTTTCAATATCTCATGTTTCATTCCATGGAATTCAAAGATAGGACAGGGATAGGGATGGAGGTGGAATGGTATACTCATGTAGCGAAGGGCCTATTCCTTCCAACCTCATCTGTTAGGAAGGGATACAAATGATTTTGACAGTTATGAAGAAAAAGAGTGATATGTTAAAATAAAGACGGAGTTAAAAATCTTCAAACCTACCAAAATCTGTTCTTAGGGTGTGGGATTTTACTTTTATAACAAAGACTTGTTCAGGGGATGTGGCTTAGCTGGTTGGATGCTGGGAGTGTCTTTACTTATTATGCAGTTATGTCTTCTACTATTTGCTATCCTGTAAGGAACACCTAAATTAGTTATGGTATGCTCATATTTCTGAGGACTATAAAAATATGATGCACATTAAAATCATTTGGAAAGTTTTGGAAATCACGTCTGTGTATTTCTTTAATTCTCACCAGTGCCGTACAATAAATTCTGTAAATTCTAGAAACTTAAGTGAAGTGAGAATTATTTAAACAAATGCAATCATATGGAGGAGGAAAAAGTTAAAAAGCCACTCTGCCATTGTAAAAGAAAATGGTAGATAATTGAGAAAGTGATTAAATTCAGTGTTTTATTTAACGCATTTTGTAGTCGATATTTCTTCAAGAAATTCACAGACTTTGCTTTTTACACAAGTCCCTCTAATAGCTCTCCTAGTAACATGAGCAAATCTCGGACATGCTATATAGAACCCATCAGTTCAAATCCAGCTTTTTCCTTTATTTTTCCATCTTTTATTTTTTTAATTATTTTCAGTTTTTTCAGTTGCTGTAATTTTTTGGCTAACCATTATATTCTCTTATCACAGTTTTTATGCTCATTATAGATTATATGTGTTTCAAGTCTATTACATATTGTTTTACTTTAGAGATATCAGTTGGTCCACTGGCCAATGCTCTAACACTCTTTTTGGAAGTTGTGTCCTGCTACAAGTGCATATCAATAAATTAGAATATAGTCCAAAAGTTAATTTATTTCACTAATTCAACAAAAAAATGGAGAGACACATATTATATAGAGTCATTATAAACAGTAATCTATTGCAAGTGTTTATTTCTGTTAATGTTGATGATTATGGCTTACAGCCAATGAAAACCCAAAAGTCATTATCTGAGAAAAATAGAATAATTACCACAAAACACTTGCAAAGGTTTCCTAAGCATTTAATATGGTCCCTTAGTCTGGTTCAATAGGCTACACAATCATGGGTATGACTGCTAACTTGACAGATGTCCAGAAGGCAGTCATTGACACACTCCACAAGGAGGGTAAGCCACAAAAGGTCATTGCTAAAGAAGCTGGCTGTTCACAGACTGCTGTATCCAAGCATGTTAATGGAAGGTTGAGTGAAAGGAAAAGGTGTAGTAGAAAAAGGTGCACAAGCAACCAGGATATCCACAGCCTTGATAGGATTGCTAAGAAAAGACCATTCAAAAATTTGGGAGAGATTCACAAGGAGTGGACTGCTGCTAGAGTCAGTGCTTCAAGAGCCACCACGCACAGACGTATCCAGGACATGGGCTACAACTGTCACATTCCTTTTATCAAGCCACACAGGACCAATAGACAACGCCAGAAGCGTCTTACCTGGGCCAAAGAGAAAAAGAACTGGACTGTTGCTCAGTGGTCCAAGGTGTTGTTTTTAGATAAAAGTAAATTTTGCATTTCATTTTGAAATCAAGGTCCCAGAGTCTGGAGGAAGAGTGGAGAGGACACAATCCAAGCTGCTTGAGGTCTAGTGTGAAGTTTCAACAATCAGTGATAGTTTGGGGAGCCATGTCATCTGCTGGTGTAGGTCCACTGTATTTCAACAAGACCAAATTTAGCGCAACCATCTACTAGGAAATTTTAGAGCACTTCATGCTTCTTTCTGCCGACCAGCTGTTTTGGAGGTGGAAATTTAATTTTCCAGCAGGACTTGGCACCTGTCCACACTGCTAAAAGTACCAATACCTGGTTTAATAACCACAGTTTCACTGTGCTTGATTGGCTAGCAAATTTGTCTGACCTAAACCCCACAGAGAATCTATGGGGTATTGTCAAGAGGAAGATGAGAGACACCAGATTCAGAAATGCAGACGAGCACAAGGCTGCTATCAAAGCAACCTGGGCTTACATAACACCTTAGCAGTGCCACAGGCTGATCGCCTCCATGCCACGCTGCATTGATGAAGTAATTCATGAAAAAGGAGCCCTGACCAAGTACTCAGTGCATTTACTGTACAGATTTTTCAGCAGGTCAATATTTCTGAGTTTAAAATAATTTATTCAGTTCGTCCTTTATAATATTGTAATTTTCTGAGATAACGACTTTTGGGTTTTCATAGGCTATAAGCTATAATCATCAACAATAACAGAAATAAACGCTCTGCAATGCAGTGGACCTGTCAGATTTACCCTGACAAAAATGCCTTTTAGACCATGCTTTTGGCATAGCTAGTGTAGGGTCAGTCGGGTGTTCAGGCCAAAGGTTGTAGTTGTGTCCCTGACCAACGCACTCCATAAAACAGTTGTTGTGTATATGGTGGAGAAGGTGGGGTGCATGCTCTTAGGGGCTTTGGCTCCCTTACCTTGGTGGTAGGCTCTCATCCCAATAAGTCAGAGTTAAATACTGGGTTTTCATCGAACACTTCAACTTTACTATAGATTATAATTTCATACGAACCTCTTCTCCATAGTAAAGGCACCATTTCTTCACAGGACAGGAAACACAATTTCATATCACTTTTCCCAACATGGCTGTCACAGAGTCCCACTGTCTTCCTAGAAGATTGGTACTTCCCGCTACGGGTTTGGGCATTCTGGCTGTACAGAGCCCCACTTCGGAAGTTCCCAGCAACTGTAGTCACTGTGGCTGTCCCTAAGACTAGGCCACACGCTTTGATCTTGCTGGCACAGCTCCTATGCCTACATGATCGCCCTGATGCACTGGTACTTTCATTTACAGGAAGTATCAACGGTAGACACTGGCAAGCAAAATGGCAACAATGCCATATGTTTGCATATGTCTTACAGAGTGGCGCTGTATCCCTTTGTCTGTGTTTCGTATAGATTTAGAAGTTCTAAATTATACAAACACTACACATATGGTGTAACAGATAGGAAATGCCAGCAGAAGATGAGACCTACCACAGTGCAAAATAAGCAATATTAGTAGTTCATGTATGTCTGAAGAAGGGATGAGCAGGGGTCAACCTTCTCGTCAACTCCTTTATAGATCCACCAAAATGAGGCGTTCTATACATTGCAATGGTTGGATCTGTACATCCAAAAGTCCTTCCAACATGACAAGCAGCAATCCCTGGTCTAGAGAGTATTGCATTTAAAGAATACAAGAAGTCTTTATACAGTGCATGTAGACTGTGGGAAGGTCTGCACAGTAGTCTATCAAGCCCATCTGCCACTTGATTTAAAGCCTCGACTGAAAGAAAAACTGATTTCAGAACTCTTGTGCTTTCCCCATGCAGCGAATGGGACAACAATGGCTGTGCTATTATCTTCTGCACCATACTGGATCACCTGGTCAGTGAGGACTTGTGCGTCTTCCCTGGAATCATTGCACTGGCTGAATATGTTACAGATCTCCTGACTGTTCACAAGGAAGTTGATACCATCTGTAGTTAATACTAAGAAGCTATCATCCGCATGGTGCACCTTAATCCGCTTAGTTTTAGGTTCAGCTATCACTCCCTTAGTCTTGAGATCCAAATCTCCTATGCTTCTAGTCATCGCTAGTCGTCCATTTACATGAGGTTGTCCCCAGCTATTCCAAGCCACAAAGCCACCACTTTCTTTTATCCTTTGCTTTTCTTCCTTCCATTCAGGTGTATGGTCAATAGTCAGCTTCACGGGTTTTCCTTTGCGACACACCAGTGCCCGGCTGTCACCAACACTAGCCACAACTAGCTCAATGCCATTGCGCAATAAGGCTACTGTTGCAGTGGTCCCACTGTTCATCACAGTTGCATTAGGATGAACACGAGCCATTTTTGCAAATTCTTTATCAATTTCTAGAAATGCTTTGATCAACACTTTTTCCATATCCTTCTCCTGTGCAAGGATATCCGTGATATACTGCGCCATATATTGGTTACAGAAGTCCGCCGCTCCAGCACCTCCATGCCCGTCAGCCAGTGCAATGATCCCAGGGAAGCCGCACAAGTCCTCACTGGCCAGGTGATCCAGTATGGTGCAGAAGATAATAGCACAGCCATTGTCCCATGCGCTGCATGGGGAAAGCACAAGAGTTCTGAAATCAGTTTTTCTTTCAGTCGAGGCTTTAAATCAAGTGGCAGATGGGCTTGCTAGACTACTGTGCAGATCTTCTCACAGTCTACATGCACTGTATAAAGACTTCTTGTATTCTTTAAGTGCATTACTCTCTAGACCAGGGATTGCTGCTTGTCATGTTGGAAGGACCTTTTGTATGTACAGATCCAACCATTGCAATGTATAGAATGCCTCATTTTGGTAGATCTATAAAGGAGTTGACGAGAAGGTTGACCCCTGCTCATCCCTTCTTCAGACATACATGAACTACTAATATTACCCATTTTGCACTGCAGTAGGTCTCATCTTCTGCTGGCATTTCAGATTTAGAAGTTAGCACCTGTTCACATTTGCTATTTTTGGAGATGCAGTTTTTGTAGACAATCTTCTTTTCTATCTCATACATAAATTTGAATTGCACTTATCTAGCATATGATTAGTTATGCAGATTCTTATCATGTCACTGCATTTTTACTGATATTCTCCTGGTGTTTGAAAAATCTTTTTCTTGACGTATACCATTAATTACAACCTGTTCTCACATTCCCTAATAGCTCAGTGGAATATTAGGTTGATTCCCAAGCAAAAGGTCACTGGTTTGAATAGACGAGCAGACATGAAGAAGATTTCCTAAGAAAAGAGAAACAGCATCATCATTGATAGTGGTCTCTCAGCCAAAAAATTTCCAAACTGCACTGTGAGTGTTATGACAGTTAAAAGACTATAAAATGAAGTCCATCCATCCATTCAATAGCCAAGAGGTGGATATCCAGGCAAAATTTCAGAACCAACAAGTCTGCTCATCACAAGGTCTATCTGTTCTCGTGCAACAAACATGCCAGTGGAGGTGGCTCACATGCTTCATAATAGTGAGATCACAGACATCTATGAAAGCATTGGGTGGTGCAGGTTAGTTAAAGAAGTCTGGAATGGTGTCCCGAAAAAAAGTGAAGAAGCCTCTACTTCAATATCCAAAATAGGGTCTGGCTCAACAGACTATAAATAGGTGCTTTGGAGAAAATGTTAGTAATCATAAAGGATAACGCAAAAACTCAAGAGATAAGAAAGAATCAAATAGAATTTTGAATTTTTTATTTTTTTATTTGTTGCAAAAAGGGTGCACCTCAACCCATGCAAAATGACGTGTCAGCTTCTAGGAAGCCTTGATCAGGATTTTGCCTAAACAGAAAAGAAAAAGCTAAGTATACAAAAATAAAACACCATAAAGTGAAAACAATACATATTTACAACACGTACAAAATCATACCAGACAAATATGATAAGGTGGACATACATATAAAGCATTGAAGGTTTTGGGGGAAACAATCTGCAATGTCAGACGGTGCATCTGTGGTATGGATAAGGTGCCCAAGAATGCAGAGATAAATCTATAAATGGTAAATAAATACATGTAAGTAGTGATCAAAAGACAGCACAAATATATCAGGGATATGGAAATTATATTAGGTAAAATATCACAGGAACCGAATCTAACAGGGATCACTGTAAGTATATGGAGAGATCAAACCATACATAGAGGTTCACACAGAGGTCAAATGTCTATAGGAATCAGTGGTAACATGGATCTCTAATGATGTATGACAAATTAAAACTGCAATGTATAGCATACCATATTCCTAGTTAGAACAAATCAAAAATAAAAAAAAGTTAAAATTCTATTTGACCCTTTGTTATCTCTTGAGTGCTGGAGTTATCCTTTATGGTCAACTTCAATCATCATTAGAAGTGTCATATCGAGTTTACCAGAAAGCCCGAAAAGTGGACAGTAGAAAATTGAAAATAGGTTGTTTGGAGCAATGAGATGGAAGTTAACAGACTAGTCTCTGAGGATGCAAATGGGTCTGGTAAAAAACTAGGGAAAAAGGGGTTCACGGATTGAAGAATTGAAGGAACTGTAAAGTTTGGTGGAGAAGCCTTGATGATATGAGTTTGTTTCACAGCCAAAGACTTTGGATACTTGACCAGGATTGATGGTGTTCTCAATGCTGAGCTATATGTAATTATCTTACAAGACAAGTTGCTTCTTACACTCGAGTACTATGGGTATAAAAAGGACGACATAGTGTTCCAATAGGACAACAACTCAAAGCATACGTTAAAATTGATGAAGAAATTGTTCAATTACAATGAAGTAGAGGTGGTAGATTGGGCCTTACATTCCTCAGAGGTCAACCCAATTGAACATTTGGGGGTGAGTTGAAAAAAAAAGATGTAGACATACCCATGTGAGTTGACCAGTAGGAACCAACGTTGGGAACGTGTAGGAGAGACCTGGGGTCAGATTTCAGTCGATGCATGTCTGAATCTGTTCGAAAGCATGCCCAGAAGGATTTAGGCAGTGTTGAAAGTCAAAGGTGGATTTCCAAATTAATACCAAAATAATACAAATTTAAATTTAGATTTTTAGGAGCAAAGCAGTAAAAATGCAGTGACATGACAAGAATCTGCAAGTAATCAAAAGCTATATAGTTGTAAATCAAACTTATGTTTGAGATGACAAAGATGATTGTCTATAAAATGAAGGTAGTCTCATGCTCAAAGCTGTAGTGGATGGTGAGATATGGAGCCTGAAAGCCAAACGTTCAAACCATTGTTACCCTTTTGCTTGTCAGTGTTACACTTACAGAACACCTGTTAGACCATGCTGCTGGCATGGTCTAACAGGCCATCGTGTCCTGGCAGACCTGGAGGTCAAAAGTTGTTACACGCATACACACACAACAGTGTATAACACACATATCAATATATATAACATATGTCAATATATAACAAACATACACATGATGGTGAAATGACTGAAGTCACCAAAAGGTCTTTTGGACTTCTCACCTCAGAGGCTACACTGGTAATATTGGAAAGGCATTATCAGTGCAGTTTCTGTCTTTGCAAAGCCTGGAGGCCTGTGATACCAATGTGATATGACTGAAAGAATGTGTGATTAGATAGGAATCATAAAAGATAGGAGTGATCCCAGATATTATTTGACCTATCAATAATTCAGTATCAAAGAGATGTCCTTTGGATGGCCAAAATGATGACCAAAGAATACATGTCAGACAGGTTTTTGAAGCAGTTTCAAGATAATGAGGAAGTCACATTTACAGTTCCACTTACCGGAAACTTGTGGTTGGCTTAAAGACAGGTTTAAGGAAGCTTGCATATGAAATTTATGGCTCATTGCAATATTTCACTAACACTATGGTCAAACTGTGGTCGGCCAGTTGACAACTGGCTAAATGTGCAGGAAATGTGCAGGAAGCTGCTGGTGCCCACAGCAGTTTGTGGTCAAGTTACATGAACATGACTCAGCTGTCACATGCTGGTGACCATTTAAACACAACCTACAAAGTTTTCCTATAAAAATTACACCGGACTCGCTTAATGTTAGGGAAACCTTCCAGGACATTGAAGTGTACGTACGCACTGTTCCTGTGATGCAAGATGCCATGATGTTGATTCCTTTATCATTAACTCGAGTTCCCTCCGATGTGAAAGGATTGCTACAACAAACGGTAATGTTGATGCATATTTCTGTTATTGTATAAGATTCTAAATGCCTATGTACCATTAACTATTCATGTGCTATTAAAATAAATAGTATCTTGCTATAAAGAATATTAGTATTCGTGCCTGATTAGGAAATCAGTGAGCGCTTCGTAAGTGCGGGCTTTCAGCCCCCTTTTTAGTAGAATTTAGCAAGACATAAATTGGCGTAGTCGGCAGGATTACTTCTATAAGAAGTAATTAACGAATTTTTGTAATTTAGAAGTTAAAAACATATATTTGGCAAATTTCCAGATATTTTTCAATCTTTTTGCATAGTGTCAAAATGTTCAGAAAATGTAAGGATAATGTTAAGGAGGCTGTTGTGGAGATCCCCGGCTGGACTGAGGCTCCCTACAATCTTATAGCACATGAATTGGTCAATTGTGGATTGGCAGAACAATGGCAGAATAAGCTCAAGGGTAGTGAGATTACTGATGTTGTTAATGTACTCAGTAGTGTCCCTGTGAAAGCAGGTGATGTAGTGTCTTTAGCACGGCGCAAGCAATGGCAGGATAAGCTTAAGGGTAGTGAAGATGTTGTGAATGTATTCGGTAGTGTCCCTGTGAAAGCAGGTGATGTAGTGTCTTTAGCACGGCACAAACAATGGCAGGATAAGCTTAAGGGTAGTGAAGTTACTGATGTTGTGAATGTATTCGGTAGTGTCCCTGTGAAAGCAGGTGATGTAGTGTCTTTAGCACGGCACAAACAATGGCAGGATAAGCTCAAGGGTTGTGAAGCTACTGATGTTGTGAATGTATTCGGTAGTGTCCCTGTGAAAGCAGGTGATGTAGTGTCTTTAGGACGGCGCATCTGGATTTTGGCAAGGGCATATAGTGTAATGCATGAGCGTAATCTAAAGATGCAGAAGAAAAGTTCCCAGATGGAACAAAAGATGATAGAATTAGGTCGCCTGAAAACAGTTCTGGAATGTAATACCAGACTGTTGAAGGATAAATTGGAACATTATCAGAATGTGGCACAAAAAGCTGCCATAAAAATTGCTCAAAATAAGTACAAGAAAAGAAGAGGAAAGGTAAATAAAATCCAAATTGCTCAAAATAAGTACAAGAAAAGAAGAGGAAAAGTAAATAAAACCAAAGTACCTAAAAGTATCGTCCCAACTTCTATAAACTGGGATCCCGATACTTGGGATGGGGATGTGTGGGATTCATCTTCATCATCTGATGAGGAGGATTACCATAAAGGGAAGATTCAGGCTAACCCAGTAAGGAGGCGCCTAGAGAGGACAGAAAATGAGATCATCCGGGAACATGTCCGGGATGGTCAGGGGAATCTGCAATATGACAAAGATGGTAATGCCATCACAAATGAGAGAACGATTCCTCATGTAAAAAATCGAGTAACCATTGAAGATTACTCTCAGGGAGAAGTTGATAGCATTTTAACACAGTTTAGACAAAAACCAGGAGAAGGAGAAATTCCTTGGTTGGTCAGAGTGCACGATTTCGGAGGAGGTGGAGTGCACTTTGACGCCGGAGACATGGCAAAATTTGTCACCATGTCTCAGGACCCAGTAATTCAGAGATCAATAAAAAATTATTTTGTTCATCATAATGAGCATGGTACTCAAAACCTAATCATGATCTTAGCCCATGCTTTTCTGGACAAATACCCATCAGAAGCAGACTTTCCTATCAATGATAAACCTTGGTATACCTTAAAAGATGGTATGGAAAGGCTGAAGGAAGAAGCAATGAGGAATGCTCTTCCTCTTTTGGGAATGGATGATGATTATCTCCAGTACCCATTGAAAGCCAGCATAAGAAATAGGCTGGTTAAACATGCTCCTCCAGCATACAAAACAGTTATTTTAACCTTAACTGTAGCGCTGACTGGAGAATCAATCTGTGTAGTTCTAGGGAGGATGAGGGAGTTACAGGAAGACATTGAAGGGATTATTCAATCTACCAAGACCACTGTATTTCATGTCGATGCTCATGTCCCTACTAACGCACTTGAACGTTTGTTTAATTCAGAAGCAGATAAAGCAGCAGCCATCAGACAAGTCAGTCCAACAGTTGACAAGGGAAAGAAAAGAGGCATGGATGCAAGGTACAGCTGTTTGGGCACACCAGAAAGAGCGACACCTTATTCAGTAGGTTTAGACCTCAGTACATTGGAAACTGTCGTGGTACCCCCAGGTAAGGTAAAACCAATTTCAACAGGATTGGGTTGCCAGATACCAAAGGATCATTATGGTCAAATAGCCACTCATTCTAGTTTAGTGTTAAAAGGAGCCATAGTGGTGGGAGGGGTAATAGATGCAGATTATGAGGGAGAAATCAAGGTACTGATGCTAAATTTGGGAAATGAACCTTTGATATTGATGAAACACCAGAAGGTGGCTCAGATGTTGATAATTCCAATAAACTTGTCTGAGATAAGGGAAGGAACTGCCCCAGCAGAATTAACAATACGGGGTACTAAAGGTTTTGGATCCTCTAATATTACAAATGTAGGAGCAAAAATATGGATTCAAAACCTTCAAGGACCGCCCTCAGAGGCAGAGGTAATAGCGGTCGGAAAAGATCGTACTCTCCTGATAATGAGACCAGGAGTGGAGAAGTGGGAATATGTTCCACAAGAAAAATGTTATTTACGAGAATAATAGTGTATCTTTATTTGCAGATGGTGTTGTAAATAAGCGGAATCCATAGTATCGGTTACTGGGAAGAGCTCGATAGTGATGAAATGGAGAAACTCCTGTGTTTGATGTTTGCCTCTTTGGTCGTTGGATGGACAAGTCTACATCAGGAGGAACCTGTGGCGAATAAATTTCTGATGCACCATCACATTTTAACGGATGCGCTGAACAGTAGTCAACACACAGATTGCTGGATCTGTACACATTCTCCGGTTACAGCCACCAGTATCCCTTATCTGGCTATCCCGGTATCGATGGAGGAAATCCTAAAGTGGAAAAGTTGTTCTGATCAGCTTGCTGATAAAGACACTCGAAATGTTCGACTATGGAATACTACAGTACCCATTCCCGTAGTGGGATGGATCAATCTTCCATGGTGGCAAGGCAATTTGAGTGGAACAATCACCAATTTACAATATCTGGCTTTTAAGGGAGGAATTTGGGTACCAAGAAATAAGACTGGACTGACTAACCTGGGATTCATCCCTATGGAGAATATCAAAATAAGTTTTGGGACAACTGTAGATACTTTAGATGCTTTTAAACCCAGCTTAGTGGAAAGAACAATTCATGATATGCTATGGCCTTATGCCAATATGTTCATAAATGGGACTAGTGAAACTTGTAGTAACATATCGGGAAATTTAATGTGTAATGATTACTCTGAATATCGAGCAAATGATCCGACCTGTAATAACCCTGATGTAGGATACTGTAGCCCAATTGGACAACAGCCCGGGTGGTGTTTGTTATCAAATGTTAGTGTTTTTGTTGACTTGGTTCATCGTTTAGTTTTGCAACACTCGGCTATATGGGATTTACCTAGAGGAATGTATTGGGTATGTGGGTATAATTCCTATAAATGGCTCCCAGTAGGAGTCAAGGGAAGCTGTACTTTAGCTCGTTTGACCCCAGCTACCTTTATAGTACCTTATGATCAATTAGATGCTCAGGTTTTGCCAAAACACATGATATTCAAGAGAGCAAATAATAAAGCAGCTAATAAACAGATAATAAACCAAGGGAATCAGGGCGACCCCATGTGGTACAAATGGGAACAGCGAATAAGATTTTCAGTACTTTTTTCCTATATCCAATGGTAATGCAAATGTGGGATAAATTAGTAGAGTCTACTGATTATCTGGATGATCAAATTTTTGCAGTTTTGGATATAGTAAACACCTCTGTAGCTGTACAACAGCAGTTGATTATAGTCACTAACCAGCATACTTTGGTACTTGATTACCTAACAGCAGCCCAAGGGGGTATGTGTCAGATAATAGGCCCCGCCTGTTGCCATTACATAGATCCTAAAGGACAGCTACAATTACGAGCAAAGCTAAATGACATACAAAAATTAAGAGATAAATATCAAAAAGATAATGATGTAAATAAAGATAGTTGGTGGGCGAATACCTTTTCCTTCCTAAACCCTGCAAATTGGTTTAAGGGGTTAGGAGGATGGGTAATGGGGCTTTTGCAGGGAGCTTTTCAGATAATATTGCTTTTAGTTTTAATATACATAGTAGTGAAAGTGATTATACTTGTGATTCAACGTTTATCCAAACAAACCAAGAAATCAAAATCTGTGGCAAAGTCAATGTTAGTGTCCTATTAGAAGCGATATTTCTTGGTCATGGTATGGTATATTCCGAGTGATCTTCTTCTAGTGGAATACTGATGATGGAAAATAATCCCTGGGATCAAGGACCGATTGTGATACCAATGTGATATGACTGAAAGAATGTGTGATTAGATAGGAATCATAAAAGATAGGAGTGATCCCAGATATTATTTGACCTATCAATAATTCAGTATCAAAGAGATGTCCTTTGGATGGCCAAAATGATGACCAAAGAATACATGTCAGACAGGTTTTTGAAGCAGTTTCAAGATAATGAGGAAGTCACATTTACAGTTCCACTTACCGGAAACTTGTGGTTGGCTTAAAGACAGGTTTAAGGAAGCTTGCATATGAAATTTACGGCTCATTGCAATATTTCACTAACACTATGGTCAAACTGTGGTCGGCCAGTTGACAACTGGCTAAATGTGCAGGAAATGTGCAGGAAGCTGCTGGTGCCCACAGCAGTTTGTGGTCAAGTTACATGAACATGACTCAGCTGTCACATGCTGGTGACCATTTAAACACAACCTACAAAGTTTTCCTATAAAAATTACACCGGACTCGCTTAATGTTAGGGAAACCTTCCAGGACATTGAAGTGTACGTACGCACTGTTCCTGTGATGCAAGATGCCATGATGTTGATTCCTTTATCATTAACTCGAGTTCCCTCCGATGTGAAAGGATTGCTACAATAAACGGTAATGTTGATGCATATTTCTGTTATTGTATAAGATTCTAAATGCCTATGTACCATTAACTATTCATGTGCTATTAAAATAAATAGTATCTTGCTATAAAGAATATTAGTATTCGTGCCTGATTAGGAAATCAGTGAGCGCTTCGTAAGTGCGAGCTTTCAGCCCCCTTTTTAGTAGAATTTAGCAAGACAAGGCCCTATTAGTAATTGGGGCTCTGGGCAACTCTCCACTTTTCCTACCCCCCCTAATGCCTCCCCTGGTGAGCACTTAAGAAAAGTTCATGGAGAACATATTTTGATGCTGAATTGTGAGTCCCGATTCACAAGTATCCAACTTACTTAAAACCCCTAAATGCGAATGTCGAATGTTAATAAAACATACATAACCCAATATATTCATCACTGACCTCACTGGTTGCTGTCCATTCTTCTTCTTTCTACCCTCTTTACTATAAACCAGGACTCCTGTCCACGTCCAGGTTGCAACTCATTGCACATCATAAGGTCACGTTTTCCTCGCAACCTTAGTAAAGTTTCAGCCTGGACATTGGCAAAAATTTGGCCTGCAGTGAAGAGGTTGGAGATGCGGCATGATTTACATGTTCGACAACAGAAAGAAGAAGACTAGATGGTGGAAATCGAGTAGTAGTGGAATTGGAGTCGTCAGCGGTGAGATATGTTTTTTCCCTGCCCTATTCCAATATACATACATTTCTGGGTTATGAACAAAGCTACAGAACCTATCTAGTTCATAACGTGAGGACTGCTTGTAATTCATAGTCTAATATAAGTAATGATTTGAAACAATTTCAGCAGGATAGCAAAGTTTGATGCCAAGGATTGTACAAAAATTGAAACTATTTGTGATAAACAGGACATACAAATACAACATATCTATGAAATTCAATACCATTCTTTACATTGAATACAATAAAATATTCAGAATAATGGTTGTTTTGAAATATAGTCACTGAAGGCTTTACTGTGTTTGCTGAAGGTCATAAATACTCAATTGAAGCCAGGGCTAAACGGTGAGCACCAGTATGTCGTATTCTATTTTGCTGAACACTATTGTTCCCATTTTATCCACAGGAACAATATAACAGGATGGGACTGCAGATGTTTCTATTTTTCAAATCACTGCATGTGTACTTCAATATGTAATATACAGTCATGCCATGATAGAGTAAATAAACCTTTTACCTGTTATTCCATATTAATATGGGTTATGAAGAATGTTGTGAACAAACAGAATCAATACTACAGGTTTTTCTTTACAAACTGATTTTTTATTAAGTTTTTATTAAATACGTTTATGATACATTTACTGGAGGTCATTTAACAACCAGAAACACGGGAAACTTCCCAGAAAAACCTCCAGCAATAGTCTATTGAACAGAAAGAATGTTTTCTAGTTTTCTTATCTTTCTCTTTTTTTTCTTTTATATACAGCATGTGTCTGCATCTGAAACTTCATCTCTATATTTCATCTTTAACTGGGGCATTTATAAGCAGCATTGTGAGATCCCACTATAGAGAGATCCATCCAGGGTTGGAGGAGTTGTATGCTGCTTGCTAAGACCTCCTGAAAATGGAGATTAGCTGTCAGAGCTGATGGACAAATGGCATCTTATAATTAATTGCCTTTGCAAATGTCGGGCACTATTCACATTAAATTTAACAATGGACCTGAGACACAGTTGGAAATTTTCAGTATTTGAGTGAACAACAATAATGGACATCTTATATACACTCTGGTTAACAGTGTCTCTGAGGAAATTTCTTTAACCAACTCTTTCAAATCTAGTTTTTCAAGACAGAGAGGCTAATTACATCACCATCTGGAGCATGGTAGGTCCAGGTCCTTGTCAAGAGTGAGACTACCAGCTAAAGTCCATTTACACTAACCAATAGGCGGCAGTAAAGAACCACCAATTAGGTAACTGCTGATTTGTGGTTCTTTTTTAGCTTGATAACACAGGCAGACTGTGTTTTAGATGTGCAAAGGATAGCCTCCCATTGTTCTCAGCAGAGCAGGTTCTGTTTCCTTAGGCTGTGTGCACACTGAGTTTTTTATTACAATTTTGGTGCAGTTTATCATACAGTTTGTTGCCCAAATCTGCATGACTATCCTTATGCCAGCAAAGTCAATGAGAATTCTGAAGTGCTGTGCACATGTTGCTTCTTTTCTCCTTGCAGCTTTGGTGCGACCGGCCCTGTGTGGAAAGTACATCTGCTGAAGCCAACGTCTATTTAATCTGGACATTTGTCCTTTGATGCACATTCAAGTGAAATGTGTTGCTTTACAGAGACCCGCCAGCCACCTACTCTGCAATACAGACTGCTGGCCAATCAGAGGCTAGCAGCAGATGTTGGCTTGCATGTTATGGGTGGTGCAAGTTAGTACACCGAATTCAGTTACTGGCTTATGCGCTGCTTAACAAGGATGCCACACATCATGAGAGCAAGGGAAAGTGGGTAGAATTGTTTATTTTTTTTAATCTGTTGGATAAGAACAATAAACATTATTAATGGAAGGGGCCCAGGATGAGGGACATTACACCAGGAAGGGGGCCAGGACGGGGGCATTATACCAGGAAGAGAAACAGTCTGGGGGACATTTTGCCAGAATGTGGAACATTATTTCAAGAATGGGCCCAGGATGAGGGAAATTGTCATAGCATAGAGCCCAGGATGAGGGGCATTATTACTGGAAGGGCCCAGGTTGGGGGACATTATTACTGGATTGGGATGGATGAAGACATTATTACTGGAAGGAGCACAGGATTGAGGACACTATTATAGTAAGGTGCTCAGTTTAGGGGACATTTTACCAGAAAGGGGGTCATTATTACTAGAAAGGCCTAGGATGGGGGGGTATTATTACTGGAAGGGCCCAGGATTGAGGACATTATTACAGTAAAAGGCCAATATGGGAAGATTATTACAGGGAGTATCCAGGACGGAGGACATTATTACATGGGAGGTGAATATGCATGTCTTTAAAGGATCTAGAACACTACAAGGGCCCATACATCTGATCAACATGCAGATGGGGGCCCAGGTCTAAATTGTGTACCAGAGCCCATCAGACTCCAGTTACACAACTGTCGTAAAATGAGCACTCACAGGAATCCTCATTCACAATATTCGTGCAGTGGAGATGCCCATGTAGTGATAGAAATTAACAAGGGATATAATTAGAATCTGTTTAATTACAGTAAGTTCCCCTCAATAAATGGGATCTGTAAACCTGAACTGAAGTAGCTCAGCCTACACTTAGGCCCAATTCATCAATTAGCTTTATTTTTTTTAAGTCTTTGGAACTTTTGGTGGCAAATATTGTAACAAGGCACCAACGTACTGGCATTCTCAAAAATACACCAGGTGGAGACTGAGGGGGAAGCTGCGCCAAATGTTGGAACTTTTTAAAAAGTTGCAGTTGATGAATCAGGAAAAAACATCTGCAGTCGTTAAACTCTGTCCACAAAGTAGAAAACAAAAAAACACAAGGTGAACACACATAATAGAGCGGCCGCCCAATAGAAGCGGAGGGGCGGAGATGAGCAGGACATAAACATCCCTCCCACCTCCTTCCTTCAGCATTGCTGGCAGGACGCAGGTAAGCTGTGTTCATCGTTCCCGGGGTGTCACACGGAGCAACGTGTGCTGCCTCGGGTACAATGAACAACAGGACGTGCGATTTTTAGAAAATGAGCGACGTGTCAACGATGAACGAGAAGGTATTTCTGCTCATTCATAGCTGTCACACGCTACGATATCACTAACAATGCCGGATGTGCGTCACTTGCGACGTGACCCTGCCGACATCTCGTTAGATATATTGTAGCGTGTAAAGCCCACTTTATAGTTTCCATGCAATCCTGCCTGATGTAAACACAGTAAAGCTTCAGTCTTGAATGTTACTCGAGGTCACTAATTCTTATGAGGGACTGCGTAGTAATCTGACATCTACAGATCATTCAATGTCCAGGAATGTTGACAGCGGTATAGCAATATGTGCATCAAGTCAAATCAGAAAGATGGCAGCAAAAATGTTTCTTTTTATTTAAAAAATAATAAAACGCTACTGAATCAAGTGATATTTTACCCTAGAAGGGAACTAATTCATTCCAGATGCTAAGTGTACATGAGGATCAAGGGATGGTATTTTGTTTCAAGATATCATAAGCCTGTATAAAAGTTGTAATATATTTGTATCCTTTACCATAGTATTTTTTAATAACTATGTTTTGCTGAATTTTGTTTGAAGGCAAAGCAATGTGTTGCTGTTGCTCTTTTAAGGATTAATTATGAAACCACTCCCTGAATTGACCTCATTTATGTTCCTGATTCAGTGATGCCTCCTTCACATTTACTAGTAAATGCATCTCGCTGTCTTAGGCTTGTTAAATTTGGGACAAATACTTGAGAGGCCAGCTGTTATTATTAAGTCAAAGGAGTGTTACAAAGAGGGTCAGCGCTCCAGCACATTAGTTGGCTTCTTCACCATCTCCCTGTGGATTATATTGTACCTCACACTCTAGGACACATCTGATAATTACACATATACTATTCTAGTTATCGGGTCTTTCCCTTCTCTTATTTTCTCGTTTTTATATGATGTGACTCAGCAAAGCCTCTAATAAGCTTCCTGTCGAGATGCTAGACAGCAGGCAAGATTGTTTTCTGCTTCAGATGCTTCAGTGCTGGAGGGACGAGTAGCTCATTACTATATGGTTTCCACCTGGCTTCAGATCATCCGGACTGGTTTAGGCAGTCCAGGTCGTTTTTTATTATTAATACTAAGAACTGTAAGGGCTCTCCTTTCTTCTGTAGCTTCAGGGAAAGCCTGTTTGGACATTTAAATCTTCAGTGCCAATTAAGAATGTTGGTCTGTCTGGACCTAGTGACCTGGAACCAGATGGCTTGAGAATAGTGTACTGTCAGTACTAAGAGGATTTAGCATTTCTGTCTTTGTTACATTTTCTGTAATGCATTGTAGAGAATAAAGCTGCAAATGTGGGTTTAGATTGTGTCAGAGCAGGATTTTAAATTGGGATTTTATGTATGGCAGATAAATCGTTTATATAAGCATTGTGGAACTTTATTTTTTTTGCTTGGTGCTTTATCTAGAAATGTAGAGTTGTAACTCAGGTGTATATAAATACCGGAGAAAATGGTGATATGTAAAATCAAGATTTGCTGTGATGTTAAACTCTTTTTGTGTTCAGTACAATAGCCATAAATAAAAGGAAAACTTGGCACACCACAGTGAATCTGAGGACTTTATTGTACAGGGAGTTCAATAAATGTAACGTTTTGACCCCTATATTTGGGTCTTCTAGTGCCCCCTTCTCCAGGGTGTAAGACGCTCTGCTATACTGCGCCGTCACTGCTTTAGATTATAGTATACTATACCAAAGGAAGAAAGAAAACCAAACTGAGGGTCACTTAAATATTATATCTTTATATCTTTATTAATGCATAATTAAAATGTATACATAAAACACACGGCTGTGGACCGGAAAAAGGCGTCAGAAACCTGCATGGTATATAAGGATCATAACAGTAATATCTATATATAATTGCCTTATTCTGTCTGTCTGTCTGTCTGTCTGTCTGTCATGCTCCAAAATTGTGTCCTTACGGTGACACAAAGCTGATTGGCCGCTGGGCTCGCCATGGCCCTACCCCCCACACGGATTGGCCTCTCGCCCCGGCTCTCTGCAGGCCCTGCCCCCCTCACGCAATGCACGCTCGCTCTGGCCCAACTGACACGGAGCTCCGACTCCCAGGTGAGTACACACACATCAGATCACACTCACTCTCACACACACCTCACACATCACATCCACACACTCACAACATCCTGGGATATCGCTTGCTTCTACACCGGCTCCGTCACGATCCCAGCAGCGCCAGACATAACCTTGCGATGCTGGGATCTTGACGGAGCCCGTGAACGCTGGTAACCATTATACACATCGGGTAACTAAGGTCCCTTGGTTACCCGATGTGTATCATAGTTACCAGTGTACACCGGCTCCGTCAGGATCCCAGCAGTGCCAGACATAACCTCGCGATGCTGGGATCTTGACGGAGGCCGTGAACGCTGGTAACCATTATACACATCGGGTAACTAAGGGCCCTTAGTTACCCGATGTGTATCATAGTTACCAGTGTACACCGGCTCCCGGTACACATGTGCAGGGAGCCGGCATTATACTCCTCTCTCCCCCCAGGACTACTCCTCCTATTACAGTCCTCCTATTATACTCCTCTCTGAGTATAATAGGAGAACTATTATAGCATGGGGGATGTAGCACGATGGGGGGTGCGCAGCATGGGGGATGTAGCACGATGGGGAGTGCGCAGCATGGGGGATGTAGCACGATGGGGAGTGCGCAGCATGGGGGATGTAGCACGATGGGGAGTGCGCAGCATGGGGGATGTAGCACGATGGGGAGTGTGCAGCATGGGGGATGTAGCACGATGGGGAGTGCGCAGTATGGGGGATGTAGCACGATGGGGAGTGCGCAGCATAGGGGATGTAGCACGATGGGGAGTGCGCAGCATGGGGGATGTAACACGATGGGGAGTGCGCAGCATGGCGGATGGAGCACGATGGCGGGTGCGCAGCATGGGGGATGTAGCACGATGGGGAGTGCGCAGCATGGGGGATGTAGCACGATGGGGGATGTAGCACGATGAGGGATGTAGCACGATGGGGGGTGCGCAGCATGGGGGATGTAGCACGATGGGGAGTGCGCAGCATGGGGGATGTAGCACGATGGGGAGTGCGCAGCATGGGGGATGTAGCATGATGGGGAGTGCGCAGCATGGGGGATGTAGCACGATGGGGAGTGCGCAGCATGGCGGATGTAGCACGATGGGGAGTGCGCAGCATGGCGGATGTAGCACGATGGGGAGTGCACAGCATGGCGGATGGAGCACGATGGCGGGTGCGCAGCATGGGGGATGTAGCACGATGGGGAGTACGCAGCATGGGGGATGTAGCACGATGAGGAATGTAGCACGATGGGGGGTGCGCAGCATGGGGGATGTAGCACGATGGGGAGTGCGCAGCATGGGGGATGTAGCACGATGGGGAGTGCGCAGCATGGGGGATGTAGCACGATGGGGGGTGCGCAGCATGGGGGATGTAGCACGATGGGGGGTGCGCAGCATGGGGGATGGAGCACGATGGGGAGTGCGCAGGATGGAGGATGGAGCACGATGGGGAGTGCGCAGCATGGAGGATGGAGCACGATGGGGAGTGCGCAGCATGGGGGATGGAGCACGATGGGGGGTGTGCAGCATGGGGGATGGAGCACGATGGGAGGTGCACACAAACACACACACACACACAGGGAACCACAAACACCGCCATACACAGACACCCACACACACAGACAACGCTGCACACACACAACACCCAACACACAAACACCGCGGCACACATAAATATACGCACATACCGCACAACACACACATTGCACAAAACATACCTCCCCCCAAAACACACCACACCCACACAAACCGCGCAACACACACACACACAACGCGACAGACACACAGCGCTCCACAAACAACGCAACACACATACAACACCGCTCTCACCCCCAGCCACACCCAGACAACACCCAGAACATGTACAGCGCCCTACACAAACACTTGGTAACTACACACAACAACATCTATATATATATATATATATATATATATATATATATATATCTATAACAAAAATCATACATGAACTACACAATACGTAAATTCTAGAATACCCGATGCGTAGAATCGGGCCACCTTCTAGTAATATATTAATGAGGCAAGAGGGATAGTGTGAGGGAATTCAAAGTTGATGAAAAAATAAATACAAACACAGCTAAAGTGTCAAATGCTAGAAGGTTGTGGCTAAAACTTATGCCATGATAATGGAGTACAGCCAGGAGAAGGGGATTCAGCTGATAGCAGCCAGCAAGAAAGTCATCATATTTGAATTCCACAGACCACTAGGCCAACGGCCTAAAAAACGCAGGTATGATGCAGAGGGGAGAGGAGACAGCTCAAAAGGTATCAACCAGTGGGGAAAACATGTAGTTTAGGTTAAATTGAAAGAGTGTCAGAATCGGCACAATAAAACACTAAATAGTGATATAATCTCCTAAGGTCACAGAGCACAGACTCCTCCAGGTATGTGACGCCTAGGGGTATCTGGTTGATACCTTTTGAGCTGTCTCCTCCCCCCTCTGCAATATACCTGCATTTTTTAGGCCGTTGGCCTAGTGGTCTGTGGAATTCAAATATGATGACTTTCTTGCTGGCTGCTATCAGCTGAATCCCCTTCTCCTGGCTGTACTCCATTATCATGGCATAATTTCTAGCCACAACCTTCTAGCATTTGACACTTTAGCTGTGTTTGTATTTATTTTTTCATCAACTTTGAATTCCCTCACACTATCCCTCTTGCCTCATTATTATATTATATTACTGTTATGATTCTTATATACCATGCAGGTTTCTGACGCCTTTTTCCAGTCCACAGCCGTGTGTTTTATGTATACATTTTAATTATCTATATATATAATTGCCTTATTCTGTCTGTCTGTCTGTCTTGCTCCAAAATTGTGTCCTTACGGTGACAAGCGTCTGATTGGCCGCTGCCTCGGCCTGGCCCCCCCCCCCCCACGGATTGGTAGCTCGTCTCGGCCTGGCCCCGCCACCCCGCACGGATTGGCCGCTCGCCCCGGCCCTCAGCACGCATCGCCAGACATAACCTTGCGCTGCTGGGATCGTGACGGAGCCGGTGAACGCTGGTAACCATTATACACATCGGGTAACTAAGGTCCCTTAGTTACCCGATGTGTATCATAGTTACCAGCGTACACCGCCTCCGTCACGATCCCAGCAGCGCCAGACATAACCTTGCGCTGCTGTGATTGTGACGGAGCCGGTGAACGCTGGTAACCATTATACACATCGGGTAACTAAGGTCCCTTAGTTACCCGATGTGTATCATAGTTACCAGCGTACACCGGCTCCGTCACGATCCCAGCAGCGCCAGACATAACCTTGCGCTGCTGGGATCGTGACGGAGCCGGTGAACGCGGGTAACCATTATACACATCGGGTAACTAAGGTCCCTTAGTTACCCGATGTGTATCATAGTTACCAGCGTACACCAGCTCCGTCACGATCCCAGCAGCGCCAGACATAACCTTGCGCTGCTGGGATCGTGACGGAGCCGGTGAACGCTGGTAACCATTATACACATCGGGTAACAAGGTCCCTTAGTTACCCGATGTGTATCATAGTTACCAGCATACACCGGCTCCGTCACGATCCCAGCAGCGCCAGACATAACCTTGCGCTGCTGGGATCGTGACGGAGCCGGTGAACGCTGGTAACCATTATACACATCGGGTAACTAAGGTCCCTTAGTTACCCGATGTGTATCATAGTTACCAGCGTACACCGGCTCCCGGTACACATGTGCAGGGAGCCGGCATTATACTCCTCTCCCCCCAGGACTACTCCTCCTATTATAGTCCTCCTATTATACTCCTCTCTGAGTATAATAGGAGAACTATTATGGCATTGGGGATGGAGCACGATGGGGGTGCGCAGCATGGGGGATGTAGCACGATAGGGAGTGCGCAGCATGGGGGATGGAGCACGATGGGGGGTGCGCAGCATGGGGGATGGAGCACGATGGGGGGTGCACAGCATGGTGGATGGAGCACGATGGGGAGTGCGCAGCATGGGGGATGGAGCATGATGGGGGGTGAGCAGCATAGGGGATGGAGCACGATGGGGGGTGCGCAGCATGGGGGATGGAGCACGATGGGGAGTGCGCAGCATGGGGGATGGAGCACGATGGGGGGTGCGCAGCATGGGGGATGGAGCACGATGGGGGGTGCACACCTCCCCCCACTGCACAACACCACACACACACTGGGAACCACAAACACCGCCCTACACAGACACCCAACACACAAACAGCGCGGCACACACAAATATACGCACATGCTGCACAACACACACATTGCACAAAACATACCTCCCACCAAAACACACACACACCCCACACCCACACAAACCGCACAACACACACACAGCGCTCCACAAACAACGCAACACACACAACGCAACACACAAACAACACCGCTCTCACCCCCCGCCACACCCAGACAACACCCAGAACATGTACAGCGCCCTACACAAACACTTGGTAACTACACACAACATCTATATATACATATATATATATATATATATATATAACAAAAATCATACATTAACTACACAATACGTAAATTCTAGAATACCCGATGCGTAGAATCGGGCCACCTTCTAGTGCATTAATAAAGATATAATATTTAAGTGACCCTCAGTTCGGTTTTCTTTCTTCCTTTGGTATAGTATACTTAATTCCGAATGGTCCTATTGATCCCATATCCCCACACCTTGATAATATTACAGCATTGACTTTATATTTCATACTTATTTGTAATCTTGTGTGGTATGGATTTTATCCTCTAATCATTGGTGTTTTATCGATTATAGTAGTCTGATTATCTGTATATCTCATGGGGATTTTTGACACTATCATCATCTTAAAGGTACAAAAATAGACTGTCTGATGAAGACCCAAATATAGGGGTCGAAAAGTTACATTTTTTGGACTGCCTGTACAATACAGTCCCTGTATTCATTTTGCTGTGCCAGGTTTTGCTTTTATCTATTGACGGATATGAACCCTTCTTGAGCACCCCTATTTTCAAGTGTGCGATAAACGTTATTCTATCAGTACATTAGCCATAAGATTAAATCCACTTGCCTAATATTATGTAGGTCAACGTGTGCCAACTCTTACCTTTTTGAGAATTAATTCAAGCTTAGCAAAGTAACATAACTAATAATTTAACTGATAAATTGAGGGACTGAGGTTTTAAGTACAGCATATACAGTCATATGAAAAAGTTTGAGCACCCCTATTAATGTTAACCTTTTTTCTTTATAACAATTTGGGTTTTTGCAACAACTATTTTAGTTTCATATATCTAATAACTGATAGACTGAGTAATATTTCTGGATTGTAATGAGATTTATTGTACTAACAGAAAATGTGCAATCCGCATTTAAACAAAATTTGACTGGTGCAAAAGTATGGGCACCCTGATCAATTTCTTGATTTGAACACTCCTAACTACTTTTTACTGACTTACTAAAGCACTAAATTGGTTTTGTAACCTCATTGAGCTTTGAACTTCATAAGCAGGTGTATCCAATCATGAGAAAAGGTATTTAAGGTGGCCACTTGCAAGTTGATCTCCTATTTGAATGAATCTCCTATGAAGAGTGGCATCATGGACTCCTCAAAATAACTGTGAAATGATCTGAAAACAAAGATTATTCAACATAGTTGTTCAGGGAAAGGATACAAAAAGTTGTCTCAGAGATTTAAACTGTCAGTTTCCACTGTGAGGAACATAGTAAGGAAATGGAAGAACACAGGTACAGTTCTTGTTAAGCCCAGAAGTGGCAGGCCAAGAAAAATATCAGAAAAGTAGAAAAGAAGAATGGTGAGAACAGTCAAGGACAATCCACAGACCACCTCCAAAGACCTGCAGCTTCATCTTGCTGCAGATGGTGTCAATGTGCATCGGTCAACAATACAGCGCACGTTGCACAAAGAGAAGCTGTATGGGTGAGTGATGCGAAATAAGCCATTTCTGCAAGCACGCCACAAACAGAGTCGCCTGAGGTATGCAAAAGCACATTTGGAAAAGCCAGTTACATTTTGGAAGAAGGTCCTGTGGACTGATGAAACAAAGATTGAGTTGTTTGGTCATACAAAAAGGCGTTATGCCTGGAGGCAAAAAAAACACAGCATTCCAAGAAAAGCACTTGCTACCCACAGTAAAATTTGGTGGAGGTTGCGTCATGCTTTGGGGCTGTGTGGCCAATGCTGGCACCGGGAATCTTGTTAAAGTTGAGGGTTGCATGGATTCAACTCAGTATCAGCAGATTCTTGACAATAATGTGCAAGAATCAGTGACGAAGTTGAAGTTACGCAGGGGATGGATATTTCAGCAAGACAATGATCCAAAACACGGCTCCAAATCCAAATATATTTATAT
Source organism: Anomaloglossus baeobatrachus (assembly GCF_048569485.1). NCBI lineage: Eukaryota > Metazoa > Chordata > Amphibia > Anura > Aromobatidae > Anomaloglossus > Anomaloglossus baeobatrachus. The sequence goes on from NC_134355.1 coordinate 363,562,111, forward strand.
TATCCTGAATAGTCTGATCAGACAAAATCTTTATCTTGACGGTAAATAAGCAACATTGATTCAATGTCATTTGCAATGTTATTGCCACAAATAGATATATAGCATGTGTACAGCTTAAAGAAAAAATTAATACAAAAAGTATGTAAGCAAAATATTTTTTGGGAAAAATATAAAAAAAACTATAATGATCATAAAAAAAACAATTAAACTTTATCATTTATCCATTTTACTCTGAAGTGGAGAGGAATGCATCAAATTTTTTAACATCTCAATTCTGTCAGTCAGACATCATTGCGATCTGCACAAGGCAAAGTGCCCTCTCTGTTATCGGTTCAGATCAGTAATAATCTGCCCGAAACAGAGTGGTGTCTATGTCCGACATGCAGAATACAATGCATATACAAAGAGGGCTAAAATTAAAAATTTTGACAAAGTTGGTGGCCAATCTAGTTGCAGGCCCCACATAGTCCTTCATACAGAATAATAGACCCCACATAGTCCACGTTACAGAATAATGGGCCCCACATGTCCTCCATATAGAATAATGGGCCCCATATAGCTCTTCATACAGAATAATAGGTCCCACATACAGAATAATGGGCTCCACATAGTCCTCCATATAGAATAAATGGCCCCATACAGCCCTTCATACTGAATAATGGGCTCCACATAGTCTTCCATATAGTTTTATGGGCCTCACATTGCCTTCCATACAGAATAATTGGCCTCATGTAGCCCTCTTTACAGAATGGACATAAGTCTACCTTCAACCTTCAAAACTACAAATGTGTGGCTAAAGAAAATGTTTATATATATATATATACAGTGCCTACAAGTAGTATTCAACCCCCTGCAGATTTAGCAGGTTTGATAAGATGCAAATAAGTTAGAGCCTGCAAACTTCAAACAAGAGCAGGATTTATTAACAGATGCATAAATCTTACAAACCAACAAGTTACGCTGCTCAATTAAATTTTAATAAATTTTCAACATAAAAGTGTGGGTCAATTATTATTCAACCCCTAGGTTTAATATTTTGTGGAATAACCCTTGTTTGCAATTACAGCTAATAATCGTCTTTTAGAAGACCTGATCAGGCCGGCACAGGTCTCTGGAGTTATCTTGGCCCACTCCTCCATGCAGATATTCTCCAAGTTATCTAGGTTCTTTGGGTGTCTCATGTGGACTTTAATCTTGAGCTCCTTCCACAAGTTTTCAATTGGGTTAAGGTCAGGAGACTGACTAGGCCACTGCAACACCTTGATTTTTTCCCTCTTGAACCAGGCCTTGGTTTTCTTGGCTGTGTGCTTTGGGTCGTTGTCTTGTTGGAAGATGAAATGACGACCCATCTTAAGATCCTTGATGGAGGAGGGGAGGTTCTTGGCCAAAATCTCCAGGTAGGCCGTGCTATCCATCTTCCCATGGATGCGGACCAGATGGCCAGGCCCCTTGGCTGAGAAACAGCCCCACAGCATGATGCTGCCACCACCATGCTTGACTGTAGGGATGGTATTCTTGGGGTCGTATGCAGTGCCATCCAGTCTCCAAACGTCACGTGTGTGGTTGGCACCAAAGATCTCGATCTTGGTCTCATCAGACCAGAGAACCTTGAACCAGTCTGTCTCAGAGTCCTCCAAGTGATCATGAGCAAACTGTAGACGAGCCTTGACCTGACGCTTTGAAAGTAAAGGTACCTTACGGGCTTGTCTGGAACGGAGACCATTGCGGTGGAGTACGTTACTTATGGTATTGACTGAAACCAATGTCCCCACTGCCATGAGATCTTCCCGGAGCTCCTTCCTTGTTGTCCTTGGGTTAGCCTTGACTCTTCGGACAAGCCTGGCCTCGGCACGGGTGGAAACTTTCAAAGGCTGTCCAGGCCGTGGAAGGCTAACAGTAGTTCCATAAGCCTTCCACTTCCGGATGATGCTCCCAACAGTGGAGACATGTAGGCCCAACTCCTTGGAAAGGGTTTTGTACCCCTTGCCAGCCTTGTGACCCTCCACGATCTTGTCTCTGATGGCCTTGGAATGCTCCTTTTTCTTTCCCATGTTGACCAAGTATGAGTGCTGTTCACAAGTTTGGGGAGGGTCTTAATTAGTCAGAAAAGGCTGGAAAAAGAGATAATTAATCCAAACATGTGAAGCTCATTGTTCTTTGTGCCTGAAATACTTCTTAATACTTTAGGGGAACCAAACAGAATTCTTATGGTTTGAGGGGTTGAATAATAAATGACCCTCTGAATAAACTTTTCACAATTTAAAAAAAAAAAAAAAAAAAAAAAATAACATTCTTTTTTGCTGCACTGCATTTCACACTTCCAGGCTGATCTACAGTTCAGATGTCACAATGCCAAGTTAATTCCGAATGTGTAAACCTGCTAAATCTGCAGGGGGTTGAAAACTACTTGTAGGCACTGTATATATATATATATATACCGTATTTTTCGGACTATAAGACACACCTGACCATAAGACGCACCCTAGTTTTAGAGGAGGAAAATAGGAAAATAAAATTTTAAGCAAAAGATGTGGTCATGACACACTTATGGGGCGAGGATCTGCTGCTGACACTGTTATGGGGTAATGTCCTTCTCATATACTCCCCAGCCTGCTCATATACTCCCCATCCTGCTCATATACTCCCCAGCCTGCTATATACTCCCCATGCTGCTCATAATATACCCCTATCCTGCTATATGCCCTCATCCTGCTCATATACTCTCCATGCTGCTCATATACTCCTCAGCCTGCTATATACCCTCATCCTGCTCATATACTCCCCAGCCTGCTATATACCCTCATCCTGCTCATATACTCCCCAGCCTGCTATATACCCGCATCCTGCTCATATACTCCCCAGCCTGCTATATACCCTCATCCTGCTCATATACTCCCCAGCCTGCTATATACCCTCATCCTGCTCAAAAACTCCCCATGCTGCTCATAATATACCCCTATTCTGCTATATGCCCTCATCCTGGTGTATAGCCGCATCCTGTGGCACATAAAAAAAATAAACGTTCATACTCACCTCACTCCCTGCAGCACCGCTCCTCTTACCGTCTATGTCAGCGGCAGCGCCACTGAATGCAGCCGTCCCCCTGCAGCATCGCGATGTCCTGGTCTGTGCCGGCGGCTACGTGTGGACACGTGCGCACAGCGATGACGTCCTCGCTGTGCGCGCCGCTAGTCACGCAAGTCAACTGACCGGACAGATGGGAGGAGGAGCGATGCTGCAGGGAAACGGTGAGTAATCTGTACTGATTCACTGCCCCCCGCACTGATGATGATGCGCAAGGGCAGTGAATACAGCCGCACATGATCACTCCAGGCTGCAGTTGCCAGGGGTGATCATGCGGGCCGACTGTTTATCCCTGCCCATCCTCCCGCCCACCTGGCAGTGCCTGCTTCACCACTGAGAGATGGGCGGGAGGATGGGCGTGCATATTAAATGAGCGGGTCCACGTGGTCACGGCAGGCTGCTACAGCCTGCTCGTGCCCCCGATGACCCGTTCCACCGCAGCACCCTCATTCCCCGCAGCCACAGTCAGACCATAAGACGCACCCCCAACTTTCCCCCAACATTTGGGGGGAAAAAAGTGCGTCTTATGGTCCGAAAAATACGGTATATAATCAAACAATGTAGAAAACATATAGCCAGCTCACCATAAAGGAGTTCCTCTTGATGCAGTGGTCGGTGTTCACCTTATATTCTGCAGGGATCCAGGCAGGGAGTGTGCCCAAACAAATAGAAATGTAGGAGAATTAGGATCCAGCAAAAGGATGAAATTTCACCAGAATTTTAAAAACTTCTTCTTTATTAATCCATTGAGTCATATAAAAGTATGAGGAACTCCAATCAATTAATAGCACTCCAGCAAGGGACTACATGTTTCAGCACTATGTGCCTTCTTCACGGTCCAGGACCGTGGCACTTTTATATGACTCAATGGAGTAATAAAGAAGAAGTTTTTAAAATTCTGGTGAAATTTCATCCTTTTGCTGGATCCTAATTCTACTACATTTATATATATATATATATATATATATATATATATATATATATATATATATACATACATCATGTTCCAAATTATTATGCAAATTAGATTGAAGTGTCATAAGGATTATATTTTATTTTTTTTCAATGAAACTCATTCATGGTATTGTGTCTCAGGGTTCTTTGGATAGCTGAAATCAATCTCAGATACCTGTGATAATTAGTTTGCCAGATGAGCCCGATAAAAGGAAAACTGGATGTTCCACAATATTAAGCAGACCACAGTTTTCAAGTAACATGGGAAAGAAAAAGGATCTCTCTGCTGCCGAAAGGAATGAAATAGTGCAGTTGTCGCGGGCGGGGAGGAGGGTGTCAGCACACTACGCTCACCCCTTCTGCTCGCGTCCGGCGGCTGCTGCTCAGTGGTGGCTCGAGCGGTGGGCCGGATCCCGGGGGTTTCTCGAGCGGCACTCCTCGCCCGTGAGTGAAAGGGGATTGTTGGGTGTGGGGATGATTATTGTCCGTGACGCCACCCACGGTTGTGGTGATTTCACCACCGCTGCTCTATACGGGGCTCCCGGGGATGGTGATGTGGAGCAGCCAGGTGATGTGTTGCCCCTCCGTGGGTAGGGGTTGGTGATCCCGGGGCCCTGGTGATGGTGAGGGAGGTGCAGGGCCTGGTGGGCGCAGGGACGCGGGGGCAGCGCTGTGCCTTGCGGCACTGTGGTACTCACTCAGCCTGAGACGTGACACAGTTTTTACGGTAAACCAACGGCTGGATAGACGGTCCCACGGACGGCTGCACTTGCTCTCCCGGTAGGTGACGGTGATGTCCCTTTTCCTTGCACCTTGATGAACTGGTTGGTTGCGATGGGTCCCCACCGGTAACCCGCTCCCCGGCTTCAAGCTGGACCGGGGGAGCTCTACTCTTTGCCCGCAGGCGCTGGCCCTAAGAAACGGGTGCCTTGGCGGTGGCGGTGTCTCTTCTATACTGGCTGGGCTGTTGCCTTCACTCGGGACTTGGTTGTTGGGGGATCTACGTCCCCTTCACTGACGGATTTAGCAAATTTGGCGACTCCTAGCCTTGCCGGGGTCCGAGAGGCCCCTGCCCTGGTGCTGACTGTCCTTCGGAACACTGCTCCAGACCGCCGGGCACACAGCCAACGGGGTCCTTCCAGGAACTTCCAAACGGTCCCCCTCCAGACAGTCACCGCCATTGCTGACCTTGCTGACCTGGTCCTACACAAAGCTGGACCCTTCAGGCTTTCCTTCTTTCTTGTCACCTCACTTGCTTTCCTCCTTTTCCACTTTTCTACTTTCACTTTCACTTTCTTAACTCCTCTGCTTAACTCCTCACTCCTGCTCCTCCCTGAGCTATCTCTCCTGTTTACTCAAGCTCGTCCCTGAGCTGACTGCCTGGTTTCTCCCGCCTCCAGAGCTGTGACCTCCTCGGTGGGCGGAGCCAACCGCCTGGCCCACCCCCTGGTGTGAATCATCAGCCTCTGGAGGAAGGCAACAAGGATTTCTGGTTAGCTGTGGTGTTCCTACCTGGGATGTAGGGTGTGGTGGTGTGTGACCTGTGTCCCCTGGCTTGCCCAGGGCGACACATTCCCCCTTAGCAAAATGCAGACCGTCCGCGGGCTGCCGTCCAACACCGGTTTTATTTTTCTGAAAAAGATAACATAGTGATATAACACATTTACATTTTTAATAATAACTCTTCCCAAGACGGGAGGCACATTTCTTTTAACGTTGCATAACGGTTTACGGTTACGGTTTCCGCTCTCTCCCACCCAAGCAACCTGGCCCTGATGCTGCCCCTAAAACCCAGGCAGCACCCCTTGACCCACAGTCCAGCACAAGTTACCCGAGCGGGATCTGTCCTTCCCTCCAGAGGGTAGCCACCGGTTCCTTTGGTGGCTGGGCCCCAGCCTGCTCTGCTGAGGGCCCTCCCTCCAACCTGCCTCTCCGGAGGCGGCATGCGGAAAATGGTAATGGTAAACAACATATTTACAAGCCACTTAACGTTTGTGGTTGCCCTGCAAGTTCACGGGCTTGTCCATGGAAAGTTCCCATGCAAACTTTTTAACGGTCCCCACGGGGACAACGGTGCCGGCTCCAGCCAGTTACAATCACAAAGCAAATCAGATAAGGCACTCGGTCATCATCATTTTTCTTATCATTTTCAAACTTTTTAAACTTTTCAAACTACAAAATGGTGGTCCCAACGGGGACTGGACAACTGTGCTCCGCTGCCCTACTGCAGGCCTTCAGCCTCATCCAAGGGAGGGGGTGCAGGGCTCACTCTGCTCTCTTGGCTGCCCCGTAGCTTCACATCCAGGGCAAACCACCCCCTCTCTCCGCAGTGTCGGGTGTACCGAACAAGGTCCCCCGGCATTAGGTTGCGGCCGGGATGCTCCTCAGGCAGGTGGGCATTCACATCCCGCCGGGCTACAAACACCTCGGCCTCCAGGCCCGGCTCGTATATGAACCCGTAGCCCCGGCGGACATCAAACCGCCTCACCTGCCCCTCGTACAACGGGCCCCAGACACGGAACGTGGCCTAGCGGAGACTTTCTTTCTCCCGGATAGCTCGGGCCACCAGCTCGGCCTTCTTCCGCTCCCTCTCGGCGATCTCCAGGCCCAGCGGTACCGGCTCCCTATCCCAATACGGCGCTGCCGCCAGCGCCGGCGCACGGGTCGGGCCCCGCGGGACATCCTGGACGTTGCCCACTGTCAGGAATCTGGGCGGCATGTCCCGCGGTGTCTTGGCCTTGGGCGCTGCCTTGCAGCAACAACCCGGCGCTACCTCAGCCGAGGTGTGGGGGATGGGCATAGGGGCTTTCCGCTGCTGGGCCTTCGGCCCGGAGCGGGTCATCGGCTCCGGCTCGGGGAACTTCTCGGGGGATGCCTCCGGTTCCACTTTCGGAGTCTTCCACGGTAACACCTCCGGTGTGCCGCGGGCTCCGGCTACAGGTCGGCCCGCCTGGGCGGGGACGCTGGGTACTGCTACCGGTTGCGGTGGTAGCAGGCCTAGTGGCGGGGTCACGGCCTCCGGGACGGGTGGCGAGGGAGGCAACGGGGGGAGAGGGCTTGGACCGGGCCCCACAGCCGCGATGACCGGCCCTTCAAGGGCATCGGGACGTGGGTCACTCACCCTCCCTTTCTCCGCTTCCTCCTCGTGTCTCCGCACGGTGGCTACAACGTCCGCCATGTCGGCCTCCCACTCCTCCATGAGGAGCTGCATCCTGACCTCCAGCCTTTTGTAGAGCTGCGCGGTTCGGATCTCCACCCACACCGCGGTTCCAGGCGCGGAGGCTACGGTGTCGCGGGACGGCATCCACATGATGGCTTCTTCTCTACTTCCAGGAACGGTATATTTGCAGAGTCCTGGCGTCCCTGCTTTTATAGCTGCAGCTACATGCGTCCAGCCGCCATTGCGTCCCCCTTAGCTCTTTCCGGCCCCTCCTCTCTCGGGGCGGGGTTTTGGCCTTCGCGCCTCTACTGCTCGAGAAGACGCTCGAGCGGGAACTTTTCGCGCCAAAGATGGCGGCTTCTGAAATTTTTCTGCCGGATACCTCCGGCGGTAACAAGGCGCACCTCTACCAGACGGCAGAGCGGTAAGATCCTGTTCGTGACGCCAAGTTGTCGCGGGCGGGGAGGAGGGTGTCAGCACACTACGCTCACCCCTTCTGCACGGGTCCGGCGGCTGCTGCTCAGTGGTGGCTCGAGCGGTGGGCCGGATCCCGGGGGTTTCTCGAGCGGCACTCCTCGCCCGGGAGTGAAAGGGGATTGTTGGGTGTGGGGATGATTATTGTCCGTGACGCCACCCACGGTTGTGGTGATTTCACCACCGCTGCTCTATACGGGGCTCCCGGGGATGGTGATGCGGAGCAGCCAGGTGTTGTGTTGCCCCTCCGTGGGTAGGGGTTGGTGATCCCGGGGCCCTGGTGATGGTGAGGGAGGTGCAGGGCCTGGTGGGCGCAGGGACGCGGGGGCAGCGCTGTGCCTTGCGGCACTGTGGTACTCACTCAGCCTGAGACGTGACACAGTTTTTACGGTAAACCAACGGCTGGATAGACGGTCCCACGGACGGCTGCACTTGCTCTCCCGGTAGGTGACGGTGATGTCCCTTTTCCTTGCACCTTGATGAACTGGTTGGTTGCGATGGGTCCCCACCGGTAACCCGCTCCCCGGCTTCAAGCTGGACCGGGGGAGCTCTACTCTTTGCCCGCAGGCGCTGGCCCTAAGAAACGGGTGCCTTGGCGGTGGCGGTGTCTCTTCTATACTGGCTGGGCTGTTGCCTTCACTCGGGACTTGGTTGTTGAGGGATCTACGTCCCCTTCACTGACGGATTTAGCAAATTTGGCGACTCCTAGCCTTGCCGGGGTCCGAGAGGCCCCTGCCCTGGTGCTGACTGTCCTTCGGAACACTGCTCGAGACCGCCGGGCACACAGCCAACGGGGTCCTTCCAGGAACTTCCAAACGGTCCCCCTCCAGACAGTCACCGCCGTTGCTGACCTTGCTGACCTGGTCCTACACAAAGCTGGACCCTTCAGGCTTTCCTTCTTTCTTGTCACCTCACTTGCTTTCCTCCTTTTCCACTTTTCTACTTTCACTTTCACTTTCTTAACTCCTCTGCTTAGCTCCTCACTCCTGCTCCTCCCTGAGCTATCTCTCCTGTTTACTCAAGCTCGTCCCTGAGCTGACTGCCTGGTTTCTCCCGCCTCCAGAGCTGTGACCTCCTCGGTGGGCGGAGCCAACCGCCTGGCCCACCCCCTGGTGTGAATCATCAGCCTCTGGAGGAAGGCAACAAGGATTTCTGGTTAGCTGTGGTGTTCCTACCTGGGATGTAGGGTGTGGTGGTGTGTGACCTGTGTCCCCTGGCTTGCCCAGGGCGACAAACACTGACTTGGACAAGGGATGAAAGCATTAGATATTTCACGAAAACGTAAGCGTGATCATCGTACTGTTAAGAGATTTGTGGCTGATTCTGAGCATATACGTGTTCGTGCTCATAAAGGCAGAGTGAGGAAGGTTTCTGCCAGGCAAGTTCATTGGATTAAGAGAGCAGCTGCTAAAAAGCCATTACAAACCAGCAAACAGATATTTGAAGCTGTTGGTGCCTCTGGAGTCCCTCGAACCTCAAGGTGTAGGATCCTTCAAAGGCTTGCTGTGGTGCATAAACCTACTATTCAGCCACCCCTAACCAGTGCTCACAAGCAGAAATGGTTGTGTCGAGCAAACCTGGATGGTCCAGATGGATGGAGTAGTGGATGGTTGGTAGATAGCCACCATGTCCCAACAAGGCTTCGATGTCAGCAAGGTAGTAGAGGAGTCATTTTTTGGGCCGTAATCATGGGGAGACATCTGGTAGGCCCCTTTAGGGTTCCTGAAGGTGTGCAAATGACCTCTGCATAGTATATAGAGTTTCTGACAGACAACTTTCTTCCATGGCACAAAAAGCAGAAACTTGCCTTCAGAAGCAAAATCAGCTTCATGCATGACAATGCAGAATGCACCATCTCATGCTGCAAAGAATACCTCTGTATCATTGGCTGCTATGGGCATAAAAGGATAAACTCATGGTGTGTCCACCTTCTTCCCCTGACCTCAACCCTATAGAGAACATTTGGAGTACCATCAAGCAAAAGATCTTTGAGGGTGGAAAGCAGTTCACATCAAAACAGCAGCTCTGGGAGGCTATTCTGACATCATGCAAAGAAATTCAAGCAGAAACTCTCCAAAAACTCACAAGTTCAATGGATGCAAGAATTGTGAAGGTGATATCAAAGAAGGGTTCCTATGTAAACATGTAACTTGGCCTGTTAGGATGTATTGGATTTAAATACCTTTTTATTTCAGTGAATGTGACCTCCTAATGTTGCAAATTTCACAAATGAGCAGTTTCAGTTCTTTAAAACATAAAATGTTTAGAAACTCTACTGTGCCTAATAATTTGGAACAGTGCATTTTGAGCTTTTTTTTTTATTTTGAAGATTATACTGTTATCAATGGAAGGTTTCTTCATTAACATTCGATGTATACTCTAACGGGTGATGACTTTTATTAGACTGACTGTCATTTGCACCGACTATTTAGGAAAATCAGAGAAAAATATAATTTGCATAATAATTTGGAAAATGGTATGTATATGGAAAATGTATATAGAGGCCTGGGAGTTTGAGGGTTCTGCGCAGGATCTTAGTAGTTGCCACCATCACTTTTCTGGACATAGAATTAAGATGTTGCTCCTGGGATCTGTGTAGCCATCATGCCAACTAAGGGATCATTGCTCCAAGTGCTTCTATCACCACTGGAATCACTGTTGCTTTCACCTTCCATATCATCTCCAATTCTTCTTTGAGGCCCCTTTATTTCTTCAGCTTCTCATATTCCTTCTTTCTGATGTTAATGTCAATTGACACTGCCATATCTATTATCATTGCGATAATCTGATCCTTGTCTACTATAACAATACCTGGTTGGTTAGCCAACACCTGCTTATCTGTCTGGATCTTGAAGTTCAAAAGGATTTTAGCCCTTTCATTCTCTGCAACCTTTTCTAGGGTCTCCCACTTGGACTTAGGGTGACTTAGCCCATACGCTGTACAGATGTTCCTGTATACAATTCCATGTAGTTGGTTGTGGCGTTTGGTACATGCTGTTTCTGCTTGCATTTTGCCTCCTGTCATTATGTGTTGGACAGTTTCTGTGTTTTCTCTGCATAGTCTGTACCTTGGGTTTTGTCTTGTGTGGTAGATCCCTCCTTCTATGGATCTGGTACTTAGTGCCTGCTCTTGTGCTGCTATGATTAGTGCCTCTGTGCTGTCTTGGAGTCCAGCTTTCTCCAGCCATTGGTAGGATTTCTCCATGTCAGCCACCTCCATTATCTATCGATGGTATGTCCTATGCAGCGGCTTGTCTTGCCATTGCAATTCATGTTCATGTTCTTCCTTCAAGGACTGGTGTTGTTGCTGCCTTAGGGTCTCTCTCAGGATCTCATCTTTTGGAGCCATTTTTCTTATGTACTCCTGGATACTCCATGTTTCATCCGTGATGGTGGCTTTAATGCCTATCAAGTTCTGACCAGCCTCCTTTCTATAGGAATAAAATCTTTGGGTGATAGATTTGGGGTGGAAACCTCCATGGATTGTAAGGTGCTTCTGGCTCTTCAATTCTGCAGCTTCCTTCTCTTCTTTTGGCCAGCACACAATGCCAGCAGAGTATCTGATAACTGACAAGGTGTATGTATTGATTATGTTGGTCTTATTCCTCCCATTGAGCTGGCTCTTTAAGATCTGTCTTACCCTTTGATGGTATTTGTATATTACTGCTTTCCTTGCCTCTTTATCATGGTTACGATACCCGTGTGGGATTCCGAGGTACCTGTACCAGGTCTGCACATCTGCTATCTGCCCTGCTGGTAGTTGCACTCCATCAGTCTTGACTACCTTGCCTCTCTTTATGACAGTTGGCTGCACTTCTCCAGTCCAAAGGACATCCTGTAGTTCCTTGTCAGGTGGACCAGTGTATCAATATCTTATATCACCTTGTCAGGTGGCTGATGGTGCTTCCACTCTTGATCTTGTATCCATAGCCAGACTCTGTTATTATCTGACTAAGGGGGTTCAAACCTAGGCAGAACAGCAATGGGAACAGTGCATCACCTTGGTATATGCCACATTTGATGGTCACTTGCGCTAGTTGTCTTCAGTTGACTTTCAGTGTTGCCCTCAATAGTCCCATTGAGTTTCTGAGGAAGATTCTTAATTTCCTGTTGACATTGTAGAGCACCAAGCATTCACAGATCCATGTGGGTGGTATTGAGTTACAGACTTTACTGTAGTCAAACCAGGCTGTGCTGATATTGGTCTGTCTGGATCTTGAGCCTTGAGTGATTGCTCTATCCACTAGTGCTGGTGCTTAGAGCCTCTGGTGTTGTTCCCAATGCCTTTCTGAGCTGGATTCATATTGTTCTGTAGCCACAAAACTACCGATGTGTGTGTGTGTGTGTGTGTGTGTGTGTGTGTGTGTGTGTGTGTGTGTGTGGGTATATATACAGTACAGACCAAACGTTTGGACACACCTTCTCTTTCAAAGAGTTTTCTTTATTTTCATGACTCTGAAAATTGTAGATTCATATTGAAGGCATCAAAACTATGAATCAACACGTGGAATGAAATACTTAACAAAAAAGTGTGAAACAACTGAAAATATGTCTTATATTCTAGATTCTTCAAAGTAGCCACCTTTTGCTTTGATTACTGCTTTGCACACTCTTGGAATTCTCTTGATGAGCTTCAAGAGGTAGTCACCGGAAATAGTTTTCACTTCACAGGTGTGCTCTGTCAGGTTTAATAAGTGGGATTTCTTGCCTTAAAAATGGGGTTGGGACCATCAGTTGTGTTGTGCAGAAGTCTGGTGGATACACAGCTGATAGTCCTACTGAATAGACTGTTAGAATTTGTATTATGGCAAGAAAAAAGCAGCTAAGTAAAGAAAAACGAGTGGCCATCATTACTTTAAGAAATGAAGGTCAGTCAGTCCGAAAAATTGGAAAAACTTTGAAAGTGTTCCCAAGTACAGTGGCAAAAGCCATCAAACGCTTCAAAGAACCTGGCTACATGAGGACTGCTCCAGGAAAGGAAGACCAAGAGTCACCTCTGCTGCGGAAGATAAGTTTATCCGAATCACAAGCCTCAGAAATCGCAGGTTAACAGCAGCTCAGATTAGAGACCAGGTCAATGCCACACAGAGTTCTAGCAGCAGACACATCTCTAGAACAACTGTTAAAAGGAGACTTTGTGCAGCAGACCTTTATGGTAAAATAGCTGCTAGGAAACTATTGCTAAGGACAGGCAACAAGCATAAGAGACTTGTTTGGGCTAAAGAACACAAGGAATGGACATTAGACCAGTGTAAATCTGTGCCAGACCTGAACCCATTCGAGATGGTTTGGGGTGAGTTGGACCGCAGAGTGAAAGCAAAAGGCCCAAAAAGTGCTAAGCATCTCTGGGAACTCCTTCAAGACTGTTGGAAGACCATTTCCGGTGATTACCTCTTGAAGCTCATCAAGAGAATGCCAAGAGTGTGCAAAGCAGTAATCAAAGCAAAAGGTGGCTACTTTGAAGAACCTAGAATATAAGACATATTTTCAGTTGTTTCACTTTTTTGTTAAGTATTTCATTCCACATATGTTAATTCATAGTTTTGATGCCTTCAATGCGAATCTACAATTTTCAGAGTCATGAAAATAAAGATAACTCTTTGAAGGAGATGTGTCCAAACTATTGGTCTGTACTATATATATATATATATGTATGTATGTGTATATATATATATATATATATATATATATATATATATATATATATAAAATGCCTTATTTAAAAAATGTACTAAAATAGAATAAATTGCTAAGAATTAGAGATTATCTAATTGATTCAAATCACCTTAGTACCATTGGCACCAGATGCGAGCTCTGCTGAGTGCCACCTACCTGCCGGCATCTCCAGCTCCTCGCTTGAATAGCACGCCTGGAATGATGATTAGCAAGCCTAATCAAAAAAGGAAAAGGATATACAGGTATGTAGGAGGCAGTTTGCAGGTCTCACATCTGGCAGCCATAGAATACTAGACCAAGGTCCTACAGATTGATTCACTTGTCTCAACTAATAAAGTAAAATTCTGGCTATGACACAACACAATTCTTGTTAGATATTCAGTGGCATCTGTCTACTGGAAAAAGCACCTGGAAGAAGCATGTATGTTTCAGAACTGAACCATCAAGCAATAAATAAAATGGCGATGTGTACTGATGAATCATGTATTCTTTTAAATCTTGTGGACTTGGCATGTCCCTGTGCATTGCCTAGAGAAAAGCTAGTACAAGGGTGTATTATTGCAAAAAGACAAGTCAGAGCAGGCGGTGTAATGCTGGGGGAAAATTTCTAAATTTCTGCTGGGAAAACCTTGGTTCAGTGGGACGACAAGCAATTTTGTCTCCAACGGTAGTGGCTTCAAAATGCATCCCTTCCCTAAATTTGAGAGTGCAACATCTATAGTTATTTTGAATATGGAACAATATATAGACAAAACATTTAAAAAACACTTAAAAAATGTGCCCTAGGGTACTCAATACAGCATGGTTATGGCCATAATAAGCAAAAAACCCCCACAATCTGTCCGCATAAACATACAGTGTCCCCCAATACGAATGTTAAAGGAATTAAATCTTAAAGAGACCTCTTTGTATGAATACAATAGTCATATTAAATACATTCTATGCTGTAAATTAATTTATTTCATTATTGTGCTTTTTTGAGTGAACAGCACAACAAAGCCATTCTCTCCCTTTGTATTCTTTTTAATAGCTATTATTCCAGTCATGCTCCATCCAGTGTGCTATATCTTTCTGTTATTGTGGTCTTTCTTGGCTTATGTTTATTTGCAAAATAAATCTATTTTCCTGCAAACAATATATTTCTTTCCTATTCTGTGGCATTATTGCATGTTGCATTTGTAAATTCTGAAAAAATAAGCAAAAAGAAACTTTCAGTTCACCGATCACAGGAATCCCAATTCAGTCCTATGGGAGCACACTGAAGGCAGAGGTAGCCACTAGTAAGGCTGAAAATTGGTTGAAAAATCCAGCGCAATCCCGTAATATTCTTTAAAAATTCATGCTTTATTTAGTTATATCAATAAAATACAAGAGTGTGACATCGAACTGAAATAGTGCCAGGGTCAGAGCGACGCGTTTCGACAATGTGTCTTAGTCATGGTCTGAGCCAAGACTGAACAGAACTCCTAGCTGTAAAGGGAGTTACCCGGCAATTCATCTCACACCTGTGAGGCTAGAGAAGCATGGATTAACAAGAAAGTTCAAATCTAAAAAAGTCACAAATAAAATAAAAAAAGATAAAAAAATATATACATTGAAATAAAATTGTGAATCAAATATCATAATTTCGGAAACTATGTCACATGGTAACCAATTTCTTATTTTAAAATATAAAATCAGCATATTACCATCAAGATTAATATTACACATATTTATAAGTAACCCATGTGACAATGTTTCCGCAAAAAATATTAATAAACCATGCCTGTATATGTATATATATTATTAAATATTATCATATATTTTTACATTATTTATGCTTTTATTTTATATATAAATACTTATAAAAGAAGGGGATAAGAAAGATCTCATTTTATTTAAAGCATACCAGCCTAATAGTGGAAAATCAGATCCTGCTAATTATTGAATCCATGGGGATGCTGAGATTCCAGGGGGAAGATCCAGAAGGTTTCTCTGTTAAGGAGTTTCCTTCTGTGATCTCCACCCCTTATTGGCTTTGTTACTCTCTCTATGCCTGTAAATTGGAAACTGTTCAGATTACCTCCTTGTACATCGCTGAAATGTTTAGACACGGCAGAGGGTAATAAAGTTGTTGGATTCACAGAATCTAATAATTGTCTCCATAGTCTTACATTGAGGGGACCCATCGTGCACCCCACGTATTGAATTCTACAGTCACTACAGGTGACAAGGTAAACAATATATTCAGTTTTACAATTTATTAATTTTTGGATAACAAATTCTTTATCATTATGGCAAGATGTAAAAGTTTTGCTTTTATTTGCATATTTGCAGGCTTTGCAGCGGTTCGCACCGCACTTGTAAAAGCCTTTCACATCAAGCAGATCTATCAATCTGGCCACTAACATAAAGACTTGCCCAAACTTGGTGCTCTCTTGGCTATAAGGTGTGTTTTGTCACCAAGTATTTGTTTTAGAATAGGATCAAATACTTCCTAATAATTTCAGAGATCTTATGAAATTGAGGACTATAATTTGTAGTGAATGTTATACCATCATTTTTATATGTTCTGGTAATATTTCTCTCCGATATATCTGGATACAACAATTCACTGCGATCTAGGTTTTTGACAATAGATTTCGCTCTATTAAGAGTCCACATAGAGTAACCTCTGTGAAGAAGTCTTTTGCTAATTTCCTCATTACTGTATACTCCTGTGGGTCTGAGGAGTTTCTTTTCATACGTATAAGCTCCCCCACAGGAATATTTTTCAGCGTATGAGATGCATGACAAGAAGTCGCCCTCAAAATAGAATTGCATGCCGTTGTCTTCTAAATGGTGCAATAGACACCCTATTGTCATGTATTGTTAAAGAAATATCCAAAAAATTGACAGAGGTGGGATGAGAATAAGAGGTGAACTTCAAATTAAATTCATTGGCATTAATATACGGTAAGTCACAAAATTCTCCATCTCTTCCTCGGAGACTACCCAGACGATTAACAAATCGTCCAGGTATCTGACATACCAATGTATATTACTACCAAAAGGATTATTCTCACCATATAGAAGTTCTTCCTCCCACCTAGTCATCACTAAATTTGCGAGTGAGGGTGAAAAAAGTGCCCCCATACTCACACCTCTGCGCTGTAAAAAATATCGTCCATTGAAATAAAAACAATTATGATTTAGAAGATAATTTACTGAGGATAAAAGAAAATCCTTCAGTTCTTTATGATAAGGGCTACATTTTTCCAAATGGTCAGATAAACAACGCAGGGCTATGAGATGGGGGATTGAGGGGTATAAAGATATAACATCGCAAATTAACCATTTATAGCTAGAATCCCAGGTAAAATTGTTTAGTGCTTTACCCACTTCCCTAGTCTCTTTCAAATATCCCGGTATCTCATAAACTAATGGTTGGAGATAATGGTCCACCCACCCCCCCAGGTTCTCTCCAAATGATCCTATCCCCGAGACAATAGGTTTCATGGGGGGGGCAGAAAAATATTCTTGGGAACCTTGGGGAGTGAGTAGTACAATCGTAGAATAGGAGACGGCACATAGAGAAATTCTTTAGTTTTTTCATCTATAACCCCAGAGTAAACACCCTCTAAACCTTTACATCTTGCCATAATGATAAAGAATTTGTTATCCAAAAATTAATAAATTGTGAAACTGAATATGTTGTTTACCTTGTCACCTGTAGTGACTGTAGAATTCAATATGTGGGGTGCACGTGGGGTCCCCTCAAGGTAAGGTAAGAATATGGAGACAATTAATAGATTCTGTGAATCCAACAGCTTTATCATCCTCTGCCGTGTCTAAACATTTCAGCGATGTACAAGGAGGTAATCTGAACAGCTTCCAATTTACAGGCATAGAGAGAGTAACAAAGCCAATACGGGGTGGAGATCACAGAAGGAAACTCCTTAACAGACAAATCTTCTGGATCTTCACCCTGGAATCTCGGCATCCCCTTGGATTCAATAATAGGCAGGATCTGATTTTGCACTATTAGGCTGGTATGCTTTAAATAAAATGAGATCTCTCTTATCCCCTTCTTTTATATCTATTTATATATACAATAAAAGCATAAATAATGTAAAAATATATATTTATTAATATATACATATATAGGCATGGTTTATTAATATTTTTTGCGGAAACATTGTCACATGGGGGACTTATTATAAATATGTGTAATATTAATCTTGATGGTAATATGCCAATTTTCGATTTTAAAATAAGAAATTGGTTACCATTTGACAAAGTTTCTGCAATTATGACATTTGATTCAAAATTTTATTTCATTGTATATATTTTTTATCTCTTTTGATTTTATGTGTGTAGAGCTGTGAACAAAGAAGCGCAGATAGGGTATTACCCCAATAATGTGGGGTGGGGAGGGAGTACTACTCACCAGATGAAGTTGTGCAAGTCACAACTCCTTTACTCGCATATAAAAATGTGATCAAGGCTGCAGCCCCCCGAAGGCAGATAACAGAGAAAGGTAGAGAGGGGTGGTAATGCTGCGCCAAAAATCACTAATGAACTTCAGATTAACGTGTCTTTATTATTGGCATAGGTCTACACGTTTCAGGAGCTCTGCTCCCTTCCTCAGGACCGACAAGCATAAAAGAAACATCAAATCTACAATTGTGACAACAGACATACATTAAATAGCTGCATTGACGTCACAAGGACCATCCCACTTAGAAAAAAACGGGAGGGAAACAACGAAGCAAGGCAGTACAATCATGACATCATGGATACATTCATAAGACTAGAAATAAAGATATAAAGACATATATATACAAAAAATCTCCTGAAATAAATGAAATTTGTTCAAAAAAGTGTATTAATTGTGATGCGTGTGAGCAAAAATATTTCAAAGAATGTGAATTATATATAAGATAGTGTGTGTGTGTGGGGACCAGAACCCACATGTGCTTGTAATTCATGTGGTACGTTAAAGATATGAAGGATAGAGAGGATCCAGTATAGCCACCAAGGCATGTGTTCTTTTTCCATAAGGAACAAACACAACCGAGAAAAACAGCTATGGATCAGAAGGTGGAACGACCTATACTTAATGCAAAATGATAGAGCATATATCTGTGAGTATATCTCACTAGAAAGGACCAGGAATGGGGATAGTGGGGACAGACTGTGAAACCGCTACAGATCCTCGTCACTGACAGCGGTTCACCAAAGTTCAAAGCGTGGGAGAAAACTCCACCGCGCCTGCGCCAAGGATATGTATCATGGGCAAGCAGGTTAAAGGAGTTCATAAGCGTGAGAAAAGAAAGCCAGGCGCAAATCTGTAGCCCGACAATAGAGATGTGGTGTATGTCAATAACTAGAGACACCTAGAGAAATGTGAAACATAGAAAAAATGGTGGAGGAGAAGACTACCTTCCGATAACACTGACAACCTTATCATGCATGTGAACCTACAGAGGAATCACCGTCCTCACAGGTAGCCGGAAACCCGGACAAGTATTATTATTGTTATTATTATTATTGTTTATTTATAGAGCACCATTGATTCCATGGTGCTGTACATGAGAAGGGGGTTACATGCAGAATACATATACACGTTACAATAGACAGACTATCACAGAGGGAAGAGGGCCCTGCCCTTGCGGGCTTGCATCCTAAAGGATTTTGGGGAGGAGACAGTAGGTGGGGTGTAGGTTGGGCGGCAGCTCCGCACGGTGGTGGGGCGGCAGCTCCGCACGGTGGTGGGGCGGCAGCTCCGCACGGTGGTGGGGCGGCAGCTCCGCACGGTGGTGGGGCGGCAGCTCCGCACGGTGGTGGGGCGGCAGCTCCGCACGGTGGTGAAGCAGTGAGGTCATTGAAGGTTATAGGCATTTCTGAACAGATGAGTCTTTAGGTTCCGTTTGAAGTTTGCAAGTGTAGTAGATAGTCTGACGTGTTGAGGCAGTGAGTTCCAGGAGACTGGGGATGCTCGGCAGAAGTCTTGGAGTCGGTTGCATGAGGAGCGAATGAGAGAGGAGGAGAGAAGGAGTATGTGTATCAATACCGCTAGTAACAGCACTGATAAGACACGCCACCCCAACCAAGGGGCAGTCCAGACAAGAACACGATTAGGATACATCATGTGAGAAGAAAAAACCCAAAGGAAGGACATAAAGGTGAACCCGAAAAAAAGTATAAGTATGAACAAAATTGATGCTCATAGAGAGGCGTCAATACAATATTATTACACTAAAATAGTACCCCTAAAACCACATAAAAATTATTATCCATATAAATATAAAAAATATATACTCATAAGATCACATAAATCTAATATAATAAAAAACAAAAAGCTATGAAGCAGAGGGTGAAGCGACCTACAATAGAAAATGAAGCCAGGGCAGATACATACGGATTTTAACTCACTAGAAAGGAACAGGAATGAGGATAGTGGACAAAATTATGTGAAACCGCTACAGATCCTTATCACTGACAGCGGTTCACCAAAGTTCAATAGCGTGGGAAAAAAATCCACCGCGCCTGCGTCGAGGATATGTATCAGGTGCAAGCAGGTTACAGGAGTTCATAGCGTGGGAAAAGAGACAGGGCGCATGTGTGCTACCCGAGAATAGAAATATGGTGTGTGTAACCTATAAGGACTCAGAAAACAATTGTGAAACATAGAAAAATAAAGGTGAAAGTGAAAAACAATTTCCGATCGCAATCATAGCCTGATCGTGCATGTAAAACATAAAATAGAATCACCGTCCTCGCAGAGAGCCGGGACCTTGGACAGAGTATGTATACTACTACCGCTAAGTATAGCACTGAGAAAACCAACTAAAGGGCAGGCTGAAAAAAGACTGGATTGAAACATCTCATATGAGAAGAATATAATTATGACAAAAATAGACCAGAATATATGTTCAGTGTAAACATAAAACGATGCTCATAGGGAGCATAAGACCACATAGAAAAAAGGTATCATAAAAATACTAATAAGATTACATAAAAAATATAATAATATAATAAAATATATATACACACATCGTAGCCTATAAGTGCCAATGTAAAATATTTGGTAAAAATGAGGCACAAATGACAACATTGTCACAGGTATAATATTTGGTAAAAATGAGGAACAAATGACAACATTGTCACAGGTATAAAATATCTATAAAAATCAAAAAATAAAAACAATACATAATATTTCATACTCAATGAAATAAATCCGTAATTTCATTCAAACCCCGGGGTTTAAGGGTGTTAAGTTTGTATATCCAAAAAGTCTCTTTTTTATTTAGGACATTTATTCTATCAGGAACGTGTGAAGGTATCTGCTCAATAGGGGTGACTTTGAGTGTGATTTTCTTTCCATGGACTAAAGTGGCATGCCGTGATAAGCCATGGAGCATGAACCCCACTTTGATGTTTTGTCTGTGGGAGTTCATGCGATTATGTAGTGGCGGTGTCGTCCTACCTATATATCGTTTATCACAATCGCATTCTATCAGATAAATTACAAAGTCAGACTGACATGTAAGGTGTCCTTTTATCATAAAATCTGTATCCCCCGGGGTTAAACCAAAATTACCTCTTCCGTGCTGGATATTCTTACAGCAAGCACAATTCCTGGTGTGGCATCTATATGACCCTGCAATGCTATTGTTAATAGTAGGACTGACTGTATTTCTTAGCCTGCTGGGAGCCAGTTGGTTCCTAAGGTTGGAGGCTCTCCGGAACGTAATCCCTGGGTGGGTATGTAATACTTCTTTTAAATAAGGGTCATTATGCAGTATAGCCCAGTGTTTTTTTAAAATCTTTCTAATTAGTTCGCCATCACAGCTGTAAGTAGTAAGAAAGTTGGAAGAAAACTTGTCATTATTTCGAATACCTCTATCTTGAGGGGTATCCGATTTCTTGACAAGATCTATTTGTCTCAGGTCCTTGTTAGCCTGATAGGCTCTCCCAATGGTCGCCCAGGGATATTTTTTGTCAAGAAACCTTTCTTTCAAAATGGTTGCCTGATCTTTAAAATCCTCATCCCTCGTACAATTTCTCCTGATCCTTTGGTACTGGTTCTTAGGTATATTAGTTCGCCACTTATCGTAATGACTACTGGTAAAATCTATATATCCGTTGCTATCAACCTTTTTGAAGAAAGTTTTGGTCAGGATAGCATTATTGATATGGGTTATAGATAAATCAAGAAAATCAATAGAAGTACGATCTATTGTGGGTGAAAAACTTAAACCCCAGGTATTATTTTCGATGCTCTCCAGAAACAATGAGTGGTTATTGTCAACGTCATCCCAGATAATGAATAGGTCATCTATGTACCTTTTGTAGATGACCACATGTTTAACCCACTCTGATGAATATATATAACGCATTTCAAAGAGGCCCATTACCAGATTAGCAAAGATAGGTGCAGCCTTCGAGCCCATAGCTACTCCACAGCATTGCCGGTATATACAGTTTTGGAACGTGAAGAAGTTGTTTTCCAAAATAAATAACATACTATTAAGCATAAACTCTTTCTGTACTCCTGGAAGGCGTTCATCAATCTCCAAAAATTGTCTAAAGCATTCTAGTCCTAATTTATGAGAAATATATTTATGTGGTTTTAGGGGTACTATTTTAGTGTAATAATATTGTATTGACGCCTCTCTATGAGCATCAATTTTGTTCATACTTATACTTTTTTTTGGGTTCACCTTTATGTCCTTCCTTTGGGTTTTTTCTTCTCACATGATGTATCCTAATCGTGTTCTTGTCTGGACTGCCCCTTGGTTGGGGTGGCGTGTCTTATCAGTGCTGTGCCTAGCGGTATTGATACACATACTTGTCCGGGTTTCCGGCTACCTGTGAGGACGGTGATTCCTCTGTAGGTTCACATGCATGATAAGGTTGTCAGTGTTATCGGAAGGTAGTCTTCTCCTCCACCATTTTTTCTATGTTTCACATTTCTCTAGGTGTCTCTAGTTATTGACATACACCACATCTCTATTGTCGGGCTACAGACTTGCGCCTGGTTTTCTTTTCTCACGCTTATGAACTCCTTTAACCTGCTTGCCCATGATACATATCCTTGGCGCAGGCGCGGTGGAGTTTTCTCCCACGCTTTGAACTTTGGTGAACCGCTGTCAGTGACGAGGATCTGTAGCGGTTTCACAGTCTGTCCCCACTATCCCCATTCCTGGTCCTTTCTAGTGAGATATACTCACAGATATATGCTCTATCATTTTGCATTAAGTATAGGTCGTTCCACCTTCTGATCCATAGCTGTTTTTCTCGGTTGTGTTTCTTCCTTATGGAAAAAGAACACATGCCTTGGTGGCTATACTGGATCCTCTCTATCCTTCATATCTTTAACGTACCACATGAATTACAAGCACATGTGGGTTCTGGTCCCCACACACACACACTATCTTATATATAATTCACATTCTTTGAAATATTTTTGCTCACACGCATCACAATTAATACACTTTTTTGAACAAATTTCATTTATTTCAGGAGATTTTTTTGTATATATATGCCTTTATATCTTTATTTCTAGTCTTATGAATGTATCCATGATGTCATGATTGTACTGCCTTGCTTCGTTGTTTCCCGCCCGTTTTATTCTAAGTGGGATGGTCCTTGTGACGTCAATGCAGCTATTTAATGTATGTCTGTTGTCACAATTGTAGATTTGATGTTTCTTTTATGCTTGTCGGTCCTGAGGAAGGGAGCAGAGCTCCTGAAACGCGTAGACCTATGCCAATAATAAAGACACGTTAATCTGAAGTTCATTAGTGATTTTTGGCGCAGCATTACCACCCCTCTCTACCTTTCTCTATTGATTTTATGTGTGACTTTTCTATTTGAACTTTTTTGTTAACCCATGCTTCTCTAGCCTCACAGGTGTGAGATGAATTGCCGGGTAACTCCTTTTATAGCTAGGAGTTCTGTTCAGTCTTTACTCAGACCATGACTAAGACACATTGTCGAAACGTGTCGCTTTAACCCTGGCCCGTATTTCAGTTGGATGTTCCAGTCTTGTATTTTATTGATATAACTAAATAAAGCATGAATTTTTAAAGAATATTACGGGATTGCGCTGGATTTTTCAACTAATTTGTAAATTCTGTTCTTTTTGACTCTCCCTAATTGATTTTCTAAACCCATTCTTCAATATCTGAGCGGATTACACATTACTTCTCACTTAGTTGTCTAGATGCAGAGTGCCAACTGATAAAATAGTTCTATCAGTCCTCTTTAATCCCCTTAAACAAACCAATAAAACTGGAAAAAAAATTATTGTGTTATCCCTTCACTGTTATCTTATAATTTCCCTGTTAGTCCCTGTAATCACATTTATTATTTTCTTATTTTTGTAGGATTGTATTAATTTAGCAAGAACAGATGGAAAACTGAGGTATTTTCATATCCCATCAGCTTTTATTCCCTGCCACTATATGCTCATTAGACAACTCATCTCATTAAGAAGGAAATGCTACCCAATACAAAGCAATGTAGATACGAAAACCTCAAGATACCAAGAACATTCTACCTATGAAATATCCTGAAATAAAAGTAAATCTAGTCAATAAACAATTGGAGATACAAAATATATACTCTTTTTTTCTTCGTAGAAAATGCGATCCCCTCAAAACATATTAAAAGCACATCTAAACGCACAAGACATAATTAAAATGCATATACTGTGTTTCCCAGAAAAATAAGACAGTCTTACATTTTTGCCTCCGAAAGATGCACTGGGGATTATTTTCATGGGTTCGCTTATATTTTTCCAAGAACAACAATCGCAGTTTGGTCATCCCTTTCAGGATATGTAACTTTTGTGGCTGCATGTTGCACCTTTGTGTTGGTGTAAGCCCTGGAAAGTTTATAGTTGCATGCCAGCTAGTAAAAATATGTTAATGCAAATGAATATTCACCCCTTCCCCTGCCCATAATCCCTCTTTTTGTGCTGGCATCAGTGATTGGGTGCAGTTAGACTGCCATGTTACCTGCCCCAGGATCGCATTGCAATTCTTGGACTGGCCATCTGCTCTCCTGACAAGAGAGTGACACTGGCATAGAGATACATGCTGTCATGCTCAGAACAAGAGAGCAGATGGCCAGCCCGGCAGCTGTGGCTCAAGCTCAGGTTAAGATTAAGGTACCTTTCCCCAAGCTGATACCCAGGTTTCTAGGACCTTTCCACATTATCGAAATTACCAATGATGTGGCCTTTAGTATCAATTTTCCTACCTCCATGCATATTCCTAATGTGTTTGGTAAAGGGTTACAGAAGAAGGTGGTAAGTCGGTTGGTGACCCAGGACCCTCCTCCTCCTATTATCATGGACAACTCCGTGAAGTATATGGTCAAAAGTATTGAGGACCCTCGTAAAATTCAGGACTCTGTCCAATATGCAATTCACCAGAATGGGTATAGTAAAGGGAAGAGGTCCTGGGTCCTGAGAGACAGAATTTATGCCACTAGCCTTATTGATAAATTCCATAAGAAATATTCTGATAAGGTGAGTGATAACAGTCTGGAGCGCTCTCCTACACAGGGGAATAGAGTTACAGTTTCATTCTATACCCTGCCTAAGGCTCGGCTAAACATAAGAGATTCTTCTGATCTTTTTACTTCATTGGAAACCTCTCCCTGCCTGCCCTAACCCAGGAGTCAGCGCCTCTAAAGTCCTCCTATACCACACAGTGGATAATAACTCCTTTTGAAAGAACACCTTAAGGCAAGTCGTACATTGTTTTTGCATTTTTTCTTTGCAATTTTTGCAGCATTTATATTCCGTTTTATTCTGCCTTATAGCAACCACACCTAAGGTATTGCCCTCAAGGCCTTTCTGTTTGCTTAAATCTCAAGCACCTTTTAAGGCAAGTAGTTTTCCATTTATGGGACTAGGGGTTACTTCATTTAAACATGAAGATTTATTATTTTTTTTATTTATATTTATTTGTATTTTTACTTTTCCATTAGATATACAGTATTTATTTATACATATATTAAACAGAACAAAAATACCCAGGGTGCATCAGTAAAAGTTACCAGGCAAGTCCGCACCTTCTCTTTCAGTAATTAATTCATATTTAGGAAGCGCAGTATATCTAATTTTTCCATGAAATGGAACAATGGCTATCTTTCAATTTCTGATCTGTGTTCTGTTGGGAATAAAATATGACTGTAAGAGATTTCCCAATCATTACAGTCTTGTATTTTTTCTTTTGACAGAGTACCAACGTTTTTAAAATTGTATCTTAGATGATGAAGGAAAATACCAAGTTAATTAAAATAAATATTTAAGTCTATTTCTTGCCGCTCTTTGCGTCCCAGTCCCGAGTCTTTCGTTCTGCACTTCGACACAGTTCGCCATCTTTGTGCACAAATTGTTATGCACCATCTTCCCCATATGAGAAATTAAATTGTCATATTTAGTCAGATAACATACAGGGGTCTTGCTCCTGCCAACTATGCCAAGTTTTATGTTGTAAGGGTTGCATGGGTCAAGGTGTAACACTGTGAAATGGTTCCTCTGTGTCAGATGTTCTCCATTGAGGCTGAATAGAATACATTCATATGGTGCAGGAGACCCCTGGTGTATGACAATCACAAGGAATGAAGCAGTCCATTTTATAAAATCAATCAGTCTTTTCTACTGAAGAAACTGGTATATCGTATATATAAGGGCTCCAACACACATCCGTGAAAACCACGTCCGTGTAAAATGGGCCGTTTTTCGGGTCCGTTTTCCGTTTTTTAGGTCCGTTTTTATGGTATGTGTGGGCTGTGTGTGTATCCCGTATGCTAGCCGTATGTGCGTGTGGAATGTCCGTGTGTGCGTGAGTGAAATAACTGACGTGTGTGTGTTGTCCGTGTGAAATGTACGTGTGTGATGCAAAATGTCGTTACTACATGTCGGAAGACAGAGTAGCGGGATGAGAATGAACTCGGGTGAACTTCACCCGACTTCATTGTCATGCCGCGGCTCTGTCTGTGTGCCGTGTACTGATTAGCGGTCACCTGTGAAGGATTCACCGGTGACCGCTAATCCCCCGAGTGGCTGAAGTGTCCCCCCCTCTCTCATACTCACCGATCCCCGATCACCGGCGCTGCACGGCATT
The DNA here is from genome assembly GCF_048569485.1 of Anomaloglossus baeobatrachus. Lineage (NCBI taxonomy): Eukaryota > Metazoa > Chordata > Amphibia > Anura > Aromobatidae > Anomaloglossus > Anomaloglossus baeobatrachus. The sequence goes on from NC_134355.1 coordinate 363,588,568, forward strand.
CACACTGCTCCAGCGGCTTTTTCTAATTTGAAAAAGCCGGCCGCTCATTAAACAATCTCGTATTCCCTGCTTTCTCTCTCACCGGCGCATGTGATTGGTTGCAGTGAGACACGCCCACCACGCTGAGTGACAGCTGTCTCACTGCACCCAATCACAGCAGCCGGTGGGCGTGTCTATACTGTGCAGTAAAATAAATAAATAAATATTTAAAAAAAAACGGCGTGCGGTCCCCCCCCATTTTAATACCAGCCAGATAAAGCCATACGGCTGAAGGCTGGTATTCTCAGGATGGGGAGCTCCACGTTATGGGGAGCCCCCCAACCTAACAATATCAGTCAGTAGCCGCCCAGAATTGCCGCATACATTATATGCGACAGTTCTGGGACTGTACCCGGCTCTTCCCGATTTGCCCTGGTGCGTTGGCAAATCGGGGTAATAAGGAGTTATTGGCAGCCCATAGCTGCCAATAAGTCCTAGATTAATCATGTCAGGCGTCTCCCCGAGATACCTTCCATGATTAATCTGTAAATTACAGTAAATAAACACACACACCCGAAAAATCCTTTATTAGAAATAAAAAACACAAACACATTCCCTCATTACCAATTTATTAACCCCGACAAAGCTCTCCATGTCCAGCGTAATCCACGGACCTCCAGCGTCGCTTCCAGCTCTGCTGCATGCAGGTGACAGGAGCAGCAGAAGACACCGCCGCTCCTGTCACCTCCACGCAGCTAATGAGATGAGTAGCGCGATCAGCTGCTGTTACTGAGGTTACCCGCGGCCACCGCTGGATCCAATCACAGGCGCCGGTGGGCGGGTAAAGCAGGGAATACGAGATTGATTAATGGGCGGCCGGCTTTTTCAAAATAGTAAAAGCCGCCGAAGTTTTTATAACAGCCGTGCAGCGCCGTGCCGGAGATCGGGGAACGGTAAGTATGAGAGGGGGGGGAACTGACAGACAGACAGCTAGAGGGACAGATAAGACAGAGAGACCGACCGACAGACATAGAGACCGACCGACGGACTGAGGGAGAGAACGAAACAGAAAAAGAAAAAAGACCGACATCACATGAAAAAAGCACAAAACGTACAGGGAGCAAACAGAGATGCGTCCGTGTCACTCAGACGTGCGCACAGACCCATTGACTTTCATTGGGTCCGTGCTGCGTGTTGCGTGCAGAAAATGGACATGCTGCCGTGCAAAACGCACACAGGTACGGATCACGGACACGGACAAACGTACATGCATCAAAAACGCACGTGGAGCTTTTATCATACAATAACATTGGTGCACGTTTGGCCGTGTCTCCAGTATACAGGGAAACGGACCAAACACGCACGTGTTTCACGGATGTGTGTTTCAGGCCTAAGAGATAGCAGGCACAAAACTTAGTGTTAAGATGTTCATCTGTTTCATACAGAGGTACAGACATTTCGGTTACACGTTGCGGCACTTGACTTGTAGATTACATTTCAGCAATATAGCTTGTCTAACTTGAATATTTCATTCCTTTTATCTCTCCTTCATTGAACACTGCCTTTTCCAGTGATACCCTTGCCTGTCTGGCAAGTCCAGTATTTCTTTATTATAACTCCAAGGTCTGGCCTGCAAGTTGCCTCTTAAGCCTATTCTTAGCTGACTTGGGCCTACAACCCACAGCTCTATTTCTGGCTTTAGGCCGTACTCATTGCAAATGAGCTGTGTTTCTGTGCATTTTTCACTTCACCACACAGGGTCCAGGGAGCTTCCGTTGTATTACTCTGCCACTGATCTTCTTATACAATCTTGTTATCTCTTTCCTGCTTCTTCCCAGCACACACTCATTACTGTGCATCCTAGTCTGTCACACTCACACTCCCTGTGATTGACTTAACTTCACTACTAACTTTGCTGTTACTCCCAAGCACTCCTCTTATCTGTGGGGCTGGCTAACTGGTAACTCTTTTGTGCACCACTTCTACACTCTTACTTTCTCTTACTCAACACAAATGCATAAAGGAGTGTTAAAGGCAATCTGTCAGCAGGTTTTGCTATGTAATCTAAAGGCAGCATGCTGTAATAGCTAACACAGAAATTTCAGCCATGTGTCTCGAATCACACTGTGTGCTGTTGTTTACATACAATGTTTGTTCTAAGCTTCAAGAGATTGTCATTACCGAACTAGTCCTGCTACAGGTCAGCTAGTCCACCCCCTGTAGTGATTATCAGCTCACTGTGTATGAAAAGTGCACATAGAGAGCCTGATGTGGGTGGGGGCAACTTTCTGAGCTCTGCTGTATTGCTAAATCTAAATCACAACTGGTGCACCCAGTAAACTAAATGATACATCATTGGATTCAGGGTCTCTTTGCCTCCTGTACAACATTGGTACTGCTCCCTTGAAGGCTGGTGGCAATGGCCTGCGATGTAGGGTGATGGAGGTGATGAACAGGGAAGCAGGAGAAGCCATTATAGTTAAAGGGAACCAATCACCAGGATTTTCGTATATAACCTAAAGCCAGTGCTATACTGGCACTATCAGGCTGATTCTATACATTCCTGTAGTGGTCAGCTCTAATGTTTAGGTTTTGAAATCCAAGAAAGTAAAGTTTATAAAATGAGCTTCTTGTTGAGTGGCAGCAGCAAAGGAGCAGATAATATATTCATAATTATCTCTTCCCTCTGTTAGAATTAGTAAAAGTATTATACGAACAATTCCCTTTGTCTCTTGCAGGATCTGTGTGAGGTCATACCTATGTGACCAGAAGGAGCCGGGCCTCAGCCAACAGAACTGGATACCAGGTCACATAGGTATGACCTCACCACAGGTCCTGCAACAAAGTGAATGTATAACACTTATGCTAATTCTAACAGGGGGAAGGTATAACTATGAATATATTATTTGCTCCTCAGCTGCTGTCACTCAACAAGCAGCTGATGATTAGATGGTATTCACATTTGGATTTGATAGAGTTTTATTATAGATGGTTATACATGGCAGTACTTTTCATTTCTACTTCAATATGATCTCACAGTCATATTAATAAATTTTAGTAAAATACATTTTTACAACTTCCTTCACACCAGCTGCAGCAGATACCTTTTCAAAAGCTTCCATGAGGCAAGACATAGAAATAATTCTCTACATTTTGAACACTAGCTTGGCAAATTGCAGTTCACCACTGTTACAGGGTGACCTTTTCCAGCCCAAAACAATCTCAGGACTACCAGTAATTCTACTCCATGAATGCTCCCAGCTATGCTCCTGTTTCGGACTCTCTCATCTTTCCACTAAGCTGTACTTGCTTCCAGGATAATCACTTCTGTATTTTTTCTGGATTCATGTTCGGATAGAATTTGCTTTCTTTCTGGTTGATGCTCACTGTGCTGTAACTACAAGCACTCAGATATACTAGGCCTAAATGTAATAGAGTGACCAGTGCCCTACCGCCCCCACTTCTCTGCTGGTGAATGATGGAATTACAATGTATTGGGTTTTTGTAAACTGTCTGGATTAATGTACCTTTCCCTGTGTAGTACGGTTGGCTGCCACTAGAGGTCATGGGTCCCGGGTGCCTCACAGAGAAGGGATGGACTGGGAGATGGCAGGTCAGCAGGGGGATAAGTGAGAGGGTGGCTCACCAGCACAGGAAAATATATAGGAGAAGGAACTCCCTGTTACAGGCAGATAGGGAAATGCTGGTATAGAGTGCAGATCAGGAGAGAGAAGTCCTGTGTGACAGAAGAGCAGAGTGGAGTGCAGGAGAGTGGAGGTGACAGAGACAGGATTTACGGAATGAAAGAAGCCCATACCTTTGCTATTCCCTGATCTCTGCTGCAGGAACAGAAAGAGAAAGAAAGAGAGAGAAGCAACGTTGTCAGAAGGGGCTCTATTGTAGCAGGACATAAGTCCAGAGTATCATGGAGAAGTAAGGAGAAATTGGGGTGCACCTACCTGAGGTGTTATCTAGCGGTATCTATGGGAAAGCATTTGCGGTGGGAGGGCAAGTGGGTCGTTCTGTCCATTAGCCGTGCTGAGCATCCCAGCACCATGCTGAGGGAGTGGGTTCGAAGTGTCAGGTTAAGTCGCCCCTTTATGGTTGTCCCTGCAAAGCTGACCAGGATGTTGGAGTTTAAGTATCTGAAAGACAATGAGGATGACAAGTCTATTTTGAACCATTTGAAACTGTCTGCCAGCAAGTTACTTAGTAAAATGAAGCAAATGTTACCAGGTGTCTGTCTCCTTCCTGACCCAGCAGGGCATAAGGCCCATAGAAGTGAACAGGACCCAGATGGTGAGCGGCAGCTGAAAGGTATCACCTCAACACCACATAACACCTCCTCCACTCTGCCCCCCGTGTCTGTACTGTACTGGGGTGGGTTGAGGTCCACCATGACACTCACCGATGACTGTCCTTCTCTGGCACTTTACATAAATAGCCCCTTATATAGTTGATGACTCTCCTAGAGCTTCCTACTTATTATTAACCCTTTCATGCACAAAGGTCTTGCAGCTAGCAATAGTTTTCACATAACATATATACAGGTGCATCTCAATTAATTAGAATATCATCAAAAAAGTTAATTTATTTCACTAATTTAATATGAAAAGGGAAACGCATATATTATATAGAGTCATTACAAACAGAGTGATCTATTTCAAGTGTTTCTGTTAATATTGTTGATTATGGCTTACAGGCAATTAAAATCCCAAAGTCATTATCTCAGAAAATTTGAATAATTAACACAAAACACATGCAAAGGTTTCCTAAGCCTTTTAAATGGTCCCTTAGTCTGGTTCAGTAGGCTACACAATCATGGGGAAGACTGCTGACTTGACAGATGTCCAGAAGGCAGTCATTGACACTCTCCACAAGGAGGTTAAGCCACAAAAAATCATTACTAAAGAAGCTGGCTGTTCACAGAGTGCTGTATCCAAGCATATTAATGGAAAGTTGAGTGGAAGGAAAAAGTGAGGTAGAAAAAGGTGCACAAGCAACCGGGCTAACCATAGCCTTGATAGGATTGTTAAGTAAAGGCCATTCAAACATTTGGGGGAGAATCACAAGCAGTGGACTGCTGCTGGAGTCAGTGCTTCAAGAGCCACCACACACAGACGTATCCAGGACATGGGCTACAACTGTCGCACTCCTTGTGTCAAGCCACTCATGACCAATAGACCATGCCAGAAGTGTCTTACCTGGGCCAAGAAGAAAAAGAAGTGGACTGTTGCTCGGTGGTCCAAGGTGTTGTTTTCAGATTAAAGCAATTTAATTTGGAAATCAAGGTCCCAGAGTCTGGAGGAAAAGTGGAGAGGCACACAATCCAATCTGCTTGAGGTCTAGTGGAAACTTTCCACAATCACTGATTGTTTGGGGAGCCATGTCATCTACTGGTGTAGGTCCACTGTGTTTTATCAAGATGAAAGTAAGCACAGTTGTCTACGAGGAAATTTTAGAGCACTTCATGCTTCCATCTGCCGACAAGCTTTTTGGAGGTGTTAATTTAATTTTCCAGCAGGACTTGGTACCTGTCCACACTGCCAAAAGTACCAATACCTGGTTTAATAACCACATTATCACTGTGCTTGTACCAGTACCTGGTTTAATAACCACAGTAGCACTGTGATCAGCAGAATCTGTGGGGTATTGTCAAGAAGAAGATGAGAGACACCAGACCCAACAATGCAGATGAGCTGAAGGCTGGTATCTAAGCAACCTGGGCTCCCATAACACCTCAGCAGTGCTACAGGCTCATCACCTCTATGCCATGCTGCATTTATGCAGTAATTCATGAAAAAGGAGCCCCGACCAAGTATTGAGTGCATTTACTGTAAATACTTTTCAGTAGGCCAACATTTCTGAGTTTAAATCTCTGTATGCTCTGTGTACGTTTTGTGCTTTTTTGTAGTGATGTCGGCTATTTTATCTTTTTCTGTCTATGTCAGTCAATCTCCCTCAGTCCATCGGTCGGTCTCTCTCTCTGTCGGTCGGTCCCTCTCTCTGTCTTGTCTGTCCCTGTCTCTGTCTGTTGGTCAGTCTCCCCCCTCTCTCATACTTACCGATCCCTGATCACCGGTGCGGCGCTGCACGGCGTTCACACTGCTCCGGCGGTTTTTACTATTTTGAAAAAGCCGGCCGCTCATTAATCAATCTCGTATTCCCTGCTTTCCCCGCCCACCGGCGCCTATGATTGGTTGCAGTGAGATACGCCCCCACGCTGAGTGACAGCTGTTTCACTGCAACCAATCACAGCTGCCGGTGGGCGGGTCTATACTGTGCAGTAAAATAAAAAAATAATTTAAAAAAACGACGTGCGGTTTCCCCCCATTTTGATACCAGCCAGGGTAAAGTCACACGGCTGAAGGCTGGTATTTTCAGGATGGGAAGCTCCACATTATGGGGAGCCCCCCAGCCTAACAATATCATCCAGCAGCCGCCCAGAAATTCCGCATCCATTAGATGCGACAGTTCTGGGACTCTACCCGGCTCTTCCCGAATTGCCCTGGTGCGTTGGCAATCGGGGTAATAAGGAGTTATTGGCAGCCCATAGCTGCCAATAAGTCCTAGATTAATCATGGCAGGCGTCTCCCCAAGATACCTTCCATGATTAATCTGTAAGTTACAGTAAATAAACACACACAACGAAAAATCCTTTATTTGAAATAATAAACACTAAAAAAACCCTCGTTCACCAATTTATTATGCCCCAAATACCCATCCATGTCCGACGTAATCCATGGACGTCCCGCTTCGCTTCCAGCTCTGCTACATGAAAGTGACAGGAGCTGCAGAAGAACCCTGCCGCTCCTGTCAGCTCCACGCAGCAACTGAGGTGAGTATCGCGATCAGCTGAGCTGTCACTGAGGTTACTCGCGGCCACTGCTGGATCCTCCAATTGTGACAGCAAGTCGCCCGAGTGACAGCGATGAAGTCACAGGTGAGTTGCGGTCACGGGGGAGGATCCAGCTAGCCGCGGGTAACCTGAGTGATGGCAGCGCTAATCGCGCTGCTCAATTCAGTCACTCAGGGGATTAGCGGTCACCGGTGAGTCCTTCATGGGTGACCGCTAATCAGTACGTGACACCCAGACAGCCGCGGTATGAGGATGAAGTCGGGCGAAGTTCACCCGAGTTCATTCTCAGCGCACAACTCTGTCTGCTGTCAGCGGGTAATCAAACATGACATTTTACATTAAACACAGAACATTTCACTCGGAAAAAATCATTCACACGTCAGTTACAAATCACATGCAGACACGGGCATTACACACGCACACACACGGCTAGCATACGCCGTTTATACAAAGGCCAAACGGACCATAAAAACGGACACAAAAACGGATCACGGACCTGAAAAATGGCCCGTATTACACGTGCGGGGTTTTAACGGATGTGTATCGGAGGCCTTACATACTGACAGCGGTACAAATTTGGAGTTTCCTGATTTGCTCCTCTATTGTGTCTATAGTCCTGCAGCAGTGCACCATGTAAAATGAGTGCATGTTTACTCAATTCTAGGAGACTACGTTGTATACTTATCGTTCTATGTGTCAGGCTGTCTATCTGCATGTGTCTGACATGTACTGATGGCTAGAACTTTTACAGCTCAGTGTAAACTCCTATGGGTGTAAGTGTGCATGTTAAGTCTACCCCACAGCCATCCTGATGAGTCAGCCATTATACAAGCAAACAGTGCATGAACTCATTTTAATTAAATCACCAATTGCTGTAAGGCCTTAATAATCCCCATACTAACCAAAGTATTGCAAAACTGAACTTTTAGTAGATGAATAATAAAATGTGCTATCTTATACATATATAAAATGCATATCTATTGTTACTAGTACACAAATAACTATACGTTTAGCCCTAGGTTAATAAAGTGAATGTTTTTGCCTATAGACAGGGAGCTGATTGCCAAGTGTATTGCAGACTGGTAAGACAGTGCTAGAAAACTATCTGTGTATATCTGTGGAGATTGTCTAGTTATATTTTAAACTGACATAAATACATAAAGTCCACTAAAATAGTATGTTTTGTTAGAACTAACAAAACTTATTTAACAAAAAAATAAAGTTTTTGCTACAATAGCGATCAATGTTACGTACCAAAAACAAAAGAAATGCTGATATTTTAGGTTGCTAGTAAGGTACTCCTACGCTCCATAGACCGTTCGCCGGATTCGCTCTGGACCACGTCGGATCAGCTGGGATTTTTAATTTTTCTTTTGAATAAAGTGATGAACGTGGATATGTGTTTTCTTTTATTTCTCTGTGTTTATGTTTGAGTTTCTTTTTTAGATATCTTTTTTGGACTACTGTGTATTCCTTGGACTATGGCGGAGCTGCACGGGTTGTTCTTTAATAAAATGGTAAACGAGGCAATGTTTCAGGTTGTTTTATTGAAATAAAATATTTTTTTGTGTGTTTATCTTTTTCTGGATTACTGGATTAGTAATAGGGGTGTCTGATAGACATCTCTACATTAGTAACACCAGGTCTTAATGCCAGCTGACATTACACAGCTGACATCAACCCCATAAACCATTACCCTGAGTGCCACTGCACCAGGGCAATCAGGAAGAGCCGAGGCGAAGCGCCATCTAATGAATGCACCACTTCTGAGGCAGCTACAGGGTTATATTTTTAGGCTGGGAAGGATCCAATAACCAAGCACGTTCTCAGCATGCTAATTTTCAGCCCACAACTGTTTGCTCTACTTTTGCTTGTTTTCGAAAATAGGGTGACCCCACATTGTTTCTTCTCTTTTATTCATTTATTTATTTGGTTATAGCTGTAAAATCTATTTTATCTATCTAATTCAATCTCATTGTCTATCATTTATCTATCTTTGCACATCTTTAACACATACATTTTTTTTACCAAGGACATGTACATGCGGATGGCAAACGCATAGCCATTTTTTGCAATTTGTGAAAGCTGTTTCTTCAAAGGAGGAGAAAAATAACCCAAAAGTTCAAATCACCCTCCTTTTGCCCTATTAAAAACAGTTAAAAAAAATATAAAAAATACACATATTTGGTATTCCCTCAAACTCCAGAATTACAGTTTTTTGATCACCACAACATTGCAATAAAATGTAATAAAAGGGAAACAAAACATCAAATCTACCCCAGAATATTATTAAAAATGTCAGCTCATGGTGCAAAAAATAAACCTTTACACAGTCACAGATACCAAAAAATGAAATGTTAGGGTTTTTGGAAATGATGACACAAGCAAAAATCTTTTTCTTTTACAAATTTGAATTCTTTTCACCACTTAAGTAAAAAAAACAAACTATACATTTTTGGTATCTATGAACTCACACTGACCTGGGGAATCATTTTGCTAGGTTAGTTTTACCATATATTGAACATGGGAAATAATCTCCCCTCCCCTTCCCCCAAACCATTTGGAATTGCACTTTTATTGCAATTTCACTGCATTTGGAATTCTTTTTTTTCTCATTTTTCAGTACATTGTGACAGAATGAATGGTGTCATTCAAAAGTTTCTGTTAGGCCAAGTTCACACACTGCATCTTTTGCTGCATTTTTGGTGTGTTTTTGAGGTGACAAAGATGCACCAAAATGCACACATTTCCTTCTCCCAGCAAAGTCTGAGATGTGTATTTTGCTGTGCACACTGGGCATGTTTTGTTGGCTGCATCTTGGCTGCGTTTTTGAAGATGCAGCATGTCAATACTTTTTGTGTTTTTCCAGTCCTTCCAGTCAATAGATTTGACTTAAAAAAAGCATTGGGAAAAACGCGGTAAAAACACGTCAAAAACGCATTGCGATTTTTATGCATATTTGCCGCAGTGCTTTTTTTTGGGACAAAAACGCTGCATCTTTGTGGTAAAAAATAGATGCCGCGTGTGAACATACCCTTAAAAACAAGTTCTCATGCAGCTATATTGACAGAAAAATGAAAACGCTACGGCTCTTAGAAGAGGGGGAGGAAAAAATAAAAAAATGGAAAACTGCCTGGGGGAGAAGGGGTTAAATACATTTCTGTAAACGTGTTCAATACTTTTTCCATGTCATTTGTCATTCTTACAGATCATTACATTTATGGAACCCTATGGTTTGACTTCTTTGCCTGTATGGATCGGATGGGTTATTACCAAGATTTGGTAAGAAATTCATGCTAATAGAACTTTTCGAGAGATATTTACTTAGAAAATTGGTGACATGTTCAATATTTACTTCACCTACTGTAAGTATTAGAAATTTGCTGACTGACATTGAAGGCAATGGGAATGCTAAAGATTTTTAAAAAGTCGTAGTCTCAACATTGTGTAGAAAGTAAGGCGATACTTATCAAGTGAATTTTTTTCTTTCATTTCAGGCTTTGCAAAAAGTCTTTGTCATGTCCTTAAGTTGTAAATTGGGGTTTCCATAGATCAGGGGTGGGGAACCTTTTTACTGCCGGGGGCCATTTTGAATTTTCTACCAACATTCGGGGGCCGCACTAAATTATCAACTTGATAATTACCCTGCTATATTTGGTCAAACAATTAACTTACCCTTAATGTGGTGGCTGAAGCTGGTTCTCTTTGTTGCGGCTGTGGTGTTCGGTAATATTGATCATGTTGTTTCTCATATCTGCTTTTTCAAGTTTGTCTCAGTTTGGAGAGGCTGGGGGCATACGCATCACAGGAGACTCTGGGGCACATACATCACAGGAGACACTGGGGCTACCCATCACAGGAGATGCTGGGGCATATACATCACAGGAGACACTGGGGTTAAACATCACAGGAGGGACTGGGTCATATACATCACAGGAAAGACTGGGGCATACACATCACAGGAGAGGCTGGGGCATATAGATCACAGGAGAAGCTGGGGCTTATACATCTCAGGAGAGGCTGGGGCATATACATCCCAGGAGAGGCTTGGATATATACATCACAGGAGGGGCTGTGTCATACACATCTCAGGAGATGCTGCGGCATATACATCACAGGAAGGACTGGGGGCTTTTAAGTCACAGGAGGGGCATATACTTCACAAGAGATGCTGGGGCATGGACAGCACTGGCAGCGGCATAGTCAGCAGTAGGTGGAAGCACGAACAGCACTGAGTGGCAGCACGGAGAGCAGAAGGTGGCAGCATGGATAGCACTAGGTGGCAGCATTGGCAGCACTAGGTGGCACCACGGACAGCACTAGGTGGCAGCACGGAGAACACTAAGTGGCAGCACTGACACCACTAGGTGGCATAATGGACAGCACTAGGTGGCAGCATGGTGAGCATTAGGTAGCAGCACTGACAGCACTAGGTGGCAATCGGACAGCATTAGGTGCCACAACGGACAGCATTAGGTGGCAGCACGAACAACACTAGGTTGCCCCATGGACAACACTAGGTGGCACCATGGACAGCACTAGGAGGTAGCACGGAGAGCTCTAGGTGGCAGCACTGACAGCACTAGGAGGCAGCATGGACAGCACTAGGTGGCAGCATGAGCAGCACAAGATGGCAGCATGAACAGCACTAGGTAGCAACATGGACAGCACCATGAGGCAGCATTAGGTGGCAGCAGGGACAGCATTAGGAGGCAGCATGGAGAGCATTAGGTGAAAGCACAGAGAACACTAGTAGGCACCATGCAGAGCATTAGGTGTCAGCACGGACAGCACCAGGTATCAGCACGGACAGGACTAGGAGGCAGCACGAAGATCAAAGGGAGGCAGCATGGACAGCACTAGGTGGCAGCAAGAACAGCACTAGGAGGCAGCACAGACAGCACTAGGTGGCATCACGGAGAGCACTAGGTGGCAGCATGGAGAGAGCACTAGGTGGCAGCATGGAGAGAGCACTAGGAGGCAGTATCAACAGCATTGGGTGGCAGCATGGAGAGCACTAGGATGGAGCACGGAGAGCACTAGGAGGCAGCATGGAGGACACTAGGTGACAGACCAGAGAGCAGTAGGTGGCAGCACGGACAGCACGAGGAGGCAACATGGACAGCACTTGGAGGCACCACAGACAGCACTAGGAGGCAACACTGAGAGCACTAGGATGCAACACTGAGAGCACTAGGAGTCAACACGGACAGCACTAGGAGTCAACACGGACAGCACTAGGAGTCAACACGGACAGCACTAGGAGGCAGCACGGAGAGCATTAGGTGGTAGCATGGACAGCACTATTAGGCAGCAGGGAGAGCACTATGTGGCAGCACGGAGAGCACTAGGAGGCAGCAGGGGTTACACAACACTGAGGGGTTACACAGCACTGGGGGATACACACAGCACTGAAGGGTTACACAGCACTGGACGGGGGGGAGCGATGTGTTGTGTATTCACCGTACTGGGGGAGGAGGAGTCACCGAGCACAGGTCCAGAAGGCATGTACAGCAGGGAGGCCAGTAAATCTGCTGCACCTCTTCTTCTGTGACTGGAGCGCAGCATGCTGCTTACCCCACCTACAAGGTAAGCCCTGAGCACGCCAGCACAGGCCAGGGTTAAGCCTAGAATGTACGGGCTGCAGTCAGGTCCCAGAAACAGCCTGTACATTCTAGCGTCTTCAGTAGTATGTCTGTTACAATGTACAGGCTGTTATCAGGATCTGGAAGGAACCCGTACATTCTAGCATCTACCCACAGTGCGTGCACTTCCTTACATCACGCACTGGGATTTAAAGGACCAGCGGCCGGCAAAGGCCCGGTTTCATGACTCCGTTGGTGTCAATAAAGAAAGGTGAGACGGGGTTGATGGGGATTATAGTAATTATTCGTTATGCCACCTGTGGTGTGTGGCTAGGTATTAGCCGCTGCTGCGGGAGGTCTTCCCTGGGGCAGATGATGATGCAGCTCAGATGCTGTTGCTTTCCACAGGCAGAGCTCAGGCCCCAGGGAGGATGTGGGGAGTAGTAGTCCACTCCGGCTGCTGCGCAGCTAAGGCGTTGGAAGGAAGGGATAATATAGGGCTTGCAGTTAAAGTTCTTTACTCACTGAGAGGTCACCGCCTTTGGACTGCCGGGTTCCACCGTCATGGGCTCAAGCCGATCCCAGATAGTTCAGAGGTCAGAACCGGTGTTTCTTTCAGTGAGTTCTTCCTCCCTGCTCCATGTTGTATGAGTCCCTGCGGCTTGAAGCTACACTGGGACCCGAGTACTGGAAATGGTTCCGATCTCATCCCATATAGCAGGCACGACTCCTGGCTCTATATGCTGCTGTGCCCCGGGCACTGTGTGTAGGTCAGAAAACTTAAAATCCTCTGCCCGGCAAATTCTGCTGGTGGGATTTGCAGTGCCCACAAGCCTAGGGCTCCACACCCTGTTCTGTGGGCACTCGGTTCAGAGACAACTATGGCGCAGCTCTCCCCTCAGCGACTGTGTCCTCCTACGTCTCACTTGTTTCCTGGTTGCTGACGAACTGATTGTGAGTGTGTGTGTGTGTGTTGCCTTGCTCCCCAGTGTCTAGCTCCTCCCCCCTGGTTCCTGAACTAGTGAGCAGAGGGTCCACTACATTAGTGATGGCCACCCTCCAATGTCTCTACCCTAGCCCAGTCCCAGTGAGAGGGCATCTAACTGTGTGTTTTGGTGGATTGTGGTGGTTTTACCGGCAATGACCTCCTCCGTATCCGAGATGAACACTGCATCTCTGGTGAGGGGCAGTACTCTGTGGCGACTGAAGCCTCAGGGGCCCCAAATATACTCAAATACATTATAATATGAACAGAAAGTTATTGACCTCCAATTAGAAATACATTATAAGGCTCACCACCTAGCACGTGTCACTCATAATAAAGGTCTTTCTTATTTGGCAGAGACACCCAGGTACAATTGCAGCACCTTTGGATAAGAAGGGTTATTAAGGAAATTTAACAAATCTGTTTTCACCTTCACTGTGTTGCCCCTTTTTTGATAAATGACCTCTGTAGCGTTTAGCATATATGAAAACACGCCTTTGAAAAATAAGATTATAATAACTCACTGAACATAAGAACGATTTCCAAAACTGAGTTTCATATAACATTATTTTTGTTAACCCATAACATAAATGTAAGGTTAATAATCTAAATTTCATTACAAAAGTTTCAGTTTTACTCAAATTAATTGATGAAAAATAAATACATCCCAATCAAAAACTACTAAGTCAGGTATTTTGTATGAACAACAAGATTTTCAGACATGGAATAAACAAATTATCAACATATTGCAATTTATTTTACCATTCTTTAAGAATGACCTATTTTAGAGCATGGATGCTGGAAGGATAATGATGCTCAAAGTGTTTCTTAAGATTTTCCCTTAGATGTTTGGTTGGATTCAGATGAGAAGACATACTTGGCCACTGAATCAGTTTCACCTTGTTTTTCTTCAGAAATGCAACAAATGTATTGGATCACTCTCATGTTGGGAAAGTACACTTCTACCAAGGGCACAATGTGATGGTAGCCAAGTGGTGTAACTAGAGTTTGATGGACCCCAATGAGAAATTTGGACCTGCCCCCCGACATGTTGGTTAGATGTATTAACTCTTGTAGAGTTCTAAATCCTACAAAGAAATACAAGTTGCCCTCCCTCCCAGTATGTAGTAATGCTCCTGTAAGGGGTGGGCAGACCCCTTACAATGAGGTGCAGTTTCCCCCTGAAGATACCTCACTCTGGGGTAGTTACTGTTGATGTTATTAATAAACATGTTTTTACTGTGCAGTGGGTTTTCCCCTAGAGCCCGGGTGGGATGGCTGTCCCCATAGAAACAGGGCAGGAGAGAGGAGGAGCCGGCAGCTTAGAGAGAGAAGTGTGTGTGTGTTGAAGTCAGTTGATTCCAGGACGGGGGAGAAGGAACAGCCAGGGGCAGAGTGTGGAGCTGAGTGGGCAGAAAGAAAGAAAGAAAGAAGGGAAGGAGAGAAGAAGTGTCCTCAAGGGTGAAGCAGAATTGGTGTGGGTCCAGTCTGTGTTAGCCGGAGTGGAAGCCTAGGTGAAGTGGAGTAGCCGGGCACATCCCCACTAGAGGAGACAACAAGGAAAGATTTCCCCGGACAGGAATTGTGACCGTGCGCTACAAAATCCGTGCATTGAGCTGTCTGTGAAACTCTGTGCAATAAAGATGTCGTCTGGTTTATCTGATCCCTGCCTGAAGAGTCTTCCTGCGGCTGAAAGTATGCTCTTTTCCACCACACTCTGCCCCACAGAACAATCCCCTGTCCCAGTAGTGACGGCGGAGCCGGGGGTTGGCCTGAGAGAAAAGGGGGCCACGACTACAAGCCCCGAGGCACCCCTGGCACCCCGTTACATGTGGCGTAGTCGGCAGGATCCGGATTATATGCAAGGGGTCCCGATCCAAGAAGATGGAGACCAAGTGGTGCCTAAGGCGTTGGACCAGGCACAAGACGGCGGTAAGATGGCCGCCGTCTTCACGAGTACAGCGAGCGCGCGAAGAATTGGCGCCAAACGAAAGACCCTGAGTTGGCCGGCGAAGAAAAAGAAGTACAGAGTACGCCGTCCAAAGAGGGGAGGTGCTGGCCCTAAGATGTTACTGAAAACATGTGGAGAGGGTGGCAGTACAGAGAAAAAGAAGAGTCGCCTATGCTGGGTCGATTTAATGTGTGAGACTGGGGGTGGAGCGTATACAAGAGCGGGAAAAGAAGGCCCGCCTCCACCTTCTCCAGCATCTCCACCGTTCCCGGCGCCATTACAGGAAGGTCTGCAAGAGATCGGATGGGAAGAGTGTCAGTACCGGAGACGTACACAGCAGAGACCGGTGCTGGCTGAGATTTCCCGGCCGAGAAACATGCTGGCGGTGTCGCCAGAAGTCATGACAGGACTGAGTGCTGACCCAGACAAGGGGACACCGGCAGTGTTAGCGATCCACCAGAGTATGGTCACACACCCGGTGATCGTCGTGGGTAGTCCCCGTCCGTCCCGTTCAGCGACCCCGTCACCCCCGTCGGGGGTTGAAGAGGCAAAACCGGAGACAGAGGCGCCAGAACCACCAGTCAACTACGAACCGTTCCGGAGGCTGCGCCGCTTGCCAGGTCAGTCCCTTTCCGATTATGTGAGGGCTCAGCGGGCCGAATGGCAGCGCGCTTACCATCCCGAGTGACCCGTAACGGCCGGAGGTGATGGACATGTTCGTGTTGAAGACCGGTGTTGTTAAAGAGCCGGAAAAGTTCCACAGTTTGCAACCATGTTTAAGTTACCGAGCTCGGAAGGAACCTGATGCTGGACTGAGCCAGGGGCTCCCTTCGTGATGTTAAGGAAGACTTTATTGTTTGTCCTCCTATCTACTAAGACCGGGAGTGCTGTAAAAGCCTCCGGGCAGAAGACCAGCAAAGACCGGGAGTGCCTGCTGAAGGCCTCCGGGCACACTGCCTACAAAGACCGGGAGCTCCCAGGAGGGACTCCGGGCGCAGAACTTGGGCGCTCAGTGGTTGACTTTGTTTATGAAGGTTTTAAAGTTTTATCCAAAGTTTGCCTTGCTGCTAAATTGTGTTTTACAGGTTCGAGCCTTGCCGGGAGGCTTAGGCTTAAAGAGGGGAGGAATGTAAGGGGTGGGCAGACCCCTTACAATGAGGTGCAGTTTCCCCCTGAAGATACCTCACTCTGGGGTAGTTACTGATTATTATGTTACCTTATGATGATTGTTACATCAGTGTCTGAACCTACTCCTACTTCCTACGCTGGCACTGGGTGATGCAGGTGTAAGTGTATTATTGTGGCTGGGATTTGTGGTGAGTTTGAATATTTCTGCAGAGTAGCTAATAAGCAGGTGTAATTAGTTCTCTGCTCTGTGCATTGGGAGTGGTCACATCCTTATTCATCCAACATTTGCTGGGAAGTTGCCAGTTATCAGTATATTCTAACCCTGGTTTGTGGTTTGAATACTTTGCTGTCTGATTTTGCTTCTAATACCTGTTGCATACTTGGACCAACCTAACCTTTTATTTCACTAGTGATTCAGATTCTGGCTCCATCCCCCTGATTTTGACCAAGGCTATATCCTGAACTTGACCCTTTTTTGTGATTTTGTCCATTGTTAGCCGTTGCTGATTTTCAATGTGCTAGATGACCATCCTCTATTAGCTCGCTCCATTGGTAAGCAGCTGCTCCATAAATGCAACCCAGGAGACCCTATTGTAAGCCCAGATCCATGTACAGGGGATAAAAGGTGAAGACCATGGTTCAGCTAGGATGTACTAAGAGGAGTGGATTATAAAAAGTATGTTCGTAGAAACCCTATTAAGATCTTCCACATACTTTGCACATGTGCAATGATAAACTATGGAATAACAACCATATGTAATTGTTTGCTTTGATTTTAAATGTTTTACCTGACATTCCAGTAATGGCTACAATTAAGAACACTAAGTGTATGGGAAACATGTCAGTTATTTTCCCATGTGATGATGTCTTATTGTATTGAATAAAAAAATATTTTTTTATATTTTACTCTTATAGGATACTATATAGGCTAAACTCTCATTACTCTGTTATGTGCATGAGGTTAGAAAACTGTCATGTTTAGGCAGAATGTATGTATTGAATAAAAAAGATCATATTACTGTTGTCATTATAATACATACTGAACACTTTTAATGTTCTATTACATTTTACCTTTCATATCTTGTAGCTTCCAAAGTCTAAAATATCATATATGATTTTCCCTGGCTCTAAAAATTACTTCATTGACATTCCTGATGTTTATCAATTAAGTATTTCTCGGGGGGTCAGAAAAACAGCTGAAAGCTTACATTTTAAAATGAGCTGACCAGACACTTTTTTTGTGGATGTTTCATTTTTCTATATGTATTATTGTTACTACTACAATAGAATATTGCTAAGGGAGCAGAATACATTGCAATATATCCTGCAGGTAAATACCCAATACATACATCCACCCATAAATCTGTAATTGATTGTAGTCAGTCACAAAGATACATCAAAGTTGGGATATGAAGCTACAGTATAGGGTGCTTTACACGCAGCAACATCGCTAACGATATATCGTTGGGGTCACGTCGTTAGTGACGCACATCCGGATCCGTTAGCGACATCGCAGCATGTGATACCAAGGAGCGACGATCAACGATCGCAAAAACGTCAAAAATCGTTGACATGTCGCTCCTTTTCTTAATATCGTTGCTGCTGCAGGTACGATGTTGTTCGTCATTCCTGCGGCAACACACATCGCTACGTGTGACACCGCAGGAACGACGAACATCTCCTACCTGCGTCCACCGGAAAAGAAGGAAGGAATGAGGTGGGCGGGATCTTCCGCCCGCTCATCTCTGCCCCTCCGCTTCTATTGAATGGTTGCCGTGTGACGTCGCTGTGATGCCACAAGAAACGCCCCCCTTAGGAAGGAGGCAGTTCACCGGCCAGAGCGACATCGCAGGGAAGGTAAGTCCGTGTGACGGGTGTAAGCGATGTTGTGCGCCACGGGCAGCGATTTGCCCGTGTTGCACAACTGACGGGGGCGGGTACGCTCGCTAGCGATATCGATACCGATATCGCAGTGTGTAAAGTACCCTTAAATCTTCTCCAAAAATATGGCTTTCAAGTTGGGCTATAAGACTCCAACACAATGAAGTCTGCCAAGAATAGGGAACTCTGACATGTTTATGAATATCCATCTTCCATCTTCTCTATTGTACTTGAAAATATGTTTCTATGGTCTACATGGCCAAATTTCTCTAGAAAGTGATTTTAATCATTGGCAAATTTTATTTTCAAATATTTTGATAAAGACATTCAACCTACCGTTTCCCTAAAAATATGACCTCCCTCAAAAATAAGACCTAGCAGGAGTTTTTAGGGAGGCTTAAATATAAGACATCCCCCCAAAAAAGGACCTAGCCGCAGTCAATAATGCGGTAAAATCCGTGCAGCAGTAAAAAAGGTAAAGACACTGCAGGACACTTCATTATAGACAGCGAACATCCCCAAAAGGACAGAAGAAAAAAGATAGAAGGTCCTGCGGCGGAACACACACACACAGACATCAGATCACATACACACACATCAGCTCACATAAACACACACACACACACACACACACACACACTACAGATCGCATCCACACACTCACCATATCCAGGGATATCGCTTGCTTCCCGGCGGCGTAAGGACCTGCGATGCTGTGCAGTGAGCTTCCAGGACCTGCAGGATGATCACATGGCCAGAAGCATGTGGTATCTCCGGATGTTGTGAGTGTGTGTGCACACCTGATTGTACCGATATGTGCGATTTCGTGAGTGTATGCAATCGGATGTGTGACTGCGTGTTCTGATGTGTGACTGTGTTCTGATGTGTGAGTGTCGTACAGATGCAGGGGAACACAGCTGCTGGGAGATAACAGAGAGGAATGATGTGGAATGTGATGTGTGTGTGTGTGTGTGAGATCTGATCTATGCGAGTGTCGGCCAGATGCAGGGGAGCATAGCTGCTGGGAGATCACAGAGAGGAATGATGTGGAATCTGATGTGTGTGTGTGTGTACTCTGTATGAATATGAGTGTGTGTGAGTGTGATGTAATCTTTGCGTGTGTCAGCCAGATGCAGGGGAGGCGTGCAGCACACCTGCTGGGAGATCACAGGGAGATCTGGAAGCTATACAGACGCCCGGGGCTGGTATGACAATCCTGGGAAGGGGGGTCTGCTTTTTGTGGGGAGTAAACTTACCCCCAACCATGTCTCCGTGAGAATAAGACACCCCCTGAAAATAAGACCTAGTGCTTTTTTCAGGGCAAAAAAAAAATATAAGACAGTGTTTTATTTTTGGGGAAACAGGGTATGTAACTATCGGTTATAAATGATTTAGTGGCAAAATATATAATTGGTGAAGGAAGGTTGAACTAGATGGACCCAAGTCTTTTTTCAACCTTTGTAGCTACGTAACATTACACTTTGTTTACAGCATTATGATTATTCACCTACATGATGAGCAGGGTTGCCAACTTGATTTTTCATTTTTTTCTGGAAAGCTAATAAAACAGTCATGGAAGACAAACAAAAGGATTCAACAGCACTCTGTACAGAGTGCTGCTGAATCCTTTTGTTTGTGTTTCATGTAGTTATAGAAGCTGGCAGCTGTTCACATATGCTATGTTTTATTTGGCGATGCATTTTTTTTAGTTTTTGTTTTTTAAAAAAATTATGGGCAATATTTTTCCCAAACACATTGGAAAACAACAATAGATCATTATGATTATAATTGGTACTTGTCTAAAGCCAATAATTCTGAAATGAAGACATCATTTGCATTCACTGTGAACTTTAAAAGAATGAATATGACCGTATTTTTCAGACTATAAGATGCACTTTTTTCCCCCAAATGTTGGGGGAAAGTGTGGGGTTGCGTCTTATATTCTGAATGTAGGGCTGCAGGGAATGAGGGTTCTGCGGTGGCGCGGGTCATCGGGGGCATGAGCAGGCTGCAGCAGCGACTGGCATGACCACGTGGGCCCGCTCATTTAATATGCACGCCCATCATCCTGCCCATCATCTCTCAGCGATGAAGCCGGCGCTCACAGGTGGGCGGGATGATGGGCAGAGGATGCGCGCATAATAAACAGCCGGCCCGCATGATTACCCCTGGCAACTACAGCCTGGAGTGATCATGTGGGGCTGTATTCACTGCTCCCCGCGCATCATCATCAGCGCAGGGGGCAGTGAATCAGTATACATACTCACCGGCCACGATCCCTGCAGCACTGCGACCTCTTCCTGTCTGTGCCGGCTGCAGCTGTGTGTGGAGACTAGCGCTATGTCCGCATTCAGCCGGCACAGACAGGAGGACATCGCGATGCTCAGGGATCGTGGCTGGTCCCACTCTGCGGCGCTGCTGTTGGCACAGACGGGAGGAGGAGTTATGCTGCAGGGAGTGAGGCAAGGTGAGTATAACCGTTTATGTTTTGTGTGCCATGGGATGCAGGCCATATAGCAGCATGAGGGTATATAGCAGGATGGGGTATATAGTAGGATGGGTGTATATAGCAGGATGGGGGTATTTAGCAGGATGGGGGTATATAGCAGGATGCGGCCATACACCAGGATGTGGTATATTATGAGCAGGATGAGGGCATATATCAGGATGGGGTATATAGCAGGATGGGGCTATACACCAGGAGGGGGTATATTATGAGCAGGATGCGGCCATATGCCAGGAAGGAGTATATAGCAGGATGGGAGCACATAGCAGGATGGCAGTATATAGCAGGATGGGGGCATATACCAGGATGAGGGGCATATGTATACAAGCATGGAGATCATATACAAGGCAGGAGGATCCTTACCAGGATGGGGTACCTTAGTAGAGAATTTGGGGACATTACCCCCATAACAGTGTCAGCAGCAGATCCTCGCCCTATAACAGTGTGTCATGAGCACACTTTTTGCTTAAAATTTTATTTTCCGTCTCTAAAACCAGGGTGCGTCTTATAGTCCAGTGTGTCTTATAGTCCGAAAAATACGGTACAGTAAAAGTAACCTCGGTAACTTTCTTTAGGTTCAAAAAAATCACAGATGCCTTTCATTTTTTTTTACGGACAGTGCAAAAAAGAGCACTATTTTTACAGACTGTCCTGGAATTTCTGGATGGTCGGCAACTCAGATGACGAGACGATAATCAGGGCAAGTTTTAGGCTTATGAATCTTGACAGAAACAGAGATCTAAAAAATAAATCAGGAAATTAAACACTAAATGTATGAAAAAGTCTCATCCATTTTTCTTAAGCAATTTGTAAGCATTGTTTTTATTCAACCGGAAATTTTCTATAAATTCAGCTTAATTGAATCGGATGAAAAGAAAAAAAAAATCTAATAATTAAGTTTCACTCTGAAAGTAATTTTCAGATTAGATAATGTAAGCCAACCAGTCGATTGTAACAAGATAAAGTAATGAAATAAATATAGAGAACTCTTTTAGCAATAATGGATGCCATAATGTGGTCCATTTGGAATATGTGTTATTCGTTACCGGAATGGTGTAACAATTTACATGTTTCCCTTTTGAATTGACTTTGTTGTCTCAATGCTCACACTAATGGGGGTCGCAAAGATGGACATACAGGGCTACTCGTCAGAAATTAGGAAGCATAAATAAAAAAAGATATAAATGTGTGCGAATGGGAAATACCAGGCAAGGTTTCTGTTTGTCATTAAATTACAACTTTACTAAGGGAACTTTATCGATTGCCACAGGCACAATGTGTATCAGTAATGGCAGAAAGGATACAAAAGTATAAAAATAGAGTGTATACTGGATTATTGCAATTAGGTTTACTGATTTGTAATCTTAACCATAGAACGCGCAACCATAGAAATCTACCATAGAAAACAAGTGACCTAGCATGCCTGCGAGGCCCCAGGTATGCGTTCTAGGGTTAAATCAGACTATAATTGAGTGTCCCTGGTTTCACAGATTACCTGGCCTCCTTCAGTTAGCTGATTTGGTTTATAAGGGTTGTTCTTTTACTGAATCTGAGTAAAAGGCAATTACAAAACATACATGAAGCAAAATTCAGTACCAAGTTCTCCTATTAGCATTAAAAAATGTATGGATTTCATAGTAGGATTTGCAACGCACAGGCATTAAATAGATGCACTAAAGAACACTGACAGAAAAGGGCCCCTATATCAGAAGAGCACAGGGGGCCTTCACAGTCCAATAGTGCACAATTCACGACTCCACCTACTTTGGAGGTAGAAATGAGCCATGTTACCTCTCAGGCTGCACCAATGATATGTCTGCCCCTGATTTAATAGATTCGGCAGTAGGATGCTGCAAAAGTCTAAAAAATTCTATTGTGCACTAAACATGCTTAACCAAATAATAATTTATATTCACAAGTAAACATTGGTAATTTAATTTTCATATTTAGTGAGTAGGATGAGCAAACCATATTTTGTTGTAGAGTATAACACCCATGCCGGTGTCCTCGCACTCTCCTACTTCCCTCCCCCGGCAAGGATGTTGGTTTCCTCACATGTCCAAGCGTCCTATGGTGGCGGTCCTGTCCCCATCCCATGCTGCTGCCTCTTGGAGTGTCTGTACACTTAGTAGGCTCCCGGCGTCTGCACATAGGGCACGTCCGTGGCCACACGCCTGTCTTAAATGGCCAATGTCCTCCTAACCCTTAAGTTCCTCCCAGGTCATCTGGGGGCTGCAGGTACTTCTGCCCTATGGGAAGTGCCTGGGCTATGAGTTAGTTCAATGCTAGTTGTCAGGTCCCTTAGTGCTGCTGCTGATATAGTGCTGTCTGCTGCTGCTGACACTTGTTTGTATTTCAGTGCTATGCTACTCCTCTGTTCCACTGCTGCTGCTACCATCCATGCAGACCGGCTTACATGATACCCTTCTCTGCAAGTATCCATGTCGTTCGCTGCTGGTGTATCATCCATCCATCGATCCCGGACAGAACCCCGATATTGGCTGCTGCTGTATCTATCCTAGAGATTGTCGCTCCCATATCCCTGGGGCCAGCCGTCGCAGTACCTATCCTCCCAAGTGGCACCCAGACTTACACCTGCAGAGTAACACCCTCACCATCAGGGGCTCTGAAGAAGACCAGGTTTAGGTTCCTAGTCAAGCCCCTCTGGGTTTTCTGTGTGCCATGGCTCAGTGGGTTCACTAACATCCCTCCTCTCCCGGCGAGCATAACATATACTGTAGTTAGACAGATTTTCTTAGTAGGACTCTAATGTTAGCCTTGCCACATGCTACCTACTGAACTCAGTGAGAAATAGATTAGCAAAATTGTAAGCATCCATGAATTTAGAAGTTTGCTTTATCTGACATAGTAGACATTGGCTTACATTTTTCTTCCTATTACAAATAGGATGGAGGCAGAGCAAAAAATGTTTTTATTGGTATTTTATGTGATATACCAACAATAAGCAGCAAGTTTTTATAATGTGTGAAGGAAATGATACATGTTTTTCTAAATATTTAATAATACACATCTGAAAACTGTGACATGTATTTGCATTTAGCCCCTACAAGTCAATACTTAGTGGGACCACCTTTCGCTGCAATTACTGCTGCAAGTCTTTTGGGGGATGTCTCTACCAGCTTTGCTCATCCAAAGGCTGACATTTTACCCAATTCTTCTTTGCAAAATAGCTCTAGCTCAGTGAGATGGCTGGAGAATGTTTGTGAACAACAATTTTCAAGTCTTTCCACAGATTCTTAATGGGATTTGGGTATGGTCTTTGAATGGGCCATTCAAACTCATGAATATGTTTTGATATAGACCATTCCATTGCAGCTCTGGCAGGATGTTTAGGGTCATTGTCCTGCTGGAAGGTTAACATATAAGCCCCAGACTCAAATCTTTGTGGCCTCAAAGAGCTCTATCCGTCTTCCCATCAACTCTGACCAGCTTCCCTGTCCCTGTTAAAGAAGCGCATTCCCACAGAATGATACTGTCACCACCATGTTTTACAGTGGGGATGGTGTTTTGAGGGTGATGTACAGTGTTAGTTTTCGGCTTTTAATAGCATTTGGCAATAAGCCCAAAAAGTTCTACTTTGGTCTCATCTGACTAGAGCAATTTCTTGCACATGCTAGTTGTGTCCCCTGTATATGTAATACAAAGGAAACAAGGGTGGGGAGAAAGCTCACTGTTAGTTCTGCAGACCCAGAGGTGCATGGACGTGGCTGGCTACCACAAGTTAAATAGAAAAAAGGAAAGGTCCAGCACCAAAATGTTCCATAAAAAATTCTGTCTTCTCTATTGAGAAATCACATACATGATAAAATCAAATATGTCCCATGATGGAGACCTAATAAGGCCCCCGCGTTATGCGTTTCGTAGATGACTCCTTACTCATGACTTCTTGCCACTCTTCCATAAAGGGCAGATATGTAGAGTATATAACTAGTAGTTGTCCTGTGGACAGATTCTCCCACCTGAACTGTGGATTCCTGCAGCTTCTATAGAATGACCATGGGCCTGTTAGATGCTTCTTTAATTTGTGCTCTTTTTGCTTGGGCTGTTAGTTTAGGTGGATGGCCATGTCTTGTTAGGTTTGCAGTGCTCCGTCACATGTTCCGACCTTGGACAAGTTTTCTTATAATCAAGCCCTGCTTCACTCTTTTACAAAACTTTATCTCTGACCTCTCTGATGTGTTTTTTTTTTTTTTCGTTTTTCATGATGCTGTTTGATCCCTAATGTTCTCAAACAAACCTCTGAGGCCACCACAGAACAGCTGTAGTTATACTGAGAATAAATTACACACAGGTGGACTAAATTTGCTAATTAGGTGACGTCTGGATGTAATTGGGCACTCAGAATTTTATTTAGGAGTATGAGACTACATGAGGCTGAATGTCACAATTTTCAGATGTATATCATTAAAATATTTAGATATCCATGAATAATTTCCTTTACTCTTCACAAATACCTGCTATATACGGTTGGTATCACATACAATCCAATAAAATACATGTAAGTTTGTGATTGTAACATGAATATCTGATAGCTAAATCTGTGGTCCCGCAGCCTGCCACAAATAGATATTTCAGCATATAAATAGTGATTGATAATTCTGTGGTCCTGTCACACTATCTCAGCAAATAAATTCTGATTGTTAATTTAGTAACAGGTGACTCACAGGTGTGAGCCTAAAGTCGGGAATCATCTGGGTAAAAGAGGGAAAGGGTACATCAAACATGAATGGGAAATTCTGAGATCATGGTTGAAGGGGGGAATAGGTTTGGTGTTCAAGGTGTACGTGGGGTAGGTGCTAATGTTACTAACTCTGCTGAACAAACACCGGCTCGTCCTATTCAAAGACAACTGACAACTTTTCTGTTACTGGACAGGTTACTCAACTCCCTTTCTTTGGCAGTGGTACGATAAGGCCCAGACAGAGCATGTGCTACATTGGATGGCAAGCGCGGCATCGAGTAGCCTCTCCTCCTCTTCCTCCACCTGATATTCCGTATCACAAAAACAAAAATTGAAATCAAACCACAAATGGCTATCCTTTCACTTGAACTAGAAGACATAGATCATTTACATAAACCAATTATAACACATATTTTCCTAACTACTAAACAAATAATTCTTGCAAACTGGAGATCAGAAACCGCACCAAAAATATCTGATGTTATTCACCTGATATCAACACACCATGATTCCGAAAGACAACATGCCATCTATAACAACCTCTTCCATTCTTATCATAAAAGATTGAGCACTTGGAGATCTTTTGTCAACCATAATACATGAGAACCATATAATTTCACCTTATATTTCTTATTATAATTAAGCCTCCTCTAACAAGTCTTCCACATATGGTATTAAATGTTGGAGCAACTTCTGCATCATCCCTTTCCCCTCCTTTTCTTTCTTCTCTTTTCTCTTCCGTCCTTTAATATTAGTTTGTTGTTTTTTGGTAATTATAGTTTTGTTCTCAAATACCTTTAATTATAAATACACAACAATTGAATTACTTATAATTGTTAAATCAAAGTGTGTAAAATGTGTTTGGACATGATTGTCTTCCCCTATCGCCGTCCTTCCTTCCCTCACCATTTTACCTCTTTTGTTCCCTTTTTATCCCCAATAAAATTATATCCTGACCCAATATTAATCCTCCCTGATTTTTCCCATACCCATCCCTTCATAAAGTGTTTAATAATATAATTATTTCCATTGCTCTGTTTTCATAAACCTATGTATATTCAAAAATGTAAGAAGCTAACACAACTTGATTTTTTATTAGCGATTAATAAAAACTTTTGAAAAATCCACCTCAACATCACACACTGTACAGTGTGGTGGATTGGGGTTGTAGGAAGCCAGAGTTGGCACGAGTGAGGCCCTGAGCTCTCTGAGATCTCAATGTGCGCATGCACTGCCCCTGGCGCCATTTTCTTGAAGTCCATCACGTCCATCGCTTCCCCATGTGCCTGTCGTGCCCCACCAGTACACCCCCATCTCCCAGCCCAGGGCCTGCAGCATCACCCCACTCGTGCCACCACTGGCTTCCTATGACCCCTCGCTCTCCCGGTAAGCTACATTAGGCCTAAAAAACGGACCATAAGACTACAAGACAAACCTCGATTTTTACATTAAAAAAAAAACTTTTTTTTCCCGATTTCCTCCTCTAAATTTGGGGTGCGTCTTATAATCCGAAAAATACGGTACTTCTCATGCACACCCTGGCTAGGCATTTTGCAGCTTTTTTTTAAAATCTTGTACTTACATTTCTCCATCTTTTTTTTCTAGGATCTTACTACCTTTTTGGGTACCTTTTTTTTTGGCTCTTTGGCATTTCTTGAAGCATCCCCTGCATGCATTCCTCATGAATTTTATTTATCTGTTTGGTTGCATATATTATGTTATATAATTACTTGCTCTTTATTTTAAAGGACAGGTGATTAATATATGGAGTTTCTCTGTAGCGATGAATCTAAGAAACAGTGGATTTGTGTGTTTCACCTAACAATTGACATTTTAATAAAATTCTCTACAAAATATATATACAGTAGTATTATATATTTTTTCACACTTTGGATCATTTTGAAGCACATTGTGATAAAGCCTTAATTTAGGTTGATGCCATTCAGTCATGCATCCCTCTTAAACTGTCTGCAGTCCAAATTATGAGTCACTCATGGTAGCATGCATACCACTCTCTTTCACTCACACTAGAGACGTACTCAGATATGAATAGAAAGTAAGACTGCTTTATTCCGGAAGTTGTACAGATATTTAACCGGACTTATTGGCTAGGTGCCAAGAATACGTAACACGTCTCCTATTGGATAAGTAGAACAGCTTATTCTGTGATATACAATTTACTGTAATGTGCTTGGTTCCTCATTTATATTAAGCAATGTCAGCATGATTCACTCATCACATGAATAGCCCAGACTGTCTGAGTCTTATGTCCAAATGCAGAACAAGGTGGGGTACACAGTCTGAAACAGCATCTTAAATCCTGTTCTTTATGGATATCTCCATATAATTCTTATATACTCATAATCTTGTCTATAACAGTCCCCCCTTTGGAGATAGCCAAAAAGTCTTTCCTTACTTTTCCCGAGTCTATTGACCTGTCCTAATGCCGATGGTTATCTCACTCACATACGAGATAACCCATCCACTGTGGATGAATCTCCCCACCCAACAGACTATGCATAGGAAGCCAGATCCTGACCGTATTCTCTAGACTGTCCTCATGGCTATGTTCCGCTGATTCAGGAAGGGAGAACGTGGCAGTAGTCCTTTAATTGGCTAATATTTATCAGGGTTTATTTCACTCAGAGTCTCATGCTCCTCAGTCCTCAGGCGGTAATGGTGGGACATCATCAAAGGTGGGATGCACAGTCGTCTTCTGGTCCACATGCTTAGATATCATCATCCTGGCACAAAGTATCGGGTAGAAGAGGGAAGACAGCCATCTCCTGGTCCCAGGCAGGTCCGACATCTCTTTGTAGTGGAATGCATGGATCTTCGTCCGAAAGAAAAAGAGTGAGAGGAGAGAGAGAAAGAGAGAGAGAAAGATTGAGAAGAGAGGAAGAGAGAGAGAAAGATTAAGAAAAGAGAGCGAAAGAGAGGAAAAGAGAGAGGAAAAGAGGAGAGAGAAAAAGAAAAGAGAGAAAAATCTAGATCTGGTTGGATCTGGAGGAGAAAACTCAAAAACGTGTATTAGGCAAATGTTTAAACAAACAACAAGCTTAGTTGAAGTATCTGGGAGTACTTCTAAACAGGATTTCATAGGGTCTCAACCTAGTGGTCCCTGCTGGGGTGTGTCTGACACTGAACAATTCAAGGGGAAGACTCTCATGCCCTTGCCTTCTACACTGCCCCATCTTCCCAACCTTCCCTCTATTCTGTGGCTGGTATGGGGTGTGTAGAGTCAGTTCTGTGTCTAAGGCCTGCCATATCTCTTTGGCTGGCAGTGAAAGCAGGTCACTAGCCACTTTCTATGGTCTCCGGGAGCCCACAGCTGCACCCTATCTCAGTCCTCTTCTTCTTCTGAGGCTTGCTCTTTTAGGGTCAGGACAATGTTTTCTCAAGACTTTCCATCTTTCCTTTCTTTCTTCTTTGGTAAGTGGTCTTGGGGCTTCTTTGGATGTTCTGTCAGTGAGGGCACTTCTCACTGCTTCCCTTGACTCCTCCAATGTAGGCCTCAACCCTGCTCACTGCGACTCTGTCTGGCAATAGCAAAGCTTCCATCCGTTCTTCTATGGCCTCATGGCGGCGTACAGTTCCATTGGCAGTGATCAAGTCTCTTGTCTTCCATACAGCATAGATGCTGGCTGCCATCTTGCAGGCTTCAGCGAGAGTACATACATCTGCTTCTTCACAAACAGGCATGTGGGTAGCGACTGCTCTATCAGCACAGCGTCTTCTGCTACCAGCACCATACCCATGTGGAACCGTCTGCTTGATGCACATCTTGATCCATCCGCAAAGGGGTTAAGTCAGGGTCCAAAGGTGTATCCGTCACTGTATCGAATCCAGAGTTTCCTCAGCTATGCCAGAGTCGACTACCTCTTCCACCAAGGTGTCAGAGGTGGTACACTTCCCCCTTGGAAGAGGGAGAAGTATAGCAGGATTAAGGACCCCACACCGGGAGATGGTGACTTTGTCAGGGAGCAGTGATGTCATACGGGCACTGATTTTCAACTGGTGCTTTAGGTAGGTGTTCAAAATGGCTGAGTAGTGTTCAAAGGGCTGCTGTCCCTTAGATGTCCGGGGCTGCTCTCTTCCTCCATGGCAAACAGGTAGAATGACTTCTGGGCTGGAGATGACATGATGATACTCTTCAGGTGCCTGTGACTGTAACTCAGGTGACTGTGACTGCTGCACATCTGTATGTGGGGTGATCTTGTAAGCTGCTAGATTCATCTCCATACGTCTTGCCATTTGAAGGAGGGTGTCTTGGTCCTTACCAGCTGTAGTTTGCATGTGGGCTCTCGGAGACCTGATACAAAGAACTATACCCAGGTTTGTAAGAAAGAGCAATTGGTGTAACTTGGGGTCAGGAGAACACTGAAATTCTAAAAACTAAGACTCCCTAAAACCCCGGGGAAAGAGAAAAGAGCACAAGAGGGTTTGGAAACTACCAAGCAGCACCCCCTGACTACATATACACAACTAGGAAAAAACAGTGGAGCGTATCTACTCTACCTCTCCTGGGCTGACCCTGTACCTGGGGGCCCTGCACTCTCCCTCATCCCGACGGTAGACCTGATGGTGGTCAGGGTCGGGCCTCCAGCGTATCCCTCTCTCCTGTCAGACCCTGCCAACTAAGACACAAAGGATTACTGGGTGCTGCCAACGAAAACCAGTCTCTTTGGGGGCGTGGGAAGGGGGGTATATGCCAACTCCTGATGATCAATGTCCCCTTGGGACCACATGAACCTCCACCCTCTCTATCAGGGAACTCTTGTGCAAGATACCAGGCAGGATAACATACAAGTGAAAATATCTCAAAACTAGGCTAAGTAACAACTGCCATAGGCAGAAAAATATTCACCGTCCACCAGGACTAATAGTGAGCAGTCTATATGGTCTACTAAATTGTATACTAGATACAGCAAAAACAAACATGCAAAAGTGAAGGGAAAAGGTTTCCACACAGGACTATCAGCAATAACCTCTGCTAAGGTTCATTAGTGGGAACACAATGGGGAACAACTGCATATATGACCAAAAATGGAGCGTGTGTTTCAGGTCCCTGTCTCCCCCCTCTGCAGTCCCTGCTATGTCAGCAATAAACAGAGCAGTGGCTTTGGCTGCTGAAACAAAAATGGGGAACTGGGTGTCGGCTGGACTAAAATGGCGTCAAAAGATGAACTATGTAGTGTCTGAGTTAAAACGTCCACTAAAGATAATTACCGATAAGAAACATCCGCTAAAAGAGGAAGTAGGTGTTGGCCAAAAAATGGCGTCTGAAGAGGCCTGGGAGGGAGTGACATGTAGTGTGACATCTACATTCAGGAGGTATTCAATCTGTCACTGGGAATATGGATTATATAGGGACCCCTGGGCTGACCCTGTAACTAGGGACCCTGTACTCGCCCTCATCTCCTGTCAGCCCCTGCAATAATATCCCCATACCATACCCCACCCAGGGCTAGGCAAAACACAGAGTGACAGAAAGAAATCTACATTCAGGACAGGAAATAATGGGGTGGGCTTACGTGGACACAGTGCTCCACAGATAGCACACAAGTCCACCCTACATATCAGCTTATATTTCTAATAATGGGCTTGGACAAGCCATTTTCACAGGCAGGTACAATACACATAGTGTAGTTGCTAGATTCAGAATTACTCATCAATTCTCATCTAATCTCCCCCCTTTTCGACATACATGTGTCACTTACAATTCATCTTCACTGAAGATGAAATAACACTTCTCTTATTATTTTTTTTTTTCCAATTTCAACTCTCCTACGGTGTTTCACACCAAAAACTGCGTACATTATACATAAAACATCTTCCAGTGTCATTTGGGTGATAAGGTACACGCACCCTCACTGTAAACCTGGCTCCATTACTGGCCAGAAAGAATCCCCAGCTTTAATCTGGGTGAGCCCACACAAATCAGTTTTGGTGGTGGGGTGAATTATTGTTAAATCATTGTCATCTTCCTGCCCCCCCCTCGGTGTCTTCTGTTGCTCCAGCAACAAATAGGCCAGTGGCCTTGGGACTTAAGATGGCTGGAAAAGGGAACTAGGTGCGGCCCGACCTGAAATGACGTCTGGGCAGGCTAGGGAGGGCGTTTGGTGGGCAGGGGGACAAACTACACAAGTCCAACCCTCTGGGGACGACTTATATGGAGGGGGGCATTGTTTCCTAATGGGCTTGGCCACTTCCTGAGGTGCTATTTTCTAAGCTGATGCAATATAGAAATATCTACTATCTCCATCACATTCCTCTTTCCATGCCAATTTTCTAACATCTTTTGACGTTCTATACCATGCCTCAGCATCCATAAGGAGATCTTTATCTTTCAAAATCCCTCGCTTATTTAACAAAACATCTTTCCATTCCTGCTCCTCTAATCTCCCTTTCTTTGCAGTGATCCCTGCCACCTTCAGGAGCGACTCATATTTTTTTTTTAACATACTTTTTACCTTTTTGCTCGCTTACTAATTCTTCTGCCGTTAACTTGACAGGTGTGGACTGATTAGACCCCATATTCAAAAGGTTAAGTTAAACTAACACGTCAACCTGGATGTCTGGTCTGCGCCGTTATACACCTTCTCTCTCGGACCAGAGACTATACACATCCACAGAATACACAAATTTTCTACCTCAGTCCACAAAACCACAACACAAACGGGTTGTCCTACCAGGAAGAAGTGTCACATGGGTGATACAAACTAGATTCACCCTTACTATATCTTACTTCAAGTACTAGTAACCTCTGTTCACACTATATACACCTTATTTGAACAGTCCGTCCAGAACATCAATACTCAATGATTAAGCCTAAAATCAAGGGTTTTCCCCAATGTATTCAATCCTAGGTAAGAATACACTGACATCCACTAAAACAAGACCAATGAGTACGCATACCACGTTCAACTCACTGCTTAGCAGGAAAACCGTACCAGGTAACAGTCAGGGTCCGTCCCCCACTTTACACACCGCACCTGTACATAGAAAACCCTTCCAAATCTTCTATTCCCGAAGATCAGGTCCATCCAAGGCCTTATCAAACATCAACTATCGACCGGACATGTCACACACCAGTGTATCTCATTGTATACACAGCAGTATACATAAACAGTTAACTTCAAAGTACAGCTTCAGAGTTTTTTTTTTCTTCACTCAAAGACAGCTCTCACTACATTATCGTGACACTTCCTCTTTTTGGCAGCCGTACGAACAAAGCACACAGAACTTCCCGTTTCTCGCAACCAGCAAGTACTCCACCTGCTGCAAATAAACAGACATTACAACAGGTAGACACAGGTAATCACAATGACATAACAATAAGGACACTATATTTACCATCCAGGTGGCTGATCTCACCTGCAGATATAACCATATATATATCCATATATATATGTATATATATATATATATATATATATATATATATATATATATATATATATAACCAGCGTATATAACAGCTTCCTCATTTTCCTCTACCTTCAACTCAGAGAAAACCGAAACTTAAAACTTCTGCTTTTTCCAAAGAGCGGACAAAAAAACCTCAAACCACATTACATTTCATGTGATTTAGAATTACATTTATACAGACAGCTTAAGGTGAACCTGACCACTTTGGTGTGGGATCTCTTAGGATGGCTTATCTCATGCGAGATGGCGGTCATTAGGTATCTAGACTGGGACAGCCCAACCCCCCCTTCGAAATGCAAGTACACGCAGGAGGTTTGCAAGGTGAGATTAGACAAATTTTCTCACCTGCAGCTGGAGTGCGCATCTCCATCTCCCGGTAGTTGCCGTTCGAATTAAGGTGTCAGCACGGCTGTCTGCCATCCAGAGCTCCGTCCTAAGGTACGTTGGGCGCCAAATGATAAAGCCTTAATTTAGGTTGATGCCATTCAGTCATGCATCCCTCTTAAACTGTCTGCAGTCCAAATTATGAGTCACTCGTGGTAGCATGCATACCACTCTCTTTCACTCACACTAGAGACGTACTCAGATATGAATAGAAAGTAAGACTGCTTTATTCCGGAAGTTGTACAGATATTTAACCGGACTTATTGGCTAGGTGCCAAGAATACGTAACACGTCTCCTATTGGATAAGTAGAACAGCTTATTCTGTGATATACAATTTACTGTAATGTGCTTGGTTCCTCATTTATATTAAGCAATGTCAGCATGATTCACTCATCACATGAATAGCCCAGACTGTCTGAGTCTTATGTCCAAATGCAGAACTAGGTGGGGTACACAGTCTGAAGCAGCATCTTAAATCCTGTACTTTATGGATATCTCCATATAATTCTTATATACTCATAATCTTGTCCATAACAATTGTTGTTATTATGATTATATATATATATATATATATATATATATATATATATATATATATATATATATATATAAATAAAAACTTATATTGTTTTTATTCTGGAGTATTGCTTACTATGCTGGTTATTCAGTTTTTCACATTTAACATTGTGATATATTTCTTAATTTCTTATGAATGTTCTCCTATATAAGCATGCACATACTTTTTCTGTATGGATTGCACAGGCATTTTTGTCTATTTACTATTATTTTATCTATTTTGTATTATAATTGTCTATTTTTGTGTCATTATTTTTCATTGTCGCCTCTAAATTTCTTAATATTCATCCATATTGACATTTTACAACATTATCTATATTCCTCGTTAGCTTTTCCATCTTTGTTCACTCCATTGATACATGCACGTATCCATTCGCATACTCTTTATTGTAAAGCTTCACTTCTTGCTTCAATTTTTTATGGTCGGCAATTTTGCACCTTCAAACCGCACACATTTTACGTGACGCTTGTCACCTTTGTGTTCCATCTGACGCGTTACTATAAAATTCGTTGCATTGTTCACAATGTTTTCTGCACAAGCCTACCATTTTTTTTCTGGGTGTTGCACTCTGCATATTATTTATGGACTACACTGTTATTTTTTTGCAACAGCTGACTGTTTTGTGCAACAAGGGGGAAAAAAATGGAGTTCCAGGTCAATTAAAAATTGTAAACTTTATTTCCATACATAATTAGATATATTAAGAAATTACGTTGCAGAAAAAATAGGCAAAAGGGGAAGAAACAAGGTGATACGGCTACAATTACATATGGGAGTTAAAATTTAACCATTCTTGTAAGGAAAGGCAAGATCAAATTACAATTGCATATCTATCAGTAATGAATTAGTCACAGTGGACACTAGTGAAGTTCAGTTATTTACTTACCCATTTATATTCTAAATTGTCCCCAAAAAGGTTAGTGTGCTCACCAGAGTTAAGGCAGAACCCACCATATGCGCGTTTTTGCGTCAAATGTATTTTAACGCTTCATCAGGGAAGGCATAATCTCCCCATCTGTGAAGGACCTTTTAATCACCGGTCATGTGACCGCATTGGTTATCGCTCCAGGGTTTGTTTGTTAGTAACCTGTTCAGCCAATCGTGGCTGTCATATCGGCACATGCGCCTGCGCGGCCGCCACCCCATGCACCACCCCCAGCCATCAAAGAGCAGTGAGTCATCCGACCCCCCATGGGTAACCATGGGAACCAGACGCTCAGCAAGCCCCATGCAGATGCTGAAGGAGATACACAGCGAGGAGACCGGGCAAAGCGCAGGCGCACAGCAGGACACCAAGGCTGATCAGAGAACCTGGATTCACAAAGATATTCAAATCACAGGATGCAGCCATATATAGTTCACATTAATTAACATTCAAGGTAATAAGCAAATAGAAACAGCGCCCCCAGTGATGGAAAAAATTATCGCATCCCACAGATATAATAATTAATGCAAGTTATTTGATCCTAAGTAGATGTCCATGTTCTTAGTTGACGATATTAGTATCGATCTGGTGATGTGAGCTGATATTTTCAGGCGGAATCTCCATGATAGCTGCCAATCATGTAATGCAGGGTCTAGGAGTACTGTTTTGTGGTCTTCCGACATTTCTAGCAATCTTTATGATAAAAGTAATACACTCCCAATTTCATATATTCAAAGATTACATATTTAGCATTTCAAAGTACAGCTATATTTATTTTCTTAGATTGACTAGTTGTTTTAGCTTGCTCCTGTTCACACTTGTCTCATTCTTGGAAATTAAGGGACAGCCATTCAATATCATTTTATAATATTCTATATTGCTATGTTAGATAATTCTCATACCTGTAGTCCTTTCTATTGTTTGAATTGTTTGATAAAGACTCACTTTAGCTTTAAACTGTTTTCTTGCACTTTTCCGGCATCACTTCTTGTTGATATTGAAACCTTTGGTTCTTTGTTGACAATAGGCTCTATTTCCTATTTTATTTCTGTATTACTCACAGCAAGTTGGGCTGCAGTGTGTACATCGTCCAGGCCAAAAACTAGTGCTCTACCAGGATACAGCTAAACCCTCACTAAAGTGGAAGCGTCACAGGTGCAGGAGAAGCAAATCACACACACACACACACTTCCATGGAATGGAGGGGGGCAAATGCTAAATGATAAAACTGCACACTAGTGGCTTGCATAGAGCACTGTTCACACATGCAGATACCACAGTCACAAACCCGCAGCCTATTAGGTGACGCCCATACTATTAGATCAGGCAGGCTGCCAAGCCGTACCCCACTGTGTATCATGCACGGACAGACACTCTACAATGCAAGGCCCCACAGAAAGGGGCCTGGCTGTATCCTGTAAAAACAAAAAATATGAGGTTTTTGTTGGTATTTATGGTCATAAAACGTAAGCCTACAACCCTCGGCACGTGACCTCATGTTTGTACGTCCCTACAGTAAATATAAAAGAAGTAATACACTCCCAATTTCATATATTCAAAGGTTACATATTTAGCATTTCAAAGTGCAGCTATATTTATTTTCTTAGATTGACTAGTTGTGTTAGCTTGCTCCTGTTCACACTTGTCTCATTCTTGGAGATTAAGGGACAGCCATTCAATATCATTTTATAATATTCTATATTGCTATGTTAGATAATTCTCATACCTGTAGTCCTTTCTATTGTTTGAATTGTTTGATAAAAACTCACTTTAGCTTTAAACTGTTTTCTTGCACTTTTCCGGCATCACTTCTTGTTGATATTGAAACCTTTGGTTCTTTGTTGACTATAGGCTCTATTTCCTATTTTATTTCTGTATTACTCACAGCAAGTTGGGCTGCAGTGTGTACATCGTCCAGGCCAAAAACTAGTGCTCTACCAGGATACAGCTAAACCCTCACTAAAGTGGAAGCGTCACAGGTGCAGGAGAAGCAAATCACACACACACACACACACACACACACACACTTCCATGGAATGGAGGGGGGCAAATGCTAAATGATAAAACTGCACACTAGTGGCTTGCATAGAGCACTGTTCACACATGCAGATAACACAGTCACAAACCCGCAGCCTATTAGGTGACGCCCATACTATTAGATCAGGCAGGCTGCCAAGCCGTACCCCACTGTGTATCATGCACGGACAGACACTCTACAATGCAAGGCCCCACAGAAAGGGGCCTGGCTGTATCCTGTGAAAACAAAAAATATGAGGTTTTTGTTGGTATTTATGGTCATAAAACGTAAGCCTACAACCCTCGGCACGTGACCTCATGTTTGTACGTCCCTACAGTAAATATAAAAGAAGTAATACACTCCCAATTTCATATATTCAAAGGTTACATATTTAGCATTTCAAAGTGCAGCTATATTTATTTTCTTAGATTGACTAGTTGTGTTAGCTTGCTCCTGTTCACACTTGTCTCATTCTTGGAGATTAAGGGACAGCCATTCAATTTCATTTTATAATCTTCTATATTGCTATGTTAGATAATTCTCACACCTGTAGTCCTTTCATTTGATAAAGACTCACTTTAGCTTTAAACTGTTTTCTTGCACTTTTTCTTGCATCACTTCTTGTTGATATTGAAACTTTTGGCTCTTTGTTGACAATAGGCTCTATTTCCTACTTTATTTCTGCTTGAAGGATGCATTAGGATATATACCACCACATTTTGCTTCATTGTTTTCTCAACACCTCTCTTCTATATTTTTCTCTGATATCCTGACCTCCCTTTTTGGGTGGCACCTGACAAATGGTTTTGGCACATTCTACATAGAAAAGTAGATTAAAAAGACTTTTATATTGTTACAGCATTTCTCAATGTCTTTACAAAGTTATGTAGATAAAAGGGCTGTGGAAAAGAAAGCGCAATAGGGTCTTACCCAGGTGATGGGAGGGTGAAAGAAAGTGTTACACTCACCTATGATGGTTGTGCCAGTCACAACCACTATGCACGCATGTAAGAATCCAAGTCTGGCAGCAATCCCAAAATTGGCTGATAACAGAAAGTGGACGAGGAAAACGGGTTGTAAATCCGCGCCAAGGACTCAGAGGATTCAATGGAGATTTATGCTTCTTTTATTGGCATGCACATGTCTACGCGTTTCAGGAGTCACAGCTCCCTTCGTCAGGACAGCAAGCAAGGAACCATGTCAATAAAAGAAGCATAAATCTCCATCGAATCCTCTGAGTCCTTGGCGTGGATTTACAACCCGTTTTCCTCGTCCACTTTCTGTTATTTACAAAGTTATGGAAAGTACAAATACACAACTATATAGAATACACCTTGAAACCAATGCATGTAAAGGCTACAGAGACCATTCACAACCCTACTATAAAAACCTGCAAGGCGACTCAGACATTTAGGACTCCAGCATTATAAATGGCTTGTGGTAATTGGATGACTTGCTTATATATTTCACATTATGGGCAGCATGGTGGCTCAGTGGTTAGCACTGTTGCTTTGCAGCGTTGGGGTCCTGGGTCCCACCAAGAACAACATCTCGAAAGAGTCTGTATGTTCTCTGTGTGTTTGTGTGGGTTTCCTCTCGGTACTCCGGTTTCCTCCCACACTCCAAAGATATAATGATAGGGAATATAGAGTCTGAGCTCCAATGGGGACAGTGATGGTGATGTATGTAAAGTACTATGGAATTAATGATGCTATATAAGCGAGCACACAAAATCAATAAACATTATATATCTAAAATCTATTCTCAAAGTGTGCTTTAAGAAGTTTGATGGGGTACTTGGATTTAATGTTTTAGAAAAATTATAAGTTAACACAAACATTGAGAACTTTCTTGGTAACATACAATTTTTCACAAACATATTAGAATTGGGCTTACTGAAAATAAGTAACCATTTTTTTTTCTTTGTGAGAAATGAATATGGTTTTAAACCCAATTAAACATGCCATATAATTGC
This sequence comes from Anomaloglossus baeobatrachus, assembly GCF_048569485.1. Taxonomy (NCBI): domain Eukaryota; kingdom Metazoa; phylum Chordata; class Amphibia; order Anura; family Aromobatidae; genus Anomaloglossus; species Anomaloglossus baeobatrachus. The sequence goes on from NC_134355.1 coordinate 363,627,454, forward strand.
TTGACGTTATGAAGTTATACGCTCTGCTAATTTAGAGTTATGGAAATTGTTGAGTGAAACGCGTTGCCTGCCTCAATAATGGAACTTGTTTAATCATGTAATTTATATAAATGATCCTCATACTGCTACAGCCAGTTTTCTCATTGATATGCGCACGAAGTGTTCACAATAAGCTCATTCACGAAATATATTCAGGATTGTGGTGGCAATGAAGTATGTACTATGTTACTGCTTGGATCATTCAATTAATCATCTTTTTATCCCGCTGTGCACAAGGGTGTAACAACTGTTTTATTTGCCATCATACAGATTATAATTTAGCCATACACTTTATTAAAATTAAAAGCACATATCAGCCATGCACTATGTTCAATTTCTCTGCTCAGTGTTGGCAGTCATCTGTAGAAATTATTCAAGGGAAGTGTTGGGATTTGGGAACTATATTAAGGAAATCAACTAATTCTGAAAAGTTTTAGACAACCACCAGGGACGTCTTCTGACTTGTCACTGTTCATGCTTTAAGATGGATTTTACCTACGGTACTAGCAAAGACATCTCTGAACACATCTCCGCCAAAATTAGACTTTTTCTGAATAATGAGTCAATTTAACAAATATATGCCTATAACTTTTTAGAATATTTCTCTTTTTAATATCCAGGATATTATTTCTTTATAATACAGTATCTACCACTGTATTTTTTGGATTATAAGATGCACAAAATTTGGGAGGAAAATGAGGGGTGCGTCTAATAATGCGAATGTAGCTTACCGGGATGTGGAGAATGGGTGATGTGCTGGCTGTGGTAGGGGATGTGTGGAGCAGGGCAATGCAGCGTGTGAGTTGCTCTGTCAGCAGTGCGGGCTTCAAATAATGGCCCCCAGAGTCGGTGCGTGCGCAGATGGAGCTCTCGGCTCAAGATCCCATCTGCGCATGCGTCACCTCCTCCGGCCCATTGATCTCCCAGCAGCCGACATAAGGAAAATGGTGCCCCTAAGTACTGTCCATACCCTTTTCTCCCCCAATATAACAGTCTATCTTTTTTTCCCTTTTGATTCAAAATCCGCACACAGCTTCTAAAGTATGTACTTGGAGTATGGATTGTGTCAGGGAAAGGGGTGCAATTATAGGAATTTGCTCAGTGTTGAGGGAAGTGGACAAGTTTTCTCCTGTTAGTACACTGCTTGTTTGAAATCTGACTCTTACATTGTATGACCTGCTGCCATAAAGGTACCGTCACACATAACGTGATCGCTAGCGAGATCGCAGCTGAGTCACGGTTTTTGTGATGCAGTAGCAATCCCGTTAGCGATCTTGTTATGTGTGACACCTACCAGCAATCCGGCCCCTGCTGTGAGATCTCTAGTCTTTGCAGAATGGTCCAGGCCATTTTCTTCAAAGGCGATGTCCTGCTGGGCAGGACAAATCACTGTGTTTAACACTGTGTGACAGGGTCACAGTGACTGCTGAGATCGTTATACAGGTCGCTACGATGACCTGTATTGTTCCTGCATCGCTGGTAAGATCTGACTGTGTGATATCTCACCTGCGACCTCCCAGTGACTTACCTGCAATCCCTATCAGGTTGCATCGTTTTCGGGATCGCTGGTAAGCCGTTGTGTGTAACTGGGCCTTGAGACTTCCCTATGCCTCCTTGTGCTTGTCCAGTTCCTCTATCCTGTTTCTGTGCTGGAGTTTATAGCGTTTATCAGCTCTCTTCTCTCTCTGCAGTATCAGTGTTTCTCACTGCCTGTGTAGCGCCCCTGACTACATCAGGGTGCTACAGGGAACTGCATCCTGTACCCCAGGGTGCAGAGCCTACCGACCATGGTTCCAGGTTCCCATCAACAGTGTCACTGACATCCGCATTACAAATCCCAACCACACCTCACACCAGGGCTGGACAGACACACCAGTGGGTTGTTCAAGTTGGAGCACGGCCGCCCACCTAGGGGTCAGGCAGACTGGTGGGAGGGGAGACAAGGAGAACAGAGTTAGCCCTCAGAGAGTGAGGAGCAGGGAAGTTGGAGCTCCCAGGGAGGCGACAGGTTGGGCTGCAAACGGTGGTCCAGGACCACAGGAGTCAGGGACTGGTATTAGGAACACTGGACAGGAGTGTAACAGACGCAGTCTAGGAGGACTGTTGGCACCAAAAAGCCCAGCCACCTTACCGGTACCGAGCACGGCGGGGTACAGGACCCTAGATCAGGGAAGAGCTTCAAGTGCCTTGATAATTAACCTGTGGAGGATAGTCTCTTTATGAACTTTCTCCAAGAGCTCAGAGATTGGAGGCATCAGCACAACGCGGGGGATAGGGTTCTCCAAACTACACAACCCACTGAAATCCCAAGTGCCAGCCACCAAGAGCACAGCTGCCATACACACGGGTAGCGGGGCCCCGAAAGCTTCAAGTCAAGGGGCCACAACTGTAAATCAATTTGTGCACGGAGGCAGGGCTCCGGACTTACCAAGTAACACTGGTGGGAGCGGGACCTGGACGGGCTCTCCCCATAGAGACTGCGGTGCCTAGAGACTTTGGTTTACCATCTGTGTGAGTGTCTGCTTATTCCACCTAATCCAGCATCACGACTACTGCAGTGAGTAATCTGACCCATGCACCCTGCTTCCCAAGGCTAAGCCACCCATCCACCAAATACCCACTATCCGGGGCCTTCCCTACCTGCGGAGGAATTTTGTATCACACAGGTAGAAGAGAAGACCGGGTTTATGCCGCGCTAAAAACCACTGATGCGTGAAAATGAAAAGATTTCCTTTTTATTTGACAGGTCCTACGCGTTTCAGAGACATCCGTCTCCTTCCTCAGGAAAAGAAATCAAAGAAATTGATGATTTCGTTTCCTGAGGAAGGAAACATGTCTCTGAAACGCGTAGGAACTGTCAAATAAAAAGGAAATCTTTTAATTTTCACGCATCAGTGGTTTTTAGCACGGCATAAACCCGGTCTTCTCTTCTACCTGTGTGATACAAAATTCCTCTCCCGGGGCTGCAGCTAAACCACCAGGCACTCACAGGCTATCATAAGGGGTTGTGACTGGCACAACTTCACCAGGTGAGTGCTTCTTTGTCTTGTCTGTCTACCCTCATACCAGGTAAGACCCTATTGCGCTTCCCCCCCCCCTACAGTTCTACCTGCAGAGGGACTGACACCTGCCTGCCCCACACCATCTGCCCCGGTACTCCCTTGGGCAGCGGTGGTACTCCCCTTTACCGCAACCCGCAGGTGGCATCACGAACATTCATCCCCTGTAAATATCCCCTTACATTTGAAGTGGCCGCAAGCCCCCGGGTCTGGAGACCCTCGAGCCACAGCAACCCCGGATCCGAGCAGTTCGACTGCTGCTGGGGCGGCACACCTGCGCCACCCCAGATCATACAATCTAAAATTATCATCACAAGTTCATGTAGAATTCTGAGACTAATAAATACTGTACAAAAGAATGGAAAAAATGTCTCTAAAAGTAAAAAATGAAGTAAAAATAAAACCCAGTTTTAAAAATAATAACTTTTTTTGTGTTAAAATTAACCACCCCTCAAAAAAAACACATATTTGGTATCACCACGTCCATTATGAAAATCAAGTATGGAAATCTATGCTAGAATTACTATTTCATTCATCAGGTTGAATAAAAAATTAAATGAAAAGCGAACTTAAAGTAGTATATGCCCAAATATATCAGTACCATTGAAACTACAATGTATCCCACAAAAATCAAACTGTCACAGGTTGGACTGACTTTTGTCTACTGTGTATTGTGGCTTTAAGGGCCATTTACACGCTGCGACATCGTTAACGATATATCATCGGGGTCACGGTGTTTGTGACACACATCCGGCGTCGTTAGCAACATTGCAGCGTGTGACAGGCTGGAGCGACCTTAAATGATCGCAAAAGAGGCAAAAATCGTTTGTCTGAGAAGTTGTTTATTTATGAAAAATCATTGTCTGGTCAGTAGCGATGTTGTTCCTCGTTCCTGCGGCATCACACATCGCTATGTGTGACACCGCAGGAGCGACGAACATCTCCTTACCTCCGTACACCGGCAATGAGGAAGGAAGGAGGTGGGCGGCATGTTCCAGCCGCTCATCTCCGCCTCTCCTCCGCTTCTATTGGACAGCTGCCATGTGATGTCGCTGTGATGCTGCATGAACCGCCCCCTTAGAAAGGAGGCGGTTCGCCGGCCAGAGCGACGTTGCAGGGAAGGTAAGTCCGTGTGACGGGTGTTAGCGATGTTGTGCGCCACGGGCAGCGATTTGTCCGTGACGAACAACCGTCCGGGGCGGGTACGCTCGCTAGTGATATCAGTACCGATATCGCAGCATGTAAAGTACCCTTAAATCTAGAATATATAGTAGAATTATGTTAGCATTATAAAGGATGTATGACGCTTTTAACTGGTTATATGATGATGGTATTATTACAGCACTAAATGTAGTACTGCACTGTACTATATATCATTTTTGCAGTGTAGAGTAATGTCAGCCCTGCATGACTAATGTATGGAATTGTAATTTGTGGAGCCTGCTATATGATGCTCAGGAGCGGACATTGACAGATTGGGGTCCATGTGCCCAGGCCCCCCTCCATTTAGAGCAACAAAGCTACAGATATACAGTATATACAGCATACGTGTATACATTTATGGTATATCCCAAAAGTGAGTACACCCCTCATATTTTTGCAAATATGTTATGTTTTCATGGAACAACACTGAAGATATGATATTTTGATACAATGTAAAGTAGTCAGTGTACAGCTTGTAACAGTGTAAATTTAGCGAGAGATGGCTGTACAATCCAAAGAGCATTTATTCCAAGCAAATCAAATGGTCCATAACATAATCCACAAAACAGACGGTAAAATTAGTCCAATAACACAAATATAGTCTGGTAACCTATAAATATTCATGTCTCTCTGAGAAGCCACAGCTTCCCTCAGAGGTTCAATCTTCTTCCTTCAAGTTCTCAATCAGACTGTCCAATTCTTCAGGTAAGCAGAGAGTTTAGGTGGATCTCAAGCCCCCTCCCCCGACTTAGGAACAAAAGGCTGGCAGGAGAGGAATTAAACCTGCAAATGGGACAATGTACACAGAAGCAGTAAAAATAAGACACTGAACCACGCCCAAACATTAACCCGCACAAAATGGTATACAATCCACAATATTCCACCATCACAACCTCTCCCCCATTCTGAATAAGTGAGTATGCCATGAGGTCTACACAAACCTCTGGCCAGCTCACTTAAGTCCATATTGCTCAGCTGTGGATAGTCTATGGTTCTTCTTGCCGGGACAGTCCATCAGTGTTCTGGTGTTGACTTCCACGCTTGTATTGGATGAAGAAGCTGTAGATAGTCCCTTGTACAGCAGTAGGGTTGGAAGGACAAGCTTCTCTTCGTGTGCTCTTTCACTCAAACTGTGTTTCCTGCACCCACAAATCGACATTGTAGATCTCCCACATCATTTCCAAGGAGAATATCTGCAGGCAGGCAGCTCATCACCCGAACCACATATTGCTTGACCCCAAAGCCAAAGTCCAGATCTACAGTCGCCTTTTGGATATTCCTCCTTTGTCCTCCAGCCAGTTCAATAACAATCCCCGGTCCATGATGTATCGCCTCTGGCCGAACCACTCGGGAATTAGCTATTGTGATAAATGACCCAGAGTCACAAAATCCAATGACTCTCTGTCCATCCAGCACAACCTCCTGTAAGTGCTTACTTTGATGGTGAGAGGAACTCGGGACTGTGGCTCGCACCCCATAAACCCCTAGTGGACGACCATGTGGGTCTGAGTCATTAGGGAAGTCCACTTGAAGGGGTGAGAACTCTTCCCACCTTGTATTTGGCTGTAGAAAATGAACAGGTCGATTTGGTGCCCGATCATTCCTCAATCGACCAGCAGGGCAAGTGTTTTGCAAATGCTCAGGCTGCCCACATCGATAACATCTCCTCTGCATCGGACTCCTTCTAATGTGCATTCTTGAGAAGGCAGTAGGAGAACCTGGTGACAAAGACCGGAGTCCATACACTCCAACAGGGGCATCTATGGTGCAGGGGTCAGCAGTACACTCCGGTGGAGGGGGTGGTAACTCTTCTTCAGGCATGATGGAATGCACAAAATGTACTGGACGAGATAGAGGTGTGTGGGGCTCCCTCCGAGTCCTTGTGGGATAACTGGATTGCAGGTGCCCAGTTTGTCCGCACCCATAACATCTCCTCTCTGTGATCCCCCCAGGGTGTGGTCGGAACTGTTGGGGCCCAGGATTTTGAGTAGTGGTTGTCATCGGCCTGTGGCTGGTTGGAGGGGCAGATATAACTGGAGAGGGCCGAGGAGCAGGAGCAGGCTGTGTATTATTCTCCAGAAGCCTCCTCCATTGTGGTCTGATAGTAAGGGCCTCATCAGCCAGGGCTGCAGCTCCATCCGAAGTGCACGGCGTGCGCTCTCTGACCCATTCCCGTATTTCTGAGGGACACTTGTACAGAAATTGTTCTATAAGGATAGTCCGCTTTACAATGTTGTAATCCCGGTTCTGCTGTGAGTCAATGATGCGATAAGCCTCTGCCAGGCTTCCGTTCAGGAGTCCCACTAACAAACGCATCCAGCCAGAGTGGGGAACCTCCATCATGACACACTGCTGCTCAAAGTTCTTGAAGAACCCTTCCACATCTCCGGAAGCCTCATCAAATGGCTTGAAGTCCACCCGGGTAATCCGTACAGGCTCCTGATTTGCTGGGTTTACACTCCAACTCACATTACTCCCTCTGTCAAACTCCATTGCTTCTTGTCTCCTCTGTGCTCAGCGAGCAGCCTGCTCCTTATATTGTTGAGATACACCAGGGCCAAGAGCTGCCATCTTTTCTTCGTACCATTCCTAATATTCCAACATCACAATCGCACCCTCTAAATAACTCAACACATTAATTTCATAACCGCTGGCAACAAAAGTGAGTACATTCCTGAGTGAAAATGGCCAAATTCTACCTGTGGTGTTAGCATCTTGTTTAGCCACCATTATTTGCAAGCTTTTCCTTAACTCTCATGGGTATGGAGCTCACTAGAGCTTTACAGGAACCACTGGAATCCTCTTCCACCCCTCCATGACGACATCATTACCTTGCTTTTAAGGATGCTACCACGGATGCTTTATAGGGTTTAGGGCTGGAGACATGCTTGGCCAATCCAACACCTTTATCCTCAGTTTCTCTAGCAATGCAGTTGTCGTCTTGGATATCTGTTTGGGGTTGTTATCATTTTGGAATACTGCCCTGAGGCCCAGTTTCCAAAGAGAGAGTATCATGCTCTGCTTCAGTATGTAACAGTATATTCCCTCAAGGAACTGTAGCTCCCCACAGCCAGCAGCACTCAAGCAGCCCCAAATGATGGCATTCCCATTACCATGATTGACTGTAGGCAAGACACACTTGTCTTTCTACTCCTCACCTGGTTGCCACCACACACACTCAACATCCTCTGAACCAAACAAGTTTATCTTGGTCTCATTAGACCACAATACATTTTTCCAGTAATCTATGTCCTTTGTCTGCTTGTCTTCAGCAAACTGTTTGCGGGCTTTCTTGTGCATCATCTTTAGAAGAGGCTTCCTCCTAGGAAGACAGCCATTGAGACCATTTTGATGCATTGTGCAGTGTATGGTTTGAGCACTGACAGGCTGACCACCCACTCCATTAATCTCTGAAGCAATGCTGTGAGCACTCATACCTCAATTTTTCTAAAAACAACCTTTGAATATGACACTGAGGATGTGCAATCAACTTCTTTGGTTGACCCTGATAAGGCCTGTTTTAAGCTGAAAAATAAGGAGCGCTGATAGTGCAATACCAACAGATCAGTGAGGTAGATCAGGAAAAATACACTCACGTGAAATGGTTGTGATAGTCACAACCACTGATAGAGCATAGGATGATGGCGTCTGCTGCAGCCCCACCTGGATGTGCATACAAATCAGAGTGAAAAGGGGGTTAATGCTGCGCATCAGCCAAAATGAAGATGTAGCACGTTGATATTATAAACGTATTCTTTTATTCCATCGGTCTACGCGTTTCGAGGATATACCTCTTCTTCAGGACCAGTGCATCAACATAGTATCCTGTTTTAAGTGAAACCTGTCTTGGTAAACCGCTGTATGGCCTTGGTCACCGTGCTGCAGCTCAGTTTTAGGGTGATGGCAATCCTCCTATAGCCTAGGCAATGTTTATATAGAGCAACAGGTTTTTTTCAGATCCTCAGATAATTCTTTGCCATGAGGTGCCAGGTTGAACTTAAAGAGTGTGAGAGCAATACCAATCATAATATCAAATTTACACCTGCTTTTCAATTACACCAATGACCTTTAACACTAATGAGTCACATGACCTCGGGGAGGTAAAATTGCTTATTGGGCACAATTTGGCCATTTTCACTTAGGGGTGTACTCACTTTTTGCCAGCGGTATAGACATTGATGTCTGTGTGTTCAGTTATTTAGAGGGTACACCAAATTTACACTGATATACAAGCTGTACACTGACTACTTTACATTGTATCAAAGTGTCATATCTTCAGTGGTGTCTCATGAAAGAATATAATAAAATATTTACAAAAATGTGAGAGGTGTACTCACTTTTGTGATATACTGTATATCTTGCTATGTACAGCACCGTCCCTTACATATCAGATTCTTTTGTTATTGTCTTATCTATTGTGCCCTGCCTTTATTTCAAAGCATTTTCTATTGTTAAATATAAAATGACATGATTGCTGATGGAACATGGTAAAGCTTCTTTTTTTAGTGGTGGAGCTAATGGACTGGTCTTCTGGTCAAATACGTTCTATCAGCAGTGATTTTATATCTAAGAAGAGAGGATTATATAATAAAAACTAGCTGTACTACCCGGCTTCGCCAGGGTTAATAACTGCTGTTAACAAAATAGAATGTATTAACAAAAATATATTCTGCACACAAAAACCACAAAACAAATAGATAGAAATGTAATTATTAAAAAGCAAAAACTAAGCTAATAGAAGCATTTCACAACATATATTTCAACACCACAGATTTAACTAAATTGGCCAAGTAATGTGCTCCGTCTGTCTCTTTCCAGATCTGTCTCTTTCCCCGTCTGTCTCTTTCCCCATCTGTCTCTGCCTGTCTCTTTTCCTGTCTGTCTCTTTCCAGGTCTGCCTGTCTCTGTCTCTTTGTTTGTCTGTCTCTATCTCTCTGTTTCTTTCCCAATCTGTCTCTTTCCTGGTCTGTCTCTTTCCCAGGTCTGTCTCTTTCCCCGTCTGTCTCCCTGCCTCTTGGTCTGTGTCTTTTCCTGTCTGTCTCTTTCCCTGTCTGCCTGTCTTTGTCTGACTCTATTTCTCTGTCTAGTACCCCGTCACTCTCTATCAAGGTCTGTGTCTTTCCCCATCTATCTTTGTCTGTCTCTCTGGCTGTCTCCTTCCCTGTCTGCCTGTCTCTGTCCCTGTCTGCATGTCTGTCTGTCTCTTTCCCCATCTGTCTCTTTCCAGGTCTATCCCTTTCTAGGTCTGTCTCTTTCCAGGTCTGTCTCTCTTTTTCACCGTCTGTCTTTGTCTGTCTCTTTCACCATTTGTCTCTGTCTGTCTCTTTCCCTGTCTGTCTCTCTCTATCCGTCTCCCCACCGACATCTCATTACCTCACATATAAGCTTCTTATGCTATGAATGTCTTTTGTTCCTATAGCAACCACTCACGACTCCTACTAATAACCTGTAGTTCCAGGCTCCATTTACTTTAATGAAGGCATGTTTTTTAGAGAGTAACTGTAAAGCGCGGGGTTAAATTTTCCTGTCAAAACATAGTCTACAACGTTCCCTGGGTCACATGTGGTGTCTGTGCAAAATTTCGTGATTGTAAATGAGACGGTGCGGATACACTTTTCGTGTCACTTTTTCCCCATTATGTAGATAGGGGCAAAATTGATTGGTAAATTGGAACGCGCGGGGTTAAAATTTTGCCTCACAACATAGCCTATGATGCTATTGGGGTCCAGACGTGTGAGTGTGCAAAATTTTGTGATTGTAAATGCGACGGTGCGCATACAGTTTTCGTTTCACTTTTTCGCCATTATGTAGATAGGGGCAAAATTGATTGGTAAATTGGAACGTGCGGGGTTAAAATTTCGCCTCACAACATAGCCTATAACGCTCTCAGGGTCCAGACGTGTGAGTGTGCAAAATTTTGTGGCTGTAGCTGCGACGGTGCAGATGCCAATGCTGGACATACACACACACATACAGACACACATACACACATACATACACACATTCAGCTTTATATATTAGATAGGGCACATTGTATAACAGAAATAACTAGAACACGCTACGTAAGAGACAGTGCTATGTATAACAAGAAAGGACATTATATAATTCGGGACTGGGTCATACATGACTTTAGATGAGGCTAAAAAGAGACAGTGTTATGTACAGTGGAACCTTGGATTACGAGCCTAATTCGTTCCGGGAGTCTGCTCTTAAACCAAGTTAGTCTTATATCAAAGCAAATTTTCCCATAGGAAATAATTTCAAATAATTGAAACTCAGACAATTCGTTCCACAACCTAAGAATATTTCCAGTATTTATCCAAACTTATTACAGTAATACAAAATAATGTCCTGTATTCATATAAAATTATTACAGTACACTAATTCAAAACACTGTACTGTTCATAAAAAAAAACAAAAACAAATTAAACTGTACTTCAGCTTACAATAGAATTGTTGGTGTGTGGGAGATGCACTGTAGAGAAAAAATGATGTATGAATATGACAACTTTTATTCTAGTAGAGTACACAAAAAACACCCCAAATCTATTCTCCCCAAACTAAGGGCAAAACTAAGCCAAATGTAGGGTAGGAATACTGCACAGGCAGATTACAGTACAAGCAATCTGCTACACTGGTTAGCAGAAAGAAAGTACAGTACTGTATCCAAAAAAGCAAAATCGACAGACATGCTATATAGTATATACTGTACTGTACAATGGTATACTGTATACAGTATATGTGGCGCCCTGGCCTAGCCAGGTCGTCACAGATAACATACAAACACCCCATCCCCACTAGACAGGGACAACAGCCAAACAAAAATCCTTGTCGCCTCCCTCCAGTGTCTGATGTCCACACCAGGTAGGGCGGAGCTAAGCAGTTGACTCCACCCACCAAGGAGTTCACAGGCCTGGAGGCGGGAAAAGTGACAGTTTAGTCCAGGAGGTGGAAGAGAGAGGAGTGAACACTTGGGTGTCTGGGTTTGTGGCCCAGGCACTGATAGCAAGGTTGGCAGACGGTGGTGACCGTCTGCAGGAGTGGTGGAGCAACGCGGAACTGTAGGACAGGGGACGGGCGACGGCCCACCGGTACCGACCGGGGAGCAAAGTGAAGCCAGCACACACAGGCAGGGCCATCGGACCCCGACAAGGCTTGGAGCCGCCGTCAATAGTCAGATCCGAATGTGACTGGAACCCCAGGGGTTTCACAACAGCAAAAGTCCCGATTGAAGGCAACCGCCCACACCGTGAGGGTATACAGCTACCGCCTAAGGCTAGAGACCCAAGGGCCAGCGCCTGCGGGCAAACGGGCTCCTCCGGTACCCATACACCGGGGAGCGGACTATCGTTGGGAATCCATAGTAGTCAGAAGAAGAACATCAAGGTGCAGGGAAAGACAGCCACCATGACCTGTCCGGGGAGAGACACTGCAGCCGGCTGCGGGACCCATCGATCCAGCCGTTTGGTTTACCGAGGACTTTATACCTTTCTTGCTGAGTGAGTACACCCGTGCCATCTGGCACCGCGCCGCGCTGCCCCTGCAACCCTGCACCTCACCAACCCTGCCTCCCCGTCACATCATTGGGCCCCGGGACCACCGACCCCTACCCACGGAGGGGGAAACAACATCCCAGCTGCTCCCTACCATCCCTCCCAGGATCCCCGTCACCAGCAGCGGTGGTGCCCATCTTCACCACGACCCGTGGGTGGCGTCACGGACTAAATCCCCCAAACCAACCACCCCTTTCACTCACGGGCGAGGAGCGCCGCTCGAGTCCCCGGATCCGGCCCACCGCTCGAGCCACCGAGCAGCCATCGCAGCAGCGCTGGACCCGAGCGTTAGCGAGCGCAGCGCAGCGGCGTCCTCCCGGCCCGCGACATATATATGTACAGAAAGTTACCTCCAGTAGGTTTGCACAGAACACTCCAGAAGTGGTCCGAGTGCGATGAAAGGAAGGAACCGGAAGTGTTCACTGTGAAAATTTGCTCTTATTGTAAATCATTGCTCTTAAACCAAGTCACAAATTTGTAAAAAGATTTGCTTGTCTTGCAAAACGATCTCAAACCAAGTTACTCTTAAACCAAGGTTCCACTGTATAATAAAAGATGAAGCTATCTAATTAAAGACGACACTTTACATAATGAGTTAGTACACTAAATACTAATGAATTGTTCCATACATGAGGCTACATTTCTCTATCCATGTGAAGTGTCGGTGTGCTGCCGGATTTTTTTCTCTTTCTCGAACAGCACAGATACACATTGCTGTTCTCTTCCTCACAAATGATCTGGACAGCACATGCTCAGTCTCGCAAATCTCATTTTTGTATCTGCCATTTTTCACGGATATGTGAATAGATCTATGAAAATCTTTGAATGAGTGTGCTATCCGATAAAAAATTCTTGCAGCACACGTACATATCACATGAAAGTCAAATATGGCCTAAGGGATTTAACTTAACAAATAGCAGCATTACTCCAAGTCATACAGTAAAGAATAAATATTTCCATTCACTGACTTGCCGCTCATGTCTCATCTGATTAGTTGTCACGGGTGTGTCACAGGTGACAGACAGTCATTTGGTTTCTGGCAATAGAAGGTCACAGCAATTGGCTGCACAAAATGCTCCCTGACGTTCTATTGTTCCTGCTGTTAGTATTCATTGTAATAGGTTCCTGCTGGGTTTTCATCTGTCGCCCTTTTGGACCGAGCAGGAGCTCGCCTTCCACCCAGCTGCTAATCCAGGGTATTCTCTTTGTGCTTAAATACTCCCTTCTTCCCTCTACTGTTGCTGGTGATATTATTCAGTTCTTTCTAACTCTGGCTGCAGGTGCTGGAAGATAATTTCTTTTTCCCTGAGGAAGGAGACGGTCCTTGTCTCTGAAACGCGTTGGAATAGTGTAATAAAAAAAAAAAATTTCTCCATTAATTCTGCATCAGTGGTTTTTAAGCGCGGCATATACCCGTATTCTCTTTTATTATATTTCTAGCTCTGGCTGCAAGCAGATGGCTTGCTCTAATCTATAGTATTATTCCTGAAGCTTTGCTGAACTTCTACCTGAGTCATCTGTAGATAAGTAGTTCATGCTTTTCCCCCTGTGTGTCCTCCTTGTGTCTTCCTTTAGCGTTTAGTGCGGTTGACAAAGAGCTCATCCAAATAGTTCCCTATTTAGGGTGCAGCACTAGGGATAACTAAGATGAGGTGTACGACTGGGCACATAGGTGTGGAACCCATCAAGGGTGGTGAAGGACCCCAGGGACCAGCAGTAGGTGTGATCACAGGTCACCATGTCCCCTTACCTTAGCTTTCGCTGATCACTTGTTTCTTCTCCGTACCTAGTATGACATTAGTTTTCTGTTGTTTCTTTTCTATCTGGTGAGACCTTAATGTTGATATGTTCCATCCACGACTCTTTTTGTCACACTGATCACTGTCCTGAAAATAACAGGGTCACATATATTGTATATATACATTTGCCTCCTGAATAAAAAAATCCACACTACTCTCCTAAATATAAATATGTACTCCACCATTAATATACAATTAGCTACACACCAATCATAATATAAAGTCATAAATAAGCCAGCGCTGTGCCCTCCATTAATTTTAATCTCTGCTACCTAATAAATGTAAATTAATCAGTACCTGTGACTCTACTCCCAATAAATTTTAAGGCTATGTGTACACATTGCATTTTTATTACAGAAAATATGTAGCATTTTATAGTACAAGCAAAGGGAATTAGATTCCTGAAATCCGATGTACTCGCTTATTTTTTTCCCTTGTAGATTTGCAGAAGATTCAAATTTGCAGCTTGTCAATTCGTGCAGCATTTTTGTTGAATATTTAATCAATATTAATGAGTGGGGAAAAATAGGCACCAAAAACGCATGTAAAAAATCCTTAATGTGTTCATATAGCCTTAAGGGGGCTTTACACGCTACGATTTCGCTACAGCGATCTCGATAGGGTCACGGATTTTGTGACGCACATCCGGCCGCTGTAGCGATGTCGTAGCGTGTGACTCCTAGGAGCGATTTTGGATCGTTGCAAAAATGTCCAAAATCGCTCCTCGTTCACATGGGGGTCCGCTGCCAGTTATCACTGCTGTCGCGAAGTTGATCCTCGTCCCTGCGGCAGCACACATCGCTACGTGTGACGCCGCAGGAACGAGGATCATCTCCTTACCTGCCTCTGGCCACAATGCGGAAGGAAGGAGGTGGGCGGGATGTTACGTCCTGCTCATCTCCGCCCCTCCGCTTTCATTGGGCGGCCGCTTAGTGACGTCGCTGTGACAACGAACGGACCGCCCCCTTAGAAAGCAGGTGGTTCACCGGTCACAGCGACGTCGAAGGGCAGGTAAGTACGTGTGACGGGGGTGCGCGATTTTGTGCGCGACGGGCAGCGATATGCCCGTCGCGCACAAACGATGGGGGCGGGTCTCGTGCTAGCGATATCGGGCCAGATATGGTAGCATGTAAAGCCACCCTTATTCCCTGTCCTGTGTTCTCCCCCTACAATTCATTATAAGTCCCTGATAGCTTCATAATGAATTTGAGGGTTAAGGGTGCTTTACACGCTGCAACATCGCTAGCGATAGCTAGCGATAGCACCCGCCCTCGTCGCTCATGCGACATTTGGTGATCGCTGCCGTTGCGAATATTATTGCTACGGCAGCGTCACACGCACATACCTTGTCAGCGATGTCGCTCTGGCCGCCTTACAATCCCTCCTTCAAGTGGGAGGTGCGTTCGGCGTCATAGCGACGTCACTGCGGCGTCACTAAGTGGCCGACCAATAGAAGCGGAGGGGCGGAGATGAGCGGGCGGAAAATCCCGCCCACCTCCTTCCTTCTTTTCCGGTGGACGCAGCTAACGAGATGTTCATCGTTCCTGCGGTGTCACTCATAGCGATGTGTGCTGTCGCAGGAACAACGAACAACATTGTACCTGTGGCAGTAGCGATATTAAGGAAATGAACGACATGTCAACGAGCAACGATTTTTCACGTTTTTGCACTCCTTGATCGTCGCTCATTGGTGTCACACGCTGCGATGTCGCTAATGGCGCAGGATGTGCGTCACTAATGACGTGACCTCGACGATATAAATCGTTAGCGATGTCGCAGCGTGTAAAGCACCCTTAAGAGAATACACTATCCGGGTATAATAATGATTGGGGATGAAGGAGGATGCTACCAGATAATTAGCATCCTCCGCAACTTCTCAATTCTTAACAAGTGTCTGCTAGTGTCTTCGCTCACCCCACTTACCCCCTCCTCTCCCACTCCCAATAATTCTAAGTCACAGATAGCATCATAGTGAATTGGAGGATAGGGAAGATGCAATCAGGGCCATAAAATGAACTGTGGGGTGGGGAAGAAAGCTATCAGGTCCAAATAATGAATTGAGGGGAAGGATGCTATAAGGTCCATATAATTAATTGTTGGGTGGGGAGGACACTATTAAGGCCATATAATGAATTGTGGGCTGGAGAGGACGCTACCAGGGCCATATAATGACTTGTGGGTGGGGAGGATGCTATTATGGCCACATAATGAATTGTATGTTGGGGAAGAAACTATCAAGGTCATTTAATGAATTGTAAGTTGGAAAGGATGCTATCAGTGCCTCATAATGAAATGGGATGTAGGGGGAGGATGTTAAGAAGGCCATATAACAAATTATAGGGAGGGCGGACTGATGTCAGGGTTATAAAATGAATTTTGGGCTTGGGAGGATGCTATAAGGGCCATTTAATGAATTTTGTGGTGGGGAAGAAGTTAAAAGGGCAATATAATGAACTAAGAGTGGGAGGATACTATCAGTGACATTGTCACGTCCCTACCGGAGCCCACTCCTGCGACTTCTGCTCCAATCACCAGATGACGCCGTGTTCCCACCATGGATAGTGCTGGTGATGGGAGAGGAGTCGGTGCCCGTGGCTCTGCGGAGCACAGGCTCTGCTCATCCACTAGGCTGGGTTTCCCTGGAACCTGCAGTACCACTGGCTGACTGTAGGTGGCGTGTGTGTCTTCCAGCTGAAGTTGCCAACATTCACCTGCAGCCAATGGGAAGACACGACACCCTTCTTATTCCCCCTCCTGTCACATGACCACTGCCAGAAATAGTTCTGTACTCCTGGCTCATGTGCTGTTTGTATGTTTATTCCTGTGCGCTGACCTTTGCTTGTTTTTTGACTACCCTCCTGCCTGTCGTTTTTGTACCTTGCTGCCAGTTCCGGATTTGACCTCTGCATTGTCTCCTCACTACGCCCTTGCCTGCCGATTCGGTTCCTGTTTTGCCTCTCCTGGTTTTTGACCCAGCCTGACGACCACGGACTACAACCTACAACAGGTAGTGATCTCTGGAGCTCTGTGTAATTCCAAATCCCTGTATAGGGGGTTAAAGGGTTGCAGAGTTCTTGGGGTCCTGCTTTGTGAGCGGCCTTGCTCTAGACTCCCCTTTCAGCCAGTCTGGGTCTGTGGCTCCAATCAGGCATTACAGACATATAATAACATGTGAGCTGGGGAGGACACTCTAAAAGCTATATAATGAATTGTGAGGTCAGGTGGATGATATCAGGGTCATAAAATGAATTGTGGTATGGGGTCACTGTGAAAGCCATATAATAATTTCTGGGGTGGGGAAGGATACTATGAGGGCCATATAGTGAATTGTTGGTTGGGGAGGATGCTATCAGGGCCATACAGTAAATTCTGGTGTAGAGGGGACACTATCAGGTCTGCATCATGAATTGTGGGGAGGAGGGAACACTATAAGGGCCATAAAATGAACTCTTGGGTCGGAAGTACACTATCAGAACTGTGTAATGAATTTTGGTGTGGGGAGGATGCTATCAGGGCTATATAATGAACAGCAGGGTGGGAAGCAGACTATGAGGGCCATATAATGAATTGTGAAGTGGGAGTGGAAGCTATAAGAGCCATATAATGAATTGGGGTGGGTAGCACACTATCAGGACCATATAATAAAATGTAGGGTAGGAAAGGATGCTGTGTAGCTGTTCTGCTCTGACCCAAAGTCAGATTACGGGATCACCAGTGAGATCCAAATTGAATTAGGCCTCTTAGATAACAAGCGCTTGGAGAAAGGAAATGTACACTTGTGAGCAAAATCAGTTTCTGTTTATTTACCTGTGAATGCATAACATAACATTTACAAACCATTGTAACACTGCATGAAATGTTTCAATTGGAGGTTCACCAGTTGCCCCTCATGCGTCAAATATAGCCTAGAAGTCACGAAGATTCAGAGACTTAAGGGGGCTTTACACGGTAGCGATATCGCAAGCAATTTCTAGCAATAGCAAGCGTGTAAGTACCCACCCCCGTCGCGTATGCGATTGTTTGTGATCGCTGCCGTAGCGAACATTATCGCTACGCAGCGTCACACATACTTACCTGGTCGGCGGCGTCGCTGTGACTGCCGAACAATCCCTCCTTCAAGGGGGAGGGACGTTCGGCATCACAGAGACGTCACCGCAACGTCACTAAGCGGCCGGCCAATGAAAGCGGAGAGGCGGAGCTGAGCGTGATGTAAACATCCCGCCCACCTCTTCCTTCTGCATTGCGGCCGGCGGCAGGTAAGGAGACGGTCCTCGCTCATGAGGTGTCACACATAGCGATGTGTGCTGCCGCATGAGCGATGAACCACAACGCTAAACAACCCTTACCGATTTTTGAGTTTGGGACGACCTCTCCATCGTGAACGATTTTCACCATTTTTGAGGTCGCCTAAGGTCGCTGGTAAGTATTG
Organism: Anomaloglossus baeobatrachus; assembly: GCF_048569485.1. Classification (NCBI taxonomy): domain Eukaryota; kingdom Metazoa; phylum Chordata; class Amphibia; order Anura; family Aromobatidae; genus Anomaloglossus; species Anomaloglossus baeobatrachus. The sequence goes on from NC_134355.1 coordinate 363,645,536, forward strand.
CACGCTGCGATATTGTTAATGACGCCGGATGTGCGTCACTAACAATGTGACCCCGACGATAAAACATTAACGATATTGTAGCGTGTAAAGCCCCCTTTAGAGACAGGCATATGAGATAAGAAAATATTTAAACATAAAATAAAACCTTGAATATGAGACTATGAGACTGGTATATACTAAACAAAATGTACTAAAATGTACTAAATGTACTAATAAAGTATTAAAAATATAGAAATGTAGAAAACTATTAACCATTCTATGCGAGTATCAATGCTATGACAGCCAACAACTCCTCTGCCCCCACCCAATTCATTACAAGTCTCTACTAGTTTCTTCGCTCATCCGCCTTACCCCTTCTGTTCCACTCCCTAAGTCCCTGATAGCGTCATAACGAATTGAAGGACAGACAAGAGAAACTGCAATCAGGGTCATAAAATTAACTGTGGGGTGGGGTAGGAAGCTATCAGGTTCAAACAAATTGGAGATGGGAGGACACTGTCAGAGCCCTATAATGAATTGTGGGGTGGGGAAGATGATATGAAGGCCATATAATGACCTGTGGGGTTGGGAGGATGCTATCAGCACTATATAATAAATTATGGGGTGCGGAGGATGCTATATAGAACATTTAATGAATTTAAGGGTGGAGAGGATGCTTTCAGGGAACTATAATTATTTATGGGGGGAGGAGGATCCTACAAGGGCCATATAATTAATCCTGGGGTGGAGAGGACACTAAAGGTCCAGTCACACTAAGCAACTTACCAGCGATCCCAACAACGATAGGGATCGCTGGTAAGTTGCTAGGAGGTTGCTGGTGAGATGTCACACTGCGACGCTCCAGCGATCCCACCAGCAACCTGACCTGGCAGGGATCGCTGGAGCGTGGCTACACGAGTTGCTGGTGAGCTCACCAGCAACCAGTGACCAGCCCCCAGTCTCCTAGTTACAGCACACATCAGGTTAATTAACCCGATGTGTGCTGCAGCTAAATGTGCACAGAGCAGGGAGCAGCGCACAATGCTTAGCGCTGGCTCCTTGCTCTCCTAGTTACAGCACACATCGGGTTAATTGCCTGATGTGTGCTGCAGCTAAATGTGCACAGAGCAGGGAGCAGCGCACACTGCTTAGTGCTGGCTCCTTGCTCTCCTAGCTAGAGCACACATCGGGTTAATTACCTGATGTGTGCTGCAGCTACATGTGCACAGAGCTGGAGCCGGCAGCACAGGCAGTGAGAGCGGAGGGAGGAGGCTGGTATCAAAGGTAAATATCGGGTAACCAAGGACAGGGCTTCTTGGTTACCCGATGTTTACATTAGTTACCAGCCTCAGCAGAAGCTGGCTCCCTGCTCACTGCACATTAGTTGTTGCTGTCTCGCTGTCACACACAGCGATCTGTGCTTCACAGCAGGACAGCAACAACTAAAAAATGGCCCAGGACATTCAGCAACAACCAACGACCTCACAGCAGGGGCCAGGTTGTTGCTGGATGTCACACACAGCAACATCGCTAGCAACGTCACAAAAGTTGTTCGTTACCAGCGATGTTGCTAGCGATGTTGCTTAGTGTGACGGGGCCTTAACAGGCCTGTGTAATCAATTGTGGGGTGGGGAGGATGCTCTCTAAGGCCATATAATGAACAGTAGGGAGGGATAGCAGGCTTTTAGGGCCATATAATGAATTGTGGTGTTGGGTAAGATACTATGAGGACCATGTGACAAATTGGGGGTGTGGAGGATGCTATCAGGGCCACATAATGAATGTGGGGTATAGGAGGATGCTATGAGGGCCATAAAATTAATTATTTGTTGGGGACACTATCAGAGCCATAGAATGAATTTTGGGGTGGGGAGGACACTATGAAGACTATAAAATGGATTGTGGGGTGGAAAAAAAAATGCTATCAGGGCTACAATATGAATTGTGGGGTTGGAATGATGCTATCAAAGCCATATAATGAATTAGAAGGTGGGGAGGGTGCTTTAAGAGCCATTTAATGAATTTAAGGGTGGGGGGGACTCTTTCAGGGCCATATAATTAATTATGGGATGAGGAGGATGCTTTAAGGGCCATATAATGAATGAAGGGGTGGGGAGGACACTAACAGGGCTGTATAATAAATTTTGGGGTGGGAGAATGCTCACTAAGGTCATATAATGAGCAGTGGGGTGGTGGAGCATGCTTTGAGAGCCATGTATTAAATTGTTCGGTGGGGGAAAATGCTATGAGGGCCATGTTATAAATTGGGGGTGGGGAGGACACTATCAGGGTCATATAATGAAATGTAGGATGTGGCAGGACACTATCATGGCCATATAGTTAATTAGTTAATTGTGTGAGGGGAAACACTATCAGGATCATATAAATAATTTTGGGGTGGTCGGGACATTGTGATGGCCATACGGTTGGGTTCAGAAATCTTTGGACAGTGACACAAATTTTGGCATTTTACCTGTTTACCAAAATATTTTCAATATACAGTTATATAATCAATATGTGTTTTTAAGTGCATATTCTCTTTATTTTGAGGGAATTCACATCCTAATTGGAGTAAAGGTTTAGGAATTACAGCTCTTTAACATGTAGGTGCCTCTTTTTAAAGGGACCAAAAGTAATTGTACAATTATCTCAAAAGCTTTTTAATGGGCTGCTTGGGCTATTCCATCATTAATCCATCATTAATAAAACAGTTAAATGGTCTGAAGCTGATTCCAGAAGTGACATTTGCATTTGGAAGATGTTGTAAACCCACAACATGCAGTTAATAGAATTCTCAATGGAGTTAAAACAGAACATCATTTGGCTGAAAAAAAATAGAAGAAATCCATCAGAGAGGTAGCAAAAATGTTAGGGGTGGCCAAATCCATAGTTTGGTATATTTTGAAAAAAAAGAGCACACTGGAGAGTATGGGAATTCAAAGAGACCTGTATGTCCAAGGAAGACAATAGTGGTGGATGATCACAGAATCCTTTCCTTAGCGAAGGAAAACCCCTTCACAACATCCACCCAAGTGAAAAACACTCTCAAGGAAGTAGGTGCTTTAGTATCTAAGTCTACCATAAAGAGAAGACTTCCCGAATACAAATACAGAGGGTTCACCACAAAGTGCAAACCATTAATCAGACTTAAAAATAGAAAGGCCCTAATTATTAATTATTATTATTTTTTATTATTATAGCGCCATTTATTCCATGGCGCTTTACAAGTGAAAGAGAGTATATGTGCAACAATCATTAACAATACAAAATAGACTGGTATAGGAGAAGAGAGGACCCTGCCCGTGAGGGCTCACAGTCTACAGGGAATGGGTTATGGTACAATAGGTGAGGACAGAGCTGGTTGCGAGGTGGTGTACTGGACTGAGGGCTATTGTAGGTTGTAGGCTTGTTGGAAGAGGTGGGTCTTGAGGTTCCTCTTGAAGCTTTCCACGGTAGGGGAGAGTCTGATATGCTGAAGTAGAGCGTTCCAGAGTATGGGTGAGGCATGGGAGAAATCTTGTACGCGATTGTGGGAAGAGGAGATAAGAAAGGAGTAGAGAAGGAGATCTTGTAAGGATCTGAGGTTGCGTGCAGGTAGGTACCGGGAGACTAGGCCACAGATGTAGGGAGGAGACAGGTTGTGGATGACTTTGTATGTCATGGTTAATGTTTTGAATTGGAGTCGTTAAGCGATGGGAAGCCAGTGAAGGGATTGGCAGAGTGTCGAGGCTGGGGAATAGCGAGGGGAGAGGTGGATTAAGCGGGCTGCAGAGTTTAGGATAGATTGGAGGGGTGCAAAAGTGTTGGTAGGGAGGCCAGAGTGCAGAAGGTTGCAGTAGTCGAGGCGGGAGATGATGAGGGCATGCACTAATGTGTTTGCTGATTCTTGGTTAAGGAAAGCACGGTTCCGGGAGATATTTTTGTAGTCTGCATGAGGTGAAGAGGGCTTGGATGTGTGGCTTGAAGGATAGAGCAGAGTCGAGGGTTACTCCAAGGCAACAAGCTTGTGAGACTGGGGAGAGTGAGCAACCATCAAGTTTGATGGAAAGGCTTGTTGGAGGAGATGAGTGAGGAGGAGGAAAGACAATGAACTCTGTTTTGTCCATGTTAAGTTTTAGGAATCACGCAGAGAAGAAGGATTAAATAGCAGACAGACATTGTGGAATTTTGGTTAGTAGAGAGGTAATGTCAGGTCCAGAGAGGTAGATCTGTGAGTCATCGGCATAGAGATGATACTAAAAGCCGTGGGACTCTATCAGCTGTCCCAGGCCGAAGGTGTAGATGGAGAACAGCAGGGGTCCAAGAACTGAGCCTTGGGGGACACCGACAGATAGGGGGCGAAATGAGGAAGTGGTGTGAGAATGGGAGACGCTGAAAGTTCGGTTGGTTAGGTATGAGGAGATCCAAGATGGGGCCAAGTCTGTGATGCCCAGAGATGAGAGAATCTGTAGTAGGAGGGAATAGTCTACAGAGGACAGGTCCAGGAGGAGGAGGATAGAGTAGTGTCGCTTGGCTTTGGCGGTTAGTAGATCATTGGTGACTTTGGTTAGGGCAGTTTCAGTAGAGTGATGTGGTCGGAAGCCAGATTGTAGCTGGTCAAAAAACATCTAAAGAAGCCAGGCCAGCTCTGGAAAAGCATTGTATGGACAGATGAAACTAAGATCAACCTCTACTAGAATGATGAAAAGTAAAACGTAGGCAGAAGGTTTGGAACAGCTCATGATCCAAAGTACAGCACATCCTCTGTAAAACATGGTGCAGGCATTGTGATGGCATGGGCATGCATGGCTTCCTATGGCACTGGGTTACTAGTGTTTATTGATGATGTGACTGAAGACAGAAGAAGGCGGATGAATTCTGAACTGTACGGGGTTATACTTTCTGCTCAGATTCAACCAAATGCAGCAAGGTTGATTGGATGGAACTTCACAGTAAAGATGGTCAATGACCCAAAAAAAACTGGGAAATCAACCCAAGAGTTTTTTTAAGACAAAGAAGTGGAATATTCTTCAATGGCCAAGTCAACCAGCAGCTTTGAACCCCATCAAGCATGTATTTCACATACTTATCACTTAAGAATGAAAGACCCACAAACAAGCAACAACTGAAGTCAGCTGAAGTAAAGGCCCGGCAAAGCATCACAAGGGAGGAAATATAGCATTTGGTGACGTCCATGGCTTTCAGACTTCAGGCAGTCATTGCTTCTAAAGGATTCACTATGAAGAATTAAAAATGAACATTTTATCTTTGGTAAAGTAAATTTGTTCAATTACTTCTGAAAGCCTGAAATGTGGAAACAATGCAGAAAAATGGTTGCAATCCTAAACATCTCACAGGATATTTTTGTTCAATCCCTTCAATTAAACCTGAAAGTCTACACTTTGTTTCATTTTAAGCCAAAAATAGCGGCATGCAGAGACCAAATCATGAACATTCAGTCACTGTCCAAATATTTCTGGACCTAACTGTGTAATGAATTTTTCCAGTATAAGAGGAAACTGGAGAACTTGCCCCCCCCCCATACAAGTAAGACTAATTATGGCCAGCCTCGTTAATATTGACGAGTCGGCTGACAGTGTGATGTGTATGGGGGCTCCTGATAGATCATTTTTGGAGAGCATTGAGATGAAGCATTTCTAATTTTGAACTGCCGATTCTTTTGATTTGTAAGATATAAGCTGTCGCCAGACTTGTAGGGCAGCTGCTCTCTCATATAGAATGCTGGAGCACTCAGCAAAATGAGTGCTCCTTTAAATGAGAGAAAGTGATGAAATTGATTCCAACCAAATGATTCGCTGAACCATTGCAATTTAAATGTATTTACTTACGCAATATCTTGTTTTTCGTGTTCTACCCACTTATTTCAGTGTGTTCACTATCGGGTTTCCACATTGTATTTATGTACTGGAATTGGACAATTTTTATGTTAATTTCTCTTATTTTCTGTATATATTTTATACCAGTTCCTATCGATGAAGGTCGATATTGTGACCGAAACATTTAATTGATCATTGAACTGCTGGCTGTTGATAATAAAAATCACCGTTTAGCATAATTTTGGAGTGCCTAGCTTAATTATATTAAATGAATTTTGGCATGTCGAGAATGCTATCAGGGCCATATAATCAATTATGAGGGAGGACTTTGCATCCTCCCCCACTACCCAATTTATTTGAAACGCATATCTAAAGTGCTTTTTATTATAGAGCCATGAAGTCCCTCTTTCGCCCCTTACTCCGTTCCCAAATGTCCTTCTCCCCCTCTTTATTGGCCTTTCCTAACTGTATTTAAAATAAATTTTATTCACTCACCTCGCCATATGTTCTCCCGCAGCATCGCTTCTTTATTTTCTTACCGAGAACTTTCTAAATGACAAAGGCTTGCTGACATCATCAAGCCGCGCATGTCAAACAGAAACAGATTCCTGAGGCTACACTGTGCAGCAGAGCTGCAAGATCGCTCTACAATTTAAATTGCTTTTGGTCGAACAATGGTTCAGCGAATCATTTGGCTGGAAGCAATTTCATCACTTTCTCTCATTTAAAGGAGCACTCATTTTGCTGAGTGCTCCTGCATTCTATATGAGAGAGCAGCTGCCCTACAAGTCTGGCGACAGCATATATCTTAAAAATCAAAAGAATCGGCAGTTCAAAATTAGAAATGCCTCATCTTAATGTTCTCCAAAAATCATCTATCAGGGGCCCCCATACACATCAAACTGTCAGCCGGCTCATCAATATTAAAGAGGCTGGCCAACATTAGTCTTACTTGTATGGGGGAGGACGTTCTCCAGTTTCCTCCTATACTGGAAAAACATACAGATAGCTTGATTAGCTTCCTTCAAAAAAGACCCAATTTGTGTATGTAAGAGGTAGGGAAATTAGATTAGGCCAGTGACTGCAATCTTTGCATATTTGTACAACACTGTTGGAAATAGCAGGAAAAGTGTAGATACTGTAGACTGCATTACAACAATGACCACTATCCAGAGATAAAGGACTAAACCAACAATATCCATGTGCCACATTTCTATATAAACCAAGCCATGGAGGGAATGATGATCCACCAATCATGGCTGGAACAATAACTACTCCACAACAAAATGCATTTTGTGTATAAAGAGGAAACAGTGGAGTTTTTAGGCTTAAAATCGCAATGCTTATTTAGCAAATTAAAGAACAATATATGATAAGCATACACAAAATACACAAGTCAATGAAAGGATGACTTCATCAGTACAATGCTGTCCTAACACATGCACCCCAAGTGTGTAAATATAAAACAGTACACCAGAGAGGGTCTCAAAGTCCCTTTCCCAAAAATACCCACTTTCTATCTGCTCCTGAAAGTCCACAAAGACCTCTGACTCACTGACTCTGGTCAGAAAAAGGAAACCCTTTCTCCTTTCAGAGGATTCCTTCCAGACGTGTCACAATCTCCACAAACTGTCCTGGTCAGGAGCAGCTTACCCTCGCTCTATCAGAGGTTCCTTCCAGAGGCATCACAGCCTTACCCCACTAATCATGTGCCAAAGAAAGAGACACCATTATAACATATGGAACACACCCACGGGTGGAGGTATTTGAATAGGCAAACATACCATAATGAATCTCATAGTACTACAGGACAGGTATCAGGGGGAGAGTAACCCCATGAATAAGCATTCAACCTAAGCATGCGAAACACGCCTCTGGGTCCTGTGGGGTTCTATCTTTAAGCTCATTCTGCACAATACACTTTTTGGTATAGCTCATTTTATTGTATGCAATATCTTGTACATGTCCACCACCATTGTACTTTAAGCATGACCATTATGTCTCTGATATGCATATGCAAATGTTTCTATAGCTAGTGGGGTGTACTATTATATATTTATACACCTGAGATGCGTGTGTTAGGACAACATTATACTGATCCAGTCATCCTTTCTCTGATTTGTGAATTCTGTATATGGTTAACATATATTTTTCTTTATTTTCTAAATAAACACTGCAATTTTTAAGCCTAAAAACGCCATTTCCTCCTTATACATCCTTATACACAAGATACAGGATTAACTGTTCAGAAAATTATAGAAATAAACATTTTGTAAAAGTTTTCTCTTTTTTAATAATGACTTAGTTTAAAAAGAAACTCTAAAGTAAACAGCAAATACATATTAATGATAGTAATCATTAATTATATGTGTGCAATACACAGCATTCAATTCTTTAAAAAGTAATTGCTTCTACCTTATCACTATTTTACGGAAAACCAATTACCTGTTTTTGTTATAAATATGTAATTGCATTTTGGGGAAGCTGTAAGTTTCTCCGAATGACATTCTTTTGGCCTTCTTTCATGATTATATCACTATAAAATAGTATCTATGGTGCTTGATTGGATAGGTTAGGTAGAGAAATGAAATCATTTATTTCTACAAGGTGTATTGTTCTTTTTTCTTTACATTTTTTTTACTATTCTTTTACGATAGATAAATATTATCTAGTTTTATAGTGCCATTTAATTTGAGACATACCCTCTGTCTGATTACAGCCACTGTATTTCTCGTTTCCAACATTGTTTACTGGTGTGTTATGTTTGTAGTCTTATGGTGTGATGTGGAGGCTAACGATGGGATTATCACAAAGGAATATCATGGATTTATAGATATATTGTAACCAACAACTTAATGATATTAAAACCATATTCCTAAGTAAGCAACAGTTGTTTTAACAATGTGCAATATGGAAAATGCTCCCAAGACCAGCAATTGTCTGGTTTTGTCTTAAACTAATTTGGCGAACCACTTAGAGTATTTACTGAACTCGTAGAAAGTTAAACAACATGTGTAGCCCATGTGCACAGAATCCACAACATTCTTAATCCCCCATACTCATTAAACTAATGTGAACTGCATCAACTGCTTTGGTCAACTCTCTGTGTATGTGTGTGCCGGCCAATTGATTGTCGATGGAAATGACAATTCGGTATGTCATGTCTGATTATGGACTGCCTATTTCTTTGTGCTCTCGGAGACAAACTACCGACAGAGATGTCTTTTGGCATCTTTGTCCTAAGGAACACAGGAATCCTTGGTCAAATGAGAGCTCATATGTAGAGGAGAGATGGTCGATATGGCTGTCAACTATATGATCAGACATCTAATGTGCATGAGTGCTTTTAGATGTGTTGTAAGAAAAATATTAACCTCCTACTTGGTATGATTGACATAGTTTTAGTGATAATACTGCACTATTCCCTTGCACACACGCAGTCTCTCTTTTCTGTCAAGGAACTCATATGTCACATGTGCTTTATCGTTTGCTTATGCTTAATGTTGACCCTTCACAAGAGCCTGTACTGCTTTTCCATATGATAATATAAACTTCTGTTCATCCCAGCCTCTGTATCAATGGCTGTATTGTCACTCTGGAGATGCACTCTAGTGCCACCTACTGGAAGTAGCAATCCTAAAAGTCAAAAGTGTCTCTTTAATAAGCCTTTTCATATGACCTAGGAATTATGCCAGATCAGAACCTCAATTTTCAGACACAGTGTTTTGGGATAATTGTCCCTTGTCAGTACAAAGTATGAGGTCTGATCTGGCTTTATGAGAAGCTAAAAAGGGTTCTAAGGGGAGAATTTTTCTCCTTGCAGAGACTGACTGACAGCCAGATTGGTTTGTCAGTCTCCGCAAGGAGAAAAGTTTGGTACTTCACACACAGCGAGATCGCTACTGAGATCGCTGCTGAGTCACGGTTTTTGTGATGCAGCAGTAACCTCATTAGCGATCTCGCTGTGTGTGACACTGAGCAGCGATCTGGCCCCTGCTGTGAGATCGCTGCTTGTTACACACAGCCCTGGTTCGCTTTTTTATTGTTGCTCTCCCACTGATAAGCACACATCGCTGTGTGTGACAGCGAGAGAGCAAAAATCCTGAATGTGCAGGGAGCAGGAGCCGGCGTCTGACAGCCTGCGGTAAGCTGTAACCAAGGTAAACATCGGGTAACCAAGGTGGTTACACGATATTTACCTTCGTTACCAGCCTCCGCAGATCTCACGCTGCCAGTGCCGGCTCCTGCTCCCTGCACGCGCTAAGCTAAGCGGTGTGCGCTGGTAACTAAGGTAAACATCGGGTAACCATACCCGATGTTTACCTTAGTTACCAGTGTCCGCAGCTTCCAGACGCCGGCTCCGTGCAAGCGCAGCATCGCTTGCACGTCACTGCTGGCTGGGGGCTGGTCACTGGTCGCTGGTGAGATCTGCCTGTTTGATAGCTCACCAGCGACCATGCAGCGACGCAGCAGCGATCCTGACCAGGTCAGATCGCTGGTGGGATCGCTGCTGCGTCGCTAAAGTGTGACGATACCCTTAGGCTATGTGCGCACGTTGCGTAAATACATGCAGTTATGCTGCGCTTTGTAGCGCAGCGTAAGGCTATGTGCGCACGTTGCGTAAATACATGCAGTTACGCTGCGCTTTGTAGCGCAGCGTAACTGCATGTGTCCTGCGTCCCCTGCACAGTCTATGGAGATTGTGCAGGAGCCGTGTGCACGTGGCGTTTTAGAGCGCAGCGCTTCGGCTGCTGCCAGAAGCGCACGTTCTAAGATGTGACATGTCACTTCTTCCGTGCGCTTTGCCGGCAGCCCCTGCACTGTCTATGGCAGGAGCGCATGGAATCGGATTTTTTTTTTCCACTACGGACATTTTCTGCAGCGATTTGAAGCGCACGTGTGCTCTTCAGATCGCTGCAGAAAATTCTGCAGTGACTGTACGCAACGTGCGCACATAGCCTTAGGGGTGCTTCACACATAGCGACAGCGACAACGACGTCGCTGTTACGTCACCATTTTCTGTGACGTAACAGCGACCTTATAAGTCGCTGTTATGATCGCTGCTTAGCTGTCAAACACAGCGACGCAGCAGCGATCATAACATCGCTACATGTGCAGAGAGCAGGGAGCCGCGCACACTGCTTAGCGCTGGCTCCTTGCTCTCCTAGCTACAGTACACATCGGGTTAATTAACCCGATGTGTACTGCAGCTACATGTGCAGAGAGCCGGAGCCGGCAGCACAGGCAGCGTGAGAGCTGTGGAGGCTGGTAACTAAGGTAAATATCGGGTAACCACCTTGGTTACCCGATGTTTACCCTGGTTACAGCTTACCGCAGCTGCCAGATGCCGGCTCCTGCTCCCTGCTCGCTTCATTTTGTCGCTCTCTCGCTGTCACACACAGCGATCTGTGTGTCACAGCGGGAGAGCGCCTTTGAAGAAAACAAACCAGGGCTGTGTGTAACAAGCAGCGATCTCGCAGCAGGGGCCAGATCGCTGCTCAGTGTCACACACAGCGAGATCGCTAATGAGGTCACTGTTGCGTCACCAAAACCGTGCCGTAGCAGCGATTTCGGTAGCGATCTCGCTATGTGTGAAGCACCCCTTAGACCACACTTATCCTATGTCAGGCAATTCTATCATTAGGTAGCCTAACTACAAATGCTTAAAGTGAACCAATCTCCAGGATTATCCTATATAAACGTAAGGAACAATGCTCCTGATGTCTTCCCAATTACTATTCAGAAGGAGGCGAGATACTAAAACTTTATTTTGAGCCAAAAATCTACCTGGACTCAACCACAACAAAGAAAATAGAATAAGAAACAAAACACATGATAGAAATCACTATACTGAATGAACCTGATCTTACAATTCCTTATACAGTTTTAGATAAATTATTGTTAAAACACCTTAATAGGTTGAGCTCCTTGAAACAATAGATATACCCTGTGAGCTTTTCCTCATTTTTTCACGTTACAGCCACAATCTAAATATATTTTATTAGGATTTAATGTGACACACCAACTCTAAGTAGAAAGTATTTCTGAAATGTAAAGGCAATGGTTTTCTAAATATTTAAAAAATATAAATCTAAAAATTGTGATGTGCATTTATGTTTAGCTCTTTGTAGTCTGATACCCCAAAATTATATCCTGAATAACCAATTACATCCAGATGTGATCTAATTAGGAAATTGAGTCAACCTGTGGGTAATTTATTCTCAGTATAACGACAGTTGTTCTGTAAAGGCCTCAGAGGTTTTATTTTCAGAACATTAGAGATCAAACAGCAATTTAAAAGCCATAGACAACACCAGGCAGGTCAAGGATAAAGTTGAGGAAAAGACTAAAGGTTCAGTTACAAAAAAAAATAGCCCAAGCTCTGAACATCTTACCAAGCACTGTTTAATCCATCATCTAAAAATGGAAAGTGTATGGCATAACTGCAAACCTACCAAGGCATGGCTGTCCACCTAAACTGACATCTCAAGCATGGTGAGCACTGAGTAGAAAAGCTTTCAAGAGGACCATAGTTACTCTGGAAAAGCTGCAGAGATCCACAACTCAGGTGGAAGAATCTGTCCACAGGATAACTATTAGTTGTATACTCTTCAAATCTGGCCTTTATTGAAGAGTAGCAAGAAGAAATATATGTCAAAGCAAGTCCTACGAAGTCTGTCTTTAGTTTGCAAAAAGTTGTGTAGGTGACAAAGCTAACAAGTGGAAGAAGGTGCTTTGGTCAGATGAGACCAAAGTAGAACTTTCTGGGCTAAATCAAAAAAGCTATGTGTGGTGGAAAACTAATACTGCACATCATCCTGAAAACACCATCCCCCTTGTCAAATATAGTGAGGGCAATATCATGCTGTGGGATTGCTTTTCTTCAGCAGGGACAGGTAAGCTAATCAGAATTGATGGGAAAATGGATGGAGCTAAATACAGGGCAATCCTTAAGGAAAAACTGTTGGAGGATGCAAAAGACTTTATACTGGGGCATAGGTTTATCTGGCAGAAGGACAATAACTCTAAACATACTGCTTGAGCTACAATGGATTTGTTTAAGTTAAAGCATATCCATGTGTTTAAAGGACCCAGTCAAAGTACAGACTGAAATCCCCTTGAGAATCTATTTAAGTGTTGAAAATTACTGTACACAGACGCTCTCCATGCAGGGCGGCGGTGGAGTGGAGTCACGGGAGTTTAGCACCATCACTGTCGCCGAATTTCCTGCAGCGGCGGCACCAGTGGAGCGATGCTGTCATTGCTGTGGGCCCGTAGCTTGGGTGTCATGGTGGCGCAAGGAGGGCGCCATGGATTTCACGGCAAATGGCTGCGAAAGCAGCCGCCATGGATCCCCCAGCAAATGACTGCAGAGTTAGGTGCCATAGCTCTCAGAGCTGAGATGTCTATTTGTGCCTTTGCTGCCTCTGACATGATGAACTTAAGGAAAATAGCTGCGGGGGTGGCGCAGATTGAGAACTCAGAAAGCCGAGCTCTCTATCTGCCCATGTGCCGCCTCTGCAGCCATTTTCCTGCAGTCCATGGCGCCATTTCTTTTAAGTCTGCACTGCTGACAGCTACAGGATGTCCCCTCCCTCACCATTCGCAGCCCAGTGCCTGCAGCACCCAGTCTCCAGCACTGAGTCCGCAGCGCCCAGCCCGTAGCACAGAGCAGCGCACAGCCCAAAGCACAGAGCAGCATTGATCCTGCCTCTTGTTACCATTTTTCATCCTTCTTACCCCCCCTAATGCTACATTCCTGGATGTTTTTTCTGCCTCACAGCACTGCCAAGCATCTGGGACACCCGCCACAGCATCATCCTGCTCCACGACTGCCCCTGCCTCCTGTAACCCCCAGTCTACCACCGCTGCCGCCCCAAAGACAAACTTCTTTTTTTTTAACCTTGTTTTCTCTAAATTTGGGGTGCGTCTTATAATCCGGTGCATCTTATAAAACGAACAATACGATAATCATAATGTGTAAACCCACCATGTGACCACAAAAGCAATATGATGTATAACTATGCCATTGCAGTGATTAACACACGTGCAGAAGGCTTATTGTTGGCTTTATTACATTGCTGACATGTGTGTGTAGCATCAGCGACCAGAGCTGAGCTTTAAGCACTGTTGTTTAAGGAGTTGTCTGACATAAACTTAAAAAATGTTTCAACTAATCAGTGCTGTATTCTCATATAAATCATCCCTACATTGTTACTTTTTGTTTTCTGACTTTTGTTCCTCTTGAATTATCACTTTATTCTCTGCAGCTCTTTGTTTACCTTCAGCTCAAGCAAACATGATAACTTCCTGTATTCTTGGTTGCCAAACTTCAGTCAGAGCTGGCCCCTCCCCCTGCCCGCCCTCTGCACACTCATTGGCTGTCAGTTTTTTGCCCAGCACTGACCTCTCAGCATTGGAAATAACAGAGCAGAGATCCTGCTTCTCTCATCTGTGACAGTAATCACCTCACATCTACAATGGTGACACAGAGAGATGTTACATGTTCCTCACCCCTTATAGATAAATGAATACTATGTAATGAAGAATATATATAGCATCTAATAGTAGATATATACGCCATGTATGTATGGTACGTGTGTGTGTATATATTTTATATATGCACACAAACTGTATATCTGAAATAAACACTGGAGAGGCAGAAAAACCTTCTAGAATGGAAACAAAACATTGCCACATGGGAAATAAAATAAGTCCACTGTTTGAACAGTTTGTTGGAATGCTGCCTCTTTTTCTTTATGGAACTGTCCTATAGCTGATTCAGTAGAAAGAACCAAGTGCTTTGCAATTTTTCCCCCAATCCAACACCAAAATGTCCTATAGCTAATAAAGCCAATGCAATAAAAAGTGCCAAGTGCTTTAGAATCTCCCTCCCCCCGTGCTCTCTCTCCCCCTCCCCCACAAACAGCGCTGACAGTGTCCCAGATAGTGAGTGGGCAACCCCTGTTCCTTGCCTCTTATTGAACGGCAGGCCCGGGTGTCTAGCACCAGGATGGTCTCTTTGATTCAGCTGGCATATCCCGTAGCTGGGCACAGAGGGCGGGAGAGAGAGACTACTGAATGTGTAGGAGGGGGTGGAGGAAGTGGAGGGCAGGTACTCAACGCACTATACCTGCCCACTAACTAACCAGCAGGGCGGCAACATGCAGTGGCTGTTTTGCATGTCAACAATGTCTTGCCCCTGTTGACATGACATCACAGGAAGCAGCAAAATCACAGCAAGAGCGGTCACATGACTGCTCTGAGCCGGGGGAGAGGGGCTGACAGCAGGGCAGGTAGGTAGTCACTATCTTCTTTCCTGCCCCAATGTAGCCTAATAGTGAAATAATAAAAAAAGCAAAATAAGCCGGATAACCCCTTTAAGTATTTAAATACTGGTGTCAATCCAGGATTGCCAACCGTACAGAAATTTAAGTACAATCCTTAAAAATCGGGCACTTTTTTTTACCTATCCTTAAAAAATAATTTAAGGCATCTTGCTTTTTTTTGAAGCTGCAGAAACGTGTACAGATTATTTTGACTGCAATTATCATGATTTTACAGTTTACAGTGAATGCAGCTGATGTCATCGTATCAGAAATACGCTCTCTAAACAGGAATCATTTAAAATAATAATAATGATCTATTATGGTTTTCCAATGTGTCTGTAAAAAATATTGTCTGTCCGTGATTTTTTTATTAAGCTGTCCAGAAAAATTAAAAAGGTAGGTTGTCAATCCTCAGTTATTTTCTGAGAATGGTATTCTTAGGAATAGATTCAAAAGATCCATAGTCTTCTATTATATTATATACTATGGTCCCAACCATGAACATTATACCTACATCAGACTCATAGTTATACATATGACTACTCAAAATAACATCCAAGTGGATTCTTGTTATTTCTTAATGCTTTATTAGTAGAAAAAGTAGTTTGAGAAGACGCAGTGCAGATTAGTGTATTTAAACCAATAAAACATTAAGGAAATCACAGGGTACTGTAAAGCCTGCTTTACACGTTACAATTACACATGCAATCTCGTATGCGATCGCACACGCCCCCCATCATATGTGTGGCACGTTCAATTTGTTGCCCGTGTCGCACAAACGATTAAATCCAGTCACACGTACTTACCTTCCATACGACCTCGCTGTGGGCGGCGAACATCCTCTTCCTGTAGTGGGAGGGATGTTCAGCGTCACAGTGACATCACACGGCAGCCGGCCAATAGAAGCGGAGGGGTGGAGATGAGCGGGACGTAAACATCCCGCCCACCTCCTTCTTTCCACATTGCAGGCGGGAAGCAGGTAAGATGTGTTCATCGTTCCCGGGGTGTCACACACAGCGATGCCTTGGGAACATTGAACAACCGGACGTTCAATTTTTAGAATTTGAACGACATGTATGCGATCAACGTTTTTTCGTACAATTGCACGTAGGTTTCACACGCTACAACAAACACTAACGATGCCGGATGTGTTTCACTTACGACGTGACCCTGCCGACACATTGTTAGATTTATTGTAGCGTGCAAATCCCGCTTTACTCAAGGACATAATAATATTTCCATATATCACAGAGCAAAAATAAAGGATGAATCAATTTCAACACATGAATAGGCATAGATTGTCCATAATATTACATGGGAATTATTTAAACATATATACAGAGTGCACTGTCCATACATATATCGTATTGTATCCTATAAAGTGCTGAGTTATAGTGCCTGATTATATTCATTTCATCATATCATGCCATTATATTGCACATACTCCATTTATTGCACTTCTTTTTCGTGACTATGATTATCACCCATATACAGTACAGACCAAAAGTTTGGACACACCTTCTCATTCAAAGAGTTTTCTTTATTTTCATGACTCTGAAAATTGTAGATTCACATTGAAGGCATCAAAACTATGAATTAACACATGTGGAATGAAATACTTAACAGAAAAGTGTGAAACAACTGAAAATATGTTTATATTCTAGGTTCTTCAAAGTAGCCTCCTTTTGCTTTCATTACTGCTTTGAACACTTTTGGCATTCTCTTGATGAGCTTCAAGAGGTAGTCACCGGAAATGGGTTTCACTTCATAGGTGTGCCCTGTCAGGTTTAATAAGTGGGATTTCTAGCCTTATAAATGGGGTTGGGACCATCAGTTGTGTTGTGCAGAAGTCTCGTGGATACACAGCTTACTGCATCAGTCTTACTGAATAGACTGTTAGTATTTGTATTATGGCAAGAAAAAATCAGCTAAGAAAAACAAGCAAGTTTTGATGGACGGCCTGGTCTTGGTAGATTTGCAGTGGTATGAAACTCCTTCCATTTCAATATGATCGCTTGCACAGTGCTCCTTGGGATGTCTAAAGTTTTGGAGATCATTATGTAACCAAATCTAGCTTTAAACTTCTCCACAACAGTATCAAGGACCTGCCTGTTGTGTTCCTTGGTCTTAATGATGCTCTCTGTGCTTTAAACTGAACACTGAGACTATCACAGAGCAGGTGTATGTATACGGAGACTTGATTACACACAGGTAGCTTATATTTATAATCATCAGTCATTTAGGACAACATTGGATCGTTCAGAGATCCTCAATGAACTTCTGGAGTGAGTTTGCTGCACTGAAATTAAAGGGGTTGAATAATATTGCACGCCCCAATTTTCAGTTATTTATTTTTTACAAAAATTTAAAATAAGCAATAAACATCGTTCACCTTCACAATTATGTCCCACTTGTTGTTGATTCTTCACCACAAAATTTAAATTTTTTATCTTTGTGTTCGAAGCCTAAAATGTGGGAAAAGGTTGAAAACTTCAAGGGCACTGAATACTTTCGCAAGGCACTGTGTATGTATATGTATATATATTTGTATATATATATATATATACACACACACAGTATATAGATATATATATATATATATATATATATATATATATATATATATATATATATATATATATATGTACAATTTTGCGAAGGTTCCCTAAGTCAAATACAATCTAGAACTATAAGGGTATTGCATTTAATCCCTCTGAGCCACCGTGGGATGAATTGATCTACTGGAGGAACAATATATGGGGACGTTTACAATCAATAATGTGTTATGATGGGAATATGTGTAATATATATGGGTGAGTGATAATAATAGTCACCAAAAAGAAGTGCAATAATTGGAGTATACGCAATATAACGGTATGATATGATGAAATGAATATAATCAGGCACTATAACTCAGCACTTTGTAGGATACAATAATATATACTGTATGTATGGACAGAGCACTCTGTATATATGTTTAAATAATTCCCATGTAATATTATGGACAATCTATCCCTATGTATGTGTTGAAATCGATTCATCCGCTATTTTTGCTCTGTGATATATGGAAATATTGTTATGTCCTTGAGTTACACTATCCTGTGATTTCCTTAATTTTTTTTGGTTTAAATACACTAATCTGCACTGCGTGTTCTCAAACTACTTTTTCTACTAATAAAGCATTTAGAAATAACACGAATCCACTTGGATGTTATTTTGAATATTCATATGTATAACTATGAGTCTGATGTAGGTATAATTTCTGAGAATGGTGCTTAACCCTTTCCCCAGGAAATTTTCTATTTGATGTCTTCTTCTCCTTTTCTTCCAAGAGCCATAAGTAGAGATGAGTGAACCTGCAAACCTGGGTTTGGCGGGTCTGGCAGGACTTTAAAAAACAAATTTGGTTTGGGACCAGACTTGAACCCAAACATCTGGTTGGATGCCAAACCCCATATAAGTCTATGGGGACCCAAACATTGTGCTTTAAAATGGTGATAGAAGAGCTAGTGATATTAAAGCAGGACAGTTATACTTACCAAGTCTTCTGCGCAGCTCAAATTGTCTCTCCAGAGAGAAAGGAGACAAACTCTAGCGACACCTATTCTGCGCAGCTGTAACACTGTTTCCGGGTCTGCTCATTAATACATATTCACTGCTTCTCCAGCCTACCTTCAGTCTCAGCGCCTGTGATTGGTTGCAGTGAGACTGCGCACACACCATGTGTGACAGCATCTGTAATTGGTTGGAATCAGACACGCTGTCTGTGTCCCCATAGTAGTGTAAAAATAAATTAATTAATTAAAAAAGGTGGAAGTCCACTCATATTGTAGTACCCAGATAAAGCCTACAGCTACAGGCTGTAACCCCCAGCAATGTGCTTATCTTAACTGTGATCTTGGCTGTGTATCAAAATAAGAGGGACCCGATGTGGCTCTTTAAAAAAAAATATTTAAATAATCATTTTAAAAAATGGCATACAGTTGCCCCCAATTTTGATACTCAGCCATGATAAAGCCGACAGCGGCCATACTGTCAAAGAACTGCGATTTTCTGCCAGGAGATGCAGGTCTCATTGAACTTAATGAGTTCACCTGAGGTGAGGTCACTGAGTTCAATGAGGTCATCTGAAGTGAGTTTACCTGTGGTCACAGGTGGGATTCCATGGTAATCTCCATCTGTGACCACAAATAATCTCAGTGACATCACCAGCTCAGTCAGTCTCTGCCTAAAGCAACAGAATGTGATTGTGTTCTGCAATGTGTCCATGCGCTGTGACTTCAGTATGTAGCATGGCCAAGATCGTTGAGGGAACTGGTTTGGGTTATGTCAGACCTGGGTGTTTGTGGTTACTAAATTGGAGGAAGAGTGTGTTTTTTTGTATTTTGTTTCAAATAAAGGATTTTCTTGGTGTTCGTGTTTATTTCTTTTCCTTACAGATTAGTAATGGGGGGTCTGCAGCCTCCCTAATACAGACCTTCCCACTTTAAATATGACCGTCCCCAAGCATAAACTTTAATATGTACAGTACATATATAAAACAGTAATCAAAGCGTTATGCTAATAAAAGTCCACATGAAATCCACATGTATTATAGCCAGAGGCCACAGCTTATGTCACTCCTCTGGTTACCTGACGAGGGAGCACCTTTAAAACAAGCAGTCTCTCATAGGCAACAGTCCTTCTCTGCCATTGGCAGGACAGTTCACACACCTGCTCAAACCATTCTCTAGCGGTCCCTCTCGAGCCTTCCCCCTGTTTTCATTCCTGCCATTTGCCACTCCTCCCTTCCACTACCTTAATTCTATTTTATCTATCGTCTAATCTAAAATCAACTTTCCGCTAAATGGCAGCAGTTGGTACAAACATATACATCTTATAGTATTCAACAGTCTATTAAACATCAAAAAGGGGGGAGCCAGCACTGCTTCAGAATGGCATGTAAACAATTAAAAGTGAAAATTCACATATTATTCCAACTGTACTATATTGCACAATAAGATTTTTAGCAAATAAGTGATACATTTTTTAGACCGCCCTGCCACGTCATGGCAAATCTCGATAGGGGGGTCCTACTCTATATTTAATATTTACATTGTGCCATCCGGCCTCCTAAATTCATTAAAAGCAGAACAATATTGAAGCAGCACAAATATCTGTAACATTTCAGAAACCGCTTCCATGTTTTCAAGGAAAGGCAACTGCGAATGAAGGCAATCCAGGTACCAGCATGTGCAGCGAACGCCATACACACCGGGACAATAACAGAACTGGCCCTCACAGTGCCATACCACGGTCCATGAATGAAGGTGGAACAGGTCCAAGCATAAGGTGCTTAATTAAGAAAGCCTATGGACAAGGGGGAGGTGGTTGAATGTGAACAGTCACCAATATATAATTTTGATAGAAGCAGAAGGAATTTTCAAACCAAACCACGCATGCACGGCATGATGGTAGTCAGCCACCGGACCAGTAAACAACAAAAAGGGGAGAGCCAGCACTGCTTGAGAATGGCATGCAAACAATTAAAAGTGAAAATTCACATATTATTCCAACTGTACTCTAATGCAAAATGAGATTTTTAGCAAATAATTGATAAATTTTTTGAGCTGCCCTGCCATGTCATGGCAAATCTTGATATGGGGTGTAAGGGGCCATTTGCGAACTACGACATCGCAAGCCAATGCTGCGATGCCGAACGCGATAGTCCCCGCCCCCGTCACAGCTGCGATATCATGGTGACAGCTGCCGTGGCGAACATTATCGCTACGGCAGCTTCACATGCACTCACCTGCCCTGCGACGTCGCTCTGGCCGGCGACCTGCCTCCTTCCTAAGGGGGCGGGTCGTGTGGCGTCACAGCGACGTCACATGGCAGGCGGCTAATAGAAGCGGAGGGGCGGAGATGAGCGGGACATAAACATCCTGCCCACCTCTTTCCTTCCGCATTGCAGACGGGACGCAGGTAGGAGATGTTCCTCGCTCCTGCGACTTCATACACAGCGATGTGTGCTGCCGCAGGAACGAGGAACAACATCGTACCGTCGCTGCAGCCAAAATAATGAAAATGACCGACACTACACCGATCATACGATACCGACGCTTTTGCGCTCGGTAATCGTAGTTAAAACGATTTACACACTACGATGTCGAGAGCGACGCCGGAAGTGCGTCACTTTCGATTTGACCCCACCGACATCGCACCTGCGATGTCGTAGTATGCAAAGGGTCCCTAAGAACTTGCCTGCTTGCGTGATGGGGTCACGTCGTTGGCTGCATCTCAGAGGTAGCACAGGAACACAAATCCCTTTAAAAGTCCAACGGCTTATTACAAACAACACCATAAACCGCTCCTCAAAACATAACATAAATACAGACGGATTTCAGGTCTGTTATAGTCTCGGTAGACCCACACAGTTCAGATACACTTTATATGAATGGAGCTTTCTCAGCCTCTACTCAGTCACTTCCAGTCCGTTAACACCATAGAGGTTTCTGTGCCTTTTTTGAGCCGCCCCTGCTTCGATAGGAAGCGGTTTCTGAAATGTTACAGGTATATGTGTTGCTTCAATATGGCTGTACTTTTAATGAATTTAGGAGGCCGTATGTCAAATGTAAATATTAAATATAGAGTAGGACCCCCTATCGAGACATGTTAATGTGCTGCAACCCTTGTTGATTTTGAAGGGAGTTTAGGGACAGCATACGAGGGAAAGACGCTGAGGAATGGGGGCACCACTTACCTTTAGGATGCAAGCAATATAAGTTATATCTCCATAGGCAGGTAGTGGAAATTAAGACTAAGGGGCACTTTGCACACTATGATATCGCAGGTGCAATGTCGGTGGGGTCAAATTGAAAGTGACGCACATCCGACGTCGCAGGCGATATCGTAGTGTGTAAATCCTTTATGATATGATTAACGAGCGCAAAAGCGTCCAAATCGTATCATCAGTGTAGCGTCGGTCATTTCCATAATTTCGGAAGGACTGATGTTATGATGTTGTTCCTCGTTCCTGCGGCAGCACACATCGCTGTGTGTGAAGCCGCAGGAGCGAGGAACATCTCTTACCTGTGTGCTGCGGCTCACGCCGGCTATGCGGAAGGACGTAGGTGGGCGGGATATTTACGTCCCGCTCATCTCCGCCCCTCTGCTTCTATTGGCCGCCTGCCATGTGACGTCGCTATGATGCCGCACAACCCGCCCCCTTAATAAGGAGGCGGGTTGCCGGCCAGAGCGACGTCGCAGGGCAGGTGAGTGCATGTGAAGCTGCCATAGCGATAATGTTCGCTACGGCAGCTATCACAAGATATTGCAGCTGCGACGGGGGCGGGGACTATCGTGCTCGGCATCGCAAGCATTGGCTTGCGATGTCGTAGTGTGCAAAGTGCCCCTAAGGATAATCTAGAATTGCTGTCCTTGATTTAACACTATTAAAGGGAACCAAACATCAGGATTTTCATGTATAATGTGCAGTCAGTGCAGTGCTGGCGCTATCAGGCACATTGTGTACATACCATTAGTGGGCAGCTCGGGTGTTTAGGCAGTGAAATCCAACTTTATGAAGTTTGAAAATTCGTGCACTTTTTGATTGACGTGTGCACCTCTCTCCTAATGTCCGGTCGTGTTATGCACTTGTGTCCCCGCCCCCCCGCCGCCGCCTGTTCCTCCCTCTCTCTGGTTGTTTGCAAATTTCTCTCTTCAGAAACATGGCGCCGGAGTTGGCACCTGCGCATAGCGCTTATCTCCGGCACCATGTTTCTGAAGCCCGCAGTACTTAGTATTTTGCATGAGAGGGCGGCGCATGCACCCTCGCTTCTTCAGATCCCGTTGTGACCGCGGGAGCGTGCGTGGTCACAACAGGACTGCAGAACAGCTGATGGGAGGACGCGATTACCTGCAGCTACGACACCGTGCCAGCACAGCAGCCGCCTAGGACACCGGGATGCCACAGGAAAAAGCCGACAGCAGGATTCTTCTCACTGTCCCGCAGGTATGTTTGGAGGAGGAGGAGGATAATGATGATGGAGGAGGAGAAGGTAATCGCGTCCTCCCATCAGCTGTTCTGCAGTCCTGAAGTGACCACGCGCGCTCCCGCAGTCACAACGGGATCTGAAGAAGTGAGGGCGCATGCGCCGCCCTCTCCTGCAAAATACTAAGTACTGCGGGCTTCAGAAACATGGCACCAAAGATAAGAGCTATGCGCAGGTGCCAACTCCGGCGCCATGTTTCTGAAGAGAGAAATTTGCAAACAACCAGAGAGAGGGAGGAACAGGCGGTGGGGGGGTGGGGATACAAGTGCATAAAACGCCCAGTCATTAGGAGAGAGGTGCACACGTCAATCAAAAAGTGCATGAATTTTCAAACTTTATAAAGTTGTATTTCACTGCCTAAACACCCGAGCTGCCCACTAATGGTATGTAAACACTGTGCCTGATAGTGCCAGTACTGCACTGGCTGCACCTTATACACGAAAATCCTGATGTTTGGTTCCCTTTAACTAATTCTTTGAAGGTCTATTCCTTACAGTATTTATTTATTGAGGTTGTTCCATAGTCCTGGGATTTTTTGTGTGTTAATTGTTCACAGTGTGGGATGCTTTGTAAATTTTAATGAAATTTAATTGCTTTTACGTTTAAAAAATGAATTGAGGTAGCTTCTGGGTAAAAAAAAATCGATGTCTCTCCCATGTTTTGAATCTGTTTTCAATTGTTATTAAGTGCTCACCACACAAATTGCTTGAGGGGCCTTTATTCCAAAATAGGGACACTTGTGGGGGGGTTTCTACTGTTTAGTCATATGAGGGGCTCTGCAAACACTACATGGAGTCCGCTAATGATTTCAAAATTTTGCTTTCAAAAAGTCAAATGGCGCTCCTTCCCTTCCAAGCCCTGCCGTGTCCAAATAGTAGAATTTTACCACATATGAGGTATCAGCGTACTCAGGAGAAATTGTACAATAAATTTTATGGTGCATTTTAGTGAAAATGCAAAATTGTAACATTTTTGTGTAAAAAAGTAAAGTTTTCATTTTTTCCTTCCACATGGTTTTGGTTCCTGTGAAGCACCTAAAGGATTAATAAACTTCTTGGATGTGGTTTTGAGCAGTGTGAGGGGTGCAGTTTTTATAAAGGTGTTACTTTTGGGTATTTTCTGTCTCATAGGTTTGTCAAAGTCATTTCAAATGTGATCTGGTCCCTAAAAGAATGGTTTTGTAAATTTATTTGGAAAAATGAGAAATTGCTGATGAATTTTGAACCCTTCAAACTTCCTAACAAAAAAATTATGTTTCAAAAATTATGCTGATGTAAAGTAGACATGTGAGAAATGTTATTTAGCAATTATTTTGGGTGACATAATTCTCGGATTTATGGGCATAAAATTTCAAAGTTTGAAAATTGCAAAATTTTCGTCAAATTTCCAATACTTTCACAAATAAACACAAAAAATATTGTCATAATTTTACCACTAATATAAAGTATAATATGTCACGAAAAAATAATTTCAGAATCACTGGGATCCGTTGAAGTGTTCCAGAGTTATAACCTGTGAAAGTGATATTGGTCAGAATTGCAAAAAATGGTGTGGTCATTAAGGGGAAAACAATGCTGTGGGATAAAGGGGTTAAATGATGTATTTGCCACTGCTTCTATCACCCCTCTACCCCGGGATCAAAGGAAATCAATGGTTGCCATGGCAACTGGGGGTTCTTCTTAAGATTTCCTTTACTGTCATATAAGTCCTCCTGTTAGTCGTCAGTTTTCAGTCACAAGTTGGGGTTTATTGGAGAATTGCAATTTTGCTATATATTGCAATACTGTGATATTAAACTATATACGGTATGTGATATCACCTTGTTTAAAAATGCCTAATTTAGACCTGACATTTAAAGTTAAAAAATTGGAAAAATACAACCATGTTGTTGTAAAAAAAAGTTATTAATCTTGGCACAAGGGGAGATAAAAATAAAGCACAAAAATAAAAATATCTCTGCTCATTAAATAGTTTAGTTAATTTGTTTTATTTTTTCGCATTCGCTTTGACATACCACGCTCTAGAGGAGCACGAATGGTAAAATTCTAGTAAATATTACAGTAATAACTGTTTTATTTATAAACCTGCAAACAAGTTCCAATTTACTGCCACACTTTTACTGCAGCAATACATATTTGAAAAGGTCTTTAAGATGTTAAAAGTGCAACATCTAAGCTCAATTATAAGTTGATGTACTACTAAGCGACAAATCAATTCAATCATGTCAGAGCTCGGAGTGGGAAATTGACGTATAGTCAAGAAGCTTGACATGATCCATTAAAGTCCCTGTATTGAGCGGATTAGTGAAATGGTGCTTATCCTTCAAAGAGCATGGAACAAACATCAAGGCCTTATAAAAACATCGCTCTGTGTAGTATAATTAATATTTAGTTACAGCAGACGTCTTATATTGGAGTATTTGTCCAATGTTTAGGGCTTTTTCTTCCTATCTTTTGCTAAGCTGTGTGAGCTCTAACATCCTTTCACTATTTAAGGCCTCATTTACACGTCCATGTTACACGTATGTATTGCGTCTGCTTTTTAATGGCTATAACACATGCACGTTAGAACCTATTGTGCTATTCACATGAACGTATTTTTACCCGGACGACGTATTTGTGAAAAACACTTGGAGATATGTCCGTTTTTTACCGGTGTCAAAGATGAAAAGGGCTAAGTCAAGTCAACTGGAGAGTTGGCTTTTTTGCAGATGATTGTTTTGCCTTCAGTTTTGACACAGCAAATATGTCCATGGGAATTGATAGCCCTTCTCCAGCGTTATTCAGAGCTATGGGACATGTGTCGAGGTCTAACATGATTGTATAGTGGTATAGAATGGACCTGGCTGTAATATAGCCGAACAGTTGCATTCTTGGTCAGGTTGTCCTCTCCAATTACACAATGAGCAAAGATCAGTGAGTGTCCCCATGGTTGTACTTTATTTGGGTTGAGCAAATATATATTTTTTTTTAATTCTTCCATTACCTTTTGTTGCTTGCAGGCTATTGACCTACTATTGTACAAACACATTTTAACCCCTTCATGATCTTGGATGTACTAGTATGTTCAAGGTCGTGTCTCTGCCTTTGATCCGGGCTCGTACACCCACATTTTTTCCTGCATACTATTAATTGGTTAAATCCTGTTGTCAATCTGTTACAGCAGGATTTAACATGCGCTGACAGGGAGCTCCTGCTCCTCGCTCCCGTCGGCAATCCGGTGAAAAAAAAAAGTTTTGAAAAATATGAAAAAAACAAACTGGAGAATTATGCTTCATTTTTATCATATACTGAACATGTTAAATAAAAACCCAAAAAACAATTGTGTAATTGCACTTTTTTTGCAATATCAAAGCACTTGGATTTTTTTTTCCCTTTTTCTAGTACACTACACCATGTTCCAAATTATTATGCAAATGATATTTTTCTCTGATGTTCCTAAATGGTTGCTGCAAATGACAGTCAGTCTAATAAAAGTCATCACCGGTTAGAGTAGACATTCAATTTTATTGAAGAAACCTCCCAATGATAACAGTATAATCTTCAAAATTTAAAAAAACTCAAAATGCACTGTTCCAAATTATTAGGCACAGTAGAGTTTCAAAACTCTTTAAATGTTTTAAACAACTGAAAATGCTTTGAGGAATTTGCAGCATTAGGAGGTCACATTCACTGAAATAAAAAGCTATTTAAATCCAAAACATCATAACAGGCCAAGTTACATGTTAATATAGGAACCCTTCTTTGATGTCACCTTCACAATTCTTACATCCATTGAACTTGTGAGTTTTTGGAGAGTTTCTGCTTAAATTTCTTTACATGTCAGAATAGCCTCCCAGAGCTGCTGTTTTGATTTGAACTGCCTTCCACCCTCATAGATATTTTGCTTGATGATACTCCAAAGGTTCTCTAGAGGGTTGAGGTCGGGGGAAGATGATGTGCACACCATAAGTTTATCTCCTTTTATGCCCATAGCAGCCAATGACACAGAGGTATTCTTTGCAGCATGAGAGGGTGCATTGTCATGTATGAAGAGGATTTTGCTCCTGAAGGCACGTTTCTGCTTTTTGTACCATGGAAGAAAGTTGTCAGTCAGAAACTCTATATACTTTGCAGAGGTCATTTTCACACCTTCAGGAACCCTAAAGGGGCCTACCAGATGTCTCCCCATGATTCCGGCCCAAAACATGACTCCTCCACCTCCTTGCTGACGTTGCAGCCTTGTTGGGACATGGTGGCCATCCACAAACCATCCACTATTCCATCCATCTGGACCATACAGGGTTGCTCGACACTAATCAGTAAACAAGACTGTTTGAAAACTAGTCTTCATGTATGTCTGGGCCCACTGCAACCGTTTCTGCTTGTGAGCACTGGTTAGGGGTGGCCGAATAGTAGGTTTATGCACCAGAGCAAGCCTTTGAAGGATCCTACACCTTGAGGTTCGAGGGACTCCAGAGGACCCAGCAGCTTCAAATATCTGTTTTCTGGTTTGTAATGGCTTTTTAGCAGCTGCTCTCTTAATCTGATGGACTTGCCTGGCAGAAACCTTCCTCATTCTGCCTTTATCAGCATAAACACGTATGTGCTCAGAATCAGCCACAAATCTCTTCATAGTACGATGATCATACTTAAGTTTTTGTGAAATGTCTAATGTTTTCATCCCTTGATGCTTTTTGGCAGCAGAGAGATCCTTTTTTTTCCATGTTATATTGTGGAACATCCAGTTTTCCTTTTATTGGGCTCACCTGACAAACTAATTATCACATGTATTTGAGATTGATTTCAGTGATCCAAAGAACCCTGAGACACAATACCATTAAAGAGTTTCATTGAAAAAAATAATCGCTATGGCACTTAAACCCAATTTGCATAATAATTTGGATCATGGTGTATATGGTAAAATTAAAGGGAATCTGTCACTACTTTGACCTTTTTAAACTGCTACTATGGGCATACAGGTTTAAGCTCTGGAGGTGGAGTTATCTTCCAGGCAACATCTGCCCCATAATCAGGAACAGCTCATTTACATAAAGTAATAAAAGATAATATTTCAACAACAAGGCATCTGATATGAGGCAGACAGGTATGACATTTTTCAGCATTCTATAATCTGTATGGCCATATTAACAGTTTAAAAAGATCAAAGTGGTGACAGATTCCCTTTAAGATTTTTATTCTATAGTACAACTCATCCCACAAAAAGCAAATCCTCATATGGCCTTGTTGATGGAAAAAAAAGTTACAGCTGTTAGAAGAAGGGGAGAAAAAAACAAAAAACAAAAATCGCCAGGTGGTGAAGTGGTTGAATACTCATTTACATTAACAAAGGCATGTTGCCACATGTGGATAATTTCCAATCCCAGGATAATATTCTTTAAATGGAATGTGATTTAATATCTGGGCTAGTGGGCAAAAAAAGTGTTAGCCATTCCAATGCAGACAATTGTTTTTTAACTCATGCAGTGAGTATACAGAGGTTATCCACACACTTTTGACACTAAAAGTGTGCTGCCATTACTAATGGGGACAACTATGACTAATGTGTGGATAATGTGTATCAGAGCTCTCATTGTACATAAAGTGGGGAAAATAAGTAGAGTGGAACCTTTGATTACAAGCATAATCCGTTCCAGGCATGTGCTCTTAAACCAAGTTACTCTTATATCAAAGCAAATTTTTCCATAGGAAATAATTGAAATGCAGATAATTCGTTCCACAACCTAAAAATATTTGCTGTATTTAATAATCTTTACTACAATAATACAAAATAATGTACTGTATTCATATCAAATTATTACAGTACATTAATACAAAACACTGTACTGTACAGTACAAAACAAATTAAACTGCACGTTTGCTTACAATAGAATTGTTGGTGTGTGGGAGGCACTGTAGAGAGGAAAAAGGATGTAGAAATATGACAACCTTTATTCTAGTACAATACACAAAAACACACCCCAAATCTATTCTCCACAAAATAAGGGCAGACATAAGCCAAATGTGGAGTAGGAATACTGCACAGGCAATTAGATTACAGTACAAGCAATGTACTGTACTGGTTAGCAGAAAGAAAGTACAGTACTGTGTCGGTACCAGCGGGCTCCAACCCTGTCCCAGTCCACCTCGGATCTGCTGAGCCGTCTTCCCGTCTCCTGCTGACGGAGACCACCGTCTGCCACCTAGCCAAGGCACCAGGGCTCCGACCCTGGCACCGTTCAGCTTGAACTTCTCCTCTGCTGGAGCAACGCCTAGCCCCAGCCTCCACTCTTCTCAACTTGAACTCTCGACTTAAGCTGCTTGTTTTCCCGCACCGGGCTGTCTAGATCCCTAGGTGGGCGTTTCCTAACTGCCTGGTTCTGCCCACTGGTGTGCCTGTCTTGCCCTGAAGGGGGTGACTAGGGTTTCAGGTTGGCTGTATGTGACCCTGTGAGGGATGGTGTTGTGCGGGGGCCTAGTGTGGTGACTACCTGGTTTTGCCAGGGCGTCACACTTCCACAAGTTCCCAGACTGTGAACTGAGAGCAAAAAAGGAAGAACCCCTCTTGCAGACTCCTGCTAATTAAAATTGCCTGAGCCAAATGGGACGAGTGCTGGTCCAAGTGAATAAAAAAAAGAAGGAACAGACCCTGCAATATATGATAGCTGAAGAAAAAGACATGGACCGCAAATTCAAAAATGATCAGTTGATCTAGTGCCACTAGGCAAAAATTTATATAACTAAATATGAGATTCTTAGTTTAACATTCTGATGAGACTGTATGAAGCCCACTGCCACATCATGGCGAACCTCTGAGTAGATTCCTACATTATTGAAGGATTAAAGGGTGTAATCAGTCCTGTTTAACCTAATAGATAACTAAACCATTTAAAAAAATGACGTGAGGTACCACTATTTCTGATATTTTTGATAACAAGCCAAGGTAAAGCAGACAGCTGCAGGCTGATATTATCAGGCTGGGAAGGTCCATGGTTATAGCCTGCAGCCGCTCCAGAATTGGTGCATCACCTTAGATGCGCCAATTCTGGTGCTTTGCCAGCTAGCATCAGGCCCTGGTGTTAGCAATGGAGAGGCATCTATCAGACACACCCCATTACTAGCTCAGTAGGTATAAAGATAATAAAACACATAGAAAAACATTTAAAAAAACACTCTTGCCCTGGTTCACCAATTTATTTATTAAGAAAAAACAAACATCCAGCTATGAAGTAGTCCACCGATTATGACGTATCCCACAAATGAAATCCTGAAAAAATATAAAAATATAGAGGTAAAGAATTAAAAACAAGAGACTGTCCCTTTTCACTAATTTATTATTGAGAAAAATTCTCCCCAGATCCATTGTAGTCCATGACATTCCCACAATGTCTCCTGAATCTGCGATGAGTAGTGATGACATCAGTAATGTTACCGCTCATCACTGCTATCGCGGGTTCACACAGAGGGCAGTGCAAGACCCGCAATATCTGATGAGCGGTGACATCACTGAGTTACTGACAACACCACTGGTGAGACATTCCAGGTCTCACGCAGCCCTCTGTGTGACCTGGTGAGAGCAGTGATGAGTGGTAATGTTACTGATTCTTATGTTTCTTAATTTTCTTCATTGCTCATTACAGTCACTAGGCATTGCAGAGCGCAGCCTGAAAGGGAGTGACCCATGAAGCATCATTCTCAGAATGAGATTTCATAGGTTGTATTACAGAATCTGTGGACATCATGGGAATGCCATGGACGACGTCTGAGCTGTGGAGATTATTTTTAAAAATATACAGGTGAACGAGAAATAGTATCTTGTTTTTATTTCTCTCTTTCTATGTCTTTCATGTTCCCATTTGTGGCCAACTTTGGATTCAGTGATCTACTTCAGATCTTCATGACTTTTTTTTAAATAAATTGATGAACCAGAAGAACAGTCGAGTGGTGTTTTATTTTGCGTGTTTCTTTTCTTCTTTTAGCTTACTGGGTTAGTAATCGGGGTATCTGATAGATACCTCTCTATTACTAACCCCTTGATACTAGCTGACATTACACATATTTCATTCAAAGTAATGACCCATCCCCATAAATTTTGTGCAATTACACCCTTTAGTACTTTCCATGTAATTAAAAAAAAAACATGGGGTTCCCCCTTGCCCAGCTCTTCCTGATTGCCCAGGTGCCGTGGTAATCTGGGTAAAATTTTTTGGGGTTGATATCAGCTGTGTAATGTCAGCTGAAATCAAGCCCAGGGGTTAGTAATAGATAAGTGAGTTCACCGGAGGTCACAGTTGGTACTGTGAAAACCACCATCTTTGTCCTCAGGTGAACTCGCTGCCAGACTGCTTTGCCGCTGTGTCACACAATCCGACAGTCCGGCAATGCGACAGCGAGTTTTCTGGTGGTCACAGTTGGTACCATCATCTGTGACTTCAGATGAACTGACTGACATTATCGCTTGTCACAGCCTGAGGCTCCCACCATTGCCATCAGTGTGTTCTGGAGGCTGCATTGACCGGACCAGTCATGTTTTCAAATGTCACTTAGCACTCCAGATGTAGCAGAGCCGAGGATCGTCATCAGACGTCATTGTGAATAACATTAAACTTGCTTTATCTCTTCTAGTTTGCAAAAAAAAGCATGGATCCCAGGCCATTTTTTTAAATATTTCTTTTTACACTACAATACAGCAAACTAGTCTGCAACCAATCACGGCATTGACACAGAGGTTGCGGGCGTGTTTAGCAGTCTGACTGCAATCAGTCACAGACACTGGCATGGAGGGTGGGCAAGATAAACAGTGATTATTCATGTAGGTTAATGAGCGGGCCCAGAAAACAGTTCTACTGCTGTTTTATCTCACCCCCATTTTGCTTCCTCTTACAGCCACCTAGCCCTTACTATGGCCATTTTTACAGCCTGACTGTATGGGGTGTGACATCCGGGATCAAGTTCGGGTCACGTCCAGTTCACGAACCAAACTATTTTTTTTGTTTGTTTTTTTTAAGTCTGATCCCGGCGAACCGGAACATTCATGGGTCCACTAATCTCTAGTAATGAGCTCTCGAGCATTTTAGCACTCGCTCATCACTCACCGCTACCTGAAAATGTAGAGCCCATATCACAGTCTATGTCCAAAGTAATGTAAACTAAAATGTGTGCTATCAGCTGTGCCTGTTTCTGTTCAAATTATTTAGTAAAAAAAAAATCTGCTTTTTTAACAGCTATGGCCTCTTCTGTTCCTGTGAGTGTAACAGTCATAAAGGAAAACATCATGGCCGATCAACAAAGAAGTAGTAATAGCATGGTGAAACCCTCCACATGTTCACAAGTAAACTTATCAGTGCTGTGTACGTGTCCAACTATGGTCCAAGTCAGGTCACAAGCAATTTCTAAACGTACTGAGATTACAGATTATAAATGCTAGTGCAAAATACTTCCTAAAATACCCAAGAGTGAAGGTTGCTTTACTAGGATTCTGACTCCAGTCTTTTTTGTAATCAAACATAGTAGACGTTACTCATTAGCTTACAAACACCTCTAATGATTTGCAATTCTTGCATACTCTTTCCTTTGTTACATATAAGGCTTCAATGACTGGGAAGAATTATCTCAGCCATAGTTAGGAACATGGAGGACACATTACAGTGTGTCGCCCAGTGATATTGAGTACTCGGTCCCAGGCGGTGTACGTCTGGAGGGTGTCACGGTGGTGGCCGTTGCCCAGTTCCATGCCCTGGGCCCTTTTTGTAAAGGGGGTATATTTATAGGGGATTATAATGTTCACATGTGACGCCACTTGCGGTGTTGCGGCTATGTGTATGGAGCCACCGCTGCACAATGTCCACTGCTGGGGCTGGTGTTAATGGTAGCCTGGATAGTAGGCCCTCCGCAAGCAGGGCTGGGCCCCAGAGGGTAGGTGTTTTGACAGATATTGGAAGAATGGAGTCCACACAAAAGTTCAGGGCAACTGGTTTTACTCACTGTCCAGTGATGGTAACTGGGTACCCGAGACTGGCTGGTTTCACCTCCAGGTTCCCTTCTGTCCAGTGCCAGTTAGTAATTTGGTGTCTTCTTCCTCTGCACCTGTCTCAGGTTAGTGGGTCCCTGTGGCATAGAGATACTGGGGGTCCCCGTCTTGTGGTATTGTTCCACTGCTGTCCGCCTGACAGTAACGTGAACCCTGTAGGGTTGGAGTGTCTGGTCCTGTCCCCAGTTCTCCTTTTGCTACTGAGTCTTCGGATTCTTGGGGTCAGCAAGGTCCTTGATGGTCCCCTTGCTGTGCAGGTGTTAACAAGCCTGCCTGGAGCTCCTGCTTGTCCTAGGGTCCTGTACCCCGTCGGTGCATAGTTCCGGGAGTACTCCACTGTACACCACCAACTACTACTCTCCTGAGCACCAGGTTACTGCTCACTACAGGACAGTCTGTCTCCACACCTTCACAGTCTTACTCCTACTCCATTACTGTCTCTTTCTCCTTCACCACAGTCCGCCCCTCCCACCCGGTCAACTAGTGTACTGGACTGGCTCCACTTCTAGATGGCCATCCATTGGTCCGACCCTAGCTGGGTACCATTATATGGGTGATTGTAGGGAAAACTGGGATTATGTAGTACCGGCACTGGGTTTCCGGGTCCCTAAGGGGGGTAGGCCCTGCATCCCTGTAGGGATGCAGTCAGTACCTTGTAGCTCCCTGATGTCTTCAAGGGTGCTACAAGAGCATAGAGTGGACCCGTGAAAGTTCAGTTCAGCGGGTTCAGATGGACTTTAGATAAAGTTTGGTTTGGGTCTCGGACTTGACTTGAACGCCAAAGGAAGTCACTAATTTTGAGTCTCAGCTATAAACAGAGGACTTCCAGGGGAAGGCAATGTTTTTCCATTTGTTTTTGGTGTACACTACATCCAATCATGGTGTTCTTACTAGAGATGAGCGATTCTGATCGACAAAGATTGGAAAATGTTAAAATTATACGATCATTGGCCGGATTGGATTGGGATCAGACATCCGAACATTTACTGCAAAAGTCGGTGATCTTGCCAATGATGAGTAAATGATCAGATGGCAAAAATTATCCTCTCTCTACATGTATTGGCATGGCTGTGATTAGCCACTGTTTAAAAAAAGGAAGCAAAATGGTTAAAGCAGTATAAACATTAGAGATGAGCGAACCGGTTCCGGTTCGGCTCGAGGTCGGTTCGCCGAACGGAGGTCCCGTTCGAGTTCGGCTCATCGAACGTTCGACGAACCGAACTCGAACTGCATAGGAAACAATGGCAGGCAATCACAAACACAGAAAAACACCTAGAAAACACCCTCAAAGGTGTCCAAAAGGTGACAAACAACTCACAACACAAACACATGGGAAAGTGACAAGGACATATACTCATGCGAAAACAAAAGAGCTGGACAAGGAAAAAGAGGAGGACACACAGATATAGGCATGGCACGCCCTTCTAAAATCATGTAAAACACCGCAAGGTGACTCAAAGCGTAGTCTCCCTTTTTTCCAAAAATTGTGCCCCACACACACCCACCCCTTCAGTGGCAGCACTTGTGCCCTAGTTGTACACTTCACAGCTAGATTTGCATCAAGCACATTCAAAAATACGCTATTCTTAACCGTCCCCAGGATGACACCGGGGTAGGTAGCAAAGTCTTTCCTGATCCCAGCTCTGTTCATCTTGGCTTCTTTTAAAAACACATCAAGCAAGGGTTACTCCAAGCGGAGCCTCCCTTTTTTCCAAAAATTGGGCCCCACACACACCCACCCCTTCAGTGGCAGCACTTGTGCCCTAGTTGTACACTTCACAGCTAGATTTGCATCAAGCACATTCAAAAATACGCTATTCTTAACCGTCCCCAGGATGACACCGGGGTAGGTAGCAAAGTCTTTCCTGATCCCAGCTCTGTTCATCTTGGCTTCTTTTAAAAACACAGCAAGCAAGGGTTACTCCAAGCGGAGTCTCCCTTTTTTCCAAAAATTGTGCCCCACACACACCCACCCCTTCAGTGGCAGCACTTGTGCCCTAGTTGTACACTTCACAGCTAGATTTGCATCAAGCACATTCAAAAATACGCCATTCTTATCCGTCCCCAGGATGACACCGGGGTAGGTAGCAAAGTCTTTGCTGAACCATGACTTGTTCATCTTGGCTTCTTTTAAAAACAATGTAAGCAAGGGTTACTCCAAGCGAAGTCTCCCTTTTTTCCAAAAATTGTGCCCCACACACACCCACCCCTTCAGTGGCAGCACTTGTGCCCTAGTTGTACACTTCACAGCTAGATTTGCATCAAGCACATTGAAAAATACGCTATTCTTAACCGTCCCCAGGATGACACCGGGGTAGGTAGCAAAGTCTTTCCTGATCCCAGCTCTGTTCATCTTGGTTTCTTTTAAAAACACATCAAGCAAGGGTTACTCCAAGCGGAGCCTCCCTTTTTTCCAAAAATTGTGCCCCACACACACCCACCCCTTCAGTGGCAGCACTTGTGCCCTAGTTGTACACTTCACAGCTAGATTTGCATCAAGCACATTGAAAAATACGCTATTCTTAACCGTCCCCAGGATGACACCGGGGTAGGTAGCAAAGTCTTTCCTGATCCCAGCTCTGTTCATCTTGGCTTCTTTTAAAAACACATCAAGCAAGGGTTACTCCAAGCGGAGCCTCCCTTTTTTCCAAAAATTGTGCCCCACACACACCCACCCCTTCAGTGGCAGCACTTGTGCCCTAGTTGTACACTTCACAGCTAGATTTGCATCAAGCACATTCAAAAATACGCCATTCTTATCCGTCCCCAGGATGACACCGGGGTAGGTAGCAAAGTCTTTCCTGATCCCAGCTCTGTTCATCTTGGCTTCTTTTAAAAACACATCAAGCAAGGGTTACTCCAAGCGGAGCCTCCCTTTTTTCCAAAAATTGTGCCCCACACACCCACCCCTTCAGTGGCAGCAGTTGTGCCCCAGTTGTACAATTCACAGCTAGATTTGCATCAAGCACATTCAAAAATACGCCATTCTTATCCGTCCCCAGGATGACACTGGGGTAGGTAGCAAAGTCTTTGCTGAACCATGACTTGTTCATCTTGGCTTCTTTTAAAAACAATGTAAGCAAGGGTTACTCCAAGCGAAGTCTTCCTTTTTTCCAAAAATTGTGCCCCACACACCCCCACCCCTTCAGTGGCAGCACTTGCGCCCTAGTTGTACACTTCACAGCTAGATTTGCATCAAGCACATTGAAAAATACGCTATTCTTAACCGTCCCCAGGATGACACCGGGGTAGGTAGCAAAGTCTTTCCTGATCCCAGCTCTGTTCATCTTGGCTTCTTTTAAACAGCAAGCAAGGGTTACTCCAAGCGGAGTCTCCCTTTTTTACAAAAATTGTGCCCCACACACACCCACCCCTTCAGTGGCAGCAGTTGTGCCCCAGTTGTACAATTCACAGCTAGATTTGCATCAAGCACATTGAAAAATACGCTATTCTTAACCGTCCCCAGGATGACACCGGGGTAGGTAGCAAAGTCTTTGCTGAACCATGACTTGTTCATCTTGGCTTCTTTTAAAAACAATGTAAGCAAGGGTTACTCCAAGCGGAGTCTCCCTTTTTTCCAAAAATTGTGCCCCACACACACCCACCCCTTTAGTGGCAGCACTTGTGCCCTAGTTGTACACTTCACAGCTAGATTTGCATCAAGCACATTCAAAAATACGCCATTCTTATCCGTCCCCAGGATGACACCGGGGTAGGTAACAAAGTCTTTGCTGAACCATGACTTGTTCATCTTGGCTTCTTTTAAAAACAATGTAAGCAAGGGTTACTCCAAGCGAAGTCTCCCTTTTTTCCAAAAATTGTGCCCCACACACACCCACCCCTCCAGTGGCAGCACTTGTGCCCTAGTTGTACACTTCACAGCTAGATTTGCATCAAGCACATTGAAAAATACGCTATTCTTAACCGTCCCCAGGATGACACCGGGGTAGGTAGCAAAGTCTTTGCTGAACCATGACTTGTTCATCTTGGCTTCTTTTAAAAACAATGTAAGCAAGGGTTACTCCAAGCGAAGTCTCCCTTTTTTCCAAAAATTGCGCCCCACACACACCCACCCATTCAGTGGCAGCACTTATGCCCTAGTTGTACACTTCACAGCTAGATTTGCATCAAGCACATTCAAAAATACGCTATTCTTAACTAGAGATGAGCGAACCGGTCCCGGTTCGGCTCGAGGTCGGCTCGCCGGGGGTCCCGTTCGAGTTCGGTTCGTCGAACGTTCGACGAACCGAACTCGAACGTATAGGCTATAATGGGAGGCAATCACAAACACATAAAAATGGAGTAAAGACAAAATCCCTTTCGGCGCTTCCGGAGGATAAATGGATTATCAGTGCAAGTTTGCAACAACTTCAAGAACAAGGGTTTATTAAGGGTTCAATAAAAAACGGAAATTGTCCGTTTTTTATTGAACCCTTAATAAACCCTTGTTCTTGAAGTTGTTGCAAACTTTCACTGATAATCCATTTATCCTCCGGAAGCGCCGAAAGGGATTTTGTCTTTACTCCATTACCCACGTGGGAGCACCTGTTCAGAACTCTCATTGTTTTTCCCGAGGATTCGTGCTGCATACTGGAGGATTAATAAGAGAGTTGATCCACTACACGGATCATACTAGCGAAAACAGAAGAAATCTGCACGGTGAGTGTAAAATTCGTATGATCATACAATCTGTGTTTACATACATCTACACTTAGATTTGGCGCCCCGTTGTTCTCTTCTTTTTTTCTTTCCTTTATTCTGTGAAACACATAAAAATGCATTATAAATGTACACAAACAGTTAATAAACATTGCCATAACACTTACCGGTCCTCGCGATCCCTTCTGCACTCTGTCTCCTGCCGCTATTCCATCCGATGAACGCTGAATCCTCCCGGTGACCTGCACTGCCAGCAGAGATGCAGGACCTATCGTGACGTCAAAATAGCCATGTGACCAGTCACGTGGCTATTATCTCATTGGCTACAGACTGGTTACATGACTATGACACGTCATGTAGGACCTGCGAGTGCATCTCTCTGGTACATGGTGCACATATGTGTATCGCCGTGTACCGGCGACATGCTCTAGCACACGGTCGACTCCCCATTCCGTTAGGGACCGGCTGACACAGCCGGTCATTAACGGAGATCACCGTTGCCATAGCAACGCAGTTAGCGGTGACGTCACTGCTAACCGCGGCTCCGAGAGCACCGTTGCTATGGTAACGCGCCTGTCAGCGTTACCGCTGTTACCGCTGACAGCCAGCACTGATCACTCATGGAGTGAAGGCTGCACGCTGCTTCCCGATTGTAGTGATGATTGTAGTGGGGATGAGGTTCCCAAGCCCCAAGTGATGAGCTGGTGAACCTCATCCTCACTACAATCGTCACTACTACTACACTAGTGAGGATTGTAGTGAGGATGAGATGCCCCAGCCCATGATGGGCTGGTCAACCTCATCCTCACTACAATCGTCACTACTACTACACTAGAAAGAAAGAAGACAGAAGAGCAGGATCGTGGAGGGCTGACAGGGGGTAATAAAGATGGAGTCTCTAATGTGTCTGTGTATTTATTTCTTTTAAAGTATTTTTTCTCTGTGTGGTGTTTTTTTTAACCCTTTATTGGAGATTCTTAATGGCCGGGTCAAACGTGCCTGACATTAAGAATCTCTGGCTTAATACTGGCTAGTAAAACAAAGCCAGTATTAACTCATGATTACCCAACAAGCCACCCGGCTCCAGGGCTGTTGGAAGAGTTGGATACAGCTCCAGATGATGGCGCTTCTATGAGAGCGCCATTTTCTGGGACGGCTGCGGACTGAAATCCGCAGTAGAGGCCCCCAGAAACCTCGGGCTAACCTGTGCTGCGGATTCCAATCCCCAGCTGCCTAGTTGTACCCGGCTGGACACAAAAATGGGGCGAAGCCCACGTCATTTGTTTTTTAATTATTTCATGAAATAAGTGAAATAATTAAAAAAAAACGGGCTTCCCTATATTTTTGGTTCCCAGCCGGGTACAAATAGGCAACTGGGGGTTGGAGGCAGCCCGTGGCTGCCAGCTGTACCTGGCTAGCATACAAAAATATGGCGAAGCCCACGTCATTTTTTTGGTGGGCAAAAAAATTCTGCATACAGTCCTGGATGGAGTATGCTGAGCCTTGTAGTTCTGCAGCTGCTGTCTGCTCTTCTCCATACAGACAGACAGCAGCTGCAGAACTACAAGGCTCAGCATACTCCATCCAGGACTGTATGCAGAAGTTTTTTGCCCCCTGAAAAAATTATGTGGGCTTCGCCATATTTTTGTATGCTAGCCAAGTACAGCAGGCAGGTACGGCTGCCCCCAACCCCCAGTTGCCTATTTGTACCCGGCTGGGAACCAAAAATAAAGGGAAGCCCTTTTTTTATTATTTCATGAATTTCATGAAATAATTAGAAAACAAATGACGTAGGCTTCGCCCCATTTTTGTGTCCAGCCAGGTACAACTAGGCAGCTGGGGATTGGAATCCGCACCACAGGTTGGCCCGAGCTTTCTGGGCCCCACTGTTGCGAATTGCAGTCTGCAGCCGCCTCAGAAAATGGCATTTTCATAGAAGCGCCATCTTCTGGCGCTGTATCCAACTCTTCCAGCACCTGCCTGCTATATACCTGGCTAGCATACAAAAATATGGCGAAGCTCACGTCCTTTTTTTGTAGTTTTTTGGCAAAAAAAATAAAAAATGCTTCCCTGGATTTTCCATTGCCAGTGAAGGTAACACCAAGCAGTGGGGGTTAGCAGCCAGTAGCTGCTTGGATTACCCTTAGCTAGCAATACAAAAAATGCAGCGGGAGCCCATATATATTTTTTAAATATTTATTTAAATAACTAAAAATAAAATGGGCTTCCCTGTATTTTGATTGCTGGACATCACAGTGCTGTAAAAATAAATCTTTAAAAAAATGGCGTAGCGCTCCACGGTATTTTTGATTCTCAGCGCAGATAAAGCAGACAGCTATGGGTTGCCACCCCCATCTGCCTGCC
Organism: Anomaloglossus baeobatrachus; assembly: GCF_048569485.1. NCBI lineage: Eukaryota > Metazoa > Chordata > Amphibia > Anura > Aromobatidae > Anomaloglossus > Anomaloglossus baeobatrachus. The sequence goes on from NC_134355.1 coordinate 363,685,724, forward strand.
GTTACCTTGGTTGGCAATCAAAATACAGGGAAGCCCATTAATTTTTTCTATTTAAAAAATAGTTAAAAAAAAAAATGACGTTGGGTCCCCCCATTTTTGATAGCCAGCTAGGGTAAAGCAGACGGCTATAGCCTGAAAACCACAGCTGGCAGCTTTACCGTGGTTGGGGATCCAATGTGGAGGTCCCCTCAGGCTCTTTTTTATAATTATTTTATAAATATTAATAATTACACAATAAAAGTAGGGTCCCCCCCAAATTGGATCACCAGCCAAGGTAAAGCGGACAGCTGTGGTCTGGTATTCTCAGGGTGGGAAGGTCCATAGTTATTGGGCCTTCACAGCCTAAAAATAGCAGGCCGCAGGCACCCCAGACGTGGCGCATCCACTAGATTCGCCAATCCTGGCGCTTCACCCCAGCTCATCCCGTGCCCTGGTGCAGTGGCAAACGGGGTAATAAATCGGGTTGATACTAGCTGTAAAGTCACCTGAGATCAAGCCCAGCAGTTTGTGATGTCATGGTGTCTATTAGATACCCAACATCATAAACTGTCAGTACTAACAAAAACAAAAAATCGACAAAAGAAATTTATTTGAAAAAACAGTCCCCAAAACATTTCCTCTTTCACCAATTTATTGTAAGAAAAAAAATAAAGGGGTCCCATGACGACTCTGGACCGTCTAGAATACGGGGGGGAGACACTCAGGGAACGTATCCCCCATTTTCTAGGAGTGCGGACCCTTCATGTGAGGAGTGTGGGTGCAATGAATCTGCACTCACTCTCCCCGGGTCTACAGCAGTAGAGTCCATGTCGTAATGGTTGCTACCAAAGCTGCAATGCCCTGCTCATGAGGTAAGGGCATGCCTAATCAGCAGAACTACTGTAGAGGAAGCTCTGCTCACTGGTATATAGGTGCTCAGAGGTAATAATAGATAAAATTAGTGAGTAACCTCGGCACTCTAAATCTCCCAGACTAAGTCAGTAAGTCACAACGGATAGTAATGCATAATCACTCTTTATTGGTCCGTATTAAGAAAATTTTTTTTTTCATAAGCATATATGTTTTTGTCCAAAACAAGTTACAAATGACGTTTCGGCCTGAGCCTTCGTCAGATTGGACTTATCTGCATGTAATCATGAAAAATGACAATAATCAGTATCACATAAGAGTGAGAGAACAATAACATAAACTCGAACAATGTAGAGGTACAATTGGGATGCCGCAAAAAAATTGCAACACAGCAAGAAATGAAACACATGATACAAATGTCATAATACAGTACAAGGACAATATAGTAATGACAAATATGGGGTCAGAGTAGGCTTAGACAGCTCTGGTACGAAAGAGATGTCAATCATAAAGTAACATGTGCAGTAGGTGTAGAGCTACAGTATGCATGGCAGAGCTAATGGGTAGACCGACCATAGAAAAAGAACGGAGAAAAAAATGGAGAAAAAGTGGAGAAAAAGTGGAGAAAAAGTGGAGAATAAGTGGAGAAAATGTGGAAAAAAAGTGGAGAAAAAGTGGAGAAAAAGTGGAGAAAAAAATGGAGAATAAGTGGAGAAAAAGTGGAGAAAAAGTGGAGAAAAAGTGGAGAAAAAGTGGAGAAAAAAATGGAGAAAAAGTGGAGAAAAAGTGGAGAAAAAAATGGAGAAAAGTGGAGAAAAAGTGGAGAAAAAGTGGAGAAAAAAATGGAGAATAAGTGGAGAAAAAGTGGAGAAAAAGTGGAGAAAAAGTGGAGAAAAAAATGGAGAAAAAGTGGAGAAAAAGTGGAGAAAAAATGGAGAAAAGTGGAGAAAAAGTGGAGAAAAAGTGGAGAATAAATGGAGAAAAAGTGGAGAAAAAAATGGAGAAAAAGTGGAGAAAAAGTGGAGAAAAAGTGGAGAATAAGTGGAGAATAAGTGGAGAATAAGTGGAGAATAAGTGGAGAAAAAAGTGGAGAAAAAGTGGAGAAAAAGTGGAGAAAAAAGTGGAGAAAAAGTGGAGAAAAAGTGGAGAAAAAGTGGAGAAAAAGTGGAGAAAAAAGTGGAGAAAAAAGTGGAGAAAAAGTGGAGAAAAAGTGGAGAAAAAGTGGAGAATAAGTGGAGAAAAAAATGGAGAAAAAGTGGAGAAAAAGTGGAGAAAAAGTGGAGAAAAAGTGGAGAAAAAGTGGAGAAAAAGTGGAGAAAAAGTGGAGAATAAGTAAAGAAAAAAATGGAGAAAAAGTGGAGAAAAAGTGGAGAAAAAGTGGAGAAAAAGTGGAGAAAAAGTGGAGAAAAAGTGGAGAAAAAAATGGAGAAAAAGTGGAGAAAAAAATGGAGAAAAAGTGGAGAACATGTGGAGAGAAAAAGTGGAGAGAAAAAGTGGAGAAAAAGTGGAGAAAAAGTGGAGAAAAAAATGGAGAAGAAGTGGAGAAAAAGTGGAGAAAAAAATGTAGAAAAAGTGGAGAAAAAGTGGAGAAAAAGTGGAGAAAAAATGGAGAAAAAGTGGAGCACCCTTTGGTGCCTTTCATGTGGCACTAAGGGGTGCTTAGCTTTGTATTTAGCCAAAAAAATGAAAAAAAAATGACGTAGGGTTCCCCCTAGTTTTGTAGCCAGCTAGGGTAAAGCAGACGGCTGCAGCCTGCAGACCACAGCTGGCAACCTCACCTTGGCTGGTAATCCAAAACTGAGGGCACCCCACGCTGTTATTTTAAATTAAATAAATAATTAAAAAAACAAAACACGTAGGGGTCCCCCAAAATTGGATCACCAGCCAAGGTAAAGCAGACAGCTGGGGCCTGATATTCTCAGACTATGGAGGTCCATGGTTATTGGACTCTCCCCAGCCTAAAAATAGCAGGCCGCAGCCGCCCCAGAAGTGGCGCATCCATTAGATGCGCCAATCCTGGTGCTTCGCCCCAGCTCATCCCGCGCCCTGGTGCGGTGGCAAACGGGGTAATATATGGGGTTAATACCAGATGTGTAATGTCACCTGGCATCAAGCCCTGGGGTTGGTGAGGTCAGGCGTCTATCAGATACCCGACATCACCAACCCAGTCAGTAATAAAAAAAAATAGACGACAACCACATTTTTCTTTGAAAAAACACTCCCCAAAACATTCCCTCTTTAACCAATTTATTAGAATGAAAAACAAATCCAGGTCTGCTGTAATCCAAGGGGTTGCCATGACGATCCACACTGTCCCAGTCAATGAAGAGCAGGATGTTCCCCATTGGCTGGGAGAGCAGTGCAGTGACCTGAGCTAACATCAATGGGTCAGCCCAGGTCACTGCAGGGGATGACAAGTGCTGCTGTCAGCGAGGTACATTACCTGCGCTGATCTCCAGCACACTGACAGCCCCTGTCACTGAGTTCAGTGACCGGCGCCTTCACAGCCAAATATCGCGAGAGGCCCGTGACGTCACCGCTAGTCAGTCTCGGGTCGGAAGCGAGAGGTGATGTGACAAGCGGCGGCCATGGAGGACAGTGACAGCGCTGAGGTCGGGATGGCGGGACTTCATCACCGCAGGTAAGCCGAGCGGGGGGGGATGTGTGTGTGTGTGTGTGTGTGTGTGAGTGAGTGAGTGTGTGTGTGTATGTATGTGTACATGCCGCGGGCAGGAGGGGGCGGAGTGAGCTGAGCGGGGAAGTGTGGGCTTCCTGCACGTAACTAAGATAAACATCGGGTTACTAACCAAAGCGCTTTGCTTGGATACCCGATGTTTATCTTGGTTACCAGCTTGTGGCAGGCTGCCAGCGATGGCTCCTGCACACTGTAGCTGTAAAAAGCCCTGCTTTTTGCTGCTAGAACCGTTCTCGAACGTATCTAGAACTATCGAGCTTTTGCAAAAAGCTCGAGTTCTAGTTCGATCTCGAACAGCCCCCAAAATCACTCGAGCTTAGAACCTCGAACCGCGAACCGCGCTTAACTCTATTCTTAACCGTCCCCAGGATGACACCGGGGTAGGTAGCAAAGTCTTTGCTGAACCATGACTTGTTCATCTTGGCTTCTTTTAAAAACAATGTAAGCAAGGGTTACTCCGAGCGGAGTCTCCCTTTTTTCCAAAAATTGTGCCCCACACACACCCACCCCTTCAGTGGCAGCACTTGTGCCCTAGTTGTACACTTCACAGCTAGATTTGCATCAAGCACATTCCAAATCCACAAGCATTTACTCTCCCCAGGATGACACAGGGGTAGTAAATTCCTTCTGGATCCATGACTTGTTCATTTTGATGAACGTCAGTCTGTCCACATTGTCACTGGACAGACGCGTGTGCTTATCTGTCAGCACACACCCAGCAGCACTGAAGACACGTTCAGAGACAACGCTGGCAGCTGGACACGACAAAATCTCCAAGGCGTAACTGGATAGCTCTGGCCATTTTTCTAGATTTGAAGCCCAAAATGAGCAAGGCTCCATTTGCAAAGTCATGGCATCGATATTCATTTGTAGATACTCCTGTATCATCCTCTCCAGCCGTTGACTATGTGTCAGACTTGTTGTCTCTGGTGGCCTTGCAAAGGAGGGTCTAAAAAAATTATGAAAAGATTCCATAAAATTGCTGTTACCAGCACCAGATACGGTCCTACTGGTACGTGTAGACTGTTGAAGATGACGAGACCGTCCCATGTTTGTCAAGTTACAACTGGGAGAATCACTCCCTGCACCTGCACGGTTGTTTGGTGGAAAAGCGGATCTAAGATCGAGTAACAGCTTCTGCTGATACTCCTGCATACGTGCGTCCCTTTCTATGGCTGGAATTATGTCACAAAATTTGGACTTGTACCGGGGATCTAATAGGCAAGCCAGTAGTCATCATCACTTCTAATTTTGACAATACGAGGGTCATGTTGGAGGTAGTGCAACAAGAAGGCACTCATGTGTCTTGCGCAGCCATGCGGACCAAGTCCACGCTGTGTTTGTGGCATAGAGGTGCTAACCGTTCTTTCTTCCTCTGACATCTCCCCCCAACCTCTTTCAACTGAAATTTGACCAAGGTCTCCCTCATCTGCTGAGTCTTCCATGTCCATGGACAGTTCGTCCTCCATTTCTTCATGTCCTCCTGCACCTTCCTCAACATCTCGCCTGCTACCATGCGCCCTTGTTGATCCCTGTCCCCCATGCTCCCATGCCTGGCGCCTTGGTGATGATGAACGTCTGGACCTTGGTGATGTTGTTGTGTCTTGCGCATATGAATCCTCCTGTAGTTCATCCCCTTCCTGTTGTCCCACCCCGGACTCCGAATAGTGTTTAGCGTGTGCTCCAGCATGTAAATGACTGGAATCGTCATGCTGATAATGGCATTGTCAGCGCTAAACATATTCGTCGCCATGTCGAAACTGTGCAGAAGGGTGCATAGGTCCTTGATCTGAGACCACTCCATCAGGGTGATCTGCCCCACCTCTGCATCTCGTTGGCCCAGGCTATACGTCATGACGTATTGCACCAGGGCACGGCAGTGCTGCCACAGTCGCTGTAACATGTGGCGAGTTGAATTCCAGCGTGTCGCCACATCGCATTTCAGGCGATGAACCGGCAGGCCGAAAGACTTCTGGAGCGATGCAAGTCGCTCAGCTGCGGCGCTTGAACGGCGGAAGTGAGCAGACAGTTTTCGTGCCCTGTTCAGAAGGCCATCTAGGCCGGGATAGTGTGTTAAAAATTGCTGCACGACAAGGTTCAACATGTGAGCCATACAAGGTACGTGTGTCACCTTGCCCAGGCGAAGGGCCACACCCAGGTTTGCAGCATTGTCGCACACGGCCTTACCAGGCTGCAGGTTGAGTGGAGACAACCATTTATTAAACTCGGACCGCAGAGCTGACCACAACTCCTCAGCTGTGTGACTCTTATTCCCAAGACATGTCAAGCTAAAGACCGCCTGATGCCGTTGCGCTCTGCTGCCAGCATAGTAATGAGGGGTGCGTGATTCCTTCTGCGCAGTGAGAACGCTGGTGGCCTGACCAGGCAGGCTTGGGGCGGAGGTGGAGGACCCAGATGAGGTGGAGGATGCAGAAGCAGTGGCGGAACTTGGACAGACAGAGGATTGACACACAAGTCGTGGGGACGGCAAGACTTGTGCAGCAGACCCTTCACCATCTATCACCATAGTTACCCAGTGCCCAGTGAGCGACATGTAACGTCCCTGTCCATGCTTACTGGTCCAAGTATCGGTGGTGAAATGCACGCGTTCACACACAGAGTTTCTCAAGGAAGCGGTGATGTGTGTGCGACATGCTGGTGTAGCGCGGGCACACCTTTCTTAGAGAAGTAGTGGCGACTAGGCATCTGGTACTGGGGCACAGCGACAGACATAAGGTCTCTAAAATCCTGTGTGTCCACTAGGCGGAAAGGCAGCATTTCTGTAGCCAACAGCTTACAGAGGGATAGAGTCAACCTCTTAGCTTTGTCATGGGTCGCAGGAAATGGCCTTTTATTTGTCCACATCTGAGGGACAGAGATCTGGCTGCTGTGTGTAGACGGTGTTGAGTAGGGTGTCCCTGGAAAAATGCAGGTTTGTGAGGAAAGTGCAGGCGGAGACATGATGTTGCCTTCATCCAACGTTGGTGCTATCGATGTCTGAGAGAGCTGTACACACTCACTTGTTTCCCCTTCCAAACCAACTGACGACCTACCAAGCAAACTGCCTGTTGCGGTTACAGTGGTGGAAGTTGTGGGTGGAAAAACAGGTGTGACAGCTGTCCCCACAGTCCTAGAAGATGACGAGCGCGCGGATGCACTGGAAGGGGCAGGCGGTGGATGGTTCGCTCCGCTAGGCCGCATTGCAGCACGGTGAGCTTCCCACCGGGCCATATGATATTTATTCATTTGACGATTCATGGAAGAAGTTGTCAAACTGCTGAGGTTTTGACCTCTACTAAGAGAACCATGACAAATTTTACAGATCACATAATTTGGGCGATCTTTTTCTATGTCAAAAAAGGACCAGGCTAGGCAAGGCTTAGAGGCCATGCGACCTGTTGATCCACCCCGAATAATGCTCAGAGGCAGAGTGGTGGCTGAGGATGCAGTTGTAGACGTGCTACCAGTACTCCGACTGTGTCCAGGAAGGCGCAAGGTAACTTCGTCATCAGTTGCATCCTCCTCCACCACCTCTGTTGACCTCCTCGAGTGCCTGACTGGGGGTTGACAGTAGGTGGGATCTAGAACTTCATCATCAATTGTTGTGTTTGCACTCCCCTCCCCCTCAGACCGAGCCTCTTCTTGCCCTGACCGAATATTTAAGTTGTCATCCCAATCTGGTATCTGAGTCTCATCTTCATCAGTATGTTCCTCATTGTCTATAACCACAGGTGTTACAGTTTGTGACAAAGGGTCAACATTATGCTCCGAAACTTGGTCCTCACGGCCTGAATCAGAGTCACAAAGGTTCTGGGCATCACGGCAGACCATTTCCTGTTCTGTACTCACTGTAGCTTGGGAGCAGACCTCTGATTCCCAGGCTATAGTGTGACTGAACAGCTCTGCAGACTCAGCCATCTCAGTTCCACCATACTGTGCAGGGCTGATGGAGACTTCAGAGCTGGGAGAAATCAAGTTTGATTGGGATGACAACTCAGAGGACTGGTGTTTTTTGGATGCGGTACTTGAAGTGGCTGAGAGGGCACTTGTTGGACCACTTGAGATCCATTCAAGCATTTTCCTTTTTTGGCAATCATCTACCTTTGTTCCTGTTGTTCGTGTCCGTAAAAAAGGGAGCACATCGGATTGTCCACGGTAAGTAGTAGACATCTTACTTTTGCTGGTAGATGGTCTATCTTCAGCAGATGATAATGGAGCTTTGCCACCTTCCCCACGGACAAAACCTTTTTTGCCTTTTCCACCACGCCTCTTCCCCTTTCCACCAGCATCTGTCATTTTGCCACTCATGTTGATTGCGACAAAATTGTGGACTGAAAATGTGGTAGTAAAAATTGAGAGGTGGTGTAGATTGCAGTGGTGGTCTAGCTTTATTAACAGCAGAATAATAAAGAATAAATATCCCTGACAATGCAACTACGGCCCTTAAACTGGCAGCAAAAATTGCTAGTATAATGGCTTAGTTATAATGAGTTGGAGTGTGCAATGCAGGCAGAGGTGCTGCAAATGTCTTTGCACTAGTGGGACTATAGCAAAGTCCAATAGCCACGTTTAGGATGCCACTAGGTACACTGAGTGTTTGCTAGTATAATGGCTTAGTTATAATGAGTTGGAGTGTGCAATGCAGGTATAGGTGCTGCAAATGTCTTTGCACTAGTGTGACTAGACAACAGTCCAATAGCCACGTTTAGGATGCCACTAGGTACACTGAGTGTTTGCTAGTATAATGGCTTAGTTATAATGAGTTGGAGTGTGCAATGCAGGCAGAGGTACTGCAAATGTCTTTGCACTAGTGTGACTAGACAACAGTCCAATAGCCACGTTTAGGATGCCACTAGGTACACTGAGTGTTTGCTAGTATAATGGCTTAGTTATAATGAATTGGAGTGTGCAATGCAGGCAGAGGTGCTGCAAATGTCTTTGCACTAGTGGGACTATAGCAAAGTCCAATAGCCACGTTTAGGATGCCACTAGGTACACTGAGTGTTTGCTAGTATAATGGCTTAGTTATAATGAATTGGAGTGTGCAATGCAGGCAGACGTGCTGCAAATATCTGTGCACTAGTGTGACTAGACAAATGTCCAATAGCCACGTTTAGGATGCCACTAGGTACACTGAGTGTTTGCTAGTATAATGGCTTAGTTATAATGAGTTGGAGTGTGCAATGCAGGCAGAGGTGCTGCAAATGTCTTTGCACTAGTGTGACTAGACAACAGTCCAATAGCCACGTTTAGGATGCCACTAGGTACACTGAGTGTTTGCTAGTATAATGGCTTAGTTATAATGAGTTGGAGTGTGCAATGCAGGCAGAGGTGCTGCAAATGTCTTTGCACTAGTGGGACTATAGCAAAGTCCAATAGCCACGTTTAGGATGCCACTGGGTACACTGAGTGTTTGCTAGTATAATGCCTTAGTTATCATGAGTTGGAGTGTGCAATGCAGGCAGAGGTGCTGCAAATGTCTTTGCACTAGTGGGACTATAGCAAAGTCCAATAGCCACGTTTAGGATGCCACTAGGTACACTGAGTGTTTGCTAGTATAATGGCTTAGTTATAATGAGTTGGAGTGTGCAGAGGACAGGAGGGTACAGTGCCAGGATTGTGGGGCTCTGGGTAGAGGAAAGGAAGCCTGCCTTTCTATTCCCTCCTAATAGGGAAATGCAGGGAGGAAATCCCTGACCTTTGCTACACAGACGCTGTCGCTGTTTTCAGGACCTGTCACCTATGGCTCTGACCCTACCGGTTTGAGCCCTTAAAAGGACTGATAGAAAGTGCTATCCCTATGCTGTCCAGCGCTGTGTATGGAGCGCATACAGCTGTATCGGCGATAGGACAAAGGACGGAGCTGCGACAGTGATGTCTGACACCAAAGACGCAGAAGAGATAATGGCGTCCTGGAGGAAAATGTCCGGTTTTATAATGCAGGGACATGTGACATGGACATCCTATCACACATGCCGTTGCTTCTCTGGCTAAAAGTCCACTTAGCTGTGTGTGTGTCTGGGATTGGCTGACATGCTGGCCCGCCCCACAAGACGCGCGCGCTTAGGGAAGGAAGACAAGGAAAAAAAAAAAAAAATGGCGATCGCCATTATAGAAACAGCAGTGATCTGAAGGCGCTGTTCCCGCACACTATACACTGAAATGTCATAATAGTGTGATTCACAGAGTGACTTACACTATTACAGCGGAAACCAAGCTAGGAATTAGCTGTTTTTTTGCTGCTAGAACCGTTCTCGAACGTTTCTAGAACTATCGAGCTTTTGCAAAAAGCTCGAGTTGTAGTTCGATCTAGAACAGGCCCCAAAATCACTCGAGCCTAGAACTGGAGAACCTCGAACCGCGAACCGCGCTCAACTCTAATAAACATACCGCATTCCTGTGGCTGCAGCGATATTTCTGGTTCCGCTAATGATCTCTAATGCATATTCACTGCTTTCCCCTTCTACAGGTGTCTCTGATTGGCAGCCATTGGACCATGCCCCCACCCTCTGAGACAGTATCTGTGATTGGTTGGAATCACACACACTGTACTGGGCATAAATAAATAAAACAATTGATGTTACTATTGATACCAGCACAGATAAAGTCTACAGCTACAGGCTGCAGCTTCTAGCTGGGTGCTTATCTTGGTTCTGTATCAAAATAAAAGGAACCGCATGTGGCTATATTTTTTTTTTTAATTTTGTAAATAAATAAATAAATAATTGAAAAACCGACATGCAGTCCCCCCAATTTTGATACCCAGCCAAGAAAAAACCCAACAGCTAGGGGCTGGTATTCTCAGGCTTGGGAGACCCATGCTTATTAGGAGCCCCCCAGCCTAAAATTAGCGGCCTGCACAAGCCCAAGATTGTCACATGCATAAGATGCAATAATCCTGGCAATTTTCCAGGGTCTTTCTGATTGCCCTGGTGCGGTGACAATCAGAGTAATAAGGGGCTGCCTTATTATACTCACAGCGGGCAGTCATGATCTATGGCGCTTGCTGTGAATTCAGATGTAGCAGAGCTGGAAGCATCGTGGGACCTCGTAGTGTGGATTATGTTGGGCCTGGGTGTTTTGAAGGTTAATAAATTGGGAAAAAAGGGTGTTTTTTTATTTTTTTTAATAAAGGATTTTTTTTTAGCTTTTGTGTTTATTTACTTCACTTACAGATTAGTAATGGGGGGTCTCATAGACCCTCCTCATGACTAATCTAGGGCTTAGTGGCAGCTGTTAGCTGACATTAACCCCTTATTACCCAGACTTCCAGTGCATCAGGTTTAATCGGGAAGAGCCGGGTAAGTGCTGGGACTGTAAAATCTAATAGATGTGGTAGTTCTGGTCGGCTGCAGGCTGCAATGTTTGGGCTGGGGGGCTACCAATAAGCAAGGGTCGGGTGAGAAGGCCACAAGTATCTGCAGAGAAAAGAACAAGGTGAAGCAGCGGGATAGGCTAGGCAGAGAACCCCGGGAAAAAGAGGCAGCAAAACCGGATAAATGTGGGTATGTCTATCATGAAAGTGAAAGAATTAATAAACCATTTACAGTTAGTTTGCCAAGGGTTCTTCAGTGTCCTGTGTCTATTTAATACATCCAACAAGGTGAACGTCTGCGGGGTGATAGATGCTGCCCTGAAGAGTTCAGTAAGAGTTGCACACCACGCTCCATGCTTGATGCAGTCTACAAGCAATGCCTCTCTGGCGAAGGAGTGCAGAGCCCTCTCGGCCTGTCGTCTGAACCTTTTCTTCACAAACACTGCAAGTGGCTCGCACTGGGCTGAGCACTGAGCGTACCCGAGCACAGAGATGCTCGCACAAGTGGTTTGCATACGTAAAGTCTCTGTTTTTTTTTTTTAAATCTGTTTTTGGTGCAAATGTGGCACCCTGGACAAGCCAGGTCATCACAGGTACTACACCAACACACCCCACACCCCGGTTAGGCACACCGAAGCCAAACATAAAATCCTTGTTGCCTTCCTCCAGGGGCTGATGTCCACACCAGGGGGTGGGCCAGGCGGTTGGTCACGCCCACCGAGGAGTTCACAGTCCTGGAGGCGGGAAAAGCAGAGGAGTTTTGCAGATTAGTTTTGGAGAGTGAAGTGGTAGCAGAGCAGTCTGACAGCGTCCGGGTGTGTGGCCCGGACGGAACAGCAAGGTTGGAAGACGGTGGTGAACGTCTGCAGGAGAGGCCGATTGGAGTGAGCCGTAAGGACCGTGGACGGGCGGTGGCCCGGCGGTACCGGACCGGTGAACAAAGAGAAGCCAGCACCATCCGGGCATACGGACCCCGACAAGGCTAGGAGTCGCCGTTAAATTTGTCAAATCCGTTAGCGAAGGGAACCTTCGGGGTTTCCCAGCAGTCAAGACCCGATTGAAGGCAACAGCTCAAACCGTAAAGGGAAACACAGTCACCGCCAAGGCTACAGTTCCCAGGGCCAGAGCCTGCGGGCAAAAGGGGCTCCTTCAGCACCCATCCAAGCTGGGGAGCGGGTTACCGGTGGGAACCCATTGGGACCGTACACACTACACAGGTGCAGGGAAAGGCAGTCACCATCAACCTGCCGGGAGGAGAAACGCCGCAGCCGTCTGTGGGACCCGTCCATCCAGCCATTTGTTTTACCGGAGACTTTGCATTCATCATTGGCTGAGTGAGTATCACCATGCCGTGCGGCACAGCACTGCCCCGCGACCCTGCACCTCACCAGGCCCCGTAACCCGCCTGCCATCCATCCCTTCCCATCATCGGGCCCCGGGACAACCAACCCCCCTACCCACGGAGGGGAAGAACCAACATCCAAGCTGCTCCCTGTCATCACTCCCGGGATCCCCGTCCAGAGCAGCGGTGGTGTCACAACCTCACCACAACCGTGGGTGGCGTCACGGACAATATCCCTAAACCCAAACCACCCCCTTTCACTCACGGGCGAGGAGCGTCGCTCGAGTCCCCGGGATCCGGCCCACCGCTCGAGCCACCACCGAGCAGCAGCAGCAGCCGGACCCGAGCAGTGGGTGAACGCAGCGTCCCCTCCTCCGCCCGCGACACAAACACTGAACCTCGGGTTTGCTCATCTCTAGTTGAAATGGGTAGGAATAAGTGGCTGTCTTCTGACATCGTAATGGAGGGGTGCTGGGGTTGGCGAAAGTATAGCATGTAACATAACGCAGCTTATTGTGATGAGACAATTATCAAATAGCAGGAGATTTGGGAGTGTTTGCACTTATCATGGAAAGGAAACTCCAACTGGGCTCTTATTTTTAAGTAAAAGCCACATGAAAAATATCACGTCTACATTAACACCCCTCCAAGCAGCTGATGCTTTTATTAAAGAGCAGGTACTTTATGAACTATACCCAAAAAAATAATTGTGTAATTTAAAAATGGAACCTTCTGTTTAAATGTGAAGATCTATATAACTTGTACTGATAAACATCTAAAAATCATATTTATATTAATCTCTCCTTGTAAATTATTGAGCCTCTGTACCTTGGATATTACCATGAGAAAAATAAATGATGGCAACCTCACAGAATCCAATATTTTCTGAGCTGCTGAAGCATGAAATAGCAGGTGCTGGGGAAAGGGACTTCAAGTTAATTTGTATAGCAACAGGTGTTTTACTATTAAAACTTTGGAAATCGCTTCTTTGTGCAGATGTGTCTGAAAATAAAACTTACTTCATAAAGTGAACCACATATAGCTAGTTAAATGAGAGTACTTTGATTTTGTCATGTAAAACATGCTGGAAGTAATTTGAATCAAGAAATATGATTTTATTACTGCTGTGAATGCTTCTCCTGCGAAAATTATTGGTAAGATGAAATCTGCAAGCTAAATATATTTAACTGTAGGCTTTCACCGGGATTGATGTGCTGTATAGTGCCAGGACTTGTTAATGTTTGGCTGCAAATTAAGGGATTAAAAATCCTGCAAAAGCAAATTGCAGATGTGTGAATGTAGCTATTCATATGTTTTGCAGATACACTACATTACTCTTAAGGCCCAGTCACACTAAACAACTTACCAGCGATCCCAACAACGATACAACCTAATAGGGATCGCTGGTAAGTTGCTAGGAGGTCGCTGGTGGGATGTCACACTAAGCGACGCTCCAGCGATCCCACCAGCAACCTGACCTGGCAGGGATCGCTGGAGCGTCGCTACACGGGTTGCTGGTGAGCTGTTGTCGCGGGCGGAGGAGGGGACGCTGCACTCTCCCACTGCTCGGGTCCGGCTGCCGCTGCTGCTGCGGCCTGCTGCTGCTCAGTGGCTCGAGTGATGGGCCGGATCCCGGGGACTCGAGCGGAGCTCCTCGCCCGTGAGTGAAAGGGGTTTGGTTGTTGGGATAGTTTATTGTCCGTGACGCCACCCACGGTTGTGGTGATTGTAGGGACACCACCGCTGCTCTGTATGGGAATCCCGGGAGCGGTGACAGGGAGCAGCAAAGTTGTTAGTTCTCCCCTCCGTGGGTAGGGGGTTGGTTGTCCCGGGGCCCAGTGATGGGGTTGGGATGGTGGACAGGCGGGTTATGGGGCCTGTGGAGGTGCAGGGACGCAGAGGCAGCGCTGTGCCGCACGGCACGGAGGTACTCACTCAGCCCAAGGATGATGACACAGTTCTCGGTAAACAAACGGCTGGTTGGACGGGTCCCTCGGACGGCTACAGTGCTGATGTTCCCTGCAGTTAGCGGTGACGGTCACTTCTCTGCACCTAAGTACGGTTCTTTGGTAGCGATGGATTCCCACCGGTAACCCGCTCCCCAGCTTGGATATGAGCCGGAGGAGCCCCTCTCTTGCCCGCAGGCGCTGGCCCTAGGAAACTGGTGCCTTGGCGGTGTCTCCCCTTCACGGTCGGACTGTTGCCTTCAATCGGGACTTTGCTGCTGGGAGACCCGGAGGTCCCCTTCACTGACGGATTTGGCAAATTATGGCGACTCCTAGCCTTGCCGGGATCCGAAAGGCCCCTGCCACTGGTGCTGGCTTCTCTTCGTATACAGCTCCGGTACCGCCGGGCCACCACCCGTCCACGGTCCTTTCGGCAACCTCCAAGTAGCCTCTCCTGCAGACGGTCACCGCCGTCTGCCAACCTTGCTGTCTCAGTCTGGGGCACACACCCGGACTAACTTCAGGCTTTTCAACTGTCACTTTCTCTGTCACTACTCTCACTGTCCTCCTTCTCCTTCCTCTCACTTTGAACTCTCCACTTAATCTTCCTAAACTCATCTGCCTGGTTTTCCCGCCTCCAGGGCTGTGAACTCCTCGGTGGGTGGAGCCAACCGCCTGGCCCACCCCCTGGTGTGGACATCAGCCCCTGGAGGAAGGCAACAAGGATTTGTGTTCTGACCTTGGTGTTCCTGCAGGGAATGTGGGGTGTGGTGGTGTTGTGACCTGTGACCCCTGGCTTGCCCAGGGCGTCACATTCCCCCTTAGCAAAACGCAGACCGTCCTCGGGCTGCCCGTCCAACACCGGTTTTATTTTCCTCTTTTTTTTTTTTCTGAAAGGATAAAACAAGACATACAAGTAAAAGAACATCATCCCACATCGGGAGGCACATTGCTTAAACGCTACGGTAACAAACGGTTGCGGCTGCCGCTCTCTCCCACCCAAGTAACCTGGCCCTGATGCTGCCTCTAAGAAACAGGCAGCACCCCTTGACCCCAGTCCTGAACCAAGTTACCCGAGCGGGATCTGTCCTTCCCCTCCAGAGGGTAGCCACCGGTTCCTGTGGTGGCTGGGCCCCAGCCTGCTCTGCTGCGGGCCCTCCCTCCAATCTGCCTCATTGATAGTGTCTACCCGCTTTAGGGTGTGAAGAGCGGTTTGCAGGCGTAAAGCGTAGTCCCGAATGCTATCCACAGGCCGTTGCCGGCACTGGTAAAACTGCATCCTCAGCTCAGCTTCGGTACGGGTCTCAAAGGCAGTCTGTAGCTTCTCAAATATGGTGGCTACAGAGAGCCGGTCCCCCTCGGCCCAGGTCTCCGCTTTCTGCTCAGCCGCGTCGGTTAGCTGGCCCAGCACTACCGCTGCACGTTGCTTATCAGTCAGGGGGTACAATTCCAAAAGCGGATTAAGCTTTTTCCGGAAGACCTGTAAAGCATCAGGTTTCTCGTCATACTGCGGTAGCCAGGTAGCTCCGGGCGCATAGGGCAAGGAGAACGGCATCACCTGAGTGAGAGCGGGGGCCGCGGCACCTCCCGCCAGCACGGCCGGGACCTGGGCAGGCCCATTCCCATCCACGGGTGCCACTGCGGCTGCGACCACCGCTCCTCCAGCGGCTCCGTCGGGCGCAGACATCTTGTTTCCGTCCCCCTTAGCCTCTTTCCGGCCACTCCTCTATCGGGGCGGGGTTTTGGCCTTCGCGCCTCTGCTACTCGAGAAGACGCTCGAGCGGGAACTCTTCGCGCCAAAGATGGCGGCTTCTGAAATTTTCCGGCCGGACACCTCCGGCGGTCACAAGGCGCACCTCTACCCAACGGCAGAGCGGTAAGATCCTGTTCGTGACGCCAAGTTTTCGTTTCGCGGGCGGAGGAGGGGACGCTGCGCTCTCCCACTGCTCGGGTCCGGCTGCCGCTGCTGCGGCCTGCTGCTGCTCGGTGGCTCGAGCGATGGGCCGGATCCCGGGGACTCGAGTGTCGCTCCTCGCCCGTGAGTGAAAGGGGTTTGGTTGTTGGGATAGTTTATTGTCCGTGACGCCACCCACGGTTGTGGTGATTGTAGGGACACCACCGCTGCTCTGTATGGGAATCCCGGGAGCGGTGACAGGGAGCAGCAAAGTTGTTAGTTCTCCCCTCCGTGGGTAGGGGGTTGGTTGTCCCGGGGCCCAGTGATGGGGTTGGGATGGTGGACAGGTGGGTTATGGGGCCTGTGGAAGTACAGGGACGCAGGGGCAGCGCTGTGCCGCACGGCACGGAGGTACTCACTCAGCCCAAGGATGATGACACAGTTCTCGGTAAACAAACGGCTGGTTGAACGGGTCCCTCGGACGGCTACGGTGCTGATGTTCCCTGCAGTTAGCGGTGACGGTCACTTCCCTGCAACTAAGTACGGTTCTTTGGTAGCGATGGATTCCCACCGGTAACCCGCTCCCCAGCTTGGATATGAGCCGGAGGAGCCCCTCTCTTGCAGGCGCTGGCCCTGGGAAACTGGTGCCTTGGCGGTGGCGGTGTCTCCCCTTCACGGTCGGACTGTTGCCTTCAATCGGGACTTTGCTGCTGGGAGACCCGGAGGTCCCCTTCACTGACGGATTTGGCAAATTATGGCGACTCCTAGCCTTGCCGGGATCCAAAAGGCCCCTGCCACTGGTGCTGGCTTCTCTTCGTATACCGCTCCGGTACCGCCGGGCCACCACCCGTCCACGGTCCTTTCGGCATCCTCCAAGTAGCCTCTCCTGCAGACGGTCACCGCCGTCTGCCAACCTTGCTGTCTCAGTCCGGGGCACACACCCGGACTAACTTCAGGCTTTTCAACTGTCACTTTCTCTGTCACTACTCTCACTGTCCTCCTTCTCCTTCCTCTCACTTTGAACTCTCCACTTAATCTTCCTAAACTCATCTGCCTGGTTTTCCCGCCTCCAGGGCTGTGAACTCCTCGGTGGGCGGAGCCAACCGCCTGGCCCACCCCCTGGTGTGGACATCAGCCCCTGCAGGAAGGCAACAAGGATTTGTGTTCTGACCTTGGTGTTCCTGCAGGGAATGTGGGGTGTGGTGGTGTTGTGACCTGTGACCCCTGGCTTGCCCAGGGCGTCACACTGTCACACAGGCAGATCTCACCAGCAACCTGTGACGAGCCCCCAGCCCCCAGCGCCGCGTGGAAGCGATGCTGCGCTTGGTAACTAAGGTAAATATCGGGTAACCAACCCGATATTTACCTTGGTTACCAGCGCACACCACTTAGCGCTGGCTCCCTGCACACCTAGCCACAGTACACATTAGGTTAAGTACCCGATGTGTACTCTGCTACGTGTGCAGGCAGCAGGAGCCGGCTTCTGCGGACGCTGGTAACCACGGTAAACATTGGGTAACCAAGAAGCCCTTACCTTGGTTACCCGATATTTACCTTCGTTACCAGTGTCCGCCGCTCTCACACTGCCAGTGCCTGCTCCCTGTTCCCTGCACTCCTAACCACAGTACACATCGGGTTAATTACCCGATGTGTACTGTGGCTATGTGTGCAGAGGGCAGGGAGCCGGCACTGACAGCTGAGAGCGGCGGACGCTGGTAACAAAGGTAAATATCGGGTAACCAAGGAAAGGGCTTCTTGGTTACCCGATGTTTACCGTGGTTACTAGCGTCCGTAGAAGCCGGTTCCTGCTGCCTGCACATTTAGTTGTTGCTCTGTCGCTGTCACACACAGCGATGTGTGCTTCACAGAGAGCAACAATTAAAAAATGGCCCAGGACATTCAGCAACAACCAGCGACCTCACAGCAGGGGCCAGGTTGTTGCTGGATGTCACACACAGCAACATCGCTAGCAACGTCACAAAAGTTGTTCCTTAGCAGCGATGTTGCTAGCGATGTTGCTTAGTGTGACGTGGCCTTTAGTGTTAAGTACAGAATGAAAAAGGACTCAATTTAAGATATATTTTATTTAATCCGAATGAAAAGGTCAACATAAAACATTTCGAATTATAAAGCAATAGTTAACATCACCTTTAAACTAGTTTGTGGACAATGGCTATAAAATCTACAAGTGCACATCAATAAATTAGAATATCATCAAAAAGTTAATTTATTTCAGTAATTCAATACAAAATGGGAAGCGCATATATTATATAGTAATTACAAACAGAGTGATCTATTGCAAGTGTTTATTTCTGTTAATGTTGATGATTATGGCTTACAGCCAATGAAAATCCAAAAGTCATTATCTCAGAAAATTGGAATACCGTAATTACCACAAAACACCTGCAAAGGCTTCCTAAGCGTTTAAAATTGTCCCTAAGTCCAACGTAAAAAAAATATTTTAAACTCAGAAATCTTGTACAGCAAATGCACTCAATAATTGGTCGGGGCTCTTTTTGCATGAATTACTGCATCAAGAATGTGGATACTCCCAGGGCTGGTGGTGTTCGCAGCAATGGTGTTAGACCCTCCAGAGGCAGGGCCATGCCTGGGAGATGTAACAGGGGTAATAACGGAAACCACTCCGGGTTGTCTTTAACAGTCTCTACTCACTGTGGACCCAGAAGATTCTGGTTCAGGTCCCTTGGAGGACCAGTGCCAATGTAGTGACCCAGACTGCTCTGTCCCCAGCACTCTCAGTTGATTGGGTCCCCGTAGCGTGGAGCGTTTGGGGGCCCTGACTGTCCCTTTTTGGGTACAGTCTCCTTCTCCATACGGCGGGCAGTGCGGACCTGTGGGGAGGTAAGTGTCCGAACCCCGATCCTAGTTTACTGCTGGTGCCCCCGGATTATTTGGTTCGGTGAAGTCCGTGAAGGTGTCCTCACCGGGCAGGTATTTATCAAACCATTTAACACTGACGCTTGACCTAGGGCCCTATGCCCCATTCATGTTCTGGTCCCAATGGTATCTCCGGTACCCGTCCTGGCAACCTCTCTTCTGAGCCCCCGGGTCAACATTACACGGACCCATCTCAGGCACGTCCGCACACCTCTTCCATGTGCTGCCCTCTCTAGACTCACTACTGACTGACTGCTGACCCCACCCACCAGGCTGGCTAAACCCAGGGACTCGTTCCCATGGCGACCATCCCCTTACATGGTTAACACTCTATGCCCAGTGTGGAGTGGAGAACGATTTTGGTCGTGTTTTGGTGGTATCGGCACTGTTACTCCAGGTCCCAGGGGGTAGAGGATGCAGTTCCCTGTAGTGCCCTGAGGGTCTCAGGGGTGCTACATTTCCCCTTGGTTAAACACAGCCCATTCTCGGGCTGTAAGCAAGTTAAAGTTTTATTATAACTGGAAAGGAAGAATAATGGTTAACATAATTTATAACATTCTTACCGCACATGGAAGGCACTGTTCTTGAACATTGCAAACAATGAGCATCCCCCCATCAACCCATCACCCAAAAAAGTCCTGGTTCCCCAAAACCCTTTGAGGAGGCAGGTCACCGGTCCCTTTGGTGACCAGGTCTGGGCCTTCTCTATCCCAGACCTTTCCTCCAATCTTCCTCTCCTTGGTGGTGGCATCAATGTCCTGATGGTGATAAGGGATACTTTGGAAGGCGCACGTGGTGCAACTATATACAATACACAAGTTTGTGTTCGCTGCTGCCAGTCCTGCAGCCGTGGTCCATACTTAAATTAACTTTGTGAAACAGATTAATCAGATTATTTTTCCAGGATGATTCAAAATTTTTAAACTTCTCAGATTAGCAAACATTTTTAAAACATTTTGCAGATTTTTTTTTAGCAGAAATAACAAATATAACATTTCAACATTGTAAACCTTGTAACTGCTCTGGCAACCTGGTTCCGCTACCACCGTTCAATAAGAGGGCCATCTGGATCATCTGGCCTCCTTAGATCAGCACTTGAGGTTTGGGTGCACTAGATACATGCACCTCTACTGCCCCCTGGTGGCCGCTGGGATGTCGGTGCTGTCGCAGGTGCAGAGGCTGGGAAGGGAAATGCAGCAGGTTGGTGTACAGGCTCCTCTGGCTTTAGCGCCTTGATGTCAGACACTGTGTATCGCGTTACCACAACGCGGATGAACTCGCCCCCTGTATGTTGTACCCATTCTAACTTTGGGATCAGATCCACCGTTCCATTCACAGTGGCTGGACGCAGTACCTGAGGATAGTCGTCAGCACCGCTGGCAACCTTTTCTGCGGCTCCTGATACCGTTGGAGCCTGGACTGCTGGCTCTGGATCAGGAACTCGACCACTTCTGGTCTTGCTGGCGCTGACGGGGATGCTGTCTGGTTGAGGATGGATCCTGGCATCTGGGGAGGTTCAGCCTGGTCAGGCGGCGTCCCACTCTCTCGAACCCGCATGGCTGCCACCACCCCCATCATCTTCGCCTCCCACTCCTCGATTCGCCGCAAGTTCTCCACCCGCATAGTCCAGTACAGCCGCTGGACATCCGCCTCCAGCCTCTCCGCAGTCCAGGGTATGGCTCTGTGACCAGGTTACAAGCTTGCTAACCCTTGTCATCTCCCTGCGCCTCCATCTTGCCAGCCCCCCTCGGTCATTTCTCACCACTCTCACGGGGACTGGGGCACTCTTGGAGCTTCCGGGTTTTTTTTACTGCCGCCTTCCGCCCGCTCTCTCAGGACTCATGGGCGGGGCTTATGTTCGTGCGCTTTTGCAGTTTCGCACTCTTTGTAGGCACAGTGATGGTGCAGCCAATTTTTCAGCATTAAAGATGGTGGCAGTCTTTACACAAACAGTCCATTAAATACAGTTCTTAAGAGACACGTCATTTGAGTCAACGAGCCTTGTCCGTATCCAGTTCATGATGCCAGAAAAAGGGGTTGTGTCGCCCTGGAAAGGGGGTACTCGGTCCCGGGCAGAGTACTGAGTCGGGGATGTCACTTCTGTGGCCGTTGCCCGATTCCGTGCCCTGGGCCCCTTTTGTAAGTGGGGATATTTACAGGGGAGATTAGAGTGAATGTCCTGTGACACGACCTGCGGGTTGCAGTTAAGGCTGAAGAACTGCCACTGCTAAATGTGGGTTTTCCCAGGGCTGGTGGTGTTTGCAGCAATGGTGTTAGGCCCTCCGCAGGCAGGGCCGTGTCTGGGAGATGTAATGGGGGTAATAATGGAGACCACACCGGGTTGTCTTTAACAGTCTCTACTCACTGTGGACCCAGAGGTTGCTGGTTCAAGTCCCTTGGAGGACCAGTGCCAATGTAATGACCCAGGCTGCTCTGTCCCCGGCACTCTCAGTTGATTAAGACCCCATAGCATGGAGCATTTGGGGGCCCCAACTATCCCTTTTGGGATACAGTCTCCTTCCCCATACGGCGGGCAGTGTGGACCTGTGGGGAGGTAAGTGTCCGAACCCCGATCCTAGTTTACTGCTGATGCCCTCGGATTATTTGGTTCGGTGAAGTCCATGAAGGTGTCCTCACCGGGCAGGTATTTATCAAACCGTTTGAAACTGATGCTTGACCTAGGGCCCTATGCCCCGTTCGTGCACCGGTCCCAGCGGTATCTCCGGTACCCATCCTGGCGACCTCTCTTCTGTGCCCCCGGGTCACCAATATGTAACAGGGTGCTAGGGGTGCCTCGGGGGTTGTAGTCGTGGCCCCTTCTGCTAGGCTTACCCCTGGTGCCGCCGTCACTTTGGGGACAGGAGACGACTTGGTGGGGCAGAGTGTGGTGGTGCAGATGCCGTCGTCAGTTGTACAGAGACTCTGCAGACATGGATCAATTGAACCAGCAGGCATTTTTATTAAACACTTCTTCTTCACAGAGGCACAACACTTCAGGTCACTTCACACTTTTTGCTGAGGGGAAAAAACCTGTTCCTGACGTCTCCTCCAGTGGGGATGTGCCCGGCTAATCCACTTCACCTGGCTCCCACTCCGGCTAACACCTACTGGACCCACACCAGTATTGCTTCGAACTTGAGGCTACTCCTTCTCTTCTTTTCTCCGGCTTTCCTATTCACCCAGCTCCCACACTCTGCCCCTTCTCTGCTTCTTCTCTCCCGTCCCGGACTCAACTGACTCTGGTTCTAATCTTTACTTAACAACTCTCCTTCTCCCTCCCCTCTCCTCTGCCGGCTCCTCCTTCTCTCTACCCTGTTCCTATGGGGACAGCCGTCCCACCCGGCCACTAGGGGGTCCCACTAAAAACAGTGCAATAACAATAAAACATTTTTATTAAATAACATCAACATTCCGGGGAAACTGTACCTCATTGTAAGGGGTCTGCCCACCCCTTACATACCTCCCCTCTTTAAGCCTAAGCCTCCCGGCAAGGCACAAACCTAAAAACCACATTTAAGTAATAAAGTCATTTTAATAAAACTACAGACATGTCCACCTTCGGGCCCACGCAAGGGGCACACAAGTCCGGTGCCCGGAGTCCCTCCTGGGAGCTCCCGGTCTTAGTAGGTAACGTGCCCGGAGGCCTTCAGCAAGCACTCCCGGTCTTTGCAGGTCTTCTGCCCGGAGGCTTTTGCAGCACTCCCGGTCTTAGACGGCAGGAACACAAAATAGCAAAGTTTCCTTTAACCACACGGAGGGGACCCCTGGCTCAGTCCAGCATCAGGCTCCTTCCGGGCTCCGTAGCTTGAACAGGTTGAAAACGATAAAACTTTTCCGGCTCTTCAACAATACCGGTAATCAATACAAACGGTCAATTATCTTCCGGTCATGACAGTTCACTCGGGGTGATAAGCACGCTGCCATTCAGCCCGCTGAGCCCTCACGTAATCAGACAGGGACTGACCTGGCAAGCGGCGCAGCCTCCGGAAGGGTTCATAGTTGACGGTTGGCTCCGGTGTCTCAATCTCCGGTCTCGTCTCCTCAACCCCCGACGGGGGTGATGGGGTCGCTGCACGGGACGGCTGGGGGCTGCCCATGACAATTACCGGGTGAGTAACCAGGCTCTGTTGAATAGCCAGCACCGCCGGGGTCCCCTTCTCTGGGTCAGCGCTCGGTCCGGTCATGACTTCAGGTGCTACTGCCAGTGTGCTTCTCGGGCGGGAAATCTCAGCCAGTACCGGTCTTTGCTGTGCACGCCGCCGGTATTGGCACTCTTCCCACTCAATTTCTTGCTGCCACTGGGCAGCCTCTTGGGTAGTGGGCATCCACGTCACTCCTACCGCAAATAGGCCCCGGCATCCCACCTCTCTCAGGAACCTCACCTTCTCTCCCGGGTATAAGGTGTGAAGGCGTTGTGGTAGGCCCTCAGTGTTCAGGTTCACCCGGTTGTAAAAGTAATGGTCACCGGTCTCTTCATCCTCGATGAAACCATAGCCGTCTTTCTGGTTGAACTTAACTACGGTGCCGATGGTACACTGTCGTTCGAACTCATCACTCAGGGGACCGGCCATCATTCCGCAGGCCACGGTCTCGGCCAGTAGTCTCTCCTGCACCGGATCGGGTTCAGGCGATGGGGATTTTCGCTGCGTCAGGGGCGTCGGCTTCACCGGCTCCCAAAAGAACCCCAACTCGTCCTCTTCTAGCTCCCGGGCATGTCGCTCTTCCGGGGCCGGAACTGCTGTGTGGGTTGGAGATCCCGCCTCGCCTGGCGGGAATACCTCCGGACACTGGTGTGGAGTTCCCAGGACTTTGTTGCCCGGATGTAGCTGTGCCTTGTAGGTGGCCCGGACTTCGGTCGAGGTCTCACCGGTCGCGGCATCCCAGGTAGTGACCCAGGTTACTTTTGTGGGCCGCTCCGGTCCTTTGGGCACAGCCGGTAAGGCAATGGTAAGTCCTTCTGTGGTCGCAGTTTGCTTCGGGCGTCCTCTCCCCATGCTGGTTGCTACCAGCGCGCCCACTGCAGCATGTTGCTTCCTCGGGATCTCCATCTTGCTCAAAGTCACTTTCTGAGTAGTCGCTTCTTGTAATGGCGTCGGGGACAGTGGAGAAGCTGGGGAAGGTGGAGGCGGGCCTTTTTTTCCCGCTCTAGGGTACGCTCCACCCCCAGTCTCGCACATCGCGTCGACCCGGCCAAGGCGGCTCTTCTTTCTTGCTGCAACACCGCCCACTTCACATGTCTTCCTCAGCATCATCCCGGGGCCAGCACCTCCCCTCTTTGAGCGGCGCACTCCGCACTTCTTTTTCTTCACCGGCCAGCCCCAGGCTCTTCTTTTGGCGCCAACTCTTCACGCACTCACTGTGTCCATGAAGACGGCGGCCATCTTGCCGCCATCTTGTGCCCGGTCCAACGCCTTAGGCACCACTTCTTCTTCCCACCATGGGATCGGGACCCTTCGCCAATAATCCGGATCCTGTGCCCTAGGCACCACTTGGTCTTCATCTTCTTGAATCGGGACCCCTTGCATATAATCCGGATCCTGCCGACTACGCCACATGTAACGGGGTGCCAGGGATGCCTCGGGGGTTGTAGTCGTGGCCCCTTCTGCTAGGCTTACCCCTGGTGCCGCCGTCACTTTGGGGACAGGAGACGACTTGGTGGGGCAGAGTGTGGTGGTGCAGACGCCGTCGTCAGTTGTACAGAGACTCTGCAGACATGGATCAATTGAACCAGCAGGCATTTTTATTAAACACTTCTTCTTCACAGAGGCACAACACTTCAGGTGACTTCACACTTTTTGCTGAGGGGAAAAAACCTGTTCCTGACGTCTCCTCCAGTGGGGATGTGCCCAGCTAATCCACTTCACCTGGCTCCCACTCCGGCTAACACCTACTGGACCCACACCAGTATTGCTTCGCACTTGAGGCTACTCCTTCTCTTCTTTTCTCCGGCTTTCCTATTCACCCAGCTCCCACACTCTGACCCTTCTCTACTTCTTCTCTCCCGTCCCGGACTCAACTGACTCTGGTTCTAATCTTTACTTAACAACTCTCCTTCTCCCTCCCCTCTCCTCTGCCGGCTCCTCCTTCTCTCTACCCTGTTCCTATGGGGACAGCCGTCCCACCCGGCCACTAGGGGGTCCCACTAAAAACAGTGCAATAACAATAAAACATTTTTATTAAATAACATCAACATTCCGGGGAAACTGTACCTCATTGTAAGGGGTCTGCCCACCCCTTACAAATACACGGACCCAGCTCAGGCATGTCCGCACACTTCTTCCGTGGGCTGCCCTTTCTAGACTCACTACTGACTGACTGCTGACCCCTCCCACCAGGCTGGATATAACCCAGGGACTCGTTCCCAGGGTGACCATCCCCTTACATGGTTAATCCTCTATGCCCAGTGTGGAGTGGAGAACTAGGATTTTGGGCGTGTTTTGGTGGTATTGGCACTGTTAGGGGTACTTTGCACACTACGACATCGTAATGCCGAGTGCGATTTTCCCCGCCCCCGTCGCAGCAGCGATATCATTGTGATATCTGCCGTAGTGAACATTATCGCTACGGCAGCTTCACATGTACTCACCTGGCATGCGACGTCACTCTGGCCGGCGAACCGCCTCCTTGTTTTTGGGGTGGGTCGTGCGGCGTCACTGCGACGTCACGCGGCAGGCGGCCAATAGGAGCGGAGGGGCGGAGATGAGCGGGATGTAAACATTCCGCCCACCTCCTTCCTTCCGCATATCCTACAGGAGCCACGGTGACGCAGGTAGGAGATGTTCCTCGTTGCTGCGACTTCACACACAGCGATGTGTGCTGCTGCAGGAGCGAGGAACAACATCGGACCATCGCGTAATAATAGAATTCGCCGACGCTACACTGATGATACGATTACGACGCTTTTGCGCTCGTTAATCGTATCATCTAGGATTTACACACTACGATATCGCCTGCGATGCCGGATGTGCGTCACTTTCAATTTGACCCCACCAACATCGCACCTGCGATGTCGTAGTGTGCACAGTGCCCCTTACTCCAGGTCCCAGGTGGTAGGTCCTGCATCCCCAAGAGGATGCAGTTCCCTGTAATGCCCTTAGGGCCTCAGGGGTGCTACACTCCCATATCTTGAGCAGAGAGTAATAGAAGGACAGAATATACAGTTAGGTCCAGAAATATTTGGATAGTGACACAATTTTCGCGAGTTGGGCTCTGCATGCCACCACATTGGATTTGAAATGAAACCTCTACAACAGAATTCAAGTGCAGATTGTAACGTTTAATTTGAAGGTTTGAACAAAAATATCTGATAGAAATTGTAGGAATTGGACACATTTCTTTACAAACACTCCACATTTTAGGAGGTCAAAAGTAATTGGACAAATAAACCAAACCCAAACAAAATATTTTTATTTTCAATATTTTGTTGCGAATCCTTTGGAGGCAATCACTGCCTTAAGTCTGGAACCCATGGACATCACCAAACGCTGGGTTTCCTCCTTCTTAATGCTTTTCCAGGCCTTTACAGCCGCAGCCTTCAGGTCTTGCTTGTTTGTGGGTCTTTCCGTCTTAAGTCTGGATTTGAGCAAGTGAAATGCATGCTTAATTGGGTTAAGATCTGGTGATTGACTTGGCCATTGCAGAATGTTCCACTTTTTTGCACTCATGAACTCCTGGGTAGCTTTGGCTGTATGCTTGGGGTCATTGTCCATCTGTACTATGAAGCGCCGTCTGATCAACTTTGCAGCATTTGGCTGAATCTGGGCTGAAAGTATATCCCGGTACACTTGAGAATTCATCCGGCTACTCTTGTCTGCTGTTATGTCATCAATAAACACAAGTGACCCAGTGCCATTGAAAGCCATGCATGCCCATGCCATCACGTTGCCTCCACCATGTTTTACAGAGGATGTGATGTGCCTTGGATCATGTGCCGTTCCCTTTCTTCTCCAAACTTTTTTCTTCCCATCATTCTGGTACAGGTTGATCTTTGTCTCATCTGTCCATAGAATACTTTTCCAGAACTGAGCTGGCTTCATGAGGTGTTTTTCAGCAAATTTAACTCTGGCCTGTCTATTTTTGGAATTGATGAATGGTTTGCATCTAGATGTGAACCCTTTGTATTTACTTTCATGGAGTCTTCTCTTTACTGTTGACTTAGAGACAGATACACCTACTTCACTGAGAGTGTTCTGGACTTCAGTTGATGTTGTGAACGGGTTCTTCTTCACCAAAGAAAGTATGCGGTGATCATCCACCACTGTTGTCATCCGTGGACGCCCAGGCCTTTTTGAGTTCCCAAGCTCACCAGTCAATTCCTTTTTTCTCAGAATGTACCCGACTGTTGATTTTGCTACTCCAAGCATGTCTGCTATCTCTCTGATGGATTTTTTCTTTTTTTTTCAGCCTCAGGATGTTCTGCTTCACCTCAATTGAGAGTTCCTTAGACCGCATGTTGTCTGGTCACAGCAACAGCTTCCAAATGCAAAACCACACACCTGTAATCAACCCCAGACCTTTTAACTACTTCATTGATTACAGGTTAACGAGGGAGACGCCTTCAGAGTTAATTGCAGCCCTTAGAGTCCCTTGTCCAATTACTTTTGGTCCCTTTAAAAAGAGGAGGCTATGCATTACAGAGCTATGATTCCTAAACCCTTTCTCCGATTTGGATGTGAAAACTCTCATATTGCAGCTGGGAGTGTGCACTTTCAGCCCATTTTATATATATAATTGTATTTCTGAACATGTTTTTGTAAACAGCTAAAATAAAACTTGTGTCACTGTCCAAATATTTCTGGACCTAACTGTACATCAAGGAATGGAATATACATATTTGCAGCAAAAGATTAATACAATATAGGTCAATTTCACATATAGTAAGATGATGCCGCTGATCATGTTAAGTAATTGTAGTATTCCTGCTATAGTCATCTTCATAAAAGTCCAAGACAAGGGAGACAAGATCCAAAGGTATATATGTCCATCTCAAAGGGTATAATAAATGTGAAAAAAAGAAACCATCTGTAAATAAAGAATAAAAAATAGACCAATGAAAAACACTGCTAATAATCAAAGATAAAAAACAATGAAGGCTGACAGAACATGTTATAGCAGCATATATGATGATAGAATATGTCAAAGTTGACTAGCAATCGATAAGTAAAGGGGGCTTTACACGCTACGATATCGTTAATGTTTTGTCGTCGGGGTCAAGTTGTTAGTGACGCACATCCGGCGTCATTAACGATATCGCAGCGTGTGACACTGACCAGCGACCTTAAGCGACCTCAAAAATGGTGAAAATCGTTCACCATGGAGAGGTCGTCCCAAACTCAAAAAATGGTAAGGCTTGTTTATCCAGGTGGTTCGTCGCTACTGCGGCAGCACACATCGCTGTGTGTGACACCGCAGGAGCGAGGAACGTCTCCTTACCTGCCGCCGACCACAATGCGGAAGGAAGGAGGTGGGCGGGATGTTACGTCCTGCTCATCTTCGCCCCTCCGCTTTGATTGGCCGGCCGCTTAGTGACGTTGCAGTGACGTCGCTGTGATGCCAAACGTCCCTCCCCCTTGAAGGAAGGATTGTTCGGCAGTCACAGCGACGCCACCGACCAGGTAAGTATGTGTGACGCTGCCGTAGCGATAATGTTCGCTACGGCAGTGATCACAAACAATCGCATGCGCGACGGGGGCGGGTACTTACACGCTCGCTATCGCTACAAATTGCTAGTGATATCGCTACCGTGTTAAGCCCCCTTTTGAGGAACAGTTCCGAATAAATCATGCAACCAACAGACGTGAGACATCCACAAAAAATGAAAGAGGGCAAAATAACAAAAAACAACAAAAACAACAAAAAATCATCCAGATGCCAAGTGGGTTTAACCCCCTTACTCCAAAAAAGTGGCATAGGAAAGTCTTTCATTGAATCCACCTGGAGACACAGTACCAAGCCTGGCACTCACGTTGGGCCCATGCTTTTTAAGATCCCCACCACGTGTCCCCAGGTGGATCCTATCAATGCCACAAACCACTAAACTGGACAGGTCACACTCACAACCATGCTGAAGTTTGAAGTGGCGCGGAAGCGGTTTTAGAGTTTCAAGCGACTCAATCTCTGTTGCTGCCATGATGTCGCGGAAATGTTTGCGCGTCCGCCTTCACAGCTTGCAAGAGATGAAACCCACATAAATAAGTCCACAGCCACAAGTAGCATGATAAATGACACCACTAGTACTACATGTGATGTAATGTCGGATTTCAAAAATCTTATCAGTGTTCGCTGCTTTAAAAGTGGTAGTGCAAATGATGTTCCGACAAGCCAGGCAGGAGCCACATGGGAAACAGCCCCATTTGGGGTTACCCGTGTAGAATAGCAAAGCCGTCTTGGACACATAGTGACTATGCACCAACAGGTCGTTAAGGCTCCTGCCTCGCTTTGCCGTTATCAAAGGACGATCGAGCAGAAAATCCCTTAAAGATGGGTCTGTCTGTAAGACACCCAAATGTTTGGTTAAGATACGCCGGATCGTCTGCCACTGCGTATTATATGGTGAGATGAAATGTGTGGCTCCAGTAGAAGAAGAGGAGGGGGAAGATAAGGAAGAACCTATATTGGTTCTATATTGCATCTATATTGGTGTAAAAATAAATAAATATATTGCTTTTTTTTCCAGGAGATGCACATTTGGTGCAGGAATATGGTGTAAAGGTTTCAGCATGAAATGTGCATCTCTTGGCAAAAAAACCCTGTGTTTTTCTTCTAGGAGATGCAGGTATGTGAACTCAGTGACTTCACCTGAGCTGCGGCTTAGTCATTCTCTGCCTGAAGCCCACAGTGTGTGGACATGTTCTGTTCCCGCTTGCTGTCTTCAATATGTACCTGAGCTGGAATTGTTGTGGGATCTCCTGTGGATTGTCGGAACTGGGTGTTTTTGGGGTTAATAAAGGGGAGAAAGAGGGTGTTTTTTGTATTTTATTTTGTTATTGTGTTTGTGTTTTATTTATTTTCATTTACAGCAGGGGTGGGGAACCTTTTTACTGCCAGGGGCCATTTGGCAATTTCTACCAACCTTCGGGGGCCGCAGCAAATTATCAATGTGAAAATAACCCTGCTATATTTGGTCAAACAATTAACTCACCCCTACTGTGGTGGTCGGAGCTGCTTCCCTTTGGTGCGGCTGTGATGTTTGATGATACTAATCATGTTGCTTCTCACAACTGCTTTTCCAGGTTTGTCTCAGTCAACTCTTTGGAATAATAAGATTGGTAATTCATATACATCACATAACAGACGCTGTATACATCACAGGAGACGCTGGAGGCACATACATCACTGGAGGGGCTGGGGACATATATATGTGCCCTGAGCCCCTCCTGTGATGTAAATGCCCCCAGCCCCTCCTGTAATGTAAATGCCCCCGCCCCTCCTATGATGTATATGCCCCCAGCACTTCCTCTGATGTATATTCCCCCAGCATCTCCAATGTTATGTATAAGTCACAGGAGATGCTGGGGTATGCACATCACAGGAGACGCTGAGGCATACACATCACAGAAAACGCTGGAGGCAAACACAACACAAGGGGGTTTTGGGGCGTACACAACACATAAGTGGCTGGGGGCATACACATCACATAAGATGCTGGGGGCATATACAATGCAAGAGGGGCTGAGGGGCATACACAATGCAAGAGGGGCTGGGGGGCTTACATAACGCAAGAGGGGCTGGTGGGTAAACACAATGCAAGAGGGGCTGGGGGGCATACACAATGCAAGAGGTGCTGGGGGAACAGACATCACACGAGGGGCTTGGGGCACAGACATCACAAGAGGGGCTGGGGGCATACAAAACACAAGAGGAGCTGGGTGGGCATATGTGACGCCCTGGGCAAGCCAGGGGTCACAGGTCACAACACCACACACACCTCACATTCCCTGCAGGAACACCAAGGTCAGAACACAAATCCTTGTTGCCCTCCTCCAGGGGCTAATGTTCACACCAGGGGGTGGGCCAGGCGGTTGGCTCCGCCCACCGAGGAGTACACAGTCCTGGAGGCGGGAAAACCAGGCAGATAGAGTTTAGAGTTGAAGGAGTAAACAGTAAAGTGAAGGAAGTGACAGTGGAGCTAGTGACAGGAGTGGAAGTGAGAGAAGAAAAGTGACAGTTTGAAAGCCTGAAGTTGGTCCGGGTGTGTGCCCCGGACTGAGACAACAAGGTTGGCAGACGGCGGTGACCGTCTGCAGGAGAGGCTACTTGGAGGTTGCCGAAAGGACCGTGGACGGGTGGTGGCCCGGCGGTACCGGAGCGGTATACGAAGAGAAGCCAGCACCATTGGCAGTGGCCTTTCGGATCCCGGCAAGGCTAGGAGTCGCCGTGAATTTGCCAAATCCATCAAAGAAGGGGACCTCTGGGTCTCCCAACAACCAAGTCCCGATTGAAGGCAACAGTCCGACTGTTAGAGAGAGACACCGCCACCGCCAGGGCACCAGTTTCTCAGGGCCAGTGCCTGCGGGCAAGAGAGGGGCTCCTCCGGCTCATATCCAAGCTGGGGAGTGGGTTACCGGTGGGAATCCATTGCTACCAAAGAACCGTACTTAGGTGCAGGGAAGTGACCGTCACCGCTAACTGCAGGGAACATCAGCACCGTAGCCGTCTGAGGGACCTGTCCAACCAGCCATTTGTTTACCGTGAACTGTGTCATCATCCTTGGGCTGAGTGAGTACCTCCGTGCCATGCGGCACAGCGCTGCCCCTGCGTCCCTGCACCTCCACAGGCCCCATAACCCGCCTGTCCACCATCCTGACCTCCCCATCATTGGGCCCCGGGACTACCAAAACCCCTACCCACGGAGGGGCAAACCAACATCTAGCTGCTCCATATCACCACTCCCGGGATCCCCAGACAGAGCAGTGGTGGTGTCCACACAATCACCACAACCGTGGGTGGCGTCACGGACATTAATCAAATCCCCCACCAACAAATTAATCCCCCTTTCATTCACGGGCGAGGAGCGCCGCTCAAGTCCCCGGGATCCGGCCCATTGCTTGAGCCACCGAGCAGCAGCAGTAGCCACAGAGCAGTGGCGGCCGGACCCGAGCAGTGGGAGAGCGCAGCGTTGACACCTTCCTCCCCGCCCGCGACAACTTGGCATCACAAACAGGATCTTACCGCTCTGCCGTTGGGTAGAGGTGCGCCTTGTGACCGCCGGAGGTGTCCGGCCAGAAAATTTCAGAAGCCGCCATCTTTGGCGCGAAGAGTTCCCGCTCGAGCGTCTTCTCGAGTAGCAGAGGCGCGAAGGCCAAAACTCCGCCCCGATAGAGGAGGGGCCGGAAAGAGGCTAAGGGGGATGAAATGGCGACTGAGTGCATGTGAGGTGGCTACAAAAGCAGGGACGCCAGGACCCTGTGGCCATCTTGTTGCTAGTTCCTGGAAAGCACGACTGCCGAGATGTCCGCTCCAGCTAATAACAGCGAGACCCCCGCACCCGGAACGGCGATGTGGTTGAGGGACCGGACCGTCCCGCTGAGTAATCGTCTGCAGGCCCACATGCAACTCCTCCTGGAGGAGTGGGAGACCGACATGGCGGACGTGGTGGCTGCTATGTGGAGACGCGAGGTGGAAGAGGATTTGGAGGAGCGGGTAAGAGACCCACGCCCCTGTATTCCTGAGGGATCGGCCATTAGAGCTGAGGAGCCCGGCCGGCTTCCGCTCACCCTGCCTCTCTCCCCGCTACCCGTGATAGCTGCCGCCGCTCCGCCACTAGGCCCGCTACCTGCCCAATCGGTAGTGATACCCTGCCAAGCCGCCCCGGTGGACCAGCCGGCTGCAGACGTCCAGGACGTCCCTGAAGTACACCAGGGGGAACCGCTAGGAACGCGGCCCCTTAACAGAATGGTGCCAGAAGTCCCGGTAGTGACTGTGCCGGACCCCGAGCCTGGGACCGTGGCCTGGATGAAGGCCCGGGTGATTCAATTCCACCAGCGTCAGCAGGATCAGATCTTCCGGATGATGGAGCAGTGGACCAACGAGGTGGAGATGCTGATTACAACTGCCCCGATGTACGGAGGGGGAATAGATGTAACAGAGTCGACTGGTGACCCACGTCCCTATATCCTACCAGGACCGGCCGCTGCGGCTGAGGGGCCCGGCCTAGTCTTGGCCTATGCATCACCCTTGCCGTTACTTATGGGGCAGCTCAGTGTAAACTCGCCTGATCTGCTGCTCCGTGCTACCGCAGAAGGGTCTGAAGTGCTGGATGCTGGAGGCCAGGAGGCTGCGGCAGCTGGCGGTAACCCGCCTGACGCAGGAACAAGAGATGATGACTCCGGCCCCATCCCCGGGTCCGCTGCTGAGTTTGAAGAGGCAAATGAGCATTCCCGCTATGTAGGAGACCCAGTGGTTTTCCATACCCCGCGTACCGGTGGAAATGGGTACCGGGTACCCCTGTCACAGCAGGCATGTCAGTGCATGTTTGATATGCTGGTGGAGGGGGATGGATCCGCCTTAGATGAGGACTCTGAGTAAGGCAGCGGAGCACCGTTGCACAGTCCCCGTTGGGACCACCAGTCTGTGTGAGTTTAAAAAGTTTGAAAAAGTTTGCAAAAGATGATAAGTGATTAAACCGAGGATTTACCTGATTACCGTGATTTGGAACCGGCCGTTGCCGGCACTGTTGTCCCCGTGGGGACCGATTGAAGTTGTTTGCATAGGGAACTCTCTATGGACAAGCCCGTGAACTTGCAGGGCAACCACAGACGTTAAGTGGCTTGTAAATAAAATATGTTTTGTTGCAGCACCGTTACCACCTCCGAAGAGGCAGGTTGGAGGGAGGGCCCGCAGTAGAGCAGGCTGGGGCCCAGCCACCACAGGAACCGGTGGCTACCCTCTGGAGGGGAAGGACAGATCCCGCTCGGGTGGCTTGGTTCAGGACTGGGGTCAAGGGGTGCTGCCTGTTTCCTAGAGGCAGCATCAGGGCCAGGTTACTTGGGTGGGAGAGAGCGGCAGCAGCAACCGTTTGTTACGTAACGTTTAAGTTCCGTACCTCCTGCTGTGGGATGATGTTTTTCTAATTGTTCAAATGTTTATCTTTTTTCAGAAAAATAAAACCGGTGTTGGACGGGCAGCCCGCGGACGGTCTGCATTTTGCTAAGGGGGAATGTGACGCCCTGGGAAAGCCAGGGGTCACAGGTCACAACACCACACACACCCCACATTCCCTGCAGGAACACCAAGGTCAGAACACAAATCCTTGTTGCCCTCCTCCAGGGGCTGATGTTCACACCAGGGGGTGGGCCAGGCGGTTGGCTCCGCCCACCGATGAGTACACAGTCCTGGAGGCGGGAAAACCAGGCAGATAGAGTTTAGAGTTGAAGGAGTAAACAGTAAAGTGAAGGAAGTGACAGTGGAGCTAGTGACAGGAGTGGAAGTGAGAGAAGAAAAGTGACAGTTTGAAAGCCTGAAGTTGGTCCGGGTGTGTGCCCCGGACTGAGACAACAAGGTTGGCAGACGGCGGTGACCGTCTGCAGGAGAGGCTACTTGGAGGTTGCCGAAAGGACCGTGGACGGGTGGTGGCCCGGCGGTACTGGAGCGGTATACGAAGAGAAGCCAGCACCATTGTCAGTGGCCTTTCGGATCCCGGCAAGGCTAGGAGTCGCCGTGAATTTGCCAAATCCGTCAGTGAAGGGGACCTCTGGGTCTCCCAACAACTAAGTCCCGATTGAAGGTAACAGTCCGACCGTTAGAGAGAGACACCGCCACCGCCAGGGCACCAGTTTCTCAGGGCCAGCGCCTGCGGGCAAGAGAGGGGCTCCTCTGGCTGATATCCAAGCTGGGGAGCGGGTTACCAGTGGGAATCCATCGCTACCAAAGAACCGTACTTAGGTGCAGGGAAGTGACCGTCACCGCTAACTGCAAGGAACATCAGCACCGTAGCTGTCTGAGGGACCCGTCCAACCAGTCGTTTGTTTACCGTGAACTGTGCCATCATCCTTGGGCTGAGTGAGTACCTCCGTGCCGTGCGGCACAGCGCTGCCCCTGCGTCCCTGCACCTCCACAGGCCCCATAACCCGCCTGTCCACCATCCTGACCTCCCCATCATTGGACCCCGGGACTACCAAAACCCCTACCCACGGAGGGGCAAACCAACATCCAGCTGCTCCATATCACCACTCCCGGGATCCCCAGACAGAGCAGCGGTGGTGCCCATACAATTACCACAACCGTGGGTGGCGTCACGGACATTAATCAAATCCCCCACCAACAAATTAATCCCCCTTTCACTCACGGGCAAGGAGTGCCGCTCAAGTCCCCGGGATCCGGCCCATCGCTCGAGCCACCGAGCAGCAGCAGTAGCCGCAGAGCAGCGGCGGCCGGACCCGAGCAGTGGGAGAGCGCAGCGTTGACACCCTCCTCCCCGCCCGCAACACATACACAACACAAGAGGGGCTGGGGGCACAGACATCACAAGAGGGGCTGGGGGCACAGACATCACAAGAGGGGCTGGGTGCACAGACATCACAAAAGGGGCTGGGTGCACACATCACAAGAGGGGCTGGGGCACAGACATCACAAGAGGGGCTGGGGCACAGACATCACAAGAAGGGCTGGGGCAGAGACATCCCTGGGGGGCCAGAGACATCCCTGGGGGGGCAGAGACAACACTGGGGGGCAAATACATTACTGGAGGGACTGGGGGCATAGACACACTGCTCCAAAGAAAGAGGGGCGGGCATACCGCTCCGGAAAGCAGAGGGGCGGACACACACCCCTGAACATGCTGATACTGGACAGCGGTGCATGTGGTAATTTAAAGGGCCGGCAGCCTACAAGACAGCAGCGGCGGCCCCAGCACTGCAGCCCCTGGGAATCTGCCCGGGGGCCGCATAAAAGGTCCCCACTCCTGATTTACATAGTAGTAATGGGGGAGTCTCATAGATGCCTCCCATTACTAATCTAGGGTTTAGTGGCAGCTCTGAACTCTTAACCCCTTATGCCACTGCACCAAGGCAATCTTGATGAGCCAGGTGAAGTTCCAGAATTGCGACAATTCTGGGTGGCTGCAGGCTGCTATTTTTAGGCTAGGGTGCCCGATAACCATGGGCCTTCCCAGCCTGAGAATACCAGCCCCCATCTGTCAGCTTTATTATAGCTAAGTATTACAATTTTGGGGGGACCACATGCCGGTTTTTAAAATTATTTATTGACATAATTTAAAAAAAGCTGCATGCAATCCCTCTTATTTTGATACACAGCCAAGATAAGCACATGGCTGGGGGCTGCAGCCTGTAGCAGGATGCTTTATCTGTGTAGGGTATCATAATATGGGGGGACTCTAAGCCAATTTATTTACTTATTTGTACACCAGTATAGACACGCACATAGCTTCTGTGATTGAAGGCAGTCAAACACGCTACCACAGAGGGTGGGGCCGCTGTCTGACTGCAACCAGTCAGAGATGCAGGGACTGGCAGGTGGGGGGTGGACGGGGGATTCAGTGCATATGTATGCTGGATAATGAACAACCTCGGAAGTAGTATGAGCAGCCCCAGAACTAGTGTTACAGCCATGCTGGAGACTGGTAAGTATATCACATCTGCTTTTCCCTTTTTTTCTTTATTTTTCCTTTTTTTTTTATTTATTACCGTAGTTGATCTGGATAGTTACTCAGAGTTCCCTGAAAACTCCGGGCCCAGGGTCGGTGCACGAGTACATTTTAACCCTCACGGGTCCTCCATCAGTGCATGTGACCAGTTTATATGACCTCAGACAAGGAGCCAGGTCTCTCTAAACTATACAGCAATAAGAGCAGTAGGGGTGTAGATAGAAATGTGAAACTTCCCAACCCATCAGTGCCACCCAATCTCCATGACATCAAAAAGTTAAAAGACAAGATGGATACCACAGGAACAAAATGGATTCTGTTCTCACAATAAAAGAATAGAACATGATTAATTAAATCTAAGAATATCAGTTATAGTCAGGTATAGTTAGTTGATATTATTTGGCATATCATAGAAGTGTTGCAGGCAGGGGGAAAGACCGCGGCAGGGGGTGGGGCTGCTCGAGACGCTCGGATCCGGGGTTATTGCTGGGGCTCGAGAGGAATCTGGACCCGGGCCTGAGCATCCGTCTGTCTCCCGCAAGTGAAAAAGGGGAATTATATTTATAGGGGAGGTTTGTCAGTGACGCCACACGTGGTATGCGGTGATTTTGGTGGTACCACCACTGCCGCTGGAGGTGATGCCTGGGGCTGATAGCGTGCGGCAGCTGGATGTTATCCCCTCCATGGATAGGAGAGGTGCTGTCCCGGGACCTCGGTACAGGCTGGATGGTGAGACGGAGTGCAGTCTGCAGGGATGGACCGGATGGTGCCGGTGTACTCACAGTTCTGAAATAACTTGACACAGAGTCCAGTAAACCAAATTACCAGTAGCCAGTAGCCTCCGGAGGGTGTGTTCGGATCCCGCACCCCGATACAGTAGAACAGGGGCCCTTCCACTTGCACTTTATGTTTGAGTCCTTTGTATTAACTACTCAGTGTGAAACGGGGAAGTCTGCTCCCGGTGTTACTGTCTTTTGGGAGCTGTGGCCCGCGAGAACTGACTCGTGGGGTCTTAGCAGGCAATTGCGGAGCCCTATCCCCCTCGTTGGGCTTCCGCCTCGCTCTATCTGGACCTCCTGTGGGAAGAGACCTGAAATCTTGTCCTCGGCTGGTTAATTGGTAAGAGTCTTAAAGCTGCTCCTTGCCCTAGGGTCCATGTACCCTGTCTGTGCACGGCTCCGGATCGGATTCCCGCTGTCGGCACAGGC
Source organism: Anomaloglossus baeobatrachus (assembly GCF_048569485.1). Lineage (NCBI taxonomy): Eukaryota > Metazoa > Chordata > Amphibia > Anura > Aromobatidae > Anomaloglossus > Anomaloglossus baeobatrachus. Next base: position 363,723,473 of record NC_134355.1, read on the forward strand.
GGGCTACGACCCTGCCCTGGTCCACTTAAGGTTTCCCGCGACTGGATCTCCGTCACCTGTGACCCTGTCTACCGACTGCCACCTAGTCCGTTGTCAAGTCATCCGGTAGCCCAGGAGCTCCAACTCCTGACTACTCTGTTCATGGTCTCTCACTCTCCTCTCCTCACAACCATCTTTCTCCACTCAACTGTCAACTCTCTTCACAACTGTCAACCGTCCCCTCCCATAACACCTCAGAACCCCTAGGTGGGCGTCGCCATCCATTTGGCCATGCCCACTGGTGTCTCCCTATTGTCATGGGGGGGTGACTAGGGTTTTGATGGCTGGTGTTGTGTACCAGTATAGGGATTGTGATGGAGGACCAAAGAAGAGAGAATCCTGCACCTGGAAGAGGGGTGCGTTTTTGCGCGTTTTTCGGGTGCGTTTTTGGCCTCAAAACTGCAGGACTTTGCTTCCCCAGCAAAGTCTATGAGTTTTCATTTTTGCTGTCCGCACACATCTGTTTTTTTTCAGCTGCGTTTTTGTGGTGCCACAAAAACGCAGCATGTCAATTATTCCCGCGTTTTTCACTGCGCTTTTCATCCATTGAGTTCAATGGGATGTTGAAAGACGCAATGAGAAACGCAAATAGCTGCGTTTTGGTGCGTTTCTAAGACCAAAAACGCAGCTATATACGCAGGAGGTGGGTAGTAAAGTGACGTGTACAGGAAGAGGATTCCTTCTGTCAGTAAACACAGAAGCGTGAATCCTCCCGGTACCATCACCGCCGCTTCCACCTCCCGTCCTGTGCATGTATGCTGCCGTGCGGCGCCATGTCTGGGCAGGAGGGGGAAGCGGCTGCGAAAACAAAAGTTAATAGTAGAAAAAAAAAAAAGTTATACTCACCTGTCTGCACACTCCCGGTGCCATGCCCGCTCCCATCTCCTCTCACGGTATCGCCACCCCCGCTCCGGCTGTGTGCAGACGGCCGGGAATCCTCCGATGGATGCAGGACCTGGCGCTGGATCACCTGATGCAGTCACCTGACGCATCAGGTGATCGTAAGTATCGCGGTGACGCGGGCGCCCGGCCGGTATCAGCGGATGCGTCAGGAGACTTCATCCCTGATTACCGGCAGCTGCTGCAGCGATCGGACAGGATCAGACTCCCGCCCCATCGCTGCAGGAGCTGCCGGTAATCAGCACATAAGTGAGTATTATTTTTTTTTTTTTTTGTACCGATGCATCTGCTGATTGTATAATCAGCTTTTATATAATCAGCTCATGTGTGATGGGATTCAGGCACTTGATCCTGACACATCATCTGATCGCTTTGCCTTCCAGCAAACCGATCAGATGATATTGGATCCGGATTGGACGGCGCGGGACCCTGACCCAGGAATACTGCGGAGGGGGGGTTCTTTATTTCAATAAAGATGGAGTCACTAATTGTGTTGTGTTTTATTTCTAATAAAAATATTTTTCTGTGTGTTGTGTTTTTTTTTTATCTTTACTAGAAATTCATGGTGGCCATGTCTAATATTGGGGTGACACCATGAATTTCGGGCTTAGGGCCAGCTATACAGCTAGCCCTAACCCCATTATTACCCAGTGAGCCAGCCGGCATCAGGGCAGCTGGAAGAGTTGGATACAGCGCTAGAAGATGGCGCTTCTATGAAAGCGCCATTTTCTGGGGTGGCTGCGGGACTGCAATTCACAGCGGGGGTGCCCAGAAAGCATGGGCACCCTGCACTGTGGATTCCAATCCCCAGCTGCCTAGTTGTACCCGGCTGGACTCAAAAATTGGGCGAAGCTCACGTCATTTTTTTTTAAAATTATTTCATGAAATTCATGAAATAATTTAAAAAAAAGGGCTTTCCTATATTTTTGGTTCCCAGCTGGGTACAAATAGGCAGCTGGGGGTTGGGGGCAGCCCGTCCCTGCCTTCTGTACCCGGCTAGCATACAAAAATATGGCGAACCCCACATCATTTTTTTTGTTTGGGGGGGCAAAGAAATCCTGCATACAGTCATGGAAGGAGGATGCTGAGCCTTGTAGTTCGACAGCTGCTGTCTGCTCTCCTGCATATGTCGCGGGCGGGGAGGAGGGTGTCGGCACACCGCGCTCACCCCTTCTGCTCGGGTCCGGCAGCTGCTCCTGGTGGCTCGAGCTGTGGGCCGGATCCCGGGGTTTCTCGAGCGACACTCCTCACCCGTGAGTGAAAGGGGGTGTTTGTTGGGTGTGGGGATTGTTATAGTTCGTGACGCCACCCACGGTTGTGGTGATTGCACCACCGCTGCTCAGTATGGGGGTCCCGGGGATGGTGATGCGGAGCAGCCAGGTGTTGTGTTGCCCCTCCGTGGGTAGGGGTTGGTGATCCCGGGGCCCAGTGATGAGATGTAAAGTGTAGGGCCTGGTGGGCGCAGGGACGCGGGGGCAGCGCTGTGCCTTGCGGCACTGTGGTACTCACTCAGCCTGAGACGTGGACACAGTTTGTACGGTAAACCAAACGGCTGGTAGGACGGTCCCACAGACGGCTGCACCTGCACTCCCGGTAGGTGACGGTGATGTCCCTTTTCCTTGCACCTATGGTTGACTTGTGGTAGCGGTGGATTCCCTCCGGTTACCCGCTCCCCGGCTGCAATCTGGGCCGGAGGAGCTCTACACTGTGCCCGCAGGCGCTGGCCCTGAGAAACTGGTGCCGTGGCGGTGGCGGTGTCTCTCCGGTTCAGGTTGGGCTGTTGCCTTCAGTCGGGACTTGGTTGTTGGGGGATCTACGTCCCCTTCACTGACGGATTTGGCAAATCTGGCGACTCCTAGCCTTGCCGGGGTCCGAGAGGCCCCTGCCCTGGTGCTGACTGTCCTTCGGAACACTGCTCCAGACCACCGGGCAGACAGCCAACGGGGTCCTTCCAGGAACTTCCAAACGGTCCCCCTCCAGACAGTCACCGCCGTTGCTGACCTTGCTGATCTGGCCCTACACAAAGCTGGACCCTTCAGGCTTCTTTCTCTTCTGTCACTTCACTTGCTTTTTCTCCTTTACTACTTTCACTTTCACTTTCTTAACTCCTCTACTTAACTCCACTTCACTCTTGCCCTGCCTGGGCTACTCTGCTCCTTTTACTCCTTCCACTTCCTCCTCCTGGACTAGACTGCCTGGTTTCTTCCTGCCTCCAGAGTTGTGAGCTCCTCGGTGGGCGGAGCCAACCGCCTGGCCCACCCCCTGGTGTGCATCATCAGACTCCTGGAGGAAGGCAACAAGGATTTCTGGTTAGCTGTGATGTGCCTACCTGGAGTGTGGGGTGTGGTGGTGTTGTGACCTGTGTCCCCTGGCTTGCCCAGGGCGACACATTCCCCCTTAGCAAAATGCAGACCGTCCGCGGGCTGCCGTCCTACACCGGTTTTATTTTTCTGAAAAAGGGGGTAACAGGGTTAAGAAAACATAAATAACATTTTTAATCAAAACTCTTCCCAAGACGGGAGGCACATTTACTTAAACGTTGCAACGGTATACGGTCACGGTTTCCGCTCTCTCCCACCCAAGCAACCTGGCCCTGATGCTGCCCCTAAAACCCAGGCAGCACCCCTTGACCCACAGTCCAGCACAAGTTACCCGAGCGGGATCTGTCCTTCCCCTCCAGAGGGTGGCCACCGGTTCCTTTGGTGGCTGGGCCCTAGCCTGCTCTGCTCAGGGCCCTCCCTCCAACCTGCCTCTCCGGAGGCGGTATTGCGGAAACGGCAACGGTACCCAACATATTTACAAGCCACTTAACGTTTGTGGTGCCCTGCAAGTTCACGGGCTTGTCCATGGATAGTTCCCATGCAAAACTTTAAACGGACCCCACGGGGACAACGGTGCCGGCTCCTGCCGGTTCAATCACAAGCAAATCAGATGAAAAACTCGGTAATTTTCATTTTCCTTATCATTCTTTTGCAAACTTTCAAACAAACAACAACACTCTTTTACATTTGCGGACCCCTTTTACTCATAGAACGGTCTCCCTGTACCTAAGTGGGGGTCTACCTAGGTTGGAACGGGTGGACCTTCGGGGCCCGGTGTCAGTGGTGCTAGACAGTGGGGTAGAGGGAACAATCGGTTCCTCCTCCCTGCTATAGTGTGGAGCAGGCGGAGGTGCAGGGGGGCTGGGTACAGGTTCATCCCTGGGCACTGGCACTGGTTCTGGCTCACGGTTAACCGCTTCCACTACTTCTTCATCCACGGGTTGTGGGAACAGTATCACTGGAAGAATCACCGCGCCGTTCTGTGTAGGCCAGTTTGCTGGGAAGTCACCCATTACAGTGTGGATTACCTCTGCTGCCTTCTCCACTGGTGGAGGAACCGGTACTTCAGCCTCTGCCTTCAGCGCTGGGGGGCATTTTTTTAGATGGTCCCGGGAAACTGTGGCTAGGGTGCCCCCTTGGTCACGACTGATCTGGTAGGTTTTCCCATCTCCCCATTCTGTGGGTTGTATGACATAAGGGACTTGCTCCCACTGATCATCCAGCTTGTGGGCTTTTCTCTTCCGTTTCAGCACCACATCTCCTGGCTGGAAAGGACCTGCGGGCGCCTTCTGGTTGAACCGGTGCTCTTGCTGCTCTCGACTTCGACTGAGGTTTTTCTCCACATACTCCTGGATTTGCCGGTACTGTGCCCTCCTCCGACTTTCCCACTCCGCCGTTGAAGGGAGTGCTTCCGGAGCTTCCAACCCCATCTCCAGATCCACCGGCAGGCGGCCAGGCCGAGCCCTCATCAAATACGCTGGGGTGCATTTCGTCGAGCTGGACGGGATATTATTGTACATGTCGACCAAGTGAGGTAGCTTTTCCGGCCACCTGTTCCGTTCTTCCAGCGGTAACGTCTTGAGGAGCCCCAGGACCAAGTGGTTCATTTTCTCGCACATGCCGTTGGTTTGGGCGTGGTACGGAGTGGTCTGGATCTTCTTGCAGCCGTACAACTGGCAGAATTCGTGAAACACCTCTGCTTCAAAAGCCGGGCCTTGGTCAGTCAGCACCTTCTCGGGGTACCCATGGGGTCGGCAGAAATAAGCCTGGAACGCTCGAGCAGCGGTTCGACCAGTTAGGTCCTTAACGGGTACTACCACCATAAATCTTGAGTAGTGGTCTACCATGGTCAATGCGTAGGTGTACCCACTTCGGCTAGGGGTGAGCTTGACATGGTCCAGGGCGACCAGCTCCAGCGGCTGATGGGTAACGATGGGATGTAACGGTGCCCTCTGGCTAGTCTCGTCCTTTCTCCTCAGTGTACAAGGACCGCACTCTCGGCACCAGGCTTCCACCGATTCACGCATCCCACTCCAATAGAACCGCTCCCTCAACAGCATCTCCAGCTTTTTCCACCCGAAGTGGCCAGCACCATCATGGTATGCCCGCAGGACAGTAGCGACCTCAGCTTGAGGAACGATCAACTGGCATATTTTCTCATGGGTCTTTGGGTTGATCAGCTCACGGTACAGCCTCCCTTGGTGTAGGTAGAGCCGTTTTCGTTGGGCTTCGGCTGGAGCGCCAGGGTCTATTCCCATGGCGCCTTGTTCCACCAGAGTCTTGACAAGGCGGACAGCCGGCGCTTGGTCCTGGGCGTCCTGCCACTCTTGACTGGGCCGCGGGTCCAGATCTACCCTCTGCTGGCATACTTGTACCCTCTCAGTAGGCGGCTGGTGAAACGCAGGCAACTCGATCTCCTCGAGGTCGTCATCCTCGCACCCCTCTTCCGACAAATGGGGCATCCGGGAGAGGGCATCAGCATTTATGTTGACACGACCAGCTCGGTACTTTATGGTGAAATCATAGTTGGCTAGCCGAGCTACCCACCGCTGCTCCAGTGCGCCCAACTTGGCCGTGTTCAGGTGGGTCAGCGGATTGTTGTCCGTAAACGCAGTGAAGGTTGCTGCCGCCAAGTAGTGGCAGAACCGCTCCGTGATAGCCCATACCAACGCTAATAGCTCAAGCTTGAAGGAGCTATAATTCTCGGGGTTCCTTTCGGTCGGCCGGAGTTTTCGGCTAGCATAGGCAATCACCTTCTCCTTTCCATCTTGGACCTGGGATAGGACCGCTCCTAGCCCCACGTTACTGGCGTCCGTGTGGAGGATAAACGGGCGCCCATAGTCAGGGTACGCCAGGACCTCTTCTCCGGTCAAGGCCGCCTTCAACTGGCAAAAGGACTCCTCATGCTTGTCCTCCCACGACAGTGGGGCTCCAATGGGTCTACCACCTTTGGTCTGTCCCACGAGGAGATCTTGCATGGGGGCAGCCATCTTCGTGTACCCTTTTATAAAGCGCCGATAGTACCCTACCAGACCCAGAAACTGCCTTACTTCCCTCACTGTAGTTGGTCTCGGCCAGCTCTGGATGGCAGTAATCTTCTCAGGGTCGGGGGCGACACCATCCGTACTCACCACATGCCCTAGATATTGCACCCTGGGTTTCAGCAGGTGGCATTTTGAGGGCTTCAACTTCATCCCGTACTTGGCAAGGGACGCGAACACCTCGGCCAGGTGCTCCAGATGGGCTTCATACGTCTGGGAATAAACAATCACATCATCCAAATACAGCAGGACGGTCTCGAAGTTTAAATGTCCTAGACAGCACTCCATCAACCGTTGGAAGGTCCCGGGGGCATTGCACAGCCCAAACGGCATGCTATTGAATTCGCAGAGCCCCATCGGGGTGGTGAAGGCGGTCTTCTCCCGGTCCTCTGGGGCCACGGCCACTTGCCAGTATCCGCTGGTGAGGTCAAGGGTCGAGAAGTAGTTTGCAGTTCTTAGTGCAGCCAAAGACTCTTCAATACGAGGTAATGGATAGGCATCTTTATCTGGTTGATCTTCCGGTAGTCCACACACATCCGCATGGTACCATCCTTCTTCTTGACCAGTACCAACGGAGCGGCCCAGGGACTACAGCTGTCCCGAATAACCCCTGCCTCCTTCATATTCCTCAACATATCTTTGGCACACTGGTAATGTGCAGGGGGAATAGGTCTATACCTCTCTTTGATAGGGGGATGTTCACCCGTGGGAATGTGGTGTTGGACCCCCTTGATCTGCCCAAAGTCTAGGGGGTGCTTACTGAAAACCTGCTCGTACTCCTGCACCACCCTGTGTACCCCTGCCTTGTGATGTGTAGGGGTATCATCAGTGCCTACATGTAACTGTTGGTGCCACTCCTTTGCGTCCCCCTGGGGTGGGGGAGTGCTGACGGTAGGTGGGAGTGTGGATGGACTGGCTTCATGGATAGTGTGAGGGTCCAGGGTGAGCAGCTTGGCAATGGTGGCATACCGGGGGAGCCTGACTTCTTCCTCCCCACAGTTCAACACTCTCACGGGCACTCTCCCTTTCTTCACATCTACCAGCCCTCGGGCGGCTACTACAGTGGGCCAGTGCTCGGAAGGCATGGGCTCCATCATCGCAGGGTAGTCACGCCCCTGAGGCTCTACTGCTGCCCTACACTAAATCATCATCTCACTCCTAGGGGGCACAGTCAATGGAGCAACATCCATCACTCTCACTCCACCAATCTCCCCTCCGGTTGAGCTTACATGCTGGCGGTACATCAGGGCGCGGATCTCCCGCTGCACAGCCCTCTGCCGGCTCCCCGCCGCTGTGGCGGCTAGCTGTTGCAATAGGTTCAACACATCAACCATGCAGTGTTCCATCACATTGGTTCCCAGCACTATTTTCGGGTTATGATCACTGGGTTCATTCATGATCACAATCATACCCTGGTGTTGCAGTTCAGCTTGCCCCACTGTCATAGCCACTTGTTTATACCCCACCTGGGTCAATGGAAGTCCATTAGCGGCAATCAAATTTATACTATTGTCTGGAGGCGCCAGATCGTCTGTGGCCCAATACTGCTGATACAACGTGTACGGTATGGTAGTTACCTGTGATCCAGTGTCCAAGAGAGCCATCACTGGTATGCCGACCACAGCCACGGGGATGATAGGGCGGGCCCCGATATATCGGTCTCGCCAGTCCGGGGGGCCACGGTGTTCTACTCCTGAGGATTGGCCCGGGGCCCCAGGGGTTGCTCGTTTAACGGGCACTGTCGGTAATAATGGCCCGGCTTACGGCACTTGTAGCAGATTGGGGGTCTGCTCCGCGGGTTGTTAGCGCTTCTCCGCTGCATCCAGGGAACATCTTCGGGACTGTCAGCAAGCTGTATCTGCGCTGGAGGCTGAGATCTGGTCAGAGGTTGTAGCGCAGCAAGGATCTTGGCAAGGTCTCCGTCCATGCGACGGACCTGGGCTGCCAGTTCTTCCACTGTGCTGCTCGGGGCTGCAGGTATTAAGGAGGTTGGTTTGGCTGGGGCCGCCACAACGGGAGCTGTCTCGACGGGCCACGGGACGGGTTCCAGAACTTCAGCAGCTGGGGGCTGTAGTGCCTTGATAGCCCGCTCCTTTAACACAGCAAAGGCCACATCAGGGTGTTCCAGGGCCCACAACCGGAGTTGTTTACGATCCTCAGGGGACCTCATCCCCTGCGCAAATTGCTCCACTAACATCTTGTTGCTATCCGCCTCATTAATAGAGTTCACCCGCTTCAGCGTGCGGAGGGCGGTCTGCAGACGTAGAGCATAGTCCCGAATGCTATCCCCAGCTCGTTGCCGGCACTGGTAAAACTGCATCCTCAGCTCAGCTTCGGTCCGGGTCTCGAAGGCAGTCTGTAGCTTCTCGAAGATGGTGGCTACAGAGAGCCGGTCCCCCTCGGCCCAGGTCTCCGCTTCCTGCTCCGCCGCACCGGTTAACTGGCCTAGCACTATCGCTGCACGTTGCTTATCAGTCAGGGGGTACAGCTCTAGCAACGGGTTAAGCTTTTTCCGGAAGGCCTGTAGGGCATCCGGTTTCCCGTCATACCGCGGTAGCCAGGCAGCTCCAGGCGCATAGGGCAAGGAAAACGGCATGACCTGAGCAAGCGCGGGGGCCGCGGCACCTCCCGCCGGTACGGCCGGGACCTGGGCAGGCCCATTCCCATCCGCGGGTGCCGCTGCGGCTGCGACCACCGCTCCTCCAGCGGCTCCGTCGGGCGCAGACATCTTGTTTCCGTCCCCCTTAGCTCTTTCCGGCCCCTCCTCTCTCGGGGCGGGGTTTTTGCCTTCGCGCCTCTACTGCTCGAGAAGACGCTCGAGCGGGAACTTTTCGCGCCAAAGATGGCGGCTTCTGAATTTTTCCTGCCGGATACCTCCGGCGGTAACAAGGCGCACCTCTACCAAACGGCAGAGCGGTAAGATCCTGTTCGTGACGCCAAGTTGTCGCGGGCGGGGAGAAGGGTGTCGGCACACCGCGCTCACCCCTTCTGCTCGGGTCCGGCAGCTGCTCCTGGTGGCTCGAGCTGTGGGCCGGATCCCGGGGTTTCTCGAGCGACACTCCTCGCCCGTGAGTGAAAGGGGGTGTTTGTTGGGTGTGGGGATTGTTATAGTTCGTGACGCCACCCACGGTTGTGGTGATTGCACCACCGCTGCTCAGTATGGGGGTCCCGGGGATGGTGATGCGGAGCAGCCAGGTGTTGTGTTGCCCTTCCGTGGGTAGGGGTTGGTGATCCCGGGGCCCAGTGATGAGATGTAAAGTGTAGGGCCTGGTGGGCGCAGGGACGCGGGGGCAGCGCTGTGCCTTGCGGCACTGTGGTACTCACTCAGCCTGAGACGTGGACACAGTTTGTACGGTAAACCAAACGGCTGGTAGGACGGTCCCACAGACGGCTGCACCTGCACTCCCGGTAGGTGACGGTGATGTCCCTCTTCCTTGCACCTATGGTTGACTTGTGGTAGCGGTGGATTCCCTCCGGTTACCCACTCCCCGGCTGCAATCTGGGCCGGAGGAGCTCTACACTGTGCCCGCAGGCGCTGGCCCTGAGAAACTGGTGCCATGGCGGTGTCTCTCCGGTTCAGGTTGGGCTGTTGCCTTCAGTCGGGACTTGGTTGTTGGGGGATCTCCGTCCCCTTCACTGACGGATTTGGCAAATCTGGCGACTCCTAGCCTTGCCGGGGTCCGAGAGGCCCCTGCCCTGGTGCTGACTGTCCTTCGGAACACTGCTCCAGACCACCGGGCACACAGCCAATGGGGTCCTTCCAGGAACTTCCAAATGGTCCCCCTCCAGACAGTCACCGCCGTTGCTGACCTTGCTGATCTGGCCCTACACAAAGCTGGACCCTTCAGGCTTCTTTCTCTTCTGTCACTTCACTTGCTTTTTCTCCTTTACTACTTTCACTTTCACTTTCTTAACTCCTCTACTTAACTCCACTTCACTCTTGCCCTGCCTGGGCTACTCTGCTCCTTTTACTCCTTCCACTTCCTCCTCCTGGACTAGACTGCCTGGTTTCTTCCTGCCTCCAGAGTTGTGAGCTCCTCGGTGGGTGGAGCCATTCGCCTGGCCCACCCCCTGGTGTGCATCATCAGACTCCTGGAGGAAGGCAACAAGGATTTCTGGTTAGCTGTGATGTGCCTACCTGGAGTGTGGGGTGTGGTGGTGTTGTGACCTGTGTCCCCTGGCTTGCCCAGGGCGACACACATACACTATTGGATGGAGTATGCTGAGCCTTCTAGTTCTGCAGCTGTCTGCTCTCCTGCATACACTAGTGGAGAATGAAGAACACATTGAAGAAGGAAATGACATCAGACCTTTTTTTTTTTGTTCACTGATAAAAAACGCATAAGGACGCAGTGAGCAAAAACGCAGCAAAATGCAGCAAAAAAACGCACCAAATCGCGGCAAAACGCGTGCGTTTTTTGCCGCGTTTTTTTGACGCAGGTGCGTTTTTGTGCGTTTTTAGCGGCCAAAAACGCACAAAAACGCAGCGTCAAAAAGACGCAGTGTGCGAACCTAGCCTACAGTGTCTCTAGATACCTGTGTGGAGAGTAGAAATGAGCAAACACGAGGTTAAGGTTTTGCACCGAACACCAACTTAAAAATATAGGGTTCGGGTTCGTAGGTTGGATCCTTCATGTGCGAGCAATGCTGTGCTCAGGTTTGCTTGGTGCTCAGCCATGTACAAGGATGGCATACACTGGGGGTAAAGACAGCATGGTCATATGTGGTGTGTAACAAAAAAAAAATTGAAATCGCTCACCCACCCTCCCTTGGAAGTGACCTGCTTGTGGCTGGCTGTATGTGGGTGGAGACTCAAACTGCAAATCAGTGACTTCGAACCTCCTCGGTCAAGGTTCGGACTAGTGGAGGTTCGGTTCGTTTGCTGCCAGCGAACCCAACCTCCAAAGGTTTGCTCATCAAGGACAGTGGCCTTTTGAATGCAGCATTGGAGCGGAGCTGGTCGTGTAATGGTATAATGACAACGGTTGAGGCAAACGCTATAACATTAGGGATTTGTCCACTGTGATTCATCTTTTGTGATATATATGTTCAAATGTCCATGTGGCCTTGGATCTGTTGGCAAAATCACCACATATCCATGAGCATATCAGCCAGCATAAGTTTACTATTACCGTGTTTTTCCAAAAATAAGACACTGTCTTATATTTTTTTTGCCCCCCAAAAAAGCACTAGGGCTTATTTTTGGAGGAGGTCTTATTCTTGGAGAAACATGGTTGGGGGTTAAGTTAAGCCGCAAATGTCAACTATTGAAATCAGCTGACACGTGCAGCAATCGCTGCGGACTACCTACGGCAGGCAGCGGGGTTTAACCTCACATGATCCATGATGTACACAGCATGTCATGTGTCGTGAAGAGCTTAAAATAAGCTCTGGAGGCAGATTTTAGGCAGATCTACAGTATGTCCGGCTTATGGATCTTAACAGCTCATTTACATATTAAGAAAAAAGGTGGATTTCTCTGGAATTAAACATTGGATCACAAATATCAATGTATAATTTAATTCAGCTTCCCATTACCTATAAGCCTATATAGCTGGCTTAGGGTAGATTGAATTGACTGGCATATTTCCTGTATACAAATCAAATAAAATCATATCCAAGCCCACGTACAATCCAAGTTTTCGTCCTTTGCTTTGTTATCGTTATGATAGTGCATCAAATCAGCTTTTGGTAATACAATATAGACCATTTGCACATGTGGTTGCAGTGATTGCCTTCATTCCATGGATGACATTTTTTCTTTTGAAAAGGATTCCTTTTTTTGCTTACTGGATCAGTTTCAAATGGATGAAAATGGCTGGCTATTTAAAACACTTGTTTTCCAATGCTTTCAATGTTAAAAAAATGGATCCAGTTTAATTCAGATTTTTTCTGCCCCGCACTTCCAGTCATGCGCACTATGAAACCGGGTGTACGCATCCCAGCTTCAGATAGGTCTTGTGCGCTTTACCGGAAGTGCCAGGACTTCTGAACCATGCGCACTGGCCCTAAGCTAGGCATCTGAGGCGGTACAACGCACAGAGCCCTGTGGGTGTGCAAACATGCTAAGAGGGCGTAATGAGCGCAGGAACAGACACCCTTGTGACTAATCCCTGTGCTCATTAGCATATCATAAAGGATTTTTAGAAATACTTTTACTAAAGATCTCTTTATGTAAAGGGTTCTTTACAGTTAGAGCGGTCAGACTGTGGAATACACTACCACAAAAGGTAGTAATGGCAGATACTATAACAGCTTTTAAAAAAGGGCTGGATGATTTCCTCAGTACACAAAACATTGTTGGTTATAAATTACTTAGTGACTAAATGTAGAACTGGTGGAGGAAGGTTGAACTAGATGGACCTAGGTCTTTTTTCAACCTAAGTAACTATGTAACTATGTAACTATGCTACTAAATACAGGGATGGTTAGGCAGGGATTAGCAATATGCACCCAGAACTGCTCATGGTTCTGGATGCATATTGCACCTGACAGGTTCCCTTTAAAGGACTCCATCAGCACAGCATAACGGTTCAAACCAAGTACAGGCATGGCCAGTCACTTAAATACACCTTCCCACTTGCTTGTTTTCCCATTTATCTCTGCCCTTCTCTGGCTCCATGAAGCCATAGCAGCCAATCAGAGAAGAAGGTAGGGTGGAGATAAAGGGAAAACAATCAGGTGCGAAAGGGTATTTAAATCATGGGCTTTGCATGGTGCAACAAAGGCCTGTACTTGGTTTGAACAGTTATTCTGTGATGATAGAGTTCCCTTAAACCTCTCCTGGTATAGGCTAATTTCTGAACCAAGCCGACCCTCTATATTTCACATGCAAGTTTCATCCAGAAGACTCATTACTTTGTGCAGTCAAAGCATTGCACATGAAACAGTGCCATGGGGAACTGTGGCATGTCCTCCTGCAAACATGAGTACTGGGGACTGTTGATGTCACATTATTTTCCCTGAAGATACCATTCGCATTGTTGTACTAACTGTGTCCTTTGTCATTGCAAATAATGCAGTATGTGAATTGTAATGTAATACACAATGTGATATGTCTTGTTTCATTATGAAGGTGAACATTACATTGTCGGTTATAAATGATTTCATGAGGAAATGTATAATTGGTGGAGGAAGGTTGAACTAGATGGACGTAGGACTTTTTTCAACTTTTTAACTATGTAAGCGAATGTGATGGGATATGATTAGGGATGATCGAATACCTCAAATATTCGGCTTCACGAATAGGTCGCCGCTATGCGAATATTCAATGCGCAATGTAAGTCTTTGGAAAGCCCGAATAGTTCCAAATAGTTGTTATTCGGATTTCCCATAGACTTACATTGTGCATCGAATATTCGCGAATAGTCGAATAGCCACGACCTATTCGGCAAATATTCGCGAAGCCGAATATTGAAGGTATTCTATCATCCCTAGATATGATGTAAAAATGTTATAATGTTTTCATTTAAGATGTAATACCTTGTCTTGGTAGGGGTGTTGAGTTCTTCCCAGCAACAGACAGTGAGCAGGGTCAGAGACAGTTCACAAGGTGAGGAGTTAGCTCATAGGGAAAGAGACAGTTTCTTCTAGAAAGTTAGTTAAGGCCCAGTGTGTGATAGCAATGGATGGTTGTCAAGACTGCATGCAGTGGTTAACCTGTGGCAAAAGAAAGAGAGAGTGACCGTATAAGAAATAGCGAGATCCTGAAGTGTTGGCCGCGACACCGAACATGACTGAACGCTAAGGCAAGAGACTGACCTTTTTATTAAGTTGCCCCCGTCAGAAGCGTCCAGAGGATGGGATATTAGTGACAAGGCCCCCCTAAAAGGTAATGGCTGAGATGGACTGGTACGTGAATCAAATTGAATTTCCTAGGCAGTGTTTCCCCAAGTGTTTGAGAGCGCAAGGCTCAACTATGGCACTATTGGCTACCTATTACCCCCTCCTTCATGATGAGAATTGATGTGAAGCCGTAGAAAGGGAAAGTGATTGTCACAAATTGGACTGTTGAGCTATGTTGGGTTGTGCTGGAACTCACAGGACCAGTAAGAACAGAAACAATCCAGATAGAGCTGCAAGTGCGTGTGAATATGCTGTGTACAACTGAAACTTGCTGGCATTTGTATACCCACTATGTCGTATATAAAGTTGTCATGGAATGTCCGTTAGGAAAGTGCTGTTGTTTGAATTGAACTACTGGTCTCCTTGTGGAATCGAGTCATTATCCGGTACAATCCTGACCAGCCGAAGCCAATGGCAACAAGTGGCCTATATGTTCATGCAGCCCATATGACACAAGTCCACAAACACCGCTAGGATGATGTCTTTCATGTTGCATGCTGAGTCAATCCCTCGCCCATGGTTACTGCTTGTGACACTCTACAACTGCAATATATAAAAAGGTATATAATGCATTTTGTCAAATATAGATAGCATATCCAACATCTGAGTGGTCCCTGAGGGAAAAAGGATATTCCTTAAAGAAACTTGAAATAGAAAAGGATACAAAGCTGTCCATGGGCTACAAATAACAAAGATCACAATCTTTAAAAGTGAGAAAGTTCTTGACTAGGAACAGCAGAACAAACTCATATAAAGAAAAGTTTGAGTATATGCATACGTTTAGCATTTTGTGCAGAAATTTCCCTTAGGATTTTGTGGCAAATCTGCATTCAAATAGGCTTAAAAAAAGCATGATAAAATATGCAATGTGGGCACAGCGCCTAAAAGATGAAGAGTTTGCAGTATTTACTACAATACAGTTTGCTGTGATAAAAGTTTTAAGTGTTATTCCTGCTTGTAGTGAGTGATACAAACCAGGGACTAGGCTGCCGGCAACTCCAATGGGTCTGTAACATAATGATAAAATATGGATAACAACCTAGTGAATCAGGAATAAGGAGAAGCCTGCAGCACAAATGAAAACACAAAGGTTCAGTACATGAGGATCTAAAAGTGACATAAGGATCTAAGAGTGCTGTGAAGTTTTTATTTTTTAATGTTGATATACTTTACCATACTGCATATTGTAAGGTTTTAAATGGAGCAGAAAATATATTTGTAATATTATTGCCTAATAATTGACCAAGCTAATAATGAGAATTGTAAATTAATTGCCAAAAGTCAATGTTATACAATAATAAATTGATCATCTGTATATTGATAGCTATAGTCTTGTAACTCTACTGTGTGGCTTAAAAGTTTGTAAACCCATCTGAATTATCATATTTCTACATAAAACGGATCTTAAATTAATACACATTAAATCACAGAGGGGAACGTCTATTTAAGCAATAACACATGCAGCAAAAAAGAGTGCATTAATCCATAAAATGCTAAATGACCAAAGAAATATATTGTTTGTAAATTTTATGTACCTTTCCTGCTTTGAAACAGAGATGAAGACATCAGAGCCTGCAGCAGGATCTCTTGGTCTATGCCGCTAACTGTAGTTAGTTGTGATGTTATTGTTATGCGCCAAGCAGTGACGTCGCCTGCCTCTGATATGCCGATGGCCATTTTAAGGACCGCGCCGGAGAACCAGCAGGAGGAGGAGGCTAATACTGTCTATAGGGGAATATGAGGGGCTCATACTGTAAGTAGTGGGGCTATTTGCGAGCTAATACTGTCTATAGGGAGGCTAGGTGGGAGCTCATATTATAAATAGTGGGGCTATGTGGGGCTCATGCTGTAAATATGGAAGCTATGTTTGGGCTCATGCTGTATATAGGAAGGCTATCTGTTGGCTCATACTGTATATGGGACTGTGTGTGAGCTCATACTGTATATAGTGAGGTCATGTGAGGGCTCATGCTGTATATACAGTGCCTACAAGTAGTATTCAACCCCCTGCAGATTTAGCAGGTTTACACATTCGGAATTAACTTGGCATTGTGACATTTGGACTGTAGATCAGCCTGGAAGCGTGAAATGCACTGCAGCAAAAAAGAATGTTATTTCTTTTTTTATTTTTTTTTAAATTGTGAAAAGTTTATTCAGAGGGTCATTTATAATTCAACCCCTCAAACCACCAGAATTCTGTTTGGTTCCCCTAAAGTATTAAGAAGTATTTCAGGCACAAAGAACAATGAGCTTCACATGTTTGGATTAATTATCTATTTTTCCAGCCTTTTCTGACTAATTAAGACCCTCCCCAAACTTGTGAACAGCCCTCATACTTGGTCAACATGGGAAAGACAAAGGAGCATTCCAAGGCTATCAGAGACAAGATCGTGGAGGGTCACAAGGCTGGCAAGGGGTACAAAACCCTTTCCAAGGAGTTGGGCCTACCTGTCTCCACTGTTGGGAGCATCATCCGGAAGTGGAAGGCTTATGGAACTACTGTTAGCCTTCCACGGCCTGGACAGCCTTTGAAAGTTTCCACCCGTGCCGAGGCCAGGCTTGTCCGAAGAGTCAAGGCTAACCCAAGGACAACAAGGAAGGAGCTCCGGGAAGATCTCATGGCAGTGGGGACATTGGTTTCAGTCAATACCATAAGTAACGTACTCCACCGCAATGGTCTCCGTTCCAGACGAGCCCGTAAGGTAGCTTTACTTTCAAAGCGTCATGCCAAGGCTCGTCTACAGTTTGCTCATGATCACTTGGAGGACTTTGAGACAGACTGGTTCAAGGTTCTCTGGTCTGATGAGACCAAGATCGAGATCTTTGGTGCCAACCACACACGTGACGTTTGGAGACTGGATGGCACTGCATACGACCCCAAGAATACCATCCCTACAGTCAAGCATGGTGGTGGCAGCATCATGCTGTGGGGCTGTTTCTCAGCCAAGGGGCCTGGCCATCTGGTCCGTATCCATGGGAAGATAGATAGCATGGCCTACCTGGAGATTTTGGCCAAGAACCTCCGCTCCTCCATCAAGGATCTTAAGATGGGTTGTCATTTCATCTTCCAACAAGACAACGACCCAAAGCACACAGCCAAGAAAACCAAGGCCTGGTTCAAGAGGGAAAAAATCAAGGTGTTGCAGTGGCCTAGTCAGTCTCCTGACCTTAACCCAATTGAAAACTTGTGGAAGGGGCTCAAGATTAAAGTCCACATGAGACACCCAAAGAACCTAGATAACTTGGAGAAGATCTGCATGGAGGAGTGGGCCAAGATAACTCCAGAGACCTGTACCGGCCTGATCAGGCCTTATAAAAGACGATTATTAGCTGTAATTGCAAACAAGGGTTATGCCACAAAATATTAAACCTAGGGGTTGAATAATAATTGACCCACACTTTTATGTTGAAAAATTATTAAAATTTAACTGAGCAACATAACTTGTTGGTTTGTAAGATTTATGCATCTGTTAATAAATCCTGCTCTTGTTTGAAGTTTGCAGGCTCTAACTTATTTGCATCTTATCAAACCTGCTAAATCTGCAGGGGGTTGAATACTACTTGTAGGCACTGTAATGGTGCTATATGGGGGTTCATGCTATTTATAGGGGACTATGTGTGGGCTCATACTGTATATAGTGCTATTGGGGGTGTTCATGCTGTTTATAGGGGGCTATGTGTGGGTTCATACTATATATGAGGGGTATGTGATTGTGAATACTGTCTATAGGGGACTAGACTTGCATTGAGTGAGGCCACATTCGCTAATCGGGTTCTGGAAGGGAGAATGCATATCACACGCTTGTGCACCGTTCCCAGCCCTGACACCGACAAATCCTTGCAGCGCACAGTGCGTGTGATGTGAACATTCACACCTAGAATAAGACACAGTGACTGCAGAGTTTTCATTATAGACCAGACAACAACGCTAACATTATTACAGTATAGGGGACATTATTAAATAAAGGGGCCCAGGATGAGGGACATACCTTATTAGTTTATGGTGGCATTTGGTGTACATAATTATTGTAGGGGCCAATTAGGTGACATTATTACTGCCCTAATATATTTTAGGGTTCGCTCATACGGGCGTATGTCCTCACATGTGAAAGAATCAGATACTATATGCAAGCTTTGCTGTTCGCATGAGCTGAGTGTCATTTACTGTGCTCCATTTCTCTTGCATGCAAGAATCAGATCACAGGTGTGGAGAAGGTGGAGAGATTAATTTCTCCTTCTTCATTGCCTGTCTTGACATATATTAGACTGCACTCAGATGACATCAATGCAGTCCAATTTTTTGCACGCATCCATAGACTTGTATAGGTGTGTGCCATCTGATATAAGCTGCTAATTGCAGCATGCACCCATTTTTGTTTGCCATACCGAATCAGTGCTGGTCGGCACTGCCCCAGAGTATAACATTGGAATGAGTGCTATCCAATAAAACATCAGACAGCACTTGCCGAATTATACGCAAATGTAAGTGAGCAATTACTTAGAGGATACTGATTTTCATGGGAGGTTGTCGCGGGCGGGGAGGAGGATGGCAACGCTGCGCTCACCCACTGCTCGGGTCCGGCTACTGCTGCGGCGGCTGCTGCTCGGTGGTGGCTCGAGCGGTGGGCCGGATCCCGGGGTCTCGAGCGGCGCTCCTCACCCGTGAGTGAAAGGGGTTGAGTGGTGGTGGGGATTTGGTTATTGTCCGTGACGCCACCCACGGTTGTGGTGGTTTTGGTGACACCACCGCTGCTCTGTATGGGGATCCCGGGAGCGGTGACAGGGAGCAGCTGAGTTGTTAGTTCTCCCCTCCGTGGGTAGGGGTTGGTTGTCCCGGGGCCCAGTGATGGGGTAAGGATGGGTGATGGCAGGCGGGTTGCGGGGCCTGGTGAGGTGCAGGGTCGCGGGGGGCAGCGCTGTGCCGCACGGTACGGTGGTACTCACTCAGCCTGAGACGATGAAACAGTTCTCGGTAAAACACACGGCTGGAAAGACGGTTCCCATGGACGGCTGCTGTTGCTTTTCCCCGGTAGTTAACGGTGACTGTCTCTTCCCTGCACCCGATTACTACTGTTGGTTCCAATGGGTTCCCACCGGTAACCCGCTCCCCGACTTGGATATGGGCCGGAGGAGCCCCTTTTTGCCCGCAGGCGCTGGCCCTGAGAAACTGATGCCTTGGCGGTGGTGGTGTCTCTCTCATACGGTTGGACTTTTGCCTTCAATCGGGACTTAGTTGTTTGGAAACCCAGGAGGTCCCCTTCACTGACGGATTTGGCAAATTCACGGCAACTCCAAGCCTTGCCGGGGTCCGAAAGGCCCCTGCCAATGGTGCTGGCTTCTCCTTGTGTACCGGTCCGGTACCGCCGGGCCACCGCCCGTCCACGGTCCTTGCGGCAACTCCGATAGGCCACTCCTGCAGACGGTCACCGCCGTCTGCTAACCTTGCTGTCTCTGTCCGGGGCACACACCCGGACGCAATCAGATAGTTGCTCTACTACCACTTTGCTCCTCACACTTTCCTGTCCAAAACTAATCTGCTTACTTTTCCCGCCTCAAGGACTGTGAACTCCTCGGTGGGCAGGACCAACTGCCTGGCCCACCCCCT
This sequence comes from Anomaloglossus baeobatrachus, assembly GCF_048569485.1. NCBI lineage: Eukaryota > Metazoa > Chordata > Amphibia > Anura > Aromobatidae > Anomaloglossus > Anomaloglossus baeobatrachus. Next base: position 363,743,224 of record NC_134355.1, read on the forward strand.
GGTGTGAACATCAGCCCCTGGAGGAAGGCAACAAGGGTTTTTGGGTCTAGCTTTGATGTGCCTCTCCAGGGTGTAGGGTGTGGTGGTGTAATTACCTGTGACCCCTGGCTTGTCCAGGGCGTCACATTCCCCCTTAGCAAAATGCAGACCGTCCGCGGGCTGCTTGTCCAACACCGGTTTTATTTTTCTTTTAACTGTAAAAATATAAAAACAACGGTAACACACAATACATTTCTAATAACTTCTTCCCACATCGGGAGGTACTCTTACTTAAACGGTTTCAAACGGTTTCAAACGGTTACGGCTTCCGCTCTCTCCCACCCAAGCAACCTGGCCCTGATGCTGCCCCTAGCAAACAGGCAGCACCCCTTGACCCCAGTCCTGCACAAATTGCCTGAGCGGGTTCTGTCCTTTTCAGGGGACCCACGTCCATGGGGAGCCCCTGAAACCCCCAGAGGATTGCCACCGGTTCCGGTGGTGGCTGGGCCCCAGCCTGCTCCACTGCGGGCCCTTCCTCCAATCTGCCTCTCCGGAGGCGGCAACGGTGGAAGCTGTAACAACAACATTTATTTACATGCCACTAATGTTTGTGGTTGCCATGCAAGTTCTCAGGCTTGTCCATAGTAGTTCCTATGCAAAACTTTTTTAGAACGGTCCCCACGGGCACAACGGTGACGGCAACGACCAGTTTCAATCAGCAATAGACAATCAGGTAACTTTCTTCGGTTTCATTTCACTTATCATTTTCATCTTTAAAACTTTGACAACTTTTCAAACTTTGCAATACAATCACACTCTTCCCCCCCTCCCTTTTAAAGAACAGTTTCCCTGTACCTAAGTGGGGGTCTACCTAGGTTGGGACGGGTGGACCTCCGGGGTCCGGGGTCAGTGGTGACAGGCAGCGGGGGAGAGGGGACAATCAGTTCCCCTTCCCTGCCATCGTGTGGGGCAGGTGGAGGCATAGGGGAGCTGGGCATAGGTTCATGCCTGGGCACCGGCACTGGCTCACGGTTGACCACCTCCATCACTTCTTCATCCACGGGTTGTGGGAACAGTATCACTGGAAGGATCACCGCGCCGTTCTGTGTAGGCCAGTCCGCTGGGAAGTCACCCATCGCAGTGTGGATTACCTCTTTTGCCCTCTCTGCCGGTTTAGGAATTGGAACTTCAGCTGCTGCTCTCAACGCTGGTGGGCACCTTTTCAGATGGTCCCGGGAAACCGTGGTTAACGTGCCCCCTTGGTCTCGACTGATCTGGTAGGCCTTCCCATCTTCCCATCCTGTGGGCTGTATAACACATGGGTTGGTTCCCATTGATCATCCAGCTTGTGGATCCTCCTCTTCCGCTTCAACACTACATCTCCGGGCTGGAAAGGGCCAGCAGACGCCTTCTGGTTGAAGCGTCGCTCCTGTTGTTCCCGACTCTGACTCTGAGTTCTTCTCAACATATTCCTGAATCTGTCGGTACTGCACCCTCCGCCGGGTGTCCCATTCAGCTGTCGAAGGGAGTGCTTCTGGAGCTTCCAACCCCATTTCCAAGTCCACCGGCAGTCGGCCGGGGCGAGCCCTCATTAGGTATGCTGGGGTGCACTTTGTTGAGCTGGAAGGGATATTGTTGTACATATCGACCAAGTCAGGTAGCTTCTCCAGCCACAGGTTCCGCTCTTCTAGCGGCAATGACTTGAGGAGGCCAAGGACCAAGTGGTTCATCTTCTCACACATGCCGTTGGTTTGGGCATGGTAAGGCCTGGTCCGGATCTTCTTGCAGCCATACAGCTGACAAAACTCATGGAACACCTCCGCTTCAAAGGCCGGGCCTTGGTCAGTGAGCACCTTCTCAGGGTATTCATGTGGTCGACAGAAATAAGTCTGGAACGCTCTAGCAGCGGTGCGGCCAGTTAGATCTTTGACTGGGACAACCACCATGAACCTTGAATAGTGGTCCACTATGGTGAGAGCGTAGGTGTACCCACTTCGGCTGGGGGTGAGCTTTACATGGTCCAGGGTGACCAGCTCCAGCGGTTGATGTGTAACGATCGGGTGCAGGGGCGCCTTCTGGCTGGCCTCGTCTTTCCTTCTCAGTGTGCACGGGCCGCACTCTCGGCACCAGGCCTCTACAGACTCTCGCATCCCGCTCCAATAGAACCGCTCTCTCAACAGCATTTCCAGTTTCTTCCATCCGAAGTGTCCGGCACCATCATGGTATGCCCGTAGAACGGTGGGCACATTAGCTTGGGGAATCACCAACTGGATCTTCTCATGAGTCTTTGGGTTAATCAGCTCACGGTACAACTTTCCTTGGTGTAGATATAGCCGGGTCCGTTCTTTCCACAGGCGTTGGGCTTCAGCTGGGGCGGCAGGGTCTATTCCAGCAGCGCCTTGCTCCACTAGGATCTTGACTAGGCGGACAGCGGGCGCCTGGTTTTGAGCTTCCTGCCACTCCTGACTGGGCAGCGGGTCCAGGTTCACCCTTTGCTGGTGGACATGCACCTTCTCAGTTGGTGGCTGGTGAAATGCAGGCAGCTCAATCTCTTCGAGGTCGTCATCCTTGCACCCTTCTTCCGACAAGTGGGGCATCCGAGAGAGTGCATCAGCATTAACGTTGGCACGACCGACCCTGTATTTGATGGTGAAGTTGTAGTTGGCTAGCCTGGCCACCCACCATTGTTCTAAGGCGCCCAACTTGGCCGTGTCCAGGTGGGTCAACGGATTGTTATCCGTGAAAGTGGTGAATTTTGCTGCGGCCAGGTAATGATGGAACCGCTCGGTGATAGCCCACACCAGCGCCAGGAGCTCAAGCTTGAAAGAGCTGTAATTCTCAGGATTCATTTCCGTCGGTCGGAGCCTTCGGCTAGCGTAAGCAATCACTTTTTCCTTCCCGTCTTGGACCTGGGATAAGACTGCCCCCAAGCCCACATTGCTGGCATCGGTGTGGAGGATAAACGGGTGGCTGTAATCAGGATACGCTAGAAACTCTTCCCCAGTCAGGGCCGCTTTCAGCTGGCAGAAGGACTCCTCATGCCTCTCTTCCCACACCAGCGGGGCTCCGAGGGGTCTACCGCCTTTGTTCTGTCCCACGAGGAGATCTTTCATGGGTGCAGCCATCTTCGTGTACCCCTTGATGAAGCGACGGTAGTACCCCACCAGACCCAGAAACTGCCTTACTTCCCTCACTGTGGTTGGTCTCGGCCAGCCTTGGATGGCAGTGATCTTTTCGGGTTCGGGGGTGACACCTTCTGCACCCACCACATGCCCCAGGTACTGCACTCTGGGTTTCAACAGATGACAGTTGGAGGGCTTCAACTTCATCCCGTATTTGGCAAGGGACGCAAACACCTCGGCCAGCTGCTCCAGGTGGGCTTCATATGTCTGGGAGTACACAATCACATCATCCAGGTATAACAAGACGGTCTCGAAATTCAGATGCCCCAGGCAGCATTCCATCAGCCGTTGGAAGGTTCCAGGGGCATTGCACAGCCCAAATGGCATACTATTGAATTCACAGAGCCCCATCGGGGTGGTGAAGGCAGTTTTCTCCCGGTCCTCGGGCACCACAGCCACTTGCCAGTACCCGCTGGTAAGGTCGAGGGTAAAGAAGTAGTTCACGGTTCTCAGTGCGGCCAAGGACTCTTCAATACGGGGCAGTGGGTAAGCATCTTTATGCGTTATCTGGTTAATCTTCCGGTAATCCACACGCATCCGCATGGTGCCGTCTTTCTTCTTAACCAGTACCAACGGGGCGGCCCAGGGACTACAGCTGTCCCTGATAACCCCTGCCTCCTGCATGTTCCTCAACATATCCTTGGCACATTGGTAGTGTGCAGGGGGAATAGGCCTGTACCTCTCTTTGATAGGGGGGTGTTCACCGGTGGGGATATGGTGTTGGACCCCTTTAATCTGCCCAAAGTCTAGGGGATGTTTGCTAAAAACTTGCTCATACTCCCGTACCACCCGGTATTCCCCTTCTTTGTGATGTGTAGGGGTATCGTCAGTGCCTACATGTAACTGTCGGTGCCATTTATCTAACTCCCCTTGGGGCGGGTGAGTGCTGGCAGTCGGTGGTGAGGCTGGGGGAACTGTCTCGTGGATGGCGTGGGGATCCAGAGTGAGCAACTTGGGAAGTGTAGCATACCGGGGAAGCCTGACGTCTTCCTCCCCACAGTTCAGCACCCTCACAGGCACTCTCCCCTTCTTTACATCTTTACATTTCTTTACCTCTCAGGCGGCCATTACTGTGGGCCAGTGCTCGGAGGGCATGGGCTCTATCATGGCGGGGTAGTCACGCCCCTGGGGCCCTACTGCTGCCCTACACCAAATCATCATCTCGCTCCTGGGAGGCACAATCAAGGGGGCAACATCCATCACTCTCACCCCACCAATCTCTCCTCCTGTCGAGTTCACATGTTGACGGTACATCAAAGCTCGAATCTCATGCTGCACAGCTCTCTGTCGGCTCCCCGCCGCCGTGGCGGCCAGCTGCTGCAGTAGGGTCAACACATCACTCATACAGTGCTCCATCACATTGGTTCCTAGCACTATCTTCGGGTTATGATCACTGGGTTCATTCATTATCACAATCATACCCTGGTGTTGCAGTTCAGCTCGCCCCACGGTCATGGCCACTTGTTTGTATCCCACCTGGGTCAATGGGAGTCCATCAGCAGCAATCAGTGTTATGCTAGTATCTGGGGGAGCCAGCTCGTCGGTCCCCCATTACCGTTGTTACAATGTGTATGGTATGGTGGTTACATGTGATCCAGTGTCCAAGAGAGCCATCACCGGTATGCCGTCCACAGCCACGGGGATGATGGGCCGGGCCCCGATATACCGGTCCCGCCAGTCTGAAGGGCCATGGGGTTCTACTCCTGAGGATTGGCCCGTGGCCCCAGGGGTTGCTCGTTTAACGGGCACTGTCGGACGTAATGGCCGGGTTTGCTGCACTTGTAACAGATCGGGGGCCTGTTCCGCGAATCATTAGCCCTTCTCCGCTGCATCCAGGGAACATCCTCAGGGCTGTCGGCGAGCTGCATCTTCGCCGGGGCCTGGGATCTGGTGGGAGGTTGGAGTGCGGCGAGGATCTTAGCGAGGTCCCCATCCATGCGGCGGACTTTAGCAGCAAGCTCTTCCATCATTCCACTTGGGGTGGCAGGCACCGGGGGTGCTGAGGGGGTAGGGGCCACCACAATGGGAGCAGTCTCCACCGGCCACGGGGCTGGCTCAGGAGCTTCAAGTGCAGGGGGTTGCAAAGCTTTGATGGCCCGTTCCTTCAATACGGCAAAGTCCACATCAGGGTGTTCCAGGGCCCACAGCTGAAGCTGCTTGCGGTCCTCGGAGGACCTCATCCCCTGCACGAACTGCTCACTTAACATTTTGTTACTGTCCACACTGTTGATGGTGTCCACCCACTTCAGTGTGCGGAGTGCAGTTTGCAGGCGCAGGGCATAGTCTCGAATGCTATCTTCGGGCCGTTGCCGGCATTGATAGAACTGTATCCGCAACTCCGCCCCGGTACGGGTCTCAAACGCGGTCTGCAGCTTCTCAAAGATGGTGGCTTCAGAGGACCGGTCCCCCTCGGCTCGCGGCGCCCCCCGCCAACACGGCCGGGACCTGGGCAGGCCCATTCCCATTTTCGGGTGCTCCTGCGGCTGCGTCCGCCACTCCCCCAGCGGATTCGTCGGGCGCAGACATCTAGTTTCCATCCCCCTTAGCTTCTTTCCGGCTCCTCCTCTATTGGGGCGGGGTTTTGGCCTTCGCGCCTCCACTACTTGAGGAGACGCTCGAGCGGGAACTTTCCGCGCCAAAGATGGCGGCTTCTGAAATTTTTCGGCCGGACACCTCTGGCGGTAACAAGGCGCACCTCTACCCAACGGCAGAGCGGTAAGATCCTGTTCGTGACGCCAAGTTGTTGCGGGCGGGGAGGAGGATGGCAACGCTGCGCTCACCCACTGCTCGGGTCCGGCTACTGCTGCGGCTGCTGCTCGGTGGTGGCTCGAGCGGTGGGCCGGATCCCGGGGTCTTGAGCGGCGCTCCTCGCCCGTGAGTGAAAGGGGTTGAGTGGTGGTGGGGATTTGGTTATTGTCCGTGACGCCACCCACGGTTGTGGTGGTTTTGGTGACACCACCGCTGCTCTGTATGGGGATCCCGGGAGTGGTGACAAGGAGCAGCTGAGTTGTTAGTTCTCCCCTCCGTGGGTAGGGGTTGGTTGTCCCGGGGCCCAGTGATGGGGTAAGGATGGGTGATGGCAGGTGGGTTGCGGGGCCTGGTGAGGTGCAGGGTCGCGGGGGGCAGCGCTGTGCCGCACGGCACGGTGGTACTCACTCAGCCTGAGACGATGACACAGTTTTCGGTAAAACACACGGCTGGAAAGATGGTTCCCACGGACGGCTGCTGTTGCTTTTCCCCGGTAGTTAACGGTGACTGTCTCTTCCCTGCACCCGAGTACTACTGTTGGTTCCAATGGGTTCCCACCTGTAACCCGCTCCCCGGCTTGGATATGGGCCGGAGGAGCCCCTTTTTGCCCGCAGGCGCTGGCCCTGAGAAACTGATGCCTTGGCGGTGGCGGTGTCTCTCTCATACGGTTGGACTTTTGCCTTCAATCGGGACTTAGTTGTTTGGAAACCCAGGAGGTCCTCTTCACTGACGGATTTGGCAAATTCACGGCGACTCCTAGCCTTGCCGGGGTCCGAAAGGCCCCTGCCAATGGTGCTGGCTTCTCCTTGTGTACCGGTCCGGTACCGCCGGGCCACCGCCCGTCCACGGTCCTTGCGGCAACTCCGATAGGCCACTCCTGCAGACGGTCACCGCCGTCTGCTAACCTTGCTGTCTCTGTCCGGGGCACACACCCGGACGCAATCAGATAGTTGCTCTACTACCACTTTGCTCCTCACACTTTCCTGTCCAAAACTTATCTGCTTACTTTTCCCGCCTCCAGGACTGTGAACTCCTCGGTGGGCGGGACCAACCGCCTGGCCCACCCCCTGGTGTGAACATCAGCCCCTGGAGGAAGGCAACAAGGGTTTTTGGGTCTAGCTTTGATGTGCCTCTCCAGGGTGTAGGGTGTGGTGGTGTAATTACCTGTGACCCCTGGCTTGTCCAGGGCATCACAAGAACAAAAGGGGAGGTCCTGTTAGGCCAGTGATAGAGAAACAAGTGCACGCAGAGCCCTTTATGTTGACACACGCACAATTGCCTCAGCAGCTTTCAACTGCTGGCGCGATCGTGCTAGCAGTTCAAAGTTGTGTCAGAGCGCAGAAGACATTTCGCCTCGCTTCGACACTCCTCTCCTAGGCTGAAGGCTTGTTACCTAGGAGACACTGAGAGCATCACTTATCTCGGCGCTGTTGCATAATATCTTGTACCGGGGAAATTTCATCTTGTGGCCGCTCGGAAACTGAGGGCCCAGGGCGCGCAGCATATAGAGTGGGTGTTAGAAGGTGAGTATGTTTTTTTTATTTTAACTGTATGCAGCTATACCAGGAAGAGAGACATGCCAAGATGGGGGACATGCCAGGATGGGGAACATACCAGGATAGGGGACATATAAGGATGGGGAACATACCAGGATGGGAGACACATAAGGATGGGGAACATTCCAGGATGGGGGACATACCAGGATGGGTAACATATATAAGGATAGGGTACATGTACCATGATGGGGCATATATCAGGATAGGGGACATTTACCAGAATGAGGAACATATACAAGAATGGGGTACATACTAGGATGAGGGACATTTACCAGCATGGGGTACATTTACCAGGATGGGGGACAATTACCAGGATGGGAGACAATTACCAGGATGGTGGATAATTACCAGGATGGGTGACATTTACCAGGATGGGGAACATTTACCAGGATGCGTGACATTTACAAGGATGGGAGACATATATCAAAATGAGGGACATACAGCTCTGGCCTAAAATTAAGAGATCACTGCAAGGTTTTATAAAAAAATCAGCTTCTCTACATGTTGATTACAGTGTCAGTTGACTTCCAACTAGAGTACACTTCATTCTACTGGCCAGGAGTGGCATAAGGTCACCCAAAAGCAGTGTGAAAGACTGGTGGAAAGCATGCCAAGACGTATGAAATCTGTGATTAAAATTCATGGTTATTCCACAAAATATTGATTTCTGAACTCTTCCTTAGTTAAAACATTATTAGTATTGTTTTTTCTAAATGATTATGAACTTGCTTTCTTTGTATTATTTGAGGTCTGAAAGCAATGCATTTTTTTTGTTATTTTGATCATTTCTCATTTTCAGAAAATAAATACAATTTTTTTTGCTTGGAAATTCGGAGACATGTTGTCAGTAGTTTATAGAATAAAAGAACAATTTACATTTTACTTCAAAAAATATAACTATCAAGAGAAAAATAAAAAAACCTGAAAACGTTGCAGTGGTCTCTTAATTTTTTCCAGAGCTGTATATGAGGATGGAGGACATTTACCAGGATAGAGGACATTTACCAGGATGGGTCCATGATAGGGACAAATATACCAGAATGTAGGGAATTTATAGGAGGATGGGGACATAATTACCAGGAAGTAGCCCAGGAAGGGGGACATTAGTACAGGATGGAGGACATTACTACATAATAAAGAGGGAGGGGCGCAACTCGTATGTCTTTATTGGATTTAGTAATGATGATCACACTTTGAAATGTAGATGTTCAGGGTGGAATCTGATTGCATTCCATGCTAAAATCTATCTATCTATCTATCTATCTATCTATCTATCTATCTATCTATCTATCTATCTATCTATCTAATATTCTGCAGTTTTTTTTCCATAAGATCAATCCAACTGCTGTGTCTGGAAAGGGCAGTGGGAGTGGCTCAGCTTCAATGTGTGGTAAGCATGCATGAGCGTGAAGCCCCCTAATGAGGAGAAGAAAAGACTGCAAAGGTAAGTTTAAAATCAATTCATTGCTTACATAATAGAATTGGTTAAATTGCCATGTTGGCACTTCGCAAAAATAAATTGTGTTTTGGCTTGCAGTTTGGCACTTGGCTTGTGAAAGGTTCACCATCACTGTGTTAGGCTATGTTCACACGTTGTTTTTTTCTTGCTTTTATTCTGCAGGTGAAATTTGCTGTCTTGGCAGTCAAGAAGCTGTTTACAAAAAGCAGGTTTTGCTGTGCTTTGGTGCAGATTATATGTGTACATGCAAAAGACAAAAACACATGGTTTCATTATTTGTAGCATTTTTACTCACACAGTGCTTTCTATGGTGAAAAACGGCTGCAAAAATACTGTAAGTTAACATGCTGCAGTTTTCAAAAATGCCACAGTTTTCCAATTCAGTATTTATGAAGCTCATAGCTTTTGCTGGTACTGTAAAAAGAAACTTTTAATTTACATTAAAAGAGCAACAAGTGAGCATAGCCTTACGCTATTTTTTTTATCTGGCGCAGTGTAGTGAAGTTGGGGAAAAAGTGGGGAATGTGCTCTAGAAGGGATCAGCTATAGAAGTCTGTGTTATTTTGTGCAGAGATGAGTACTGGTTGGAAAAAGTGATAGCGCCTGCACTGATGAAGAAGAAAAGCAAAGATAAATGATTTCAACTAGAGATGTCAATGGTAAGTCAGTGTATTACATGTGCACTAACACTGTACAGAATCTAGTATATACAGAGCTCATGTGCATAATGTCACTGGTTATCTCTTTATTACCTGTACACTGTTCACTATATAGAGAATCCTGTATTTGATAGTGGTAATATTAGTGTTGTTATTATTATTGTGGTTTCTATTCATGGTCAGTATTGTATTATTTGGTCACTATGTGTTGATATGATGTGCTCTGGTCATGGTGTGGTGGTTTTTTGTCTTGTATGTGGTATAATTTGGTCATCATGTGTTGACATGATGTGGTCTGGTGTGGTGGTATTTAACCCATATATGTGATATTTTTGGTCACCATATGGCGCTAATACAGTATGTGGTCTGGTCATAGTGTGGTGGTATTTGACCCTTGTATGTGGTATTTTTTGGCCACTATGTCATGGTAATAAGCAGTCTTTTCCTTATTTGGCAGTATTTCTCTCTTTTATGTGGTACTATTGGGTCACTGTGTTAGTAATATGTGGTCTGGTCACGGTGTGGCAGTATTTGTCCCTTCTATGGGGTATTATTGGTCTTGGTATAGTGGATTGAGTTTAGTATTTTGATAATCTGTTTGCTCTGATATTAAGTAGGAGAATATTATTTCCACTAGAAGGTGTCCCGATTCTAACGCATTGGGTATTCTAGAATTTATTGTGTAGTTAATGTATGATTTTTATATATATAGATGTTGTTGTGTGTAGTTGCCAAGTGTTTGTGTAGGGCGCTGTAAATGTTCTGGGTGTTGTCTGGGTGTGGGAGAGCGGTGTTGTTTGTGTGTTGCGTTGTGTGTGTTGCGTTGTTTGTGGAGCGCTGTGTGTCTGCAGCGTTGTTTGTGTGGGTGTGGCATGCGTGTGTGTGTTTTGGGGGAGGTATGTTTTGTGCACTGTGTGAGTTGCGTTGTGTGTGCGTATATTTGTGTGTGCCACGGTGTTTGTGTGTTGGTGTTGTGTGTGTGGGTGTCTGTGTAGGGTGGTGTTTGTGGTTCCCAGTTTGTGTGTGGTGTATTGTGCGGTGCATGTGTGGCGGTGTGTGTGTGTTTTGGGGGGAGGTGTGCACCCCCATCGTGCTCCATTCCCCATCGTGCTCCATCCCCCATTGTGCTCCATCCCCCATGCTTCGCACCCCCCATCGTGCTCCATCCCCCATTCTGCGCATCCCCATTGTGCTCCATCCCCCATGCTGTGCACCCCCCATCGTGCTCCATCCCCCATAAAGGGCACCCCCATCGTGCTCCATTCCCCATGCTGTGCACCCCCATCGTGCTCCATCCCCCCATGCTGCGCACCCCCATCATGCTCTATCCCCCCATGCTGCACACCCCCATCATGCTCCATCCCCCCATGCTGCGCACCTCCCATCGTGCTCCATCCCCCCATGCTGCGCACCCCCCATCGTGCTCCATCCCCCCATGCTGCGCACCCCCCATCGGGCTTCATCCTCCCATGCTGCACACCCCCCATCGTGCTCCATCCCCCCATGCTGCGCACCCCCCATCGTGCTTCATCCTCCCATGCTGCGCACCCCCCATTGTGCTCCATCCCCCATGCTGCGCACCCCTCAGAGAGGAGTATATTAGGAGGACTATAATAGGAGGAGTATAATAGAAGGAGTAGTCCTGGGGAGAGAGGAGTATAATAGGAGGAGGAGTCCTGGGGGGAGAGGAGTATAATAGGAGGAGTATTCCTGGGGGGAGAGGAGTTTAATAGGAGGAGTAGTCCTGGGGGGAGAGGAGTATAATAGGAGGAGTATTCCTGCCGGGAGAGGAGTATAATAAGAGGAGTAGTCTTGGAGAGAGAGAAGTATAATAGGAGGAGTTGTCCTGGAGGTGAGAGGAGTATAATAGGAGGAGTAGTCCTGGAGGTGAGGAGTATAATAGGAGGAGGCGTTCTGGAGGTGAGCAGTATAATAGGAGGAGTAGTCCTTGAGAAAGAGGACTATAATAGGAGGAGTAGTCCTGGGGGGAGAGGAGTTTAATAGGAGGAGGAGTAGTCCTGGGGAGACAGAAGTATAATAGGAGGAGTAGTCCTGGGGGGACAGGAGGATAATAGTAGGAGTAGTCCTGGGGGGAGGTGTCTAATAGGAGGAGTAGTCCTGGGGGGAGGTGTATAGGTGCCCAATGTGTGTGGGGAGCGGGGCTAAGCGGCCAACGTGTGCGGGGGGGCGGGGCAGATCGGCCAACGTGTGCCGGGGCGGGGCCAATCAGTCAGCATGTGCCGGGGACGCGGCCGAGCAGCCAATGTGTGCCGGGGCGGGGCAGAACGGCCAGCGTGTGCCGGGGGTGGGGCCGAGCGGCCAATGCGTACGGGGGGCGGGCCGGGCCGAGATGAGCGGCCAATGAGACGGTTGTCACTGTAATGACGTCATTTTGCAGCAAGACAGACAGACAGACAGACAGAATAAGGCAATTATATATATAGACTAGAAGGTAGCCCGATTCTAACGTATGGGGTAGTCTAGAATGTGTATGTATGTTAGCAGATTGAATAATAATATAATCATCAAGTCTTGAATAATGATGGTTCATTTCTTGCTCATTGGTCTCCCGTTGTGCAACACGCATCGGCGTGTTTGACAGTGGGTGACCATCGATCTGAATGGGCAGGGAGGCCGCGTACACTGGTAACCATGTTACACAATCGGGTAAGTATGCAAAGCACTTTGCTTAGTTACCCGATGTGTACCATGGTTACCAGCGTACACCGGCTCAAGCACACGTGTGCCAGGAGCCGGGGGTAAGGTGGTAACCATGGTACAGATTGGGTAACTAACGAAAGCGCTTTCCATAGTTACAGGATTGTGTACCATTTGTTACCAGCATACATCGGTAAGCTGATAACTATGGTACACATTGGGTAACTATGCAAAGCGACAGTGCTGGTTTATTTTTTGCTTGTTGGTCTCCTGCTGTGCAGCACGCATCGGCGTGTTTGACAGTGGGAGACCAACGATCTGAATGGGCAGGGAGCTGGGGTAAGCTAGTAACCATGGTACACATCGGGTAACTATGCAAAGCGGTTTCCATAGTTACCCAATGTGTACCATGGTTACCAGCCTACACCGGCTCCGGCACACGTGTGCCGGGAGGCGGGGTAAGCTAGTGGTTTCACACATCCAGCTTTTCTCCACTTTGTCGGATCCAGCGCGCTGCCGTAGGCTGGTTTCAGATGTCCATGTTTTAGGTACGTGTGACATGCGTTTTGTAGCACGGATGTCACACGTACCCATGTTTTTCTCTGATGTGCCTCACACGTCCGTGTTTGCACACGGACCATGTGACTTTTCATGACCCCGCACGCACACATGAAGGCATCTCCGGCAGCACGGATGTCACATGGATCGCACACTGATGTGATCCATGCAACATCAGTGTAAAACATACCGGAGAAAATATGGGTCTTTTTAATGAAAATATTTTCTATATTTACCTCTCGCCAGAGATGCTCTCTCCGGCTCTGCTGCCTCCCGCTCCTTATCGCCACTCATTATACTCACTGAATATTCAGTGCCCTGAGGAGCTGGAAGCAGGAACAGCGCTGGGGACTTCAGAGCCGGGAACCGCATCGCTGGGTGAGTGTACAGCAGAGTGTGTGTGTATGTGTGGTATGTGTGTATGCGCTTGGTGTATCCATGTGTGTCTGCTGTGTGTCTGCTGTGTGTGTATATACATGCATGTGTGCTATGTGTGACACGGACGTCTGAAGGCAGCCGTACACTATGTACAGGACAGTAGCTGTGCCGCAACTTCCTGGTCACATGACAACATGTGATCGGAGCTTGTCGCATGGCAACTGTAGTGTACACAGTGCACGGGAGCGCGCCGACAAAGTGGAGAAAAGGTAAGTATTAGGCCCTGTGCGCACTGGAAAATGGAATTTTCTTAAGAAAATTCCGCAGGGTCTGAAAGATTACCGCACCTGCGGTAAAAAAACGCAGCAAACCGCACCCAAAAACCACATGCAGTTTGAGGCGGCTTTACCGCGGTATTGTTCGCGGTATTGCCACAGTTTTGCCACGTGCGGATTGGTACATGTGTTTTAATGCATTCAATGCAATAAAGCACATTGAAAAAAAAAAAAAATCCTTCTGAGATAGAGGGATAGATAGATAGATAATAGAGGACAGATTGACACGCTGCATTTCTCCCGGGCGGTAGTGTGTTTATATTACCGGTCGTGGGAAATGACCTGTAATTACCTCTACAGGCTCCCTGCGAGGCTGCATTCATTCAGCGCTGTTGTCAGTCGCAGCTGGATGCAGGCATCGGAGGACGTGGATTACGTCGGAGCTGCGTGTTTTGGGGGGCTTAATAAACGGGTGAAAGAGGAGCTTTTTGTTTTATTTAAAATAAAGGATTTTTCGGTGTTTGTGTTTATTCACTTTAATTACGGGTTTTAATCATGAAAGCTGTCTCATAGGCGCTGCCATGATTAAAAGCCGGGACTTAAATGGCGGCGATACACTGTCATTTAACTCCTTATTACCTGGACTGCCATCGCATCACGGCGTCTGGAAGAGCCGGGGACACTCCGGGACCGCCGCATAATGGATGCAACAGTCCCGGAGCAGCTGCGGGCTGATATTCTCAGCTGTGGGAGGGGGGGGGTACATTAACGCTGTCCCTCGCTCTCCCCAGCCTGAGAATACCGGTCCGCCACTGTGTGTTTACCGCGGCTGGACGGTAAAAATACAGCGGAGCCCACGTGTTTTTTTTTCTATATGTCCGTTTGATTTCTGTGTGTATTCTATATGTCTGTGTCTGTGTGTGAGTGTGATGTGTGTGAGTGTGATGTGTGTGTATTCTATATGTCTCTGTGTGTGATTACTCTCTGCTCCGCTTCCTCTTCCTGTCATAATGACATCACTTCCCTGCAAACCGCAGGGCAGCGATGAACATTACCGCAGGTAAACCGCGAAATACCGCAGGGAATAACGCAGGAAAACGCAATGAACCGCACAGAATTTGCTGCCTGCGTTATTCCCTGCGGGATTTCACGATTACATTGCAGTCAATGGAGTGAAATCCCGCAGCTACCTGCGGAAAAGAAGTGATATGCAATTGTTTTCGCTGCGGGAATCCCGCAGCAAAACATGCAGCTGTCACAATCCGCATAGTGCGCACAGCATTTTTTTTTCCATAGGTTTTGCTTTTAATAAAAATATTTTCTATATTTACCTCTCTCCAGCGATGCTGTCTCCGGCTCTGCTGCCTCCCGCTCCTTATCGCCGCTTATTATACTCACTGAATATTCAGTGCCCTGAGGAGCTGGAAGCAGGAACAGCGCTGGGGACTTCAGTGCCGGGGACCGCATCGCTGGGTGAGTGTACAGCAGAGTGTGTGTGTGTGTACATGCATGTGCAGTATGTGTGTATGCGCTTGGTGTATCCATGTGTGTCTGCTGTGTGTGTATATACGTGCATGTGTGCTATGTGTGACACGGATGTCTGAAAGCAGCCATACACTGTGTACAGGACAGTGGCTGCGCCGCAACTTCCTGGTCACATGACAACATGTGATCGGAGCTTGTCGCGCGGCAACTGTAGTGTACACAGTGCACGGGAGCGCGCCGACAATGTGGAGAAAAGGTAACTATTAAAAGCGACAGTGCCGGCGTGTGTGGGACCCGGGGTAAGCAAGTTACATCGGGTAACTAAGGAAAGCTGTTTCTATAGTTACCCGATGTGTACTATAGTTACCAGCCTACGCCGGCTCTGGCACACGTGTGCCAGCAGGCGGGGTAAGCTAGTGGCTTTTCTCCACTTAGTCCTGCCGGTGTGGGCTTCCGGGGCTACAGCAGTCACCTGGGAGTCGGGCGTCTCCGTGTGGGTTCGGAGAATGCATGAGGGGGCGGGGCCTGGCCAAGCGCCCAACACGTGCAGGGGGCCGGGGCAAGAGGCCAATCTGTGCAGGGGGCGGGGTCAGGCCGAGCCGAGCGGCCAATGCGTGCGGGGGGCTCAGCAACTGGGAGTCGGGCGTCTCCGTGTGGGTTCGGGGAATGCGTGTGGCGGGCAGGGCCAGGGCGAGCATCCAATGCGTGAGGGGGCGGGGCCATGCCAAGCCCAGCGGCCAATCCGCTGGTTGTCACTGTAATGACACAATTTTGGAGCAAGACAGACAGACTGACAGACAGACAGAATAAGGCAATTATATATATATAGATTAGAGATTAAATACTTGGAAGATTAACCCCCTCCCCGTCTTGTGACTATTACACAGTGACAGAGATGCACTTACTGAGGTTCTCCAGTGAAATCAAGTAATCATATTTCCACAGGATAAGTGATAACTTATTGACTGGTGGGAGTCCGATTGCTGGGACCCGCACTACCTGTCAGCATGGAGAACTTTTATCTCCATTAGACTGGAGTTCGTGTTTGACCACTGATCCATTTATTCCCTCAGTGGCTGTGAATGCTGCACTTGACTTTTTTCTGGTAGCCCCAAAGAGCATGCATTTTATAATGGGGATAAAAGTGCCCTGTCGGGGATAACATTTCCCTATTCTTATGATCAGTGAGGTTTCTAATAGTCAGATCCCACCAATTAATAAGTAATCACTGATGCTATGGATCCTGTGGATAAGCGATAGCGTGTTTTCACCAAAGACTCACTTTAATGCAAATGACCAGACTTGTACATCCCAGTTATTGTGTGCGCTTAGTAGATGTGCAGGAGTCTCCTGTATTTTACTTTTGATGCTCCACTAGAATGGGGATAATGACTAACAGGTATTTGCATATATAGCTGTAAAGTGGGTCCCTAGAGACAATACCTCTGTGGGCCCCAGACCCCCCAGTCCATCACTGGGTCTTTCTGCAACTTTTTTATAGAATTAATGTAAGCCATCAGAAACTTTGAGTTGGCCATTCCAAACCTACATTTTTATTCTACTTTAAATATTCTGTTGTTGTACAATTTGTATCGTTTGGTCCGTTATCTTGCTGCATGATTCATGTTCTCTTGAGATTCAGATCATAGACCTTTACTTTACAACTTACCAGTGTAATTTAAAATTCATTGTTTCATCAATGACAGCAAGTTGTCCTGGCCCAGATGCATAAAAAACACAGGCCCAAACTATAATACTACCACCACCATATTTCATAGATGGTATACATTTGGGGGGCATTTTTTTTTACAAAGATAGGCTTGCCCAGGTGATCTTTAGCAAACTGACAACGGGCAGCAATGATCTCTTGGGAACATAGTGGCTCTCTCTTTCCAATCCTGCCATATACACCATTGTTTTTCAGTGTCCGCCTTATGGTGGATTCGTAAACATTAACATTAGCTAATGTGAGAGAGGTATTTCGTAATATAGAATTTAGCTTGGATTCCTTTGAGGTTACCTGTGTCTTTATTGTCTGTACATGTCACCACTTATTTGTAAAGTGATTGGCAATATGTTGGTACATTTATGTTACATGACTTCATCTTGGAATAATCTTTATTGGTTGATCCCTCCTGTGTAGGGTAATAATGGTCTTACATTTGTTCCATTGTGCACAATCTGATTGAGTTGGAGGAGTCCAAACTCTTCAGAGGTGGTGTGGTTACCTTTTCCAGCCTGCTGAGCTTGAAGAACTGTTCTTTTGAGGTTCTCAGAAACTTCCTTTGTTTGTGTCGTGATACAGTTATACAAACATGTTGTGAAGACATTACTTTGATAGATCCCTGGTCTAAATAAAACAGGTTGCTTACTCATACCTGATTTTTATCCCAATGTTTGAAAACACCAGACTCTAATTTGTCCTTTAAATTATCTGATTATCCTATTGGTTACTTACATCATATTAGATCATTTTGTTCACTTAAAAATGTCTAATACTTTTGACTCATTTATTTAATTTAGTTCTCATTATCAATGTTTAGTACTTGTGTGAAAATCTGATTATGTTTTGCATTAAATTTGTACATAAATATGGAACATTTTGAAGTCTGCCCAAATTTTGAGATGTCACTGTATTTTTACATTTTTTGTTTAATTTTGTCTTTTGCAGAAGTGCAAAATTGGTTTGAAAAAAAGCTGCAGAGCAATGGTAAAATTGCAATTTTCCTGTTAATGAAACATTTAAATATTTTAAAAAAAGTAATATTAAATTTATGATTTTTTTTCTGATAGAAAAATGATACTTAGGAAAAAAGGCCATTTTAAAACAATTATTTTTTACCTGACCTCCAGGATCATAATGGTAGGACAATTAAGATACTTCATGTGAAAAAAATATCATTCAAGCAGCTGTTAAACTTCAACACACTATATAAATATATTTTTAAGCATTGTTTTTTATGATTTAATGTAAGCTTACTGAGGAATCACAGGCAGTAAAGAATGAAAAAACTTAATTGGGATTTAAATAAATCATTTTAGCTAAGGATCGTGGGCAATTATCAGTCAGCTTCTACATATTACAGGTACATTTGTCTAAAATTAATATTGCTCAAAGTGCTCTTCTTTGAAGTTAAAATTAAAGATTATGCTAATAACATATTAAATCCTCAAAGCTTTAATGTAAATTGAGCCTCAGACTCTGTAAATGTCACATTAGAAATATGTATTCTGTTGTTTCATACTTGATTTGTCTGAAAATACTACCAGGGGTCCTATACTTTTTAAAAACCCTTTCCTTAAACTTTCTCTTTGTACTTGCCAAGTACAATGTTCATAGGTTAAAAAAATACTAATTTTGGCTGCAGTAGCAGAATATTAGTTAGCATAATACCATCTTTCAAATGGCAAATAATAAGGTTGAAGATGTCAGAATCCAAATGTAACAATGATGACTTACAGAAATGAAAATGAAAGACAAATTTAGGAACCTTATTGAAAATCGCAGACTTATAATGAGGAAATATCCAGGTTCACAATTGTACAGCACCCCCATCAGTAATGGCCATCCCATCTTTTCAGTTAAAGGGGTATTCCCATTTCCAAAATACTATCACAATATGCAGTAGGTGTAATAATAAGGATATTAATACCTCCAATAAAAAATGTAATATACTTTTCCTGATTCATTATGTCACTTACCTCATGTTCAGGTCTAGAGATGAGTGAACCCAAGGTTCGATGTTCAGACCGAACACAGACTTTACAAAAAAAACGCAGAGTTTGGGTTCAGATTTCAGGTACTTTACATATGCAAACCACTCGCGCTTGATACTCAGCCCAGTGTGAGCCACTTGCAGTGTTTGGTCGGCTCGCTCTGGAGGTAACAACAGCGTGATTGGGTGTAGTATGCACAAATAAAAAAAATGGAAAAACCCTGCTCACCTGTCCCCGTGAGTGTTCTGTTTATGGCTGGCTGCATGTGGATGGAGACCCGAACTACCTAATTAGTGACTTCCATTGTTGTTCAGGTCAAGTCCGGGTCCAAAACCAAACATTTTCAAAAGTCCATCTGCCATTAAGATGAGGTAAGCGACATAGTGAATCAGAAGAGCTATATTATATCTCTAATTTTCAGGTATTTGCTAATATTACTATTATTATTATTATTACACCTATTGAATATTGCGATAGGATCTTGTGGATGGGAATAACCATTTAATTTTCCTTTATATGGAAGGTAGTGAGCAACTGAAATCCAGTGGAAAAGGAGAGCAGCAGGAGAAATCTACTTGGGACTCTAGAATCCATGGTGTCTTGGTTCCTCTTCTACTCCAGTTAGCTGTCTTCTATATGGTCGGCGTCAGGATAACGCATTGGCTGAAGGACCACCGCTGTGCAGAGTTCAATAACGGTACAAAAGATTAGGTTGCAGAAAAAAGTGAACAGTTTTGTTAACATTCAGAAAATATATGTATATGCAAGTCAAAGGGGGACTATAAAGTGACAATGGTAAAGTTTAAAAAAGACTACAGTTTCTAGCTGGGCTGCCTCAACAACACGTCGCTCCAGCTATTATAAGTTGATATACAATGGTTAACTTTGTAAGCAGAATATTTTCATAACTACACTGCACTAAGAACCTAACTGGCCTCTGCTTTATGAGCTGCGCTGATATTTCACTCTGGCTACTGAAGCCTATGCTATGCCCTAGAGTGTGCACACCAGTAAAAGACTCACATTACTGCTGAGGGAGAACAGGTCCACTCCCAGGAGCTTGATTGTGTGATGCTTGTTGATGTGCACTTCTCCTTGCAGGGCAGGGTGGAACTCTTCTTCTTATTTCACAGACCCGGGGTCTCTTGGGTCTTCCCAGCACATCTCTAGTTCTATTCGGAATTGTTGACACATGAGCTTTTTTGTCCGGTACTCGCTCGGCGGCTTCCAGAACTCTCTCAGGTCCGGCTCACAGAATGTCTTGCAGCCGGCACCGTGCCTCTTCCCAACCCGTCATTCCCGGACACTTCTCAGACAGCGTTACTCTCTTTCACTCTCTCAGATGACCTAACTTTTTTTTTCCTGCCCCAAGATATTCTCCCAATTTTGCTTCTGGGTAGGGTTAGTCCATCTGCACAGTTCAGAGGTAAGTGCTGACTTTGTAGGCTAGTGCACAAAAACACAGCATACATGCAACTACCATCTCTTAAAGTCATAGCATGCTTAAACTGTTAATATGGGCAACACCCTTACAGGGACACAGTACAGAACTCCTGGGTGCCTGGAGCTAAAGGCAAGGAAGCCATAAAAGCATCTGAGGTCTACTTATTTTCATTTTTCTCTGATCTGATTTTGTCTGGAATCAGATTTAATTTTTTTGACCTGTGATTTGTCTGTGAAGAAAAGGAGAGTCAGCAAGAAAGGGTCTGATGATATAGATTAAAAGAATTCTATTGAAAGAAAGTGAATTTTTTTTTGAATATATTTAAATAGACAATAGGCTTATATTGTTTGAGGATAATTATTAGAGTAAATTAAATGGTTACCGTCACTTAATTTTGTAAGAAACCTGTCCTAGAAAAATGGATCCATGTAACAAGACAGCTCACCTAATGAAATGCCACTCAATTGCCACCTCCTTTTTCATGTTGTGATGGTGGGATATGGGGGAGGTGTATCTTGCTGTACAAATTCCTATTTCAAGCTTGGTTCAATCTGTTATTTGTACTGCTTCTGTGTACATTTCTATTGTTTGTAAGTAATCACCCCCTATAGTACAAGGTTATAGCCTCTTGAGGCACTTCCGTCTCTGGGTGTGGGGGGAGGTGGGCCTAGACTCCACCTACTGTGGACTCTCTGCTTACCTGGGAGATTTGTCAGTCTGTTGGAGAACTTCAAGAATGAAGCAGGAAGAAGATTGAACCTCTGAGGGAAGCTGTGGCTTCTCAGAGACACATGGATATTTATTTATCGCTTTCTGGACTATATTCATGTTGCTACACTATTTTACCCTCTATATGGTGGATTATCTTATGGACCACTTGATTTGCTTGGAATAAATGCTCTTTGGATTGTACAGCCATCTCTCGCTCTGTTGATTGTGTGATATGGGAGAAGGACCCCTTGACAACTGGTGGCAGCGGCGGGATCAACAGAGCGCAGCCTAATTGAGATCCACCAACAGAGTGAGTACAGAAACTGGACTGCTTCCAGTTTAAAGGAGAGAGCCAGAGATCTGTGCCTGAGCTACCAAGGACTGAGTAAAGAGTCCTTAATTGATCTACTTGTGGGTGAGAGCCAGTCCACCTCCTCCCAGATGTCTGACAGACAAACACTGGAGACGGGGATCCCTGCCCCAAAAAGCCAGTGGGTGGTGTGGTTCGAAGAAGAGATGGCAACTCTTGGCCCCGGTGTATGTCAGGAATATAAAGAGCAGGCTGCTCGCCGAGCACAGAGGAGACAAGAAGCAATGGAGTCCGACAGAGGGAGTAACGTGAGTTGGAGTGTAAACCCAGCGATCCAGGAGCCTTTGTGTGTCACCCGGGCGGACTTCAAGCCATTTGATGAAGTTTCCGGAGATGTGGAAGGGTTCTTCAAGGACTTTGAGCAGCAGTGTGTCATGATGAAGGTTCCCCACTCTGGCTGGGTGCGTTTGTTGGTGGGACTCCTAAACAGAAGTCTGGAAGAGGCTTATCGCACCATTGACTCACAGCAGAACCGGGATTACAACATTGTAAAGCGGACTATCTTGGATTACTATGCCATTACCCCAGACTCACATAGGGCACAGTTCCAAGACCTCCCTTGCACCATGGGGGGATCGTTTAGGATTTATGCTCATAAGATGTCCCAGGCATGTCGGAGATGGCTGGAAGCAGAAGACGCTTTCACTGTGGAAGACGTTATACAGGTATTTCTTATAGAACAATTTCTGTACAAGTGTCCCTCAGAAATACGGGAATGGGTCAGAGAGCGCACGCTGTGCACCTTGGATGGAGCTGCAGCCCTGGCTGATGAGGCCCTTACTATCCGACCGCAATGGAGGGGGCTTCTGGACAATAAGCTACAGCCTGCTCCTGCTCCCCGGCCCTCTCCAGTTATATCTGCTCCTCCAACCAGCCACAGGCCAATGACAACCATGGCTCACAATCCTGGGCCCCAACAGCTCCGACCACGCCCTGGGAGGATCACAGAGAGAAGATGTTATGGGTGTGGACAACCTGGGCACCTGCAATCCAGTTGTCCCGCAAGGATTCGGAGGGACCCCCACACACCTCTATCTCATCTGGTGCATTTTGTGCATTCCATCCTGCCTGAGGAAGAGTTACCACCACCTCCACAGGAGTGTACCACTGACCCCTGCACCATAGATGCCCCTGTTGGAGTGTATGGCCTCCGGCCTTTGTCACCAGGTTCTCCTATTTCCTTCTCCAGAATGCACACTGGAAGGAGTATGACGCAGAGGAGATGTTATCGATGTGGACAGCCTGGGCATTTGCAAAACACTTGCCCTGTTGGTCGACCTTGCACCAAATCGACCTGTTCATTCTCTACAGCCGAACACAATGGGGGAAGAGTTCTTACCCCTTCAAGTTGACTTGCCTAATGATTCAGACACTCTTGGTTGGCCACTAGGGGTTTATGGGGTGCGAGCCACAGCCCTGAGTTCTTCTCACCATCAAAGTAAGCACTTACAGGAGGTTGTGCTGGATGGACAGAGAGTCATTGGATTTTGTGACTCTGGGGCATTTCTCACAATTAGCTGATCCCCGAGTGGTTCGGCCAGAGGCAATACATTATGGACCAGTGATTGTTATTGAATTGGTTGGAGGACAAAGGAGGAATATCCCAAAGGCGACTGTAGATCTGGACTTTGGCTTTGGAGTCAAGCAATGTGAGGTTGGGGTGATGAGCGGCCTGCCTGCAGATATTCTCCTAGGAAACGATGTGGGAGATCTACAATGTCGATTTGTGGGTGCAGGAAACACAGTTTGAGTGAAGGAGGACACAAAGGGAAGCTTGTCCTTCCAACCCTACCGCTGTACAAGGGACTATCTACAGCTTTTCCATCCAATACAAGTGTGGAAGCCAACACCGGAATGCTGATGGACTGTCCCAGGAAGAAGAACCATAGACTATTCACAGCTGAGCAACATGGACTTAAGTGAGATGGCCAGAGGTCTGTGTAGACCTTATGGCATACTCACTTATTTAGAAGGAGGGAGAGGTTGTGATGGTGGGATATGGGGGGAGGTGTATCTTGCTGTACAGATTCCTATTTCAAGCTTGGTTCACTGTCTTATTTGTACTGATTCTGTGTACATTTCTATTGTTTGTAAGTAATCACCCTCTATAGTGCAAGGTTATAGCCTCTTGAGGCACTTCCGTCCCTGGGTGTGGAGGGAGGAGGGCCTAGACTCCACCTACTGTGGACTCTCTGCTTACCTGGGAGATTTGTCAGTCTGTTGGAGAACTTCAAGAATGAAGCAGGAAGAATATTGAACCTCTGAGGGAAGCTGTGGCTTCTCAGAGACACATGGACATTTATTTATCACTTTCTGGACTATATTTGTGTTGCTACACTATTTTATCCTCTATATGGTGGATTATCTTATGGACCATTTGATTTGCTTGGAATAAATGCTCTTTGGATTGTACAGCCATCTCTCGCTCTGTTGATTGTGTGATATGGGAGAAGGACCCCGTGACAATGTTGACCTTCAGCTTCAACATGGATTCTCTAACCTAGACATATGGATTGTGCATTAGTAAGCCTTATTGAATTTTGGAGCCAAGAATGGGGACTGCTGGATCAACAGCTAATTTTGTGTTGTTCAACAATCAATGGATGGTGCAGCAGTTACTCTCTATACCTATTTAAACATAAACACTCTCACACACGGGTAGCGGAAAAGGGGAGGAACTACTACAGTTACACAATGCTTCTGCACCCAGGTCACCAAATCGAGCTATGACAATACCGCCAAAATCCAGTTTGGCTCATTCAGGTTTGTACATTTATGTCATTACTGCCACAAGCAGTGATTCTTTGGTCAATTCATTTTAAAGGGCAGTGTCCATTTATAATCTAGGTTAGCATTATCTAAAAATTAGACATTATTGATAAATATGTCCAATTGCGGTCAACAACCTTTGACTGATTTGTGTTGTGAGTTAGGGTATATGATATGATTTATTTGGCTATCTGATACTTGTCTTAGTAATCGTGAGAAATATGGCTGTGCAGTCATGTGAATAATAAGTTTCGGAAATGAAATAAGGCTCATTTGTTTCTAAGTTAGAGGCCTCTTGCTGACATAAAAGCTTTATTTAATCTCTTCTGAAAAATGACCACACACTGTGGCATAGGATCAGCTCACACTCATCAAGTAATAGGTGCAAACCAAGGAGTAATTATGCTCCGAGGAGAAATGTTTAACCAATCCTCGGGTGAAGTATACTGTATATGCAGAGCCAAGAACACTAAACCAGCTTTTCACTTCTTGAACCCACATTTTCTTCTTCATAGCTTATCATATTGAGGACACATGAGTCTTATATAACATCAAAAGAGGGAGGAATTATCTGATATCACACAGCTGATATGCAGGAATGATAATTTAAAACACCCAAGTGGGCCTACATCATCACAACTGTCCATATACTGTATTAATGAAAAGAGACTGCATATATCTAACCCAGGTGAGTACAGTCTGTTGCTCTGGTACAAATTCAGGACAATGAGCCACCCAGAGACATGCATTTTTGGCTACTAAAACTGTATCTAAAAAAGGCATGGGTACTTAGTAGTGATGAGCGAGTACTAAAAAGCTCGGGTGCTCGAGGCTCGGGCCGAGCATCCCAAGATACTGGTGTACTCGGCCCGAGCACCGAGCCCAATGTTATCCTATGGGAGACCCGAGTATTTTTATGAAATCACCCCTGGCAGCATGTAGAAACCCTAAAAATGTCACAAAAGTCTCAGAAGAGTGCTCAAATGACATGGCAACAGCATGGGGAAGATCCCTTGAAGCATTTATCACTCAAAAGTCACAGCTGTGAACAATTTTGTCCGCGTTTTACGCCATTTTTACGGACTCACCAGAAAACCTTCCAAAATGACACCAAAATGAATTTTCATGGCGGAAATGTTAAGGGCACATACCCAATAGTGAGATAGAGCTGGTGTATGTTACTTTTGGAGATTACATGAAAGATTTTACGTGAAAACATTGTGTGGCACTTCGATGTCCCTGAGAAGAGACGTACATGAAGGCCTCTTGAGTCTAATGTGCCCATTTTGAGGAAGTGGGTCTATTGTAGTATAGCCCTTTGGCAGGGCAGCCAAAAATTGGGAGGCTCCACATTGTTCCTGGATAGAGACGTGCATGAGGGCCTGTAAACCTGAAGTGCCCATTGTAAGGAAGTGGGTCTATTGTAGTATAGCCCTTTGGCAGGGCAGCCAAAAATTGGGAGGCTCCACATTGTCCCTGGATAGAGACGTGCATGAGGGCCTGTAAACCTGAAGCGCCCATTGTAAGGAAGTGGGTCTATTGTAGTATAGCCCTTTGGCAGGGCAGCCAAAAATTGGGAGGCTCCACGTTGTCCCTGGATAGAGACGTGCATGAGGGCCTGTAAACCTGAAGTGCCCATTGTAAGGAAGTGGGTCTATTGTAGTATAGCCCTTAGGCAGGGCAGCCAAAAATTGGGAGGCTCCACATTGTCCCTGGATAGAGACGTGCATGAGGGCCTGTAAACCTGAAGTGCCCATTGTCAGGAAGTGGGTCTATTGTAGTATAGCCCTTAGGCAGGGCAGCCAAAAATTGGGAGGCTCCACATTGTCCCTGGATAGAGACGTGCATGAGGGCCTCAAAACATTGTTCCCATTGCAAAGGAGCGGGTCTCCTGTCGTTGTAATGTCCATTCTGAAAGAATGGGCGAAAAAATTTACCACTGGGGGTATACCTGAAACAAAGGCCTAACTATTGTAACGGTCATCATGGTGGCGCATGAGGAGAAGGAGGAGCAGTCCAGCGATTATCCAAAGTCCAGAAGTGTGTACCCATGGGTGAGTGGAGGTACATGGCAAATTCCCGTTACAAACTTTAAATTCCGCTCTCATTTGCTGGTGGTGTAGTGAAGTCTGGCCCAATCCAACCCTTGTTCATCTTGATCAGAGTCAGCCTGTCAGCATTTTTAGTTGACAGGCGGGTGCGTTTATCTGTAATGACTCCACCTGCGGCACTAAAAACACGCTCTGACAAAACGCTAGCGGCAGGGCAGGCCAGGACTTCCAAGGCGTAGAGAGCCAATTCATGCCACGTGTCCACCTTGGATACCCAATAATTGTAAGGCACAGAGGAATGTCGGAGTACAGTTGTTCGATCTGCAAGGTACTCCTTGAGCATCTGGGCAAACTTAGGATTTCTTGTGGCACTACCCTGCACCTCAGGGGCTGTGGTACGTGAGGGGCTGAGAAAACTGTCCCACATTTTAAAGACTGTTCCCCTACCTCTGGCAGATTGGACTTGTGCCCCTCTCGGCTGTACGCCTTGGTTGTCCACTGATTCCTGACCTATGCCGCTAGCGTTTTGTGAGGGGAATGCTTTGCCTACTTCCGTGACTATGGCCTTCCGGAACTGCTGCATTTTGGCTGACCTCTCCGCCTCGGGAATAAGAGACATAAAGTTCTCCTTGTAGCGTGGGTCTAACAGTGTTACCAACCAGTAATGATTGTCGGCCAAGATGTTCTTAACGCGAGGGTCACGAGACAGGCAGCTTACCATAAAGTCAGCCATGTGCGCCAGACTCTTAACAGCCAGTACTTCAGTATCCTGACCAACACGATGACTGAACATGCTGTCCTCCTCCTCCTCCTCCTCCTCCTCCTCATCTACCCTGTCCTCTGGCCAGCCACGCTGAACGGAGGATATGACTGGTGTGCATGTCATATCCTCAATTTGGCCGGAGAGTTGCTCCATGTCTTCATCCTCCTCCTCATCATAGTCCTCCACTGCACGTTGTGATGAGACGAGGCTGGGCTGTGTGTTATCACCCACACCCACTACTGTTTCTTGCTCCAACTCATCGCGCTCCGCTTGTAATGCATCATGTTTGTTTTTGAGCAGAGACCGTTTTAGAAGGCAGAGAAGCGGTATGGTGATGCTAATAATGGCGTCATCACCACTCACCAACTTGGTGGAGTCCTCAAAGTTTTGGAGGATGGTACATAGGTCGGACATCCATCTCCACTCCTCAGGTGTTATGTGTGGAGTTTGACCCATTTCCCGACGGCTTAGGTGATGCAGGTACTCAACAACTGCCCTCTTCTGCTCACATATCCTGACCAACATGTGCAGAGTTGAATTCCAACGCGTGGGGACATCACACACCAGTCTGTGAGCCGGAAGATGCAAACGGCGCTGAAAGCCGGCAAGGCCGGCTGAAGCAGTAGGTGACTTTCGAAAATGTGCAGACAGGCGGCGAACTTTTACCAGCAGATCAGACAGCTCTGGGTATGACTTTAGAAACCGCTGAACCACGAGGTTGAGCACATGGGCCACGCATGGAACATGTGTCAGCTGGCCTCGCCTCAAAGCCGCCACCAGGTTCCGGCCATTGTCACACACGACCTTTCCTGGCTTTAGGTTCAGAGGTGTGAGCCAGTGATCTGCCTGCTGTTTCAGAGCTGTCCACACCTCTTATGCATTGTGGGGTTTGTCACCTATGCAGATTAGCTTCAGCACAGCCTGTTGCCGCTTCGCCGAGGCAGTGTTGCAGTGCTTCCAGCTTGGGACTGGTGTGGAGGGTAAAGTGGATGAGGATTCGCAGGAGGAGGAGGAGGCTGAAGAGCATGACATTCCGGAGCTGTAGAGTGTGGGTGAAACCCTGACTGAGGTAGGGCCTGCAAACCTTGGTGTGGGAAGGACGTGTTCCGTCCCTCGCTCAGACTGGGTCCCAGCTTCCACAATATTAACCCAGTGTGCCGTCAACGAGATGTAGCGGCCTTGCCCACAAGCACTTGTCCACGTGTCTGTGGTTAGGTGGACTTTGGGTGAAACAGCGTTGTTCAGGGCACGTGTGATGTTTTGTGACACGTGGTTATGCAACGCGGGGACGGCACACCGGGAGAAATAGTGGCGGCTGGGGACCGAGTAACGTGGGACAGCTGCCGCCATCAGGTCGCGGAATGCTTCTGTCTCCACCAGCCTAAAAGGCAACATTTCCAGCGCAAGCAGTCGCGAAATGTTAGCATTTAGAACTGTGGCATGTGGGGCGTTGGCAGTGTATTTGCGCCTGCGTTCAAAGGTTTGCTGAATGGATAACTGAACGCTGCGCTGGGACAAGGACGTGCTTGATGATGGTGTTATTTCTGCGTAGGCAACTGCAGGTGCAGGACCGGAGGAGGCTTGTTCGCAGGCAGCATGGACAGGGGATTGGCTCGCATGCACAACAAGCGAAGACGTAGCAGTGACATCAGCAAGCACTGCTCCTCGACTCTGTTGTACTTCCCACAAAGTCGGGTGCTTGGCTGACATGTGCCTGATCATGCTGGTGGTGGTCAGGCTGCTAGTTTTGGTACCCCTGCTGATTCTGGCACGGCAGGTGTTGCAAATGGCCTTTTTAGAATCATCTGGAGCCAACTTAAAAAACTGCCAGACTCGGGAAGACCTAACATTTGTACAGGCACCTTGTGTCGTGTTGTTGTTCCGGGGAACGGTTGCCTGACTTCTGCCTGGAGCCACCACCCTGCTTCTTACTGCCTGTTGGGATGCTACGCCTCCCTCCCCCTGTGCACTGCTGTCCTCGCTCTGCATATCCTCCTGCCAGGTTGGGTCAGTTACTGGATCATCCACCACGTCGTCTTCCTCTTCCGCACCCTGCTCCTCCTCCTGACTTCCTGACAATTGTGTCTCATCATCGTCCACCCCTTGTTGAGACACGTTGCCAACTTCGTGAGAACGTGGCTGCTCAAATATTTGGGCATCTGTACATACGATCTCCTCATGACCCACTTCAACATGAGCTGGCGAGAGGCCAGAATGTGTGAATGGAAACGTGAACAGCTCTTCTGAGTGTCCAAGTGTGGGATCAGTAATGTCCGAGGACGTGTACTCGGCCTGGTGGTAGGAAGGAGGATCAGGTTCTGAAATGTGCGGTGCAGTATCACGGCTACTGACACTTGACCGATTGGAAGACAGAGTGTTTGTGGTGGTGCCAATCTGACTGGAAGCATTATCCGCTATCCAACTAACAACCTGTTGACACTGGTCTTGGTTCAAGAGCGGTGTACTGCTGCGGTCCCCAAGAATTTGGGACAGGACGTGCGAGCGAGTAGATGTGGCCCTTTGTTGTGGTGAAATTAGAGCTTGCCCACGACCTCGGCCTCTGCCTGCACCACCATCACGTCCACTTCCTTGTTCGTTGCCAACGCCCTTGCGCATTTTGCAATGCTGTGCTGATGTGTATTCACTAGACTTGTGCGTTATATCCAAGTTTGTGCAAAACGCACACAAGTGCACCTGTACGCTGTCACCGACAGGCACACACATGCGGTTTTTAAATGCAAGCACGGACGCACTAAGAACCTAACAGGTTTTTAGGAGCGACAATTACTGAGAAGTCTGACACTATCAGACACTGCTGACTGACGTGTATTATACACTAGACTTGTGCGTTATATAATAGTTTGTGCAAAACGTGCACCTGTACGCTGCCACCGACAGGCACACACGTGCGGTTTTTAAATGCAAGCACGGACGCACTAAGAACCTAACAGGTTTTTAGGAGCGACAATTACTGAGAAGTCTGACACTATCAGGACTGTTTTAGACTGTGTACACCAGCCCCAGATATGATGAAGGCTGGTATACGGTCACCACTAGGAATGGCTATATACCCTGCCTGCCTGCCTGTATACTGCTACAATAGTCCTGACAAGGACTCTTCTGGTCACTAGCCTGTATTCCGACCTGGCTATACCCTGCCTGTATACAGCAACAATAGTCCTGAGAAGGACTCTGCTACTGTACTCCGACCTGGCTATACCCTGCCTGCCTGTATACAACTATAATAGTCATGAGAAGGACTTCTGGTCACACTGTTTGCAGCCCTGCTACGGAAATAACTATAAAGGGCCGCAAACCTTTCCCTGAAGCAGCAACACTCTCCCTGACTGACTGTCTGGATGGCTGTGAGCAGAGCACAGCGCGCCCGCCGGTATAAAGGCTCGGTCGCGCTGTGCAGGCCGGCCAATCACTGCAATTCCACAACTAACAGGGCTGTGGCATTGCAGTGGTCTGCCAGCCAATCCCTGCATGAGGGCTGGCTCTCAAATGAGCGCCAACATGCAGGGATGAAGACCTCGAGTACAGCACGAGTATCGCGAGATTACTCGGTCCCCGCCGAGTAGCCCGAGTACAGTGATACTCGTGCGAGTACCGAGTAGTAACAAGCATACTCGCTCATCACTAGTACTTAGCCATGTTGGAGCATACAAAAATAATGAAATATAATATGTTATTAATAATTTGGTTAAAGCCGGAGCTGAAAGCAGTGAAAACAAATCTAGTTTGTTACTGAATGAAAATAAAAAAAAGTGCAGTTTTGACTTGATTTTACTATGCTCTGGGCTTCTTATTTTAGGAATCAGTTACTATATCAGACCTGTTTGAAGTATGAATGACTCTGCATTCCTCTATGACTAAAGCATCTGATAAAATGGCTAAGTTCACACATCATGTATAGTGATGGGCGAACCCACAGATATCCGGAATCTGTGGGTCCAACCAGATTTTTTGTTAAAAAACCCAGTTCGGGACCAGAATTAATTCCTGATATCTACATGGATGCCAGTCCTCATGTAAGTCTATGGGAATCCCAGTCATGCGTTTTAAAATGGTGGTAGAAAGGGATAGGGATATTAGAGCAGACATTATACTTACAGTGTCTCCCGCATGGCTGTAACACTACTTTCAGGGCTGCTCACTACCTTCATACATATTTATTGCTTCCCCCGCCCATTGGCAGTCCCGGCATCTTTGATTGATTGCAGTGAGACAGTGCCCCAACCTGTATGTGTCCCTATAGTGGTGTAAAAATAAATAAATAATTGGCGTAGTGTGTGCATATGTGCTTATCTTGGCTGTAAATCAAAATAAGAGGGACCCCATGTGGCTTTTTAAAAAAATTATTTAAATAAATAATTTTAAAAAATAGTGTGCGGTACCTCCCAATTTTAATACCCAGCCGTGATAAAACCAACACATAGTGGCTGGTATTCTCAGGCTGGGGAGACTAATGGTTATTGGCCCCCCAGCGTAGAAATAGTCTGCAGTCAGACAGAATTGTTGCATACATTAGATGCAACAATCCCGGCTCATCCCGATTGTCTTAGAGTGGTTCCAACCAGGGTAATATATGGGGTTAATGACATCTCACAGCTGCCACTAAGCCCTAAATTGGTAATGGGATGTGTCTATGAGCACCCCCCATTACTAATCTGTAAGTGAAAAGAAATAAATACAAACACCAAAAAATCTTTCATTTCAAACAAAATACAAAAACCCCCACACTCTTTAATTTCTTTATTAACCCAAAACACCCAGTTTCAATGTAATCCACATATGATCCCACAATAATTACAGCTCTGCTATATACATACTGAAATCACAGCATGTGGGTATAGAATATGTCTCTATGCTGTGGGCTTTAGGCAGAGACTGACTTAGCTGCAGCTGTGAGCGGTGACATCACTCATTTTATCTGCGTTCATAGCTGGAGGTTCCCATGGTACCTCTCCTGTGACTGCAGGTAAACTGACCTCCAGTAACCTTATTAAACACAGTGACCTCATATCAGGTATCAGTATCTCCTGGTAGAAAACTGTGAGGGTTTTTTTTGCCAAGAAATGCAGATTTGGTGCTGAAATTTATACACAATATTCCTGCACTAAATCTGCATCTTCTAGCAAAAAAGTGCATCAAAACACGATATGGTTTTGATGTGTTATTGATGCGATTTTTTTACAAAGAGATGCAGATTTAGTGCAGGAATAAGGTGTGTAAATTTCAACATCAAATCTGTATCTCTTGGCAAAAAAGCGCACAAAAACAGTTTTGATGCCATTTCGGTGTGGTTTTCTGCCAGGAGATGCAAATTTGGGACGACGTCTGAGGATCTGACACAATTGGCCAGATAAGTCATACTATCATGTTGACTATTTCTGTCACTAAGTTATTTTAATCCACTTTTGCCCATATTAGTGTAGTGCTGACCAGGGTCATTTCAGGGCTTCAGGGTAGGGTGACTGGAGGGTCAGCATAGGGATATTTTCACACCCCTCCCCCTGGCTACCTATTTTTCACTGTCCCTACACTACTAGGGTGAGTGTTACACTTTGGTAAAAAGTTTTTACCTTTTAAACGTATTATTAAAGGTTATATTTTAAGGGGGTTTCTTCTTTGGTTTTGCATAAATTGTTTCCCTCCTTTATTGGCTGCGGCTTGGTTTTGTTTAGTTTATTTCCTCCCTGTTTTTATTTCCTCCTGGGTTTGTATTGTCGCTTCCATGTGTCTGATTGCAGTGTGCATGTGTTTTGTTTTTCCCCCTGTGTGGTACTTGTGGGGCTTGCTTCTCCAGTCTCGGATGTCTCCTGGGGTAGAAGAGAGGGGGTGTTAGATCAGAGTTCAGACAGTTGTTAGGCTATGTGGGCACGCTGTGTTTTTTTTTTTACAACAAAGATGCATCGTTTTTATCTTGTGGGGACCACAAAGATGCAGCGTTTTTATTTTTGTGGTGACTACTTTAAGCAGTGTTTTTGGCTTAAAAAAATGCAGGAGTCCTCCACCTGTCATACCTCTACTGAAGGGAGCTGTGGGATTAGCGCTGACATCACTCAGATGATGTGTGGTGACACCGCACATCACCTGACTGGAGTCACCGCTGATCTCGTGGCTGAAGTGAGCCGTGAGATCAGAGGTGACTGCAGTCTGGTGATGTGCGGTGACAGCTGGAGTCCTCCACTTGTGACCGCATAACAGGCCATGGCTGAAGTGAGCCACGAGATCAGCGGTGACTCCAGTCAGGTAATGTGCGGTGATAGCTGGAGTCCTCCACTTGTTACCGCAAATCCAGCTGCAGCTGAAGTAAGCATGAGATCAGCAGTGACTTCAGTCAGGTGATGTGCGGTGACAGCTGAAGTCACCGCTGATCCCGCGTGGCTCACTTCACTTGCGGCCTGACCCTCACAGCGAGCAGTCATGTTCTATGGCCGATCTCTGTGATTGTCAGATGTAGCAGAGCTGGACGCGTTGTGGGACCTCGTGTGGATAACGTCAGACCTGGAGGGGTGTTTTAGGGGTTAATAAAGTGGTGAAAGAGGGGGAGTTTTTTGTGTTTTATTTCAAATAAAGGATTTTTTGGGTGATTGTGTTTATTTACTTTCACTTACAGCTTAGTGATGAGGGAGTGTCTCAAAGACGCCTGCCATTACTAAGCTAGGACTTAATATCAGCTATGGGCTGCTGCCATTAACTCCTTATGCAGTGGCAATCGGGGTGAGCTGGGAAAAGTCCCAAGACTGTCACATCTAATGGATGCAGCAATTCTGGGCAGCTGTTGGCTGATATTTTTAGGCTTGTGGGTTCCCAATAACGTGGGTCTCCCCATCCTGAGAATACCAGCCCCCAGCTGTGAGACTTTATCTTGGCTAGTTATCAAAAGTGGGGGGGACCGCACGTCATTTTTTAAAATTATTTATTTATTTAATTTACTGGACAATATGCCTGCAACCAATCACAGCCACCGGTGAGCAGGGAAGGAGGGAATATGATATGAGCCTAATGAGTGGCTGGCTCTGGAAGGTGAAAGAGCTGCCGCAGCAGCAGTGTGACAGCTGACTGGTTATCGGTGAGTATATTAGCCCTTGTTCTTACCCCATTGCGCCTGATTCTGGTCCCCATAGACTTTATATGGGGAGCAGTATCTGGCCAAATACCAGCCCTCCCAAAACGCAGGGACAAAACGCAAAAAGAATTGACATGCTGTATCTTTATGGTCACCACAAAAACGCAGCTAAAAAAATCTTCAATGTGTGGACAGCAAAAATGAAATCTCATAGACTTTCCTGGGAAGGAGATTCATGCAGTTTTTAGAACAGAAACGCACCCAAAAAAAGCGCAAACACGTGTCAAAAATGCAGAGTGCGCACATAGCCTTAGGGCCGCATTACACGCTGCGACATCGCTAGCATTTGCTGGCGATGTTGAGCGTCATAGAACTCGCCCCCGTCGTATGGCTGATATGTGGTGATCGCTGCAGTAGCGAACATTTTCGCTACGCCAGAGTCACACACACATACCTGTTTAGCAACGTCGCTGTGACTGCTGAACAATCCCTCCCTCAAGGGGGAGGTGCGTTCAGCGTCACCGCGACGTTACTAAGCGGCCGGCCAATAGAAGCGGAGGGGCGGAAATGAGAGGGACGTAACATCCCACCCACCTCCTTACTTCCTCATTGCCGGCGGACGCAGGTAAGGTGAGGTTCCTCGTTCCTGCGGTGTCACACATAGCGATGTGTGCTGCCGCATTTACGACGAACAACATTGTACCAGCAGCTGCAATGATAATCGGGAATGGACCCTCATGTCACCGATTAGCGATTTTGAACGTTTTGGCAACGATTCAAAATCGCTCATAGGTGTCATACGCAACGACATCACTAACGCGGCCGGATGTGCGTCACAAATTCCGTGACCCCAACGACATCGCTTTAGCGATGTCGTAGTGTGTAAAGCGGCCCTTAGGGTCATGCTGGTGGTCTAGACCTGGCTACCATCAAGCCTATCTCTGGAATGAGGGCTAACGCAGGGTACCTAGCCTGAAGGCCAGTTTAGGGGTCCCTGCTCCAGTTACCCTGACACCTCCATGACACTTTTAAAATGCTCTTTAAAATTGAATCTCCCTATATTTTCCATTAGTACCACTTTTTCAATTTCTTGATGAAACTGTCCAAATTTTTTGGAGATGTATTACTGCCATTAATTTGTAAATGAGTTATTTTTTTAAAAAATGAAATGGTAACATGTCTAACATTCAACTCATATTCTATGTTCCTTTCTTAATAAGTTATGGCTATAAAAGATTTCCAAATTATTACACTCTTGTTTTCATTACATTTTACAGAGTCACAACTTTTTGGCATTGAGGTTGCTTTCTTTCCCATCTTAATGTAAATAAATATAGAGGCCATGATTCATAAAAACTGGTGTTTGTTTTTATAATAGTCGATGATGTTTGCTTTTGGTTAAAATACACCAAATTCAATAAGAGCTCTTAGTTAATTTGGTACATCTTCCAAGTGCCATGCGCCACTGCCAGACATATACATTTTCTTATTATCTCCCTTAAGTAGTAGAAAATAAATGTCCTAAATATGCTACATGGGAAACATTCTTTCTAAATATTTTAACTAATTAGATCGTTGTAGTAGGCACAGAATCTTCTAATATAATCCAACCTTTCTGCTTGCATTTAAGATCAAACCTGATTAAACTGAATATTTTAAAGAGGACCACTAAGATCCTGAAATACATATATTACTTAGAGAATACATTTCTGGAGGAACTTTTCTATAAATTTGTCATTATATACGGTAGATGCTGTGTTTTTCCAAAAAGTAAATATATGAGTACTATTATTGTCCTTGTCACAGCATTTATTGGACTGCATGAATGCTTGAACAAATACATTATAAGCAGTTAGATATTTCTATAAATATTATCTTTAAAAATATTTTCCTCATTCATTTTTATAATAAAAAACTTCAAAGTAAGCATTTAAAAATGCTGCCTAATCAAAACGTTAAAAACCCTGTAAATACATTGCCTTTAATTTAATATAACTTGAGGCAACAGCTTAGGAATAAATATACAAGCAGTGTAGTGTGTGATTAAAAGCCTGCAAGAAAATGTCATTTGTCTCTGAATATTTTAGAGGTGGGAAAAAATAATATTCAAGCAGCAGGTTGGTAGATGGCCCTACGGGAAATTTCATTACCTAGCTGATTGCATATTATAAATATTTTTTCACAGGTGACTCCTTACTGACATATTTTTTTGGGTCCCTATGATATCAGATGAACTTTGCATTCATTTTATATGACAAGAAACTATATGAAGAGTTAAAAAATATATAGTTGCATAGTTAATATGGTTGACACATAGACAAATGTCTATCAAGTTTCATCGAGGGATGGGAAAGGACAAGGGGAAGGGGTACATACACAACCACAATGCATGAACCAGTCTGCTCCAAAAGAACTAATCTTTCCCTTCTGTTTCGAATCAGTGATCCTCTAGATCAAAGATTTTAAACAAAACCTTACACATTTATGTTATTTACTAGTGATGAGAGAGTATGCTTGGCACTACACATTACTCAATCAAGCATTGGGGTGCTCAGGCACGCTCAGGGGCGGACACTGAGCTTGAGGTCCCTGTGCAAGAAATTGTGCCTGAACCCCCACTTTCTTTTGTGGCAAGAAAGCTGCAGATATATATGTATGTATTACATATTATATTACATTATATACCGTATTTTTCGGACTATAAGACGCACCGGACTATAAGATGCACCCTGGTTTTAGAGGAGGAAAATAGGAAAATAAAATTTAAGCAAAAAATCAGGTCATGACACTGTTATGGGGCGAGGATCTGCGGCTGACACTGTTATGGGGATAATGTCCCCAAATTCTCTGCTAAGGTACCCCATCCTGGTAATGATCCTCCTGCCTTGTATATGTACCCCATCCTGGTATATGCCCTTATCCTGCTATATACTGGCATCCTGCTATATACTGGCATCCTGCTATATACTGCTATATACTGCCATCCTGCTATATGCCCCCATCCTGGTATATATTCCCATCCTGCTATATATTCCCATCCTGCTATATATTCCCATCCTGCTATATACCGCCATCCACCCTGCTATATATTCCCATCATGCTATATATCGCCATCCATCTTGCTATGTACCTCCATCCATCCATCCTGCTATATACTGCTATATACTGCCATCCTGCTATATGCCCCCATCCTGGTATATATTCCCATCCTGCTATATATTCCCATCCTGCTATATATTCCCATCCTGCTATATACCGCCATCCACCCTGCTATATATTCCCATCATGCTATATATCGCCATCCATCTTGCTATGTACCTCCATCCATCCATCCTGCTATATACCCCATCCATCCTGCTATATGGCCCCATCCTGCTATATACCCCTATCCTGATAAATAACCCCATCCTGGTATGTTGCATGTATTCTGTATCACACACACAAAAAAACAAAACATTTATACTCACCTTTCTTCGCTCCATGCAGCATTGCTTCTCCCCCTGTCTGTGGTGATAGCAGCGCCGCTGGAGTGTGGAGCCGTCACCGGTCACTTCCCTGCAGCATCCTGATGTCCTCCCATCTGCCGGTCAGCTGACTTGCGTGACTATCGGCGCGCGTAGCGATGACGTCATCGCTGTGCTCACCGCTCTCTACACAGAACAGCTGGCCGGTAGACAGGGGGACATCGCGGTGCTGCAAGGGAACGGTGAGTATGCCGTACTGATTCACTGCACCCCTGATGATGATGCACGGTGGGTAGTGAATACAGCCGCACATGATCACACCAGGCTGTAGTTGCCAAGGGTGATCACGGCCGGCTGTTTAATGTGCGCGCATCCCCCGCCCATCATCCTGCCCACCTGCAGTGCCCGGCATCAGCGCTGAGAGATGATGGGCGGGATGATGGGCGTGCATATGTAATGAGTGGGCCCACGTGGTCACAGCAGGCTGCTACAGCCCGCTCGTGCCACCGATGACCCGCTCCACCGCAGCACCCTCACTCCCTGCAGCCCTATATTCAGACCTTTAGACGCACCCCCCACTTTCCCCCAAAATTTTGGGGAAAAAAAAGTGCATCTTATGGTCCGAAAAATACAGTATGTATCTATATATATATATATATATGACCAAACACCTTTTTTTTTTTGTACAGCACCATTCCTTACATATTGGTTTCTCTTATTATTTTTGCTATTTATTGCACCCTCTTTTTATTTCATAGCATTCTCTCTTGTTAGATATAAAATGACATGACTGATGATGGAACATGGTAAGGGTTATTTTCTAATGGAGAGCTGATGGACTGGTCTTCTGGTCAGATACCGCTCCATCAGCAGTAATTTTATATCTAACAAGAGAGGATTTTATAATAAAGAGAGAGCGCTGTGAATAACAAAAATAATGAGAATATGCTATATAATAGATGGCGCTATATATAATAAGTGAGGACACTATATAATAAGGGACAGCGCCATACATAACTACTTACTAATTACTTCCTCATTCTCCTCTGCTTTTACCTTTTCCTCTGGGACCACAACCTCCTCCCACAGACTATTCAAAGTTTGCTCCAACATGTAGATTACTGGAATAGTGATGCTGATGATGGCATCATCAGCACTAATCTTCTTTGTAGCCAATTTGAATCTCTGCAGGAGGGTTCAGAGGTACTTCATCTGTGCCCACTTCGCAATCGTGATTTGCCCCACATCTGAACTGCGATATCCCAGGCTATGGGTCATGACATAATGCACCAGGGCTCACTGCTGCTGCCACAGTAGCTGCAACATGTGCAGAGTGAAATTCCACTGTGTCGGCACATCACATATCAAGTGGTTAACCAGTAAGCTGAAAGACTTTTGTAGCGTTGCAAGTCAATTAGCTGTGCGATGCAAACAGTGGAATTGAGCACAGGGCAACTGGGCCTTCTGCAACAGTTCATCAAGGCCATGATAGTTAAGGATGTGAGCCATGCAAGGCACATGTGTGATGTTGCCCAGGCATTGAGCAGCCACCAGGTTCACACCATTATCGCACATGGCCTTCCCTGGCTTCAGGTTCAGTAGAGACAGCCAATGATCAAACTCGACCTGGATAGTGGCCTCTGCAGCTGTGCGACTGCATTCTCCAGGGCATATTAAGTTCAGCACTGCCTGATTGCGTTGAGCCTTGGCTGCGCTGTACGGAGGTGGGGGGCATACTCTGCACTGTTCAAAGGGTGGTTCACCCATATTTTTTATTGTCTAGTTCGATATTATATTGAGAAACAATGTTTCTCTCAAATACCTTGTGTTGGCAATAGTGCCTGTGAGAGGCGCTATTGCAGACCGCTGTTCCCCGCTCTGGTGACGTCACATCAAGTTCCACACACGCCACATCTCTGCGGCCGGCTGCAATCTTTCTGACTCACTGAGCTGTGGGAGGTTTTTCACCGCTGTCACAGCACAATGTGTCTCCTGCTTGCAGCGTTCTGCTGTGAGGGAGGAGGGAGGAGGGAGCAGGGAGCAGGGAGCAGATAGGCTGTGAAAAGCGGTGAAACACTGCTCACAGCAAAGTAAGTTAGGAAAACTGCAACCGGCCGCATGGATGTGACGTGTGCACAACATGACGTGACGTCACCGGAGCGGGGAACAGTGGTCTTCTATAGTGCCTCTCACAGGCACTGTTGCCAACACAAGGTAATTGAGAGAAACATTGTTTTTCAATATAATATCGATCTAGACAATAAAAAATATGGGTGAACCACCCCTTTAAATTAAGAGAGAGGTTGAGGGCACAGGTGGAGGCCCTACAGGAAGTAGAGGAAGCAGAAGAAGTGGAGGAAGTGGTAGATCCAGAGGTTTGTCCCTCAAGCCTTGGGTATTTCAAGACTTGGGAATCAGCCCCATACCCACCTGCCCCCATAGCCACCAGAGTAACCCAGTGCCAAGTCAGCAAGATGTAAGGCCCCTGGCCATGCTTGCTTTTTCAGGTTTCAGTGGTGAAATGCACCCTGGGAGAGACAGAGTTTTTCAAGGAAAAGCTAATGTTGTCTGCCACATGATGGTGTAGCACAGGCACAGCTGTATTAGAGAAGTAATGGTGACTGGACAACTGGTACTAAAGGACTGCAATGGCCATCAGCTTTCGGAAACCCTCTGTATTCACCAGGCAGAAAGGCAGCATTTCCGTGGCCAACAGATTGGATATGGTGAAGTTCAAGCTTTTAGCTTTGGCATGTGTAGGTGTTGTTCCACTCCTTGCACTGACAAGTCATCCTCATCCTCTTCCTGACCTGACCTCACAATACAGTACTAGTGCATCTCAGGTATTTGAGTCTCATCATCATCACCTCCACCCCGGAGTTTAATATCTCTTGACGAGGGTCTGGATCCTGCTCAGACCCGACTTGGTTTGGGCCAAGTTCCAACTGACAAAGATTTTGGGCATCAGTGCAGATGCTTTCCTCCTCTTCAGTCTTTGAATCTTTGGAGCAGACCTCTGATGCCCATGGGACAGAATGTGTGAACAAGTCTGGAGAATCGCCCATGTGTAGTTTCCCACAGTCAGTTGGGTAATTGTAGAGTTGTTATGCAGGGGGAAACAAGTGTAATTGGGGTGACACCTCTGAACAATGAACTGTGTGTGATGTTGAGGTGCAGGAAGAGGACGAGAGGCCAGTTGATGCAGTGCTTGCCATCCACTCTAGAATATGCTTTTTCTGGCTATCATTTACAAGTTTACAAGTTCATGCAATTTTCAGTTGCCAAACAAATGGAGTGGAGTAGCCTGTCCAGTAACAGAAATTATTCTCATCTCTCTTGGGATAGAATGAGCCGGTGATGCTCAGTAGAGCTTTGACTAACATTAGAACATCCCCCACGTAAACCTCGAACAACCCTCTTATTCCCCCTTCCACCATAACCTCGTGATTTACCCCTCATGTTTGATGTACCCATCCTCTTTTAAACAGATGTTTCGCAATCCTAGGCCCACACCTGTCAGACAATTGACACAAAAGTAAAATTCTGTATTTGTTGGCTGAGATGGCAATATTGGGATGTCCCACATAAGTGTCAATACCTATTAAGATAGTTCACTGGCAAATTTTTAGCAGGCTCTAGAAAGTAGCAATACCTATTGAGATGGTTCACTGGTAAATTTTAACAGGCTCTAAAAAGTAGCAATACCTATTGATATGATTCACTGGTAACATTTTAGCAGGCTCTAAAAAGTAGCAATACCTATTGAGATGGTTCACTGGCAAAATTTTGTCAGACAATAAAAAGTAACAATACCCATTGAGATGGTTCACTGCCATATTTTTAGCAGACACTAAAAAGTAGGAATACCTATTGAGATGGCTAAATGCCAAATTTTTAGCAGGCACTAAAAAGTACCAATGACTATTGAGATGGTTCACGGACACATTTTTAGCAGCCACTAAAAAGTAGCAATACCCATTGAGATGGTCCATTTCCAAATATTTAATAGGTACTAAAAAGTACAAACAGTACCAATACCTATTGAGATGGCTCACTGGCAAATTTTTAACAGCCACTAAAAAGTAGCAATAACTATTACATAGTTACATTGTTACTTAGGTTGAAAAAAGACCTAGGTCCATCTAGTTCAACCTTCCTCCACCAGTTCTATATTTGGTCACTAAGTCATTTATAACCAATAATGTTGTGTGTACTAAGGAAATTATCCAGTCCTTTTTTAAAAGCTGTTATTGTATCTGCCATTACTACCTCTTGTGGTAGGGCATTCCACAGTCTGACTGCTCTAACTGTAAAGAACCCTTTCCTATTAAGCTGCCGGAATCATTTTCTTCTACTCACTGTGTATGCCCCCTAGTCCTTAGTATTGTCTTTAGAAGAAATAAGTCATGTGCCAGTCCTTTATATTGACCACACATGTATTTATACAAATAAATTAGATCTCCTCTGAGACCTCTTTTTTCTAAGCTAAACATATCTAACTTTTTCAACCTGGGAGGCCTTCCATTCCTTGTAGTAATCTAGTTGCCTGCCTTTGAACTGACTCTAACTTCTGAATGTCCTTTTTAAAATGTGGAGCCCAAAACTGGATCCCATATTCCAGATGTGGCCTTACAAGTGATTTATAGAGAGGTAACAATACGTTGGGATCACGGGATCTAATCTCTCTTTTTATACACCCTAAAATCTTGTTTGCTTTACAGCTGCTGCTTGACACTGAGTACTGTTGCTCAGCTTATTTGTAATGAGAATACCCAAGTCCTTTTCCTGTTCTGTAGTCCCGAGTTTACTTCCATTTAATGTATACGCAGTTATAGGATTACTCCGTCCTAGGTGCATTACTTTACATTTATCAACATTAAATCTCATTTGTCAAGTATCTGCCCATTCTGACATCTTATCCAGATCTTTTTGTAATATTGTACTATCAAGGTCAGTTTTTAATATCCTACATAGTTTGGTGTCATCAGCAAAGACTGACACTTTACTATCAATCCCATCCACAAGGTCATTAATAAAGAGATTAAAGAGAATCGGTCCTAGCACAGATCCCTGCGGCACCCCACTGCTGACTATAGCCCATTTAGACAATGTACCATTTATTACTACTATTTGTTTCCTATCTTTTAGCCAGATCCTTACCCAGTTGCATATAGTTTCCCCTAGTCCTTGCTTCTGGAGCTTTAGTATAAGGCTATTATGTGGTACAGTATCAAATGCCTTTGCAAAGTCCAAATCAATCACATCAGCTGCATTACCAATATCCAGGTTTGCACTTACCACCTCATAGAACCCCAACAGGTTGGTTAGACACGACTTATCTTTCATGAATCCATGCTGTTTGTCAGTTATTATATTATTTTCTGCAATATATTTTTGCATGTCATCCCTTAAAATGCTCTCAAAAACTTTGCATACTACTGATGTCAGGCTAACTGGACGGTAGTTGCCTGGATCTACCCTCCTACCTTTCTTAAATATCGGTACCACATCAGCAATCCTCCAATCCTGAGACATCAACCCTGTTACAAGCGAGTCTAAAAAGATGAGATACAGCGGTCTGTTGATTACGGAGCTCAATTCCCTCAATATTCGTGGATGAATGCCATCTGGCCCTGAGGATTTGTCAATATTTAATTTACTCAGACATAGGCGTACTTCTTCTTGTGTTAAATTAATTATATTGGGTGGTAAACTTTGATTTTTCACTTGTTGAATGATCCCTGGTACAGTCAGTTCCTTGGTGAACACAGATGAGAAATAGCTGTTTAATATCTCAGTCTTTTGTTTGTCCTCTATAACTAACTTGGTATGACAAGAGCACCTGGTATAGGACGGAGTTCAGATCTAGTGATCTGAGGGCTTTTTTGTACTATCAGGTATTTGGACTTTTACAGCCTTTTTCTCTGGCCACCATCAGCCCCTTTCCTATCCTGTCCTATTTAGTCAGTAAGGCCTCACCTTTTGCTAATCCTATCATCTATCTGTGTATTGTGTTTTCCTATATCACCGCAGTCTTTGAATGTGGGGGGCTTGCTATTCTTTATCTATTTTCTGAGGCAGAGAATTATTCATCTTTCCTTCCTTTAGGATAGCTAGTTCTTCGTCTGGATTCGCGGTGCACAGGATGTTTGTTCACCCCTCGGCTACTTCTAGTGTTGATGGTTAGTAAGGGGATGGCGGCCAGATTAGTTGCCAATGCTCTTGTCACCTTGTCACCTTTTACCAATGATTTATAGTGGTCTTCCATGGTTCCGGATCATAACAGTACATCTGGCCAACAAATT
Source organism: Anomaloglossus baeobatrachus (assembly GCF_048569485.1). Lineage (NCBI taxonomy): Eukaryota > Metazoa > Chordata > Amphibia > Anura > Aromobatidae > Anomaloglossus > Anomaloglossus baeobatrachus. Next base: position 363,786,833 of record NC_134355.1, read on the forward strand.
TAAAGGGTATTTTTTTTTTTTGTTTTTCCTCTTCTTTTTTGTTTCCGTGGAAGATTTCTTTTTTCTAGCATGGATGAATTGGGTGAGCGTGTTGCTCATCTTGATGCTAAGGTTCGTCGTATAGAGTCTTATCTTGCACAGACTCCCCTTGCAGACCCTGAGATTCCCGTTCCTGAATGTATTTCGGGAGATAGGTCGAGGTTTTTGAGCTTTAAAAATAATTGTAAATTATTTTTTTGCCCTGCGCCCTAAGTCCTAAGGGATCCAGTACAGCAGGTCAAGATTGTCATCTCCTTACTGCGTGGTCACCCTCAGGACTGGGCCTTCTATTTAGTGTCTGATGATCCAATTCTCAGTGATGTGGACTCCTTTTTTCAGGCCTTGGAATTATTATATGACGAACCCAATATTGTGGACCAAGCAGAAAAGGCCTTAACCTTAACTCAGGGTTTGGATTCTGCAGAAACTTTTTGTCAGAAATTTCGAAAGTGGGCGGTCCTTACTAATTGGAATGATGATGCGCTTGCGGCTCTTTTTCGGAAGGGTATTGCTGATAATGTGAAAGATGTAATGGTGGGATTCCCGTCCCTTCTGGTCTTGATGCCTCTATGACCTTGGCCATTCAGATTGATAGGCGGTTACTTGGGCGCAGGAAGATACCTGCTGATTTTGTGCCTGTGGAACAGCCTTTGGAGCTTATGGAGTGTGATAGGGTCCTTTCTCATGCTAGTCGGCAAGGGTTCAGACGGAAGAATAGACTGTGCTTCTATTGTGGAGACGCTTCTCATAATATCTCTGTCTGCCCTAAACGTGAAAGGAGATTGGCTACTTCTGTTACTGTGGGTTCTTTGCAACCAAAGTTTCTTTTGTCTGTCACATTGATTTGCTCATTGTCTTCCTTTTCTGCATTGGCCTTTGTGGACTCAGGGGCAGCGCTCAATTTGATGGATTTTTGGTTTGCTAGGGATTGTGGTTTCCCCATGGTTCCTTTGCAAACTCCTATTCCTTTAAGGGGCATTGATGCTACCCCTTTGGCAGAAAATAAACCCCAATTTTGGAGCCAGGTGCCTATGCGAGTTGCACCAGCACAACAGGAAACTTGTAGATTGTTAGTATTGCATGATCTACAGGATACCTTGGTACTGGGATTTCCGTGGTTGCAGACCCATAATCCGGTTGCTGACTGGAGATTCTTGTCGGTAGCTAGTTGGGGTTGTCAAGGTTTGCATCAGGACCTTTCCATGTCGTCCACGTCTGCTCAGGCAGTTGATGTTCCGGCCTTCTTGTCTGATTTCCGTGATGTATTTAATGACCAGGAATCTGATTCTCTGCCCCCACACCGGGACTGTGACTGTGCCATTGAGCTGGTGCCGGGTTGTAAATTTCCCAAGGGGCGGATCTTCAACTTGTCTGTGCCCGAACATGATGCTATGCGGTCATACATCAGGGACTCATTGGAGAAGGGGCACATTCGGCCCTCTTCTTCTCCTTTGGGTGCTGGCTTTTTCTTTGTTGCTAAGAAAGATGGGTCGTTGAGACCTTGTATTGATTACCGTCTTCTTAATAAAATTACGATCAAATATCAGTACCCTTTGCCTCTGATGTCTGATCTTTTCTATGGAGTGAAGAGTGCCAAATGGTTTACCAAACTGAATCTTAAGGGTGCGTATACTCTCATCCGTATTAAGGAGGGTGATGAATGGAAGACGGCTTTTAATACTCCTGAGGGACATTTTGAGTACCTAGTGATGCCTTTTGGGCTCACTAATGCCCCCTCCGTCTTCCAGGCCTTCATGAATGATATTTTTCGGGACCTTATTGGTAAATGTTTGATTGTCTATTTGGATGACATCTTGATTTTTTTCTGATGCTTGGGACTCTCATGTTGAGCAGGTATGGGCTGTTTTTCAGATACTTAAGGATAATGCACTGTACGTTAAGGGGTCAAAGTGTCTCTTTGGGGTGCAAAGGATTTCCTTTTTGGGCTTCATCTTGTCTCCCTCTGCTATCGAAATGGACCCGGTTAAGGTTCAGGCTATTTATGACTGGGTGCAACCCACTTCTAAAATCCCTGCAGCGGTTTTTGGGGTTTGCTAATTTTTACCGTAAATTTATAGCCAATTTCTCTGCCATTGTCAAACCTTTGACAGATTTGACCAAGAAGGGAGCTGATGCTGAGCATTGGACCCCAGAGGCGATTGTGGCCTTCCAGGAGCTTAAGAGGCGATTCACTTCTGCCCCAGTCCTGCAGCAACCTGATGTGTCTCGCCCATTTCAGGTTGAGATCAATGCCTCAGAGATCGGAGCAGGAGCTGTTCTGTCTCAATGAGACACTACTTCGGGTAAACTTAAGCCCTGTGCCTTTTTCTCTCGGAAGTTTGCTCCTTCTGAACGGAATTATGCTGGGGGGAACCGGGAATTATTGGCTATGAAGTGGGCATTTGAAGAGTGGAGACATTGGTTGGAGAGGGCTAGACATCAGGTTGTGGTGCTTATGGACCACAAGAATCTTACCTATGTGGAATCTGCCAAGAGGTTGAATCCTCCGCAGGCCAGGTGGGCTTTGTTTTTTACCCGCTTTAATTTTGTGGTCTCTTTTTTGCCAGGCACCAAGAATATTAAGGCCAATGCCCTTTCCAGGAGTTTCTGTGCTGACTCTTTGGAGGTTGTCGAGCTGTCTACTATCCTGAAGGATGATGTAATTCTCTCGGCCATTTCGCCTGTTCTGCGGTTGGCACTGGCGGAATTTCAGGGGGATAAACCTGAGAGATGTCCTGCGGGGAAACTGTTTGTCCCGGACCAATGGAGCGATCGAGTTGTCTCTGAGGTTCATTGTTCTGTTTTGGCAGGTCATCCTGGCATTTTTGGTACTCGGGATCTTGTGAGCCGCTCTTTTTGGTGGCCTTCCCTGTTCCGGGATGTCCGTAGTTTTGTGCAGTCGTGTGGAGTTTGTTCTAGGTCCAAGCCCTGTTGTTCACGTTCTAATGGGCTATTATTGCCTTTTCCGGTACCTAAGAGACCTTGGACGCACATCTCTATGGATTTTATTTCAGAGCTTCCTGTCTCTCAGAAAATGACTGTGATTTGGGTGATCTGTGATAGATTTTCCAAGATGGTCCACTTGGTTTTCTATCTAAGTTGCCGTCTTCATCAGAGTTGGTGCCTTTGTTTTTCCAACATGTTGTTTGTTTGCATGGTATTCTCGAAAACATTGTTTCTGACAGAGGGGTGCAGTTTGTATCCAGATTTTGGAGGATTTTTTGTTCCAAATTGGGTGTTCAGCTGTCTTTCTCCTCGGCGTTTCATCCTCAGACCAACGGTCATACTGAAAGGGCTAACCAGACCCTGGAGACCTATTTACGGTGTTTTTTTTTCTGCGGATCAGAATGACTGGGTTTCATTTTTTACTTTGGCTGAATTTGCCCTTAACAATAGAGCTAGCTCTACCACTTTGGTGTCCCCCTTTTTCTGCAATTTTGGGTATCACCCCAGGTTCCTCTCGGGGCAGCTTGAGGCGTCTGATTGTCCAGGGGTGGATTCGGTGGTAAACAGAATGCAGCAGATTTGGGGGCAGGTAGTGGAAAAATTGTTTCAGTTCCAAGAATCTGCCCAGAAGTTTGCTAACCGGCGTCGGACTGTTGGTCCCATGTTTAAAGTGGGGGACATGGTGTGGTTGTCCTCTAAAAATATTCCTATGAGAGTTCCATCTCCTAAATTTAAGCCCAGATTTATTGGACCTTATAAGATTTCGGAGATTATCAACCCTGTATCTTTCCGTTTGACTCTGCCTGTGTCATTTAAGATTCACAATGTCTTCCATAAGTCCTTGTTGAAGAGACATGTGGAGCCAACAGTTCCTGTAGCAGTGCCTCCTGACCCTGTTTTGGTACAAGGGGATCTGGAGTATGAGGTTGAAAAAATTCTGGATTCCCGTCGCAGTAGGCGACAGCTTCAATACCTTGTGAAATGGAAGGGTTATGGGCAGGAGGATATTTCTTGGGTTGTGGCATGTGACATTCATGCGGACAGGTTGGTTTGCGCCTTCCATCATGCTCATCCTGAGCAACCCGGTGGCATTGATGAGGGTTCGGTGACCCCTCCTCAAGGGGAGGGGTACTGTTGTGAATGTCAGTTATGCTTTGGCTGCTGTGAGGCTCCCTCTTGTGACCAGGTGTGTTGAGCTATGGGTGTTTCCATTGCTAACTCTCTGCCTATTTAAACCCTGATCTGATAGCAGGCTATGCCGGATGTCAGTTGTTCTTTGTTCACCAGCCTGCTTCATCCTGCTCTAGACCACATCTACCCCAGATAAGTGCTTGGCTCTTTATTTTGTTGTTTGGTTCTTTTTGCTCTTATCTGAGTTTGTCATTTGCTGTGGTTGTTTTCAGTTTATTTGCATGCAGGGATCTTCCCTCTCAGTTTCTTAGCTGGGTAGCTCCCTGCAGCCATGTTTGGAGTATTACTCCTATGAGTCCATGTGTTTGTTGCTTCTTGAAATTGTAATGATTCCTGCTTTCAGTTCATTGGTATGACAAGAGCACCTGGTATAGGACGGAGTTCAGATCTAGTGATCTGAGGGCTTTTTTGTACTATCAGGTATTTGGACTTTTGCAGAGTTTTTCTCTGGCCACCATCAGCCCCTTTCCTATCCTGTCCTATTTAGTCAGTAGGGTCTTACATTTTGCTAATCCTATCATCTGTCTGTGTATTGTGTTTTCCTATATCACCGCAGTCTTTGAATGTGGGGGGCTTGCTATTCTCTATCTATTTTCTGAGGCAGAGAGTTATTCATCTTTCCTTCCTTTAGGATAGCTAGTTCTCCGGCTGGGTTCACAGTGCACAGGATGTTAGTTCACCCCTCGGCTACTTCTAGTGTTGATGGTTAGTAAGGGGATGGCGGCCAGATTAGTTGCCAATGCTCTTGTCACCTTGTCACCCTTTACCAATGATTTATGGTGGTCTTCCATGGTTCCGGATCATAACACTTGTTACTATATTTTAAGGGGCCAATACTATCCTTTCTTTTTCTTTTGGCATTAATGTATTTATAAAAGATTTTGGGATTTATTTTAATGTCCTTGGCGATTTTTGTTTCAGTAGCTAATTTTGCTTGCTTGATTTCTTTTTTACATTTCCTATAGATATTTTTATACTCCTGAAATTCTATTTCTGTATTCTTTGCCTTTAAGATTTTAAAAGCCCTTTGTTTTTGTTTTATTATACTTTGTACAGTCTTATTTATCCATAGTGGTTTCTTTTTATTCCTGGACATTTTATTACCAGAGGGTATAAGTTTTTTACAGGACTCTAGTAGTATATCCTTAAACTTACCCCATTTATGTTCAGTATCCCCAGTTACCATGACATTATCCCAATCTACACATTTAAACTCTTCAATTAATTTGTGGAAATCAGCTTTCCTATAATTCCAGGTTTTCGCATTTCCCCTTTGAAATGTTCTATTGAATATTACTTTGAAGCTTACCATATTATGATCGCTGGTGCCCAAGTGTTCCCGGACCTGTAGATCTGAAATTGTATCCGGTCTATTTGACAGGACCTGATCTAGCAAATTATCTCCCCTTGTCGGTTCATTTACCATCTGAGAGAGGAAATTGTCTTGAATAGTAGATAAGAATTTACAGCTTTTAGCAAAACCAGAAGATTCTTTGTCCCGATGACATAGATGAGATGGTTCATTTGCAAATTTTTAGCAGACACTAAAAAGTAGCAATACCTATTGAGATGGTTCACTGGCAAATTTTAGCAGGCTCTAAAAAGTAGCAATAACTATTGAGATGGTTCACTGGTAACATTTTAGCAGGGTCTAAAAAGTAGCAATACCTTTTGAGATGGTTCATTGGAAAATTGTTGGCAGACACTAAAAAGTAACAATACCTATTGAGATGGTTCCCTGCCATATTTTTAGCAGACACTAAAAAGTAGGAATACCTATTGAGATTGTTCACTGGCAAATGTTTAGCAGCTAATAAAAAGTAGCAATACCTATTGAGATGGTTCAATGCTAAATTTTTAGCAGTCACTAAAAAGTACCAATGCCTATTGAGATGGTTCACTGACACATTTTTAGCAGCCACTAAAAAGTAGCAATACCCATGGAGATGGTTCATTGGCAATTTTTTAGCAGACACTAAAATGTAACAATACCTATTGAGATAATTCACTGCCAAATTTTAGCAGACAATAAAAAGTTGCGAAACCTATAGAGATGTTCACTGCCAATTTTTTAGAAGACACTAAAAATTCCCTATACCTATTGAGATAGTTCTTTGGCAAATTTTTATTAGCCACTAAAAAGTATTAAAACCTATTGAGATGGTTCACTGGCAAATTTTAGCAGGCTCTAAAAAGTAGCAATACCTATTGAGATGGTTCACCGGTAACATTTTAGCAGGGTCTAAAAAGTAGCAATACCTATTGAGATGGTTCACTGGCAAATTTTTGGCAGACACTAAAAAGTAACAATACCTAGTGAGATGGTTCCCTGCCATATTTTTAGCAGACACTAAAAAGTAGGAATACCTATTGAGATTGTTCACTGGCAAATTTTTAGCAGCTAATAAAAAGTAGCAATAGCTATTGAGATGGTTCAATGCCAAATTTTTAGCAGGCACTAAAAAGTACCAATGCCTATTGAGATGGTTCACTGACACATTTTTAGCAGCCACTAAAAAGTAGCAATACCTATTGAGATGGTTCATTGGCAATTTTTTAGCAGACGCTAAAATGTAACAATACCTATTGAGATGGTTCACTGCCAAATTTTTAGTAGACAATAAAAAAGTTGCGATTCCTATAGAGATGTTCACTGCCAAACTTTTAGAAGACACTAAAAATTCCCTATACCTATTGAGATAGTTCTTTGGCAAATTTTTATTAGCGACTAAAAAGTAGTAAAACCTATTGAGATGGTTCACTGACAAATTTTTAACAGGCACTGTACAGTAGCAATACCTATTTAGAACCATTTATTGGCAACTTTTTAGCAGGCACTCACAAGTAGCAATCCCTATTTATATAATGAAATGCTGATTTATGGCACACACTTTTCCCTACACTGCACGTCCCTATTCTACACTATCCCTCTTTTATCTATCTCAACTACCTATGATTAAACCCCTAGCTAAGCTGTGTAGCAGCAGCGATGGCAGCACCTTCCTTAAGCTTTAACATTAACAAAATGGCGTCGATGCCATGTCCTCATTTTATATGCGCAGGAACATGTGACTTAGGCAGCCAATTACACAAGCCTTTGTGTCTGAACCTTGTGGATGTGTTCTGCACCGTGATTGGCTGCAGGAACATCCACAAATAAAGTTAAGGAAAAAAAAGTGCGCTGCTCCTCTGGCCTCTCCTCACCTTATCCCATCACACACACACACCCTCCATTCATCATAGAGCACCACAATCCTATCCAAAAGCACTATATGTTATTAGAAAAGTATTTTGGAAAATTAACATTGCAGATCATTACTGTTTTTTCCCAAAAAATGCTCAGGTACATTTTTTTCGGATAGGGAAATGCTCGTACCAAATTTAAAATTATCGAAAGCGAACCAAACAAGTTTTCTCACCTCTAGTCTTATGATATCAATTTGAACTTAACCCCATTCAAATAATGGAGTGAACCACAAAATGGCAACTTGAGAGGCTCTTAGGTCAGGTAAGTGTGTTCCTGCTTGATTGACAGGTCGGGCAGTGGCATCATTGCTCTGCTGGTCCAAATTGTACAAATAATTATCTCCCCTTCCCTCTTACCTCCATACGTGACCTCATCTGCTGATCTGCTCCTACACCTTTGTTTCCTACACTGATTTCTCTGATTAAAACACAAAACATGCCATCCAATCTCATTCTCTCACCTACTTTCCCTTTTTCTGCTTCTCCTCACTGCTGGTGACATATCTACCAATTATGGACACCCACATCTGATAACCCCCATTTTTTTCCCTTCTATAACTCTCCACCTACTAGAAATACCTGCAACCTCTACAACATAAAATCCATTCCCTTGACCCTCACTCCACCGCTCCCTTTCTCTGGTAATTCCCTTTCTGTCAGCAAGAAACTACACATTATTTTTGAACTTCTTACTTTACCTATTGCACTCTCTCTTTCCTGGGCCTCACTGAAACATGGCTGACACCCTCCAACACTATCTCCCCTGCTGCGCTGTGTTATGGTGGCTTTCATTTCACCCACACTCCTTGACCTGGCAATAGACAGGGGGGTGGGGTGGGTCTTTTCCTTTCTAACAACTGCAGCTTTAACCCAATCACACCCCTACCCTCCATTATTCTCCCTTCTTTTGAAGTGCACTCTGTCCATGTCTATTTTTCCTCCAAACTCAATGTTGCCGGTATTTACCAACCCTGGGCCCGGCCACTGCTTTTATTGGCCAATTCTCCACCTGGCTTCTATACTTTCTCTATGCTGACATTCCCACCATCATCATGGGTGACTTCAACATCCCCAGTAACACTCGGCAGTTGGAAGCCTCCAAATTTCTGTCCTTCGCTTCATCCTTTGGGTTTACTCAGTGGTCCTCCTCAGCCAATCACACAGATGGACATACACTAGAATTTATCTTCACCCCCCTCTGCTCCCTATCTAACTTCCCAACCTCCCCTCTCCCCCTATCTGACCACCATCTACTGACCTTCTCATCCTTATCCTCCTCACCTGCTCCCCTTGTCCAGGAACCTTATGCATCGCGACATTCAAACACTCTCTAACTCTATCCTATCGCTGTCCTCCATATCTTTTCACCATGACATAAAGTGCCACCATATTCTACAATGCCATGCTCACATCAGCTATTGATAAGGTTGCTCCTCTCATCCATGGCAGAGTGCAATAAATCAATAGACAACCCTGGCACAATACCCTCCCTAAAAATCTTCAGCGTGTGTCTAGGGTTGCTTAGCGGCGCTAGAAAAAACTCATTTGCAAGATGACTTCACCGCATTCAAGAAAGCAATTTACACACTCTGTTCGCCCGTCACCTCTGCCAAACAAGATTACTTTAGAATCTTTGTATCTTCTTTATCCCATAACCCCAAACAGCTATTGAACACTTCTAACTCTCTCCTCCACTCACCACTTCTGTGGCGCCCTGGGCAAGCCAGGACGTCACAAGCACTACACCAACACACCCCACACTCCCGGTCAGGCACACCTAAGTCAGACAAAAACCCTTGTTGCCTCCCTCCAGGGGCTGATGTCCACACCAGGGGGTGGGCCAGGCGGTTGGTCCCGCCCACTGAGGAGTTCACAGTCCTGGAGGTGGGAAAAGAGAGTAGATAGAGTTTGGAAGTGAAAGTGAGAGGAGAGGGAAGTGGTAAAGGAGCAGACAGATGTGGTGTGGCCCGGACGGAACAGCAAGGTTGGCAGACAGTGGTGACCGTCTGCAGGAGAGGCCTATTGGAGCTAGCCGTAAGGACCGTGGACGGGCGGTGGCCCGGCGGTACCGGACCGGTATGCAAAGAGAAGCCAGCACCATTCGGCAGGGGCTTACGGACCCCGGCAAGGCTAGGAGTCGCCGTGCAATTTGTCAAATCCGTTAGCGAAGGGAACCTCCTGGGTTTCCCAGCAGCCAAGTCCCGACAGAAGGCAACAGTCCAACCGTTAGAGGGAAACACAGTCACCGCCAAGGCTAAAGTTCCCAGGGCCAGAGCCTGCGGGCAAAAGGGCTCCTTCAGCAACCTTCAAGCTGGGGAGCGGGTTACCGGTGGGAACCCATTGGAACCATTTACACTACACAGGTGCAGGGAAAGACAGTCACCATCAACCTGCCGGGAGGAGAAACACTGCAGCCATCTGTGGGACCCGTCCATCCAGCCATTTGTTTTACCGGAGACTTTGTGTACATCATTGGCTGAGTGAGTACCACTGTGCCGTGCGGCACAGCACTGTCCCCACGACCCTGCACCTCGCCAGGCCCCGTAACCCGCCTGCCATCCGTCCCTACCCCATCACTGGGCCCTGGGACCAACCAACCCCCTACCCACGGAGGGGAGAACCAACATCCAAGCTGCTCGCTGTCATCGCTCCCGGGATCCCCGTCCAGAGCAGCGGTGGTGTCACCAATCTCACCACAACCGTGGGTGGCGTCACGGACAATATCAAATCCCCACAATCAATTCCCCCTTTTCACTCACGGGCGAGGAACGCCGCTCGAGTCCCCGGGATCTGGCCCACCGCTCGAGCCACCACCGAGCAGCAGCCGGACCCGAGCAGTGGGAGAGCGCAGCGTCCCCTCCTCCGCCCGCGACACTTCCCCCTCCAACCGTCCTCATCTCTGCAGATGAATTTGACGCATATTTCAAAGATAAGATCAACCAAACGAGGCAAGTATTTTCTGCTCAATCACAACAACCCCTGCATCTAACAGACCATTACCCTTACCCAATAAAATTCCTCCCCACCGTCACTGAAGCAGAGCTTACTCATCTCTCCAAATCGCACCTCATCACTTGCACACTTTACCCTATACCATACCATCTCCTCTGAAATCATAGAACCATGCTTATCTCAGCCTTAACCCTTCTTTTCAACTTATCTTTAATCTCTGGTACCTTCCTTTTGGCTTTCAGGCACACAACAATCACACCCATCCTAAAGAAATCATCCCTCAATGCGACCTATACTACCAGCTATCACCGCATATCACTAATCCTGTTTGCTTCAAAACTCCTCGATCAGCATGCTCTTGTTGAACTTTCCTTCCACCTTTCATCAAACTCACTCTTTGACCTTCAATCTTGCTTCTATCCTTACCACTCTACTGAAACTGCTTTCATCAAATTAGTAATGACTTACTGCCAAAGTTAACAGACAATTCTTCATACTTTTCCTTCTAGACCTGTCTTCAGTCTTTAACATGGTTGACCACTCCCTCTCTTCCTTTGGTGCCAGAGATCTTGCCCTCTTCTGAATCTCCTCTTTCCAACTGCACCTTTATTGTCTCCCACTCTCACACTACCTCCTCATCCCGCCCACTCTCTGTCAGTGTCCCTTAAGGCTCGGACCTGGGACCCTTACTCTAGTCCGTCTATACCTTTGGTCTGGGACAACTCATAAGCTCCCATGGCTTTCAGTACCACCTATATGCTGATGGCACCCAGATCTACCTCTCTGGCCTAGACTCCTTGCTGTCCAGAATCTGGGATTGTCTGTCAGCCATATCCTTCTTCTTCTCTCACTTCCTAAAATTCAATGTGGGCAAAACTGAACTAATCATCTTTCCCCCATATCACTTATCTCCCCTACTTGATCTCTCCTACCAGTACCTGAAGTCTGCTGCCATATGCGGGCGTCACACGGTACAATCCATTGTGCGATCGCACCAGCGATCGTACCCGCCCCCGTCGTTTGTGCGTCACGGGCAAATCACTGCCCGTGTCGCACAAAGTCGTTAAACTGCCGTCACACGTACTTACCTGCTGAGCGACCTCGCTATGGGCGGCGAACATCCTCTTCCTGAAGGGGGAGGGACGTTCGGTGTCACAGCGACGTCACACAGCCGTCGGCCAATAGAAGCGGAGGGGCGGAGATGAGTGGGACGTCCTGCCCACCTCCTTCCTTCCGCACAGCTGGTGGGTGCCGCGGGACGCAGGTAAACTGTGTTCATCGTTCCCATGGTGTCACACGGAGCGATGTGTGCTGCCCCGGGTATGATGAACAACCGGCGCAAAGAAAAAGAAATGATTTTTCAAAAATAAGAGATGTGTACACGACTCACGATTTGTAACCGATTTGCGAATGTTCAGCATCGCTCGGAGTTGTCACACGAAATAATGTCGCAAACGATGCCGGATGTGCGTCACGAAAACCGTGACCCCGACGACATATCGCAAGATAGATCGTCTCGTGTGACGCCCGCATCAGAGTAACCTTCAACTCTGCCTTGCCCTTCATACCGCATATCCAATTTCTCACCACTTCCTGCCATCTATAACTCAAAAATATGTCCAGACGTTGTCCTTTCTTCAACTCCCAATTTAAGAAAATGATTGTACAATATTTCTCTGTTGCTTCACTTATAATACTCTCACACCTCTCTAGTCCATCATTAACTCTGCCACCTGACTAATCTACCTCACTCTTTACTATTTCACCACTTCTCTTCTATGAAAATCTCTTCACTGGCTCACAATTTCCCAGCATGTTCATTTCAAACTACTAACACTGACCTTCAAAGCTGTCCATAATCTGTCTCACTCATCTATCTGCGAACTAATCTCTCAATATACTCCAACACATAATACCCTGGTATTATCAAGACCTCCTTCTCTCCTCCACCCTTTTCTGTTCCTCATCCAACCACCTCCAAAACTTCTCCTGAGTATCCCCTGTCCTTTGGATTTCTGTGCCTCAACACATTAGATTATCTACTACTACACTTGCAAGCTTCAAACAAAACTTGAAAACCATCGATTAAAATATGCCTACACTCTGCAATGACCCCGCTGCCTCCTCACCACCACCACCAGAGCTTCTGCTTCACCACCACTGGAGCTGACTCAACCCCACCACATCTACTGTCTCCTCCCCATTATCCCATAGAATGTAAGCCTGCAAGGGCAGGGCCTTCTCCCCTCTGTACCAGTTTTTCCTGTAGCTTAAATCTGTATTTTGTATGTAACTCCTTCTCATGTACAGCACCATGAAATCAATGGTGCTTTATTTAATATATAAAGCTGAGTGTATGTGTGTATGTGTGTATGTATGTCTGTATGTATGTATGTGTATATGTCCGCTAAAGGAATCCATACCGTCGCATTTACAATCACAACATTTTGCATAGCCACCTCATTTGACTCGGAACGTCATGTCTTGAGGAGAAAATTTAACCGTGCAATTTACAGTTATTTGCCAAAAAAACAGCTTATATTAAAGTCAATGGAGATGGGAGCTACAAGTCATTAATAAGCAATGAAGGATATTCTTAGTATAAGACAGCTTATATGTCTGTTAATATGATATTGGTAGAGTTGGTCACACAGAGACAGACACACACAGAGACACACAGTGATAGAGATACTTAGACACACAGACACAGAGACAGAGACACACAGAGACACACAGACACAGAGACACACAGAGACAGAGACAGAGACACACATACACACACACACACACACAGAGGAAACATAAGTGTCACTACTATAGACATCACCGTAATCACTCTATAGACTACACAAAACGTCACATGGGCCCTAACGTGGATCAAAAATACTTCACGCTAAGCCTCAAGTCCCAATTGGTTGGTTACTCTACACACTCAGCACTCTGACCGAATTTGTTCCCTGATGCAGTGTCCAAGTTCCTACTTGGTACTGTATGTTCACACAAGAAGCGGCGTCTAACACAAATGATCCTCCTCTATTGCCTACTCGACTCTCTGTCCCGGTTCTGATTCTGTTGGGTCAGGTTTTCTCTCAAGTCTGGTCTCTCTCGAGTCTTCTCTCAGATCTTGTCACTCACGGGCCTTGGCCACCTTGGGTCTTCTTGCATATTGGTGGCTGTAAGCCATCTCCGCTGCTCACATGACCATCTTGCTACAGATCAAGGAGCCAACTCATCCTCTTCTTGGCCCTACTGAGCTTTTTATAATTAATAACTGCACCACTGCTGTCACCTGATCCAACGGCATGTCCAATCTCTCCCCCAAGGAAAAATGCACTTCACTCTAAAGTTCCTCCTTGCTCTTCCTCATCATTTCTGATCAGCAGTTGGCGATGTTCACTTGCGGACACTCTGTGAGACATTGTGTACGTACTCTATCTTATCTAGTTTCTTACACAGTGGTGGCAGGTAACCTAGACAATGAGTGTAGCGCCCCATGGGGCAGGTAGTCAGCCTACTCGTCGCCGGGTCATTTAGGGTCGGGTTGGGCATTGTCACGGGTTGGCCTTGCACAGTTCCGTTGCCCCGAGGCACACAGTTAAATGGTGGGGGAAACTGGGTATTGGGAAAAGTTTCTTGTGATGCCACCTGTGGTATGAGGCCAGGGAATAGCCGCCGCTGCTGTGTTCATCTCCGAGGCAGGTGTTAAGGCAGCCGGGATGGTATCACTCCCCACAGATGGAGCGGGCCCCGGGTGGATGATGAGGGTGGTAATGGCAGTTGGTGCCTAAGTGCTGCACGGCAGCACCGGTAAGGACAAGCCAACACAGTCTGTGTGGGTTCAGGGTGTAGTTTACTCACAACTTCAGCTGCCAGCCCGATCACACTGGTCACTACCATGATGGGCTCCGGTCAATCCCAAATCCGGTAAGGGGTCACCACCGGTGTTTTGAAAGAGAAGGAGTGAGAGTCCTATTTCTAGGGTCTCCCCCTCCACAGTTAGGTACCCTGGCTGAGCTCCCGCTCCAAGCCCCAGGGCCCAGTAAAGTCTATGTTTTCCAGAGATGTGTTGCCAGAACTACGGTCCACGTGGGTCTGTCTTTAATGTGCGTGTGTTGTGCCTATTTCTACTCCAAGTGGAACCTGCCCCTCCAGGTGAATGGCTTCAGTGACCAGGAAGTCCATGTTCCTATGGCCACCCCCCTGCCTACCCTGAGCCAACCTACCCTGTGTGAAGGCTCCTGAGCAGTGTGTGTGTGTGTGTGTATGTGAATGTGGAACACCGGTGGTTAACCCCCTCATTACCTGAGATAGATACAGCACCCTAATTGGGGTGCAATACCCAAGGGCGACCAGAGCGGGGTGCCACATGAGCAGTAAGCAATAACATTAAAAATTACTAATTTCTTCTGAATGAAGAGTATTTTTTAATAGCCAGTAAGTTTCAAAGTTGCTTGATTTTACAATCACTTTGCTATTCTACTCATTAGGAAACCTGATAAGAACCCTTTAAGATTAATTTCTGAAGTTTTTCTTGTAATTACTGGGTCATGTAAGCTGTCAATATATTGAGTTAACTCTGGGTCTTTGGACTGAGCACATTTATTCAGTTTTATAGTTTGGAAACTCATTGCTCAGATTTGAGAGTTGTTTTAACAGACAATCGTGCAGCTGCATTTGGATAAAACAAATATGCTGGGTAATGGAGCTTAGTGAGGAAAACAATATAAATCAAAGGAGATTGTATTTAATGACAAATATGAACTTGACTAATCACTGTTTTTATTTGCTGCCAAAGAAACAGAGGAGACGAAATCAGCACTGTCTCAACAAAATAATTAATATAATACAACTCGTACTAAAGAGCTAGAATCCTCTCAATTCTGGCAGCCTTGAAAGTTCAACTAAAAGTTCAATTTTTGGGAAATAAATACAGAAAAAACTACACATAACTGGGCTGCTAAATATCCCTTTCACTTGTATTTCAGATGCTGACAATGTATTTGTATAGTGGCCATGGCCGGGTGCTGCACATCCAAATTAATAAGGGATGGATGTGTAGTAGCCAGCCGCAGCCACTATAGTTTTGATGCAGAACTTCCAGCCACTGTCAACAAGTGCCAATGGTTATCTGAACTTGATGTACCAACATAGGTGGGGTCAATTGTTAAGGTTCTCTTTGGGGAAACAAAATAACTTATCAGGCAGCCAAGCAGCCGCCATTTTGCTGAATATACTTGTAATTACAAAAAAATCTGCATTTTGGAGAATGCTGATTTTTGTAAAATTTAAGTAGAATTCAATTCCACTCAAATCTATTTGCCCATCTCTAATTTTTACACAAACCAATTTTTTGGTCATAAGGGTATACAATGTGTGCTTTGTAAGGAGCAGACAATAGGGAATCATTTATTCCAAGGTCTTTAACAATTACAGCAGCAAAAACTTGGCTGTCATTTACCCTTTTCAGGAAAGTGACGTAACAGTATGTTAAGATTGCAGGTCTTTTACTTCAATCTGATATACAGTTAAGTCAGAGAGATGGCACGGACTCAGGAGTTGTGCCGGTACCATCTGCAGCAGGATGTGGCTGTTACATAGCCAATGCTGAGACTGAATATAGTATGGATTTCAGCGCTATCACCCCTCAAATTAAGCTCTCCGTGGTGACCGTGACACGTGAGGAATTTGACAAAGGGGATCTCTCCCTTTGTCACCTCTTTGGCACCCCCACAGGTTGCCAATGTTTGCTGTATCTATCTATCAAATAATCAGATCCCGCTAGGGTTGGGGCCAGAATAAAAGTCATTAGAACCGAAGAAAAATCAGATCAATAGAGCATCATATAGAGCAAAACCAAAAGAAAACCCTCTAAAACATTATATTTATTTAAATATCATTACAATAATATCGCCAGTTACTTAAGACACACGGGGGCCATACCCATAAATAAGGTCCCAGACTAATGTCATAAAGTGCATAGAAACACACGGTGAGATCCTGGGTTGGGCAGTGAGCGAGATTGAGTATGTGCAATGGTGTCGCTGGTACTCAAAAAACAGTATTTGTATCGATATCTGAATGTTCAGGGGACAGGGCCTGAAATTCCCTAGAGTTGCTCCTGCCTGTCAACGGAGGTTTAATTCATCTTACTGTTTTGGGTGTCCCCGTTCCTCGGCGGCTAGCACTAATTAAGCCCCTACTGCTATACCCTAGATCCTAATACCACCACCAAGTGCAAAGATGCTGAAAATTGGTCACTTAGTCATATGTCCAACTCAAATGTAAAGGAGATACGTGTGGTCAGGACTCAGTCTCACATATAGATGGATGTGCTTGGGCTTTTGAAATAAATCCCAGTCACTCATTTGCTGGGATGGTCATTTTATCCCTTATCACACTACCAAATATCTAACTTCAATACAGAGAGGACACGTATGGTTTAGGATTCAATACCACACATATAAACAATTGGGCCTGTAATAAAAAATCCCAGTCCTCATCCCAGTTACTTATCTGCAGGGGACAGTTACTCAATCCTGATGCGTTTCCCCCCAGCATATCGGGGTACATCAGAGGATATAAAAAGGAGACTTGAGATGTGTCCGGTTGTTTAGGCAATCAATATTATATCCCTGCTACTTGTGCACACATGACACAGGCATCAGACGGTGAAAAGCTGCCATTGCATATTGATTTTACTGGCAGGACCCCCAATACCGCATATTGTGTGAATATGGGTGGATGGTATTGTGTCGCCCTGGACAAGCCAGGGGCCACAGAGCACAACACCAACACACCCCACACTCCCTGCAGGCACATCAAGGTCAGACACAAAACCCTTGTTGCCTTCCTCCAGGGGCTGATGTCCACACCAGGGGGTGGAGCCAGGCGGTTGGTCTCCGCCCACCGAGGAGTTCACAGTCCTGGAGGCAGGAAAAGGAAGTTCAGTTAAGCTAGGGAAGTGAAGGAGTGAGAGTTCAGTTTTGACAGTGAAAGTGGAAGGAAGAAAAGTGAGCAATAGTGAAGTGGCAAGAGAGCAGACTGAAGTGGGTCCGGGTGTGTGGCCCGGACGGAGCAGCAAGGTTGGCAGACGGTGGTGACCGTCTGCAGGAGTGGCCTATCGGAGTTTGCCGTAAGGACCGTGGACGGGCGGTGGCCCGGCGGTACCGGACCGGCACACAAAGAGAAGCCAGCACCAGTGGCAGGGGCCTTTCGGACCCTGGCAAGGCTAGGAGTCGCCGTGAAGTTGCCAAATCCATTAGTGAAGGGGACCTCCGGGTTTCCAAACAGTCAAGTCCCGACAGAAGACAACCGTCCAACCATGAAGGGGAGACACCACCACCGCCAAGGGCAACCGTTTCCCAGGGCCAGCGCCTGCGGGCAAAAGGGGCTCCTCCGGCCTACATCCAAGTCAGGGAGCGGGTTACCGGTGGGAACCCATTGGAATCAACATAGAACATAAGTGCAGGGAGAGACAGTCACCGCTAACCTGCAGGGAACAACAACACCGCAGCCGTCCGAGGAACCCGTCCATCCAGCCGCTTGTTTTACCGTGAACTGTGTCATCATCATTGGGCTGAGTGAGTACCTCCGTGCCGTGCGTCACAGCGCTGCCCCTGCGACCCTGCACCTCATCAGGCCCCGCAACCCGCATGTCATTCAACGCTTACCCCATCACCGGGCCCCGGGACAACCAACCCCCTACCCACGGAGGGGAGAAATAACAACTCGGCTGCTGCCTGTCACCGCTCCTGGGATCCCCGTCTAGAGCAGCGGTGGTGTCACCAAAATCACCACAACCGTGTGTGGCGTCACGGACAATATCCCCAAAACTCAAACCACCCCTTTTCACTCACGGGCGAGGAGCGCCGCTCGAGTCCCCGGGATCCGGCCCATCGCTCGAGCCACCGAGCAGCAGCAGTCGCAGAGCAGCGGCAGCCGGACCCGAGCAGTGGGAGAGCGTAGCGTCCCCTCTTCCGCCCGCGACAACTTGGCGTCACGAACAGGATCTTACCGCTCTGCCGTCTGGTAGAGGTGCGCCTTGTTACCGCCGGAGGTGTCCGGATGAAAAATTTCAGAAGCCGCCATCTTTGGCGCGAAAAGTTCCCGCTCGAGCGTCTCCTCGAGTAGTGGAGGCGCGAAGGCCAAAACCCCGCCCCTGTAGAGGAGGAGCCGGAAAGAGGCTAAGGGGGATGAAATGGCGGCTGGTCGCATGTAGCCGCGGCTATAAAAGCAGGGACGCCAGGACTCTGCGGCCATCTTGTTCCTGGGAGAGGCCGCCAGCAGAATGTACATGCCGTCCCAAAGCACCGTAGCTCCCGCGCCTGGAACCGTGGCGTGGGTGGAGATCCGGACCGCGCAGCTCTACCAGAGGCTGCAGGTTAAGATGCAGCTCCTCTTAGAGGAGTGGGAGACCGACATGACAGAGGTCATAGCAACCGTGCGGAGACGCGAGGAGGAAGGAGCGGAAGGGAGGGTGAGTGACCCACGCCCCGGTACCCCAAAAGGGTCAGTCATCGCGGCTGCGGGACCCGGTCTGAACCCCCTCGCCCTACTGCCTCCCTCGCCACCCGTCCCGGCTGCCATGGCCCCGCCACTAGGCCCGCTACCCCCTCAACCGGTAGCGATACCCAGCATGTCCGCCCAGGCGGACCGACCTGTAGCCGGAGCCCGTAGCCGACCGGAGGTGCTCCCGTGGAAAGCTCTGAAGCCTGAACCGGAGGCACCCCCTGAGAGATTCCCCGAGCCAGGGCCGACAGCCCGCTCCGTGCCGAAGGCCCAGCAGAGGAAAGCCCCTGTGAGTTGCGCTGGGTTGCCGCTGCAAGGCAGCGTCCAAGGCCAAGTCACCGTGGGACCTTCCGCCCAGATCACCAGCAGTGGGCAGTGTCCAAAAGGTCTCGCGGGGCCCGACCTGTGCGCCGGAGCTCGCAGCGGCACCATATTGGGATAGGGAGCCAGTACCGTTGGGCCCGGAAATCGAAGAGAGGGAAAGGAGGAAGGCAGAGATGGTGGCCCGTACAATCCGGGAGAAGGAGAGTTTGAGACAAGCGACCTTCCGTGTCCGGGGCCCGCTGTATGAGGGGCAGGTGAGGCAGTTTGATGTCCGCCGGGGCTATTGATTCATTTATGAACCGAGCCTGGAGGCCGAAGTATTCATAGCCCGGCGCTATGTTAATGCCCACCTGCCAGAGGAGCACCCAGGCCGCAACCTGATGCCGGGCGACCTGGTGCAGTATACCCCGCACTGTGGGGAGAGGGGGTGGTTTGCGTTGGATGCCAAGCTGAGGGGCAGCCAGGAAGCCCGGGTGTCCGCCGCACCCTCTCCCCCAGCAGACACCGAAGAGTCGGAGTAAGGGCAGCGGAGTACCGTTGCACCGTCCCCGTTGGGACCACCACTGTTTAACAGTTTTAGAGTTTTGAAAGTTTTAAAGTTTGAAAATGAAAATGAATAATTGCTGAAAAGTCATCTGATTTACTGTTGATTGGAACCGGTCGTAGCCAGCAACTGGTCCCCGTTAGGACCGCCTTCACCATTTTGCATAGGAACTTCTATGAACAGGCCCGAGAACTTGCAGGGCAACCACAAACTTAGTGGCTTGTAAATAAAAATGTTGTTGCAGCTTCCACCGTTGCCGCCTCCGGAGAGGCAGATTGGAGGGAGGGCCCGCAGTGGAGCAGGCTGGGGCCCAGCCACCACCGGAACCGGTGGCTACCCTCTGGGGGTTCCAGGGGCTCCCCATGGACGTGGGTCCCCTGGAAAGGACAGAACCCGCTTGGGCAATTTGTGCAGGACTGGGGTCAAGGTGTGCTGCCTATTTGCTTAGGGGCAGCATCAGGGCCAGGTTGCTTGGGTGGGTGAGAGCGGAAGCCGTAACCGTTACCGTAACGTTTAAGTAAGAGTACCTCCCGATGTGGGAAGATGTTATTTTAATTGTAAGTGTGTTACCGTTTTTACCTTTTTATATTTTCCAGTTGGTGAAAATAAAACCGGTGATGGACGGGCAGCCCGAGGACGGTCTGCATTTTGCTAAGGGGGACTGTGTCGCCCTGGACAAGCCAGGGGCTACAGAGCCCAACACACCCCACACTCCCTGCAGGCACATCAAGGTCAGACACAAAACCCTTGTTGCCTTCCTCCAGGGGCTGATTTCCACACCAGGGGGTGGAGCCAGGCGGTTGGTCTCCGCCCACTGAGGAGTTCACAGTCCTGGAGGCAGGAAAAGGAAGTTCAGTTAAGCTAGGGAAGTGAAGGAGTGAGAGTTCAGTTTTGACAGTGAAAGTGGAAGGAAGAAAAGTGAGCAGTAGTGAACTGGCAAGAGAGCAGACTGAAGTGGGTCCGGGTGTGTGGCCCGGATGGAGCAGCAAGGTTGGCAGACGGTGGTGACCGTCTGCAGGAGTGGCCTATTGGAGTTTGCCGTAAGGACCGTGGACGGGCGGTGACCCGGCGGTACCGGACCGGTACACAAAGAGAAGCCAGCACCAGTGGCAGGGGCCTTTCGGACCTCGGCAAGGCTAGGAGTCGCCGTGAAGTTGCCAAATCCGTTGGTGAAGGGGACCTCCGGGTTTCCAAACAGTCAAGTCCCGACAGAAGGCAACCGTCCAACCGTGAAGGGGAGACACCACCACCGCCAAGGGCAACCATTTCCCAGGGCCAGCGCCTGCGGGCAAAAGGGGCTCCTCCGGCCTACATCCAAGTCGGGGAGCGGGTTACCGGTGGGAACCCATCGGAATCAACATAGAACATAGGTACAGGGAGAGACAGTTACCGCACCGCTAACCTTCAGGGAACAACAACACCGCAGCCGTCCGAGGGACCCGTCCATCCAGCCGCTTGTTTTACCGTGAACTGTGTCATCATCATTGGGCTGAGTGAGTACCTCCGTGCCGTGCGGCACAGCGCTGTCCCTGCGACCCTGCACCTCATCAGGTCCCGCAACCCGCCTGTCATTCAACCCTTACACCATCACCGGGCCCCGGGACAACCAACCCCCTACCCACGGAGAGGAGAAATAACAACTCAGCTGCTCCCTGTCACCGCTCCCGGGATCCCCGTCTAGTGCAGCGGTGGTGCCACCAAAATCACCACAACCGTGGGTGGTGTCACGGACAATATCCCCAAAACCCAAACCACCCCTTTTCACTCACGGGCGAGGAGCGCCGCTCGAGTCCCTGGGATCCGGCCCATCGCTCGAGCCACCGAGCAGCAGCAGCCGCAGAGCAGCGGCAGCCGGACCCGAGCAGTGGGAGAGCGTAGCGTCCCCTCCTCCGCCCGCGACACTATATTATCAAGTGAGAAAAGGATCTGGTCTATCTACTGGGATCCACTGCAGCAATCCAGGTCTATTCACCTGTATTGAGGACAAGTAGCAGGAATATAAGATTGATGGCCGAAACAATTGGACACATCTCAAGTCTCCTTTCTATATCCTCTGATGAACCCTGATATGCTGGGGGGAAACACGACGGGATTGAGCAACTGTCCCAGCAGATAAGTAACTGGGATGAGGACTGGGATTTTTTATTACAGCCCCAATTGTTTATATGTGTAGCATTGAATCCTAAACCATACGTGTACTCTCTGTATTGGAGGAAAGAAGTTCCAGGGCGGCACTCAGGGATGAACGGTGCTCAGGTTTATGGAAGGCATCCACAATCAAAATTGAAGAAAAAGACCGACACTCTTCTTTATGAATGTAGATTCTTTTTATTGTACAATTCCATGTACAGGCGTCAAATATAATAACGCGTTTTGGCGAAAGCCTTTCTCAAACAAAAGATGATTACTGCAACACAATTCCCTCTCTAAATAAACACGACAGGATTGAGCAACTGTCCCAGCAGATAAGTAACTGGTATGAGGACTGGGATTTTTTATTACAGCCCCAATTGTTTATATGTGTAGCATTGAATCCTAAACCATACGTGTCCTCTCTGTATTGGAGTTAGATATTTGGTAGTGTGATAAGGGATAAAATGACCATCCCAGCAAACGAGTGGCTGGGATTTATTTCAAAGGCCCAAGCACATATATCTATATATGGGACTGAGTCCTGACCACACGTATCTTCTTTACATTTGAGTTGGATATATGACTGTGTGACCAATTTTCAGCACCTTTGCACTTGGTGGTGGTATTAGGATCTATGGTATAGCAGTAGGGGCTTAATTAGGGCTAGCCGCCGAGGAACGGGGACACCCAAAACAGTAAGGCAGATTAAAAGTCAATAATAGACAAAAAAAACTGACAGCACTCCCAACATGCTGTCTGTTCAGGTGCAAAACTAAACGTGACATATAATAACAAAAAAGACAGACAAAGAAAGATAGTTACACCCTGAGATGCTAAAACCATGAATGTAAGAATATAGACATGCATTACTGCTAAAAGAAATCTAGGAAATATTGAGATATTTAGCATATAAAAATGGGCATTTGTATATCTGTCAAGTAGCCGAATCAAGGCAATCTTGTAATATTGGGTACCTACTCTAACGCCTCTCTCTGGGCTCCAAACCTCCATGTGTATGGGCAAGTAGGAATCTGCTATAGAGAATATAATCACCTGTGGCTAATGGGGGAAGGGTGCACACTCAGAAGGCATGGCTCCATAATCGAGACAAAAAACTTGACTGCACTCCCGACATGTAGTCTGAACAGGTGAAATACCGAACATGACATATAATAACAGGAAAGATTTAGCATTTCAGAGTGCAACTGTCTTTTTTTAAATCAATTGTGACACCCTGGACTAGTCAGGTCATCCCAGGTAGTCCCACACACACACACACCCCTCCCTAAAAAGGTGACAGCAGCCAAACTTCAAAACTTTGTCACCGCCGTCCAGGTTTGATGTCCACACCAGAGGGCGAAGCCAGGTGGTTGGCTCCACCCACCGAGGAGTTCACAGGCTTTGAGGCGGGAAAAAGCGGTTGTTCTAGAGAGTAGTTTGACAGTGGAGGAGAGAAGTCAAGTTCAAGGGCAGACCTGTGACCAGGCCTGCCAGTAGTCTACTCAGGTGTCTGGGTTGGAGCCCAGTCACCTCTGGCAAGGAGGCAGATGGTGGTGGCCGCCTGCAGGAGCTGGGATTACAGCCGGTGGAACCGTAGGGACCGGGGTCGGGCGGTGGCCCGCCGGTACCGAACCGGGGAACTGTTTGGAAACCGGAGCACCAGGAGGGGTACTCAGACCCAGTACAAAGCCCAGAATCCACAGGGCTGAGTCAAATGAACTGATTGAGGACTGGACTTAAGGACCTTTCCCACACAAGACCCGACTGAAGACAACAGCCCAACCATTAGGGTAAAGCCACCACCAAGGCATAGAGACCCAAGGGGCAAGCCGGGGAGCGGACTACCGTTGCTTAGGCATAGGAGTCAGAACATTCACATAAAGAGGTGAAGGAGAAAGGCGGAAACCCCCAACCTGTTAAGGGAAAAGCTGCAGCCGGCTGCAGGCACCGTTCATCACCCCGTTTGGTTTACCAGAGACTCCAGTGTGTTGTATCATAGTGAGTACACCAGAGCCTTCGGGCCGTACACTGCACCAGCACCCAGCACGCACCCATAACCACGCCTCAGCACCTCCCTCGGGCCCCCGGGACCATCACTCCCCTACCCATGGAGGGGTCAACACCAAGCTGCACAACACCATCCCCGGGAGGCCTAGTCAACGGCAGCGGTGGTGTCCATCCATTCACCACAACCCGTGGGTGGCGTCACTAACTTATATTCCTTACAAACCACCGCGGCCCCGGCCGGGGAACTCCCCACCGAAGTCCCTGCGCGTAGCGCTGCAGAGCGATGTGACCCCCGAGTCTGTGGGGAGCTCGAGCCACCCACCATACGAGCACGGAGCCGAGCGGCTCGGCAGCCGGCCGAGCCCACGGGGCGGTACCCATCGACTCTTCTGGCATCACGAACAGGATCGAACCATCCAATTACCTGTGGAAGTGCGCCTTGAAGTTATCTTTTGCGGCATCCCGCTGAAAAATTGCAGAATCCGCCATCTTGTCACCTTCCTGTGGCGCGAAGTTTCCCGCCCAAGCCGTCTTCTCCGAGCAGAAAGGGCACGAAAAAGTGAAGCCCGCCCCCCGAGAGCAGAGCGGTGCAAAAAACAAGGAGAGTGCCCCGAAGAGACCGGGGGGGCGGGTGAAGATCCAGCCTCATGTGACTGAGGAGATAAAAGGCAGGGACTCCAGGACTCTGCCACCCGTCTGGTTCCTGGACAAACAAGTTGCAACATGTCCGCCCCGTCTGAGAAGCCCGAATACCCGGAGCCCGCGCTCGGAACAGCAGCTTGGGTGGAAGCCTGGACGACTCTTATGTGTTGCCGCCTAAAAGTGCAGGTGAGGTACCTAATGGAGCAATAAGCAACTGAGATGGGGGAGATATCTTCGGCTGTGCATGCGCATGAGATGGAGACGAATTTGGAGGAGCGGGTGGGCGACCCACGCCCCTATGTCCTGGAGGGACCGGTCGCTGTGGCTGAGGAACCCGCTTCCCTGGAAGGTGCCCGTCCCGGACGTGATCCCGCTAGTCCCGGAGAAGGCGACGCCCAGAGAAACCTTGGCCCCGGCAGTCCGCCCGGTCAAGAGGGAGGCTATCGCAAACCGGAGACCCGCGCAGCCGGTAAAGCTGGCTGTTTCCCGACCCCAGGCCTCGGCACTCCAGGCCGCGACACAGCGGGGTTCCCCAGATAAGGTGCAGGTCGTGGCCGGCACGGGGGAACTCTGGCTGGGCCCAACCTGTGCACAAGACGGCAACTGGACGCCCCGTACTGGGAGCGGCAGCAGCGCCAGCTGGGCCGCGAAATTGCAGCCTGGGAGAAGAAGGCAGAGATCCTGGCCCGCACCATAAAGGAGAAGGACAATCTCCGTAATGCAACCTTTCGGGTGCGGGGCCCGAGGCACGAAAGCCAGGTCAGGAGGTTTGACCCCGACAGAGGGTGGGGGTTCGTGTTTGAGCCCAGTTTGGAAGCAGATTTCTTCATGTCCTGTCGGGATGTCTACCCCCACCTGCCCATGAGCCACCTGGACCGTGACCTGATCCCCGGAGAGCTGGTCAGCTATACCCATTGTGGGGAGAGGGGCTGGTTTGTCCTAGATCTGCAGAGAAGGGCATGCCATGAAGGCCCGGAGCGCTCCCAGACCCCTCCCCCACCGTACAGCCCTGGAGTGACCGTTGTGGCTGAGTACGAAGAAGATGAAAGTTAAAGGCAGCGGATCCCGGCTGCCAAGTTGAACACAGTCCCCGTTGGGACCATACTGCCCTTTGTTTTTGCCCCGTTTCATAAAGACAAGGCCGAGAACTGGCAGGCCAACCCAAAAACGATTGGGCTGATAAATAACACCCCCCCCTGGCTTGTCCAGTTTCACAGGCTCCAGAGAGGCAGGCTGGAAGATGGACCTGCGGGAAATAGATGGCCGAGGCCCGCCACCACTACAAGCGGTGGCCATCGGTGGCTGGCCGAGTCTGCGGGGCGGTACACAATCATTCACTGACAGCAGAGATCATGAAATGGAGTACATAGTGTATTACTAATAAGAAGTAAACTTTATAAAGAAAATTAAATTAAAAAAATACTTTTAAGTGTAAAAAAATAGATATGTATATAAAAAAAATCCCAGTTTCAATACTAAAAAAAATATTAAAAAAATCCCTCAAAAACGAAAACATTTTTTTAAAGGAAATATTGCGCACAAAATTGACAAAACATAAATTAACCTAAACTATACCAACCTGTAAAATAAAAATATTATGACTATTATACTGAATGGTGAACAGTGTCTAAATAAGAAAAACAAAACATGAATTTAGAATAAATTTGTTTTGTTAACTCTGTTTCCCAAAAAGTGTAATTAAAATTGATCAAAAAGTTGTTCCGCAAAATATTACCAATATAAACTACAATTTGCCATGCAAAAAGCAAGTATTCATACAGTTTCACTGACAGAAAATTGTAGGAGTTATCACTCTCAGAATATGACAATTTTTATTTTCTGGAGTGTATAAAATAATAAAAATATAAAAACTTTCTATCGCCATATTCATACTGGTGAAAATTAAATATGCAAAAAAACAGTGGTAGAATTGTATTGTTATTTCGTTGATATTCTTTTCCATAGAGTTAATAAAAGTTTGATCATTTTTATGTACCGTTAAATGATGACCATGTCAACATAAAAAACAAGCCTATATATGACTGTCACCGAAAAAATACAAAATCTTATGACTCTTGGAAGGCAACAATAAAAAAAGGAAAAAATGTTCTGGCATAAAGACCAAACTGACTGTGATGCCAAGTGCTTAAAGGGTTTTGTAAATGCAGTGACCACAAATGCAACATGTGCATATGGTGCAAAAAAGACCAATTGTTTTTCATTAATGACAAACAACAATCTTTTAGAATAAAATTGTTCTTAAATTGTAACAGTCATCATGCAGTGTATATTATGCTGATAATTTTTATGAATGCTCCATAATTAGATTTTAATATAGATAATAAAGATATAAAGTCATAAGGAGCAGCCAACATTTTATTGAAAAATGGGAAATCTTGAGTATTTTTCTTTCTTTGCTGTTGAATAGAAGTATAACTCAGGTGAAAATTGGACCAAATGAGTTCTAGAAGAGTTCTGGATTTTATGATTAACTAACATGAACTTTAGGAATGACTTTTAATGTATCTATTAAGGTGCACCTTGCTATCTTATCTTAGTGTTCATATTACCGCACATAAACTGAAGACGTGATTGATAGATTTTTAAGGGAATGCTGGATAGCGTGATGCATTTCTTCCTTTTTCTGATATCCTGCCAGTCTTTAGGTTCATTGTGTTTCAGTGAATAGCTGGACATTACTGAACAGCACACATTTCAGATCGTACTTTTGTTGTACAAGTTGTCTGCACTTCGTCTCTATGACTGCAGTAGTATGATATAATTGGAATTCTGCTAGAAGGAATGCATAAAAGTAATGTTTTAATATATGGGAAAAATCCAAATGAGAAACAAAAAATGATTAAGCATTTAAAGACTGAGCGGTTTTTCATTTTTGAATTTTTACTATTTCCTCCCCTTCTTCCAAGGATCATAACTTTTTTTATTTTTCCATCAACATAAGTATACGAGGGCTTGTTTTTTGAGAAAAATAGTTGTAGTTTTCAATGCTGCAATTCATTTTACCAGTGTGATGAAATAGAGGAAATGCGATTCCAGAATTGATTTTTGTTTTTCGCTTTAACATCATTTATTTTGTGCTAAAATTAACTCTGACCATCCATATCAGTGTGATTACGGAGATGCTAAATTTGTATAGATTTTTTTTAATAATTGTTGAAAAAAATTCAGACGTTTGCAAAAAAAATAAAAAATTGGGGGTTTTGGTTACCATTTTCCAATCCGAATCATGCGCTTCTAATGGTGGTAGAAAGGGCTAGGAAGATTAGAGCAGGTGTGTTTTACTTACCGAGTCTCCAGTGCTGGGGCCGCTCATTAACCTCATGTATTGTAACGTCCTGGAGGTGGATTCACTAGGCCGTGCACCGGACTTCCCCAGTGAGGCAACCCGGAGCTAACCCCTATACAGGGACTGTCTGATCACCCCACCAGAGGGCCTAGATGCACGGTAGCCGGAACAATAGGGGTACGGGATAAGAGTCTTTCAGGGATCTGCACAGGAATGTCTCTGAGTACAATGGGCACCGTAGGCAGGACGGATGACTGAAACCGGATTCAGGTGCCGGGTAGGAACAGCAGACGGGGTCTGGGTCCAGCAAGACGTGCAGACTGTTGTTCACCAGATAAAGTCGGGGATCGGTGACGGGTTCAGGCTGATGGGAGATGGCGGGATTTAGAATTAAACTAAGACAAAGTACAAAGGGACCTGAACACCTAGCTATGGGAACACGTTGATCAGGCACCGCCCACATGGAAAGGACCAGAGCGGTGAGTGACAGACGGCACCGGGACCCGGGGAGCGTGACATGTATATGCACTGCTTCCCCCACCCACCTGCAGTCACGGCGCCTGTGCTTGGTTGCAGTCAGACTGCATCGCCACTCTATGTGACAGTGTGTCTGACTGCTTGCAATCGCACACACTGTGTGTCCCTATAGTGGTATAAAAATAAATAAATTATAACGCATATGGCTACATACTGCAGCCCCAGCCGTGTGCTTATCTTGACTGTGTATCAAAATAAGAAGAACCGCCTGTGGCATTTTTAAAAAAAATATTTAAATAGTTAATTTTAAAAACTGACATGCATTGCCCCCCAATTTTGATATTCAGCAATGATAAAACCAACAGCTGGGGGCTGGTATTTTCAGGCTGGGGAGACTCATGGTTATTGCCCCCCCCCCAGACTAAAAATGGCAGCCTGCAGCAGCCCAGAATTGTTGCATCCATCAGTCACTTTACCCGACTCATCCCGACTGCCCTGGTGCAGTGGCAATCAGGGTAATAAGAGGTTAATGACAGCTCACAGTTGCCTCTAAGCCCTAGATTAATAATGGGAGGCATTTATGAGACCCCTCATAATTAATCTGTAAGTGAAAAAAATAAACAATTAACCAATGAAAAATAGGAATGGGCAGTGTACAGAAAGAGATTTACAAAAATAACTCAAAAACCCCAATAAAATTACTTTATTGATATTTGATTAAAAATCACATCCAAAAATACACCAAACCTTTAAATATCTTATTTCTAAATAGAAACAACAATGGATCCAGACAATATCACAGGCAGGAAAGAAGGGGTATCCTAGGGGAGGTCCTAATAAACCATAGGTAGAGTCTTTCCCTTGCCTAACCACGGAGGGTATGATGACACCATATGTTTTTGGGTGCCCCGTTCCATGTCAGCTGACGCTTTTCCTGTGCCTGTTATGTGGAGTAGCCCTAAATGGAGGAAGGCACAGAAATATATACAGAGCCTAAAGCATAATCTCATCAATACCCTAGAGGAGCTTTTTTGCCTCAAAGGAATACTGCACCTTAAATTCCCGAGCACCCCCATTTGTCAGGGACTTAACCTTTTCCTGACCGTACTGAAAATAGATGATCTGCCACAGGATTTTAGATATAACACATAATAGTCTTAGAAATACGAAATGCTATGATAACCTGGTGAAAAATCCCCTCACCAAAAGAACAGTGACGAAGTAACCAAAGGAGGGATTTTCAAAAAACAAAGCAGGGTAATAATGAAAAAAGATATAACCCAAATATGCCAATTTGCACCTAGTCCAATAAACCAAGGTTAGAGAGGAGCACCACAACACCCAACAAATCAATCCTCAATGGAGAGGGCCTGTGGTACATCCAATTTGCACAAAGCTCCAAGGGCACTATACCACACAGCAGCATAGAATAACTTTTTTTGGACTACTCACAAGGCTACTATGACTCACTTAGAACCAAAAGGGTTTTACCACCACCAAAAAAATCATGAACATTTAACTAATAGGTTTATGGATAAACCGAAAATCATGGCAATAACACTCATATAATACAGCAATGAACAGGTTAATTTAAGTCATTACTACCCTGTAAAGATGTAGGTTTCCAAATCTTGCCTTGCCTCAACGCGTTTCCCATTTCCCATTTAGAGGTTCATGAGGAGCTGGAGGAGAAGGCATAGGGTCCTGAGGACAATAGAAAGCTCTATTTTTCACAAGGTTATCATGGCATTTAGTATTTATAAAACTACTAGCTGTAGTACCCGGGCGTTGCCCGGGATTGTAGCTGTCTCTCTCTGAGTTTCTGTCTGTCTGTCTCTGTCTGTCTGTATCAGTCTCTGTCTGTCTCTGTATCTCTGTGTCTGTCTGTCTCTCTCTATCTCTGTGTCTGTCTGTGTCTGTCTGTCTCTCTCTATCTGTCTTTCAGTCTCTTTCCCTGTCTGTCTCATTCCAGGTCTGTCTCGTTCCAGGTCTGTCTTGTTCCAGGTCTGTCTCTTTCCCCATCTGTCCCTTTCCCAGTCTGTTTCTTTCACCGTCTGTCTCTTTCCCTGTATGTCTCTTTCCCGTCTGTCTCTTTCCCCATCTGTCTCGTTGTTGGTCTATCTCTTTCCGGGTCTGTCTCTTTCCCCGTCTGTCTCTTTCCCCATCTGCCTCTTTCCCCGTCTGCCTCTTTCCCCGTCTGTCTCGTTCTGGGTCTGTCTCGTTCCGGGTCTGTCTCGTTCCAGGTCTGTTTCGTTCCAGGTCTGTCTCGTTCCAGGTCTGTCTTGTTCCAGGTCTGTCTCATACCAGGTCTGTCTCGTTCCAGGTCTTTCTCCATCTGTCTCTTTCCCTGTATGTCTCTTTCCCATCTGTCTATTTCCCGTCTGTCTCTTTCCCCGTCTGTCTCTTTCCCCGTCTGTCTCTTTCCCCGTCTGCCTCTTCCGAGGTCTGTCTCATTCCAGGTCTGTCTCGTTCCAAGTCTGTCCCCCTCCAGGTCTGTCTCTTTCCACTTACTTAACACATCAGTCCCAACTTCAAATTAAGGAGCATCACTCAACTTAGACACCTACAACTTTATGTCCAGATTTCAAATCAGGAGATACTCAGAGTGTATTTATGCATAATAATAAATTCAATAAACTTTTTTTAGGATAAAATCCAAAACTTTATTAAACAATCAGGTATACAAATATTAAAATAAACAGGGAGACACACCTTGTTGAAGGACGAGTATAGGCCCCTATTTCAAACACACATCAGTATTACTAGTCAGATAGAGTACAAAGATCACCAATCTTTTATGCTCTTATTCATACATCCAGTAACTAATGTTAATAAGGGATCAGTACTGTAGCCTAGATATTAGTGCTGTACACCTGCAATATACCACTATTTCTGTAAATTATTTTACCACCAATATGCTCAAAATCAAAATCCTAAGTAGTGCGCATCATTGTTACCCATAACTGGCACCAGCCAACAATATAAATATGTGTCATCAATAGTCCATATATAGATGTACCAATGAGCGCACTGTAATCAAAATTTTGGACAGTGCTGGGGAGTATTTTATGTCAAGCCAAAAGGCAAGTATGGTACTAAGATATTACCTATCGGTATATATATGCTGTTGCTGTCAAAAACCGGCTATGTGCAGCGCTCATCATAAGAGATATTGCCACATATGTATAATACAATAAGTGATCTACAACTGCCATATACATCAAAAATAATTCAAATCACCTGCAAATATAAAGTGCCATAGCATGTACATGGTCAAAGGCACAGATAGCAGTGCGTCAAAAAGATTTTTTCATTATATCCATACAGGCACCGCGTTAGTATCGCGATCAGCCCAGGTGCATATAGCACATATATTATAATTCTTTAAACATATAGATAAATCAGTTGTTGTATATATAGTATACCATTAATCATATATATGGACTGCCATCGGTGCATTTAAAACATGCACATCTACTGCCATGAGAGTTGAAAAAATACATAAGCCATTCACAATCGCAGACAAATATATACCGCACCATGGATGTGCATCTTTAGATGTTAGTGCATAAGTGTGCTCATAGGTATATTTTAAGAATATTCAGTATACTAATTTATATTTAACCTATGGTATCCTCAAAATCTCACAGGGTTTTTTTTGTTCTAGAAACATATGTCCATCTATATTCACACAATTACAGCCCAACTACATATAATTTATATTCCCAATGCACATCCACGCTGCTTGATCACCTATAAATTTATAGCATACACATAATCACAGACGTAGCCAGTGCTACAATGAACAACCTGGCCGCTGTCGCGTTCAATTAGGGTGTACAAAACACACCTGTTCACAGTCAGTAAGCGCACATATATACCTAGTAGTACAAGTTGGTTCAAAAAAAGTTCCTATGGTGGAAGCAGTATTTGCAAAATAACAAAGATTAAAACATGTATAGACTAATAAGCACATATATCGGAAAGCAAACTGACATCAGTTCATTACCTGAGTGTGGGGCAGCCCGTCCTTCCACCTTTGACGCACGTTTCACTAATGCTTCTTCAGAAAGAGGCGTGTGTCAAAGTGGGGAAACACTGCAGGAGATATACTTCAATGCAACCAATCAAATTCTGCCATTACGGCTTTTGACCAATGTGTATGCTATAAATTTATAGGTGATCAAGCAGCGTGGATGTGCATTGGGAATATAAATTATATGTAGTTGGGCTGTAATTGTGTGAATATAGATGGACATATGTTTCTAGAACAAAAAAAAACCCTGTGAGATTTTGAGGATACCATAGGTTAAATATAAATTAGTATACTGAATATTCTTAAAATATACCTATGAGCACACTTATGCACTAACATCTAAAGATGCACATCCATGGTGCAGTATAAATTTGTCTGCGATTGTGAATGGCTTATGTATTTTTTCAACTCTCATGGCAGTAGATGTGCATGTTTTAAATGCACCGATGGCAGTCCATATATATGATTAATGGTATACTATATATATATATATACAACAACTGATTTATCTATATGTTTAAAGAATTATAATATTGTCACGGCCGGGCGGTCGGGCCGACCCAGGAGGTGGATCCACTGGACCGAACTCTTAAGATGGTGGTAGGGAGTCCGGCAGCTGAAGCACTGATGGGCAGCAGAACAGTCCGTGCAAGTGAAGGCAGCGGAGGAGTCCCTGGGACCACGGTGTCACAGATGGTAGTCCTGGTGACGTAGCTCAGGTTCGGAAGCCGAGATGATATCAGGCGGGGTCCGGAACCTCAGGAGCGAGATGACGGGTCACCGCAGGGATCCGAGATGGTACGGACTGTCAGATGGCAGACGGACAGTGTGCGGGGTTCAGGATACGGCAGACGGGATGGCGAGGCAGGTACGGCTCTACAAAGAGAGATAGGTGAGTACAGGCACATAAACACCAGGAGACCTGACTCCTAGCTCAGGGAACACGAAGATCAGGCCCCGCCCCCTTGGACACTAACCCCCTTTATACCCAGTACCTGTTCAACCTCATTTCCTGTTCATGGACGCTGGCCCTTTAAGAAAGGGTCAGTGACCGCGCGCGCGCCCTAACGCGCATGCGCGCCGCCCGGGTGCCAGAAGCCAGGGAAGGAGGCTGAGGGGAGGACGCAGGGGAGCCGGCCAGGTCCTGGGAAGCCGTCGGGCGCCGGGATCGGGGACCAGGGGGCCTGGGACGGACGGAATCCGGGGGCTGAGGAGCGGGCAGCGTGGCAGGTGAGCCGGGGAGCGGGGGTGAGGACCCGGGGAGCGTGACAAATATATGTGCTATATGCACCTGGGCTGATCGCGATACTAACGCGGTGCCTGTATGGATATAATGAAAAAATCTTTTTGACGCACTGCTATCTGTGC
Organism: Anomaloglossus baeobatrachus; assembly: GCF_048569485.1. Classification (NCBI taxonomy): domain Eukaryota; kingdom Metazoa; phylum Chordata; class Amphibia; order Anura; family Aromobatidae; genus Anomaloglossus; species Anomaloglossus baeobatrachus. The sequence continues at coordinate 363,820,553 of NC_134355.1, forward strand.
CTTTGACCATGTACATGCTATGGCACTTTATATTTGCAGGTGATTTGAATTATTTTTGATGTATATGGCAGTTGTAGATCACTTATTGTATTATACATATGTGGCAATATCTCTTATGATGAGCGCTGCACATAGCCGGTTTTTGACAGCAACAGCATATATATACCGATAGGTAATATCTTAGTACCATACTTGCCTTTTGGCTTGACATAAAATACTCCCCAGCACTGTCCAAAATTTTGATTACAGTGCGCTCATTGGTACATCTATATATGGACTATTGATGACACATATTTATATTGTTGGCTGGTGCCAGTTATGGGTAACAATGATGCGCACTACTTAGGATTTTGATTTTGAGCATATTGGTGGTAAAATAATTTACAGAAATAGTGGTATATTGCAGGTGTACAGCACTAATATCTAGGCTACAGTACTGATCCCTTATTAACATTAGTTACTGGATGTATGAACAAGAGCATAAAAGATTGGTGATCTTTGTACTCTATCTGACTAGTAATACTGATGTGTGTTTGAAATAGGGGCCTATACTCGTCCTTCAACAAGGTGTGTCTCCCTGTTTATTTTAATATTTGTATACCTGATTGTTTAATAAAGTTTTGGATTTTATCCTAAAAAAAGTTTATTGAATTTATTATTATGCATAAATACACTCTGAGTATCTCCTGATTTGAAATCTGGAGATAAAGTTGTAGTTGTCTCTTTCCACGTCTGTCTCTTTCCCTGTCTGTCTCTTTCCCCATCTGTCTCTTTCCCTGTCTGTCTCTTTACTTATCTCTGTCTCTTTCCCTGTCTCTTTCCTTGTCTCTGTGTCTTTCCCTGTCTTTTTCCGTCTGGCTGTCTCTTTCCCTGTCTGTCTCTGTCTGTCTCTCTGTCTGTGTGTTTCCCTCTCTGCCTGTCTCTTTCCGTCGGTCTCTGTGTCTTTCCCTGTCTGTCTGTGTCTGTCTGCCTCTGTCTGTCTCTTAGACTGTCTGTCTCTCTCTTTCTCTTTCTGTCTCTCTCTATTTGTCTCCCCACCGACATCTTATTACCTCACACATATGCTTTTTATACTAGCAATTTATTTTGTTCCTATAGCAACCAATTACAGCTCCTATTAATAACCTAATAGCTCGCAGATCCATTGACTTTAATGGAGGCAGATATTTTGTAAAATAACTGTAAAGCACGGGGTTAAATTTTCCCGTCCAAAAATAGTCTATGATGTTCATATCATAACCTAAAAAACTTTCCAGAACCGGAAAGGTCCACAAGAAATAAAACCTAAAAGATGTAACCCCAGTAAAAAATGGAGAGTATGGAAAAAGAGGGGGTACAGAGAAAAGGACCACAAGAAATATCAATGTTGAATACAAAAGTATATTTATTAAATACCAAGTGATAGCAGGTGCACAGTGGTAGCAGGCAGAAATGGAAAAACCTGCACAGAAAACAACCCACAACGATACCTGGACTGACCACAAGATGGCAGTAACACCTGCTAGCAGGCTACACTGTAAGCATGAGATGTATCCTCAAAGATAAAGTAGCCCAAAACCACCACAGAGGGAAAGGTAATGAAAAATAAGTGGTAAAGGGATCTGTAAGATCTCATGAGTGATCCCTCAATGGAAGGCAGCATGTATAACCTAGGGTATATTACCTTGCGTCATATCAAAGCAGGGAGAGCCGGGCAGTCCCGGCGTGGGTGCGGGGCCTCGACGCACATTTCACCAGAAGGCTTCGTCAGGAGGCGTGGCTAAGAGTGATGAAGTGATGAATTTATATAGGAAAGTGAAGGAGCCCATGAGCAAATCGGTGCGCAACGTCATGTTGCCACGCCCACCAGCGGCAGGGCACGCCAAGCCCGTGAGGCATGAACATGAGGAGGAAGTGACCTCATCCCCACGTTCAGGTCAGGAGCGCGCCCGAGACCAAGCCACATTGGGGCCAGACAGCGCATGATGGAGGCGCATCTGTGCTAAGTGAAAGATGCTGACGTGCTGCAACGTCATGTTGCCACGCTCACCGGCGGCAGGACACACTGAGCCCGTGAGGCATGAACGCGAGGAGGAAGTGACCTCATCCCAACGTTCAGCCCAGGGGCGCGCACGGGTCCAAACAGCAGGGGGGCCAGACAGCGCATGACGGAGGCACGTCTATACTGAGTAGATGATACTGCCATGCTGCAAAGAAGGGGAGGGACCAAATATGCACGCCCACTCGTCGTCACATTAGGCTGATGATGCAGCCATAGAGGTAAACAGATGAGCGTGCAAGGTAAATTAGCGTATGAGCACCATATACATGGTGCAAAAAGAGGACAAAAGTACATAGAAGGGCGATATTAATCTATGAGCAACCAGAGTAGCCATAATGGTAAGCAAATGCGCGTGCAAAAAAGAGAGAAAGGGGGCAATAATCCATAATGGAAAAATATCTATACCTCCCAAGGACACACGCAAAAGACAAAAAACAGGGGAAACAAGTAAACAAAAGTTAGGACCATGTTTGCACGGCAGGGAAGGTTAGCAATACATTAGCATCATACAGTAACTTAATAAATATATGACAGATGTGTACATTTATATATACACACACGATCCAATATAGAACGCACATGGAAACACACATGCGTGATTGGAAAAGAACAAAAGGAGTCATATATAGAATATAACTCATCAGGGGCAGCCAAATAAATATAAACACATCAAAGAGTACCAAATATTATTACATGTAAAAGAGTACATTAGATCAAGCGGAAAAGATATATGAAAAGAAATATACACTATATATTAACAGTATATGCATAAACACATAGTAGCGCAATCGTATGGATATTCATCTTGAGAGGGAATCAAAATGCTGAAAGTCCATGTAACGTAATCTTTAGCCGCAAAGGTTGCCTCCAATCATAAGGTCCCAAATGATACATAAAGACTGCAGACAAGAACATGTAAACGGGCTCCTAGGATGAAAAGGAAAGTAGAATAAAACCAGAAAAAATAGAATAAAAACACAAAACCCACCCTAAATATTGCGCTGTTACAAAAAAGACTTGAAGCTGACCGCCTCATTAAGACCCAACAGAGCAATTGTCTCCAAGACAGTCATCCACCTTGTCTCCCTTTGCAGGAGTTTGTGCTTCACATCCCCTCCTCTGGAACCCATGTAAATGCGGTCAATCCCGCGCACACATAGGCCCCGAGGGTTGCATGCATGAAAATGGAAAAAGTGTTTCGGAATAGTCTTCAACTTGTCCGGTTCCAAAGATTTCGCCGCATTTTTGATATCACGCAAATGCTCCTGAGTGCGAACCCGCAAAGTGCGTGTAATCATGCCAATATATATGAGGCCGCATGGGCATGTGAGATGATAAATCACTGCCTCTGTGCCACAGGAGATGGCATGAACAATTTTAAAGGTCTTATTCCCGCAAGAACCAGCGAATTCCAATTTATTGGGGATGAAAGGACAGGCGAAACATGTACCACAGGATGAGGAGCCCCAAGGGGGTCCGCGGCTATCAAAAATGAACTTACTGCAAGGGGGAACGTAGTGGCTCTTAGTCAACATATCCTTAAGGTTGCGGGATCTCCGCCATGAAATGGATGAATGCGGAGTAAGAACCAGACGCAGGTCCCTGTCAGTAAGTAGGACAGACCAATGCTTCTACAGGGCATTTCGGATCTCATGGGATTCTGCATTAAATGTGGTGATAAATGAAATAGTTTGATCAGCAGAACCACCATAAGAGCGATTCCTGGAGAGCAACGACTGGCTAGTGGTCTGACAGGCACGTTGATAACAAACAGCAATGTCCATGGGTTTATATCCCCGGTCGCGAAAACGACACAACAAAACCGATGCCTGCTGATGAAACGTGACATCATCGGAACAAATTCTCCGCACCCGGAGAAATTGCCCGACAGGAATGAAACGTTTAAGTTGGAGGGGGTGTGATGATGCAAAATGGAGGAGAGAGTTGGTGGAGGTACTCTTACGGAAAACATCCGTGTGCAGTGATCCATTGGGCATGACGGAAATAGCAAGGTCCAAGAAATCAATTGTGCCCTGGCTATATTTACAGGTGAGCCTGATATTTCTGTCATTATAGTTGAGGCGGCCAAGGAAGTTGTCAAGTTGCAATGTGGAGCCTTGCCAGATAAAAAGAATGTCATCGATGTAGCGCATTCATGAGATGACTGCCTCAAGTCCCTCAGTGTCAAGGACCGTGTCCCTCTCCCACAGCCCCAGGAAAAGGTTAGCATATGAGGGTGCGCACGCAGCCTCCATAGCCGTACCCTGGAGCTGTAGAAAGGGGCGGTCCTTGAACACAAAAAAGTTATGGCTGAGGATAAACCGAAGGAGGGGAAGAATAAACTCCTTCAACTCCGGTTCCAAGTTGGTCATGTTCAGAAAAAATTGGGATGCCGCTACACCTTGTTCATGACGGATAGACGTATAGAGTGACTCCACATCGCAACTCACCAGCCACATATCATCCTCGAGCACCACACCATCCAGTCTCCTCAGAATGTCATTTGTGTCCTGAATTAGAAGTCAACGAATTGACAAGCAGGCTCACAAAGACCCCCGATCCCCGAGACTATAGTACTCTATGATGTTCCCTGAATCACATGGGGTGTCTGTGCAAAATTTAGTGATTGTAAATGCGACGCTGCGGATTCCTTTAGCGGACATACATAAACACACACACACACACATACATACACTCAGCTTTATATATTAGATACTAGCTGTTCTCACCCAGCTAACGCTTGGCTCAAGGATATACAGCTCTCCTCGCCCCAAGGTATACAGCTCACCTCCCTGGTATATAGATCTCCAAAGGTATATAGCTGTCATCCCCCCAAGAGTATACAGCTCTCTCTATCTCTGTGTCTCTCTCTCTATCTCTGTGTTTGTCTGTGTCTGTCTGTCTCTCTCTGTCTGTCAGTCTCTTTCCCCGTCTGTCTCATTCCAGGTCTGTCTCTTTCCCCGTCTATCTCTTTCCTCGTCTGTCTCGCTGCTGGTCTATCTCGTTCCGGTCTGTCTCATTCCCTGTCTGTCTTTTTCCCCATCTGTCTGATTCCCTGTCTGTCTCGTTCCCCGTCTGTCTCGTTCCGGCTCTGTCTCTTTCCGGGCCTGTCTCATTCCAGGTCTGTCTCATTCCAGGTTTGTCTCTTTCTCCGTCTGTCTGTTTCCCCGTCTGTCTCTTACCCCATCTGCCTATTTCCTCGCCTGTCTATTTTCCTGTCTGTCTCTTTCCAGGTCTGTCTCGTTCCAGGTCTGTCTCTTTCCCCACCTGTCTCTTTCCCTGTCTGTCTTTTTCCCCATCTGACTCATTCGTCGTCTGTCTTGATCACTGTCTGTCTTGTTCCCCATCTGTCTCATTCCCCATCTGTCTCATTCCAGGTTTGTCTCGTTCCAGGTCTGTCTCGTTTCAGGTCTCTCTCGTTCTAGGTCTGTCTCGTTCCACGTCTGTCTCTTTCCCTGTCTGTCTCTTTTCCCATCTGTCTCTTTCCCTGTCTGTCTCTTTACTTCTCTCTGTCTCTTTCCCTGTCTCTTTCCTTGTCTCTGTGTCTTTCCCTGTCTTTTTCCGTCTGGCTGTCTCTTTCCCTGTCTGTCTCTGTCTGTCTCTCTGTCTGTGTGTTTCCCTCTCTGCCTGTCTCTTTCCGTCGGTCTCTGTCTCTTTCCCTGTCTGTCTGTGTCTGTCTGCCTCTTTCTGTCTCTTAGACTGTCTGTCTCTCTCTTTCTCTTTCTGTCTCTCTCTATTTGTCTCCCCACCGACATCTTATTACCTCACACATATGCTTCTTATACTAGCAATTTATTTTGTTCCTATAGCAACCAATTACAGCTCCTATTAATAACCTAATAGCTCGCAGATCCATTGACTTTAATGGAGGCAGATATTTTGTAAAATAACTGTAAAGCACGGGGTTAAATTTTCCCGTCCAAAAATAGTCTATGATGATCATATCATAACCTAAAAAACTTTCCAGAACCGGAAAGGTCCACAAGAAATAAAACCTAAAAGATGTAACCCCAGTAAAAAATGGAGAGTATGGAAAAAGAGGGGGTACAGAGAAAAGGACCACAAGAAATATCAATGTTGAATACAAAAGTATATTTATTAAATACCAAGTGATAGCAGGTGCACAGTGGTAGCAGGCAGAAATGGAAAAACCTGCACAGAAAACAACCCATAACGATACCTGGACTGGCCACAAGATGGCAGTAATACCTGCTAGCAGGCTACACTGTAAGCATGAGATGTATCCTCAAAGATAAAGTAGCCCAAAACCACCACAGAGGGAAAGGTAATGAAAAATAAGTGGTAAAGGGATCTGTAAGATCTCATGAGTGATCCCTCAATGGAAGGCAGCATGTATAACCTAGGGTATATTACCTTGCGTCATATCAAAGCAGGGAGAGTCGGGCAGTCCAGGCGTGGGGGCGGGGCCTCGACGCACATTTCACCAGAAGGCTTCGTCAGGAGGCGTGGCTAAGAGTGATGAAGTGATGAATTTATATAGGAAAGTGTAGGAGCCCATGAGCAAATCGGTGCACATCGTCAAGTTGCCACGCCCACCAGCGGCAGGGCACGCCGAGCCCATGAGGCATGAACATGAGGAGGAAGTGACCTCATCCCCACGTTCAGGCCAGGGGCGCGCCCGAGACCAAGCCACAGGGGGGCCAGACAGCGCATGATGGAGGCGCATCTGTGCTAAGTGAAAGATGCTGACGTGCTGCAACGTCATGTTGCCACGCTCACCGGCGGCAGGACACATCGAGCCCGTGAGGCATGAACGTGAGGAGGAAGTGACCTCATCCCAACGTTCAGCCCAGGGGCGCGCACGGGTCCAAACAGCAGGGGGGCCAGACAGCGCATGACGGAGGCACGTCTATACTGAGTAGATGATACTGCCATGCTGCAAAGAAGGGGAGGGACCAAATATGCACGCCCACTCGTCGTCACATTAGGCTGATGATGCAGCCATAGAGGTAAACAGATGAGCGTGCAAGGTAAATTAGCGTATGAGCACCATATACATGGTGCAAAAAGAGGACAAAAGTACATAGAAGGGCGATATTAATCTATGAGCAACCAGAGTAGCCATAATGGTAAGCAAATGCGCGTGCAAAATAGAGAGAAAGGGGGCAATAATCCATAATGGAAAAATATCTATACCTCCCAAGGACACACGCAAAAGACAAAAAACAGGGGAAACAAGTAAACAAAAGTTAGGACCATGCTTGCACGGCAGGGAAGGTTAGCAATACATTAGCATCATACAGTAACTTAATAAATATATGACAGACGTGTACATGTATATATACACACACGATCCAATATAGAACGCACATGGAAACACACATGCGTGATTGGAAAAGAACAAAAGGAGTCATATATAGAATATAACTCATAAGGGGCAGCCAAATAAATATATACACATCAAAGAGTACCAAATATTATTACATGTAAAAGAGTACATTAGATCAAGCGGAAAAGATATATGAAAAGAAATATACACTATATATTAACAGTATATGCATAAACACATAGTAGCGCAATCGTATGGATATTCATCTTGAGAGGGAACCAAAATGCTGAAAGTCCATGTAACGTAATCTTTAGCCGCAAAGGTTGCCTCCAATCATAAGGTCCCAAATGATACATAAAGACTGCAGACAAGAACATGTAAACGGGCTCCTAGGATGAAAAGGAAAGTAGAATAAAACCAGAAAAAATAGAATAAAAACACAAAACCCACCCTAAAATTCGCGCTGTTACAAAAAAAACCTGAAGCTGACCGCCTCATTAAGACCCAACAGAGCAATTGTCTCCAAGACAGTCATCCACCTTGTCTCCCTTTGCAGGAGTTTGTGCTTCACATCCCCTCCTCTGGAACCCATGTAAATGCGGTCAATCCCGCGCACACATAGGCCCCGAGGGTTGCATGCATGAAAATGGAAAAAGTGTTTCGGAATAGTCTTCAACTTGTCCGGTTCCAAAGATTTCGCCGCATTTTTGATATCACGCAAATGCTCCTGAGTGCGAACCCGCAAAGTGCGTGTAATCATGCCAATATATATGAGGCCGCATGGGCATGTGAGATGATAAATCACTGCCTCTGTGCCACAGGAGATGGCATGAACAATTTTAAAGGTCTTATTCCCGCATGAACCAGCGAATTCCAATTTATTGGGGATGAAAGGACAGGCAAAACATGTACCACAGGGTGAGGAGCCCCAAGGGGGTCCGCGGCTATCAAAAATGAACTTACTGCGAGGGGGAACGTAGTGGCTCTTAGTCAACATATCCTTAAGGTTGCGGGATCTCCGCCATGTAATGGATGGATGCAGAGTAAGAACCAGACGCAGGTCCCTGTCAGTAAGTAGGACAGACCAATGCTTCTCCAGGGCATTTCGGATCTCATGGGATTCTGCATTAAATGTGGTGATAAATCAAATAGTTTGATCAGCAGAACCACCATAAGAGCGATTCCTGGAGAGCAACAACTGTCTAGTGGTCTGACAGGCATGTTGATAACCAACAGCAATGTCCTTGGGTTTATATCCCCGGTCGCGAAAACGACACAACAAAACCGATGCCTGCTGATGAAACGTGACATCATCGGAACAAATTCTCCGCACCCGGAGAAATTGCCCGACAGGAATGAAACGTTTAAGTTGGAGGGGGTGTGATGATGTAAAATGGAGGAGAGAGTTGGTGGAGGTACTCTTACGGAAAACATCCGTGTGCAGTGATCCATTGGGCATGACGGAAATAGCAAGGTCCAAGAAATCAATTGTGCCCTGGCTATATTTACAGGTGAGCCTGATATTTCTGTCATTATAGTTGAGGCGGCCAAGGAAGTTGTCAAGTTGCAATGTGGAGCCTTGCCAGATAAAAAGAATGTCATCGATGTAGCGCATTAATGAGATGACTGCCTCATGTCCCTCAGTGTCAAGGACCGTGTCCCTCTCCCACAGCCCCAGGAAAAGGTTAGCATATGAGGGTGCGCACGCAGCCTCCATAGCCGTACCCTGGAGCTGTAGAAAGGGGCGGTCCTTGAACACAAAAAAGTTATGGCTGAGGATAAACCGAAGGAGGGGAAGAATAAACTCCTTCAACTCCGGTTCCAAGTTGGTCATGTTCAGAAAAATTTGGGATGCCGCTACACCTTGTTCATGACGGATAGACGTATAGAGTGACTCCACATCGCAACTCACCAGCCACATATCATCCTCGAGCACCACACCATCCAGTCTCCTCAGAATGTCATTTGTGTCCTGAACAAAGGATGGTAAAGTCAGGACACATTGTTGTAATTAGAAGTCAACGAATTGACAAGCAGGCTCACAAAGACCCCCGATCCCCGAGACTATAGTACTCTATGATGTTCCCTGAATCACATGGGGTGTCTGTGCAAAATTTAGTGATTGTAAATGCGACGCTGCGGATTCCTTTAGCGGACATACATAAACACACACACACACACATACATACACTCAGCTTTATATATTAGATACTAGCTGTTCTCACCCAGCTAACGCTTGGCTCAAGGGTATACAGCTCTCCTCGCCCCAAGGTATACAGCTCACCTCCCTGGTATATAGATCTCCAAAGGTACATAGCTGTCATCCCCCCAAGAGTATACAGCTCTCTCTATCTCTGTGTCTCTCTCTCTATCTCTGTGTTTGTCTGTGTCTGTCTGTCTCTCTCTGTCTGTCAGTCTCTTTCCCCGTCTGTCTCATTCCAGGTCTGTCTCTTTCCCCGTCTATCTCTTTCCTCGTCTGTCTCGCTGCTGGTCTATCTCGTTCCGGTCTGTCTCATTCCCCGTCTGTCTTTTTCCCCATCTGTCTGATTCCCCGTCTGTCTCGTTCCCCGTCTGTCTCGTTCCGGCTCTGTCTCTTTCCGGGCCTGTCTCATTCCAGGTCTGTCTCATTCCAGGTTTGTCTCTTTCTCCGTCTGTCTGTTTCCCCGTCTGTCTCTTTCCCCATCTGCCTATTTCCTCGCCTGTCTATTTTCCTGTCTGTCTCTTTCCAGGTCTGTCTCATTCCAGGTCTGTCTCTTTCCCCACCTGTCTCTTTCCCTGTCTGTCTTTTTCCCCATCTGTCTCATTCGTCGTCTGTCTCGATCACTGTCTGTCTTGTTCCCCATCTGTCTCATTCCCCATCTGTCTCATTCCAGGTTTGTCTCGTTCCAGGTCTGTCTCGTTCCAGGTCTGTCTCATTCCAGGTCTGTCTCGTTCCAGGTCTGTCTCGTTCCAGGTCTGTCTCATTCCATGTCTGTCTCTTTCCCCATCTGTCTTTTTCCAGGTCTGTCTCGTTTCAGGTCTCTCTCGTTCTAGGTCTGTCTCGTTCCACGTCTGTCTCTTTCCAAATCTGTCTCTTTCCCCATCTGTCATTTTCTCTGTCTGTCTCTGTCTCTTTCCCTGTCTCTTTACTTGTTTCTGTCTCTTTCCTTGTCTCTTTCCTTGTCTGGCTGTCTCTATCCCTGTCTGTCTCTGTCTGTCTCTCCATCTGTCTGTTTCCCTGTCTGCCTGTCTCCTTCTCTGTCTGTCTCTCTGTCTGTGTGTTTCCCTCTCTGCCTGTCTTTTTCCATCGGTCTCTGCCTGTCTCTTTCCGTCGGTCTCTGTCTGCGGGGGGCGGGCAGAGCCGTGGTAATGGACAGGGGCAGAGCCGCGTGTGGTAATGGATGTGGGCGGAGCCACGTGTGGTAATGGGAGGGGGGTGGAGCCGCATGTGGTGATGAGCGGGGAGTGGAGCCGCGTGTGGTAATGGCCGGGGGCGGAGCCAAATGTGGTAATAGAAGGTGGAGAGGAGCCGAATATGATAATGGGAGGGGGGGCGAAGCCGCATGTGGTAGTGGAAGGGGGAGGGGCCGGATGTGGTAATGGGAGGGGGGCAGAGCTGCATGGGGAAATGGGAGGGGGCAGAGCCGCATGTGGTAGTAGGTGGGGGAGGAGCTGCATATGTTAATTGTGTGCGAGGCAGAGTCACGTGTGGTAATGGGTGTGGGGGGTGGAGCCATGTATGGTAATGGATGGGGGTGGGATTAGTGAGTAATCACAACGGCTCTTATATATATAGATTCTACAGAAGAGAAACCACACAGCGAACTAATTATATTTGTGCATTAAACATTTTGGAGAAGGCAGACACTTGTATTAACCATGCAATTTCTCTCCTTTTTAGCTTGGAGTAAAGGCCCCGTCACACTAAGCAACATCGCTAGCAACATCGCTGCTAACGAACAACTTTTGTGACGTTGCTAGCGATGTTGCTGTGTGTGACATCCAGCAACAACCTGGCCCCTGCTGTGAGGTCGTTGGTTGTTGCTGAATGTCCTGGGCCATTTTATAGTTGTTGCTGTCCCGCTGTGAAGCACAGATCGCTGTGTGTGACAGCGAGACAGCAACAACTAGATGTGCAGGCAGCAGGAGCCGGCTTCTGCGGAGGCTGGTAACCAATGTAAACATCGGGTAACCAAGAAGCCCTGTCCTTGGTTACCCGATATTTACCTTTGATACCAGCCTCCGCCGCTCTCACTGTCAGTGCCGGCTCCTGCTCTGTGCACATGTAGCTGCAGGACACATCGGGTTAATTAACCCGATGTGTGCTGTAACTAGGAGAGCAAGGAGCCAGCGCTCAGTGTGCGCTGCTCCCTGCTCTGTGCACATTTAGCTGCAGCACACATCGGGTAATTAACCCCATGTGTGCTGTAGCTAGGAGAGCAAGGAGCCAGCGCTAAGCATTGTGCGCTGCTCCCTGCTCTGTGCACATTTAGCTGCAGCACACATCGGGTAATTAACCTGATGTGTGCTGCAGCTAGGAGAGCAAGGAGCCAGCGCTAAGCATTGTGCGCTGCTCCCTGCTCTGTGCACATTTAGCTGCAGCACACATCGGGTAATTAACCCGATGTGTGCTGTACTAGGAGAGCAGGGAGCCAGCGCTCAGTGTGCGCTGCTCCCTGCTCTCTGGATGTGTAGCTGCGTGAGCTGGTAACCAAGGTAAATATCGGGTTGGTTACCCGATATTTACCTTAGTTACCAAGCGCAGCATCTTCCACGCGGCGCTGGGGGCTGGTCACTGGTTGCTGGTGAGCTCACCAGCAACTCGTGTAGCGACGCTCCAGCGATCCCTGCCAGGTCAGGTTGCTGGTGGGATCCTTATCGTTGTTGGGATCGCTGGTAAGTTGTTTAGTGTGACTGGACCTTAAGCTGGGTTTACACACTGCAACATCGCAAAGGACATCGCTGTAACGTCACCGGTTTGGTGACGCAATAGCGACCTCCCTAAGTCTCTGCTAAGTCTCTGGTGAGCGTTCAAACAGGCAAACCTGCCCAACAACTCAACAGCGATCCGGACCTGCAGAGCGACCTAGCTGGTTGTTGGGGACGTTGATAAGCAGCCTTTTGAAAGGGAAGTTGCTAACAAAGTCTCTGCAAAGTCTTCACACACTGAAACTTCATGCTGCACAGCGGGAAACAAAGGACCTAGGAATGGTCCTGAACGATTTGTAACGATTACAACTTCACAGCAGGGGCTGGGTCGCTGATAAGTTTCACACCCTGCAACATCGTAAACAACATCGCTATTGCGTCACAAAACCGGTGACATTACAGCGATGTCGTTTGAGATGTTGCAGTGTGTAAATCCAGCTTTAATGTCTTAAGCTACTAATACAGATTAAATTTCAGTCCACCAAAACAATGCTTTGGCTGATCTTTTATCTGACACCCATCATGGCCCAGTCTCCCATACACATTATCTCTTGTTTGGCCAAGTGCTTTTGTGATCTCTATGAGAAAGCATGATATGTCAGCCAGCAGCTTATCTCCTGGAGAACAATGTACTTGGCAGTCCAAAATCAGACAGGTGCAATCAACATATCCTGTATCTCCCTACCATTAAGCAGGCAGAAAGACAAGAAGCATTCAGTAGGGTTGAACTTATTGTAGTAGTACTTAGTAGTTTGCAGTCGGGCAGTAGACAGAGACGGCCTTCAACTTTACCATGCACAAACAGGGAGAGGGGCGCAAGAAGGGTAGCGGGTGGGTGGACAAGCGGGTGAGGGAATGGGAAGTCGGATTCGGATGGGGGATTGGGAGATCATATGGGCACGGGCAAGTGGGCAGGTGGGTGCGTGCACCTCCATTACTTTTGAGCCCTCAACTCCTACATATACTTTATTTTTTGGACTATAAGATGCACCTAGTTTTGAAAGGGAGAAAATTTTAAAAAAACTGAAGCAAAAAGTGTCATCATGATGCACTGTTATGAGGTTAATGTTCCAAATTCTATCCTCCATCCTTGGTCCCTTCCAGGTATTTAGGTCCCCCATCCTGGTATATATGTCCCCAATTCTGGTATACATGGCCTTAATTCTGGTGTATATGTCCTCCATCCTGGTATATATGTGGCCAACCTGGTAAATATGTTCCCCATCCTGGTATATATGTGGCCCATCCTAGTGAATATGTGGCCCATCCTGATATATATGTGGCCTATCCTGATAAATATGGGGCCATTCCTGGTCTATTTAAACTCGCTCCTGGGCACATCCTTGTATATGGGTCCCCCATCCTGGTGTATATGATGGTGTTTATGATCCCCTCAGATATATATTTCACTCATCCTGCTATATATGTTCCCCATCCTGGTATATATGTCTCCATCATGGACCCATCTTGGTATATATGCCTCCCATTATATCTAGCCTACGGAATAGAGTTGAGCGCGGTTCGTGGTTCGTGGTTCTCCAGTTCTAGGCTCGAGTGATTTTGGGGCATGTTCTAGATCGAACTAGAACTCGAGCTTTTTGCAAAAGCTCGATAGTTCTAGAAACGTTCGAGAACGGTTCTAGCAGCAAAAAACCAGCTAAATCCTAGCTTGGTTTCTGCTGTAATAGTGTAAGTCACTCTGTGAATCACACTATTATGACATTTCAGTGTATAGTGTGCGTGAACAGCGCCTTCAGATCACTGCTGTTTCTATAATGGCGATAGCCATTTTTTTTTTTTTTTTTTTCTTGTCTTCCTTCCCTAAGCGCGCGCGTCTTGTGGGGCGGGCCAGCATGTCAGCCAATCCCAGACACACACACAGCTAAGTGGACTTTTAGCAAGAGAAGCAACGGCATGTGTGATAGGATGTCCATGTCACATGTCCCTGCATTATAAAAACGGACATTTTCCTCCAGGACGCCATTATCTGCCTTCTGCGTCTTTGGTGTCAGACATCACTGTCGCAGCTCCGTCCTCCTGAGTCCTATCGCCGATACAGCTGTATGCGCTGCATACACAGCGTTAGACAGCTTAGGGAGAGCACTTTCTAGCAGTCCTTTTAAGGGCTCAAACCGGCAGGGTCAGGGAGCCATAGGTGACAGGTCCTGAAAACAGCAACAGCGTCTGTGTAGCCAAGGTCAGGGATTTCCTCCCTGCATTTCACCATTAGGAGGGAATAGAAAGGCAGGCTTCCATTCCTCTACCCAGAGCCCCACAATCCTGCCACTGTACCCTCTTGTCCTCTGCATACTCCAACTCATTATAACTAAGCCATTATACTAGCAAACACTCAGTGTACCTAGTGGCATCCTAAACGTGGCTATTGGACTTTGCTATAGTCCCACTAGTGCAAAGACATTTGCAGAGCACGTCTGCCTGCATTGCACACTCCAACTCTTTTTAACTAAGCCATTATACTAGCAAACACTCAGTGTACCTAGTGGCATCCTAAACGTGGCTATTGGACTTTGCTATAGTCACACTAGTGCAAAGACATTTGCAGCACCTCTGCCTGCATTGCACACTCCAACTCAATATAACTAAGCCATTATACTAGCAAACACTCAGTGTACCTAGTGGCATCCTATACGTGGCTATTGGACTTTGCTATAGTCACACTAGTGCAAAGACATTTGCAGAGCGCGTCTGCCTGCATTGCACACTCCAACTCATTATAACTAAGCCATTATACTAGCAAACACTCAGTGTACCTAGTGGCATCCTATACATGGCTATTGGACTTTGCTATAGTCCCACTAGTGCAAAGACATTTGCAGCACCTCTACCTGCATTGCACACTCCAACTCATGATAACTAAGCCATTATACTAGCAAACGCTCAGTGTACCTAGTGGCATCCTATACGTGGCTATTGGACTTTGCTATAGTCACACTAGTGCAAAGACATTTGCAGAGCGCGTCTGCCTGCATTGCACACTCCAACTCATTATAACTAAGCCATTATACTAGCAAACACTCAGTGTACCTAGTGGCATCCTATACGTGGCTATTGGACTTTGCTATAGTCCCACTAGTGCAAAGACATTTGCAGCACCTCTACCTGCATTGCACACTCCAACTCATGATAACTAAGCCATTATACTAGCAAACACTCAGTGTACCTAGTGGCATCCTATACGTGGCTATTGGACTTTGCTATAGTCACACTAGTGCAAAGACATTTGCAGAGCACCTCTACCTGCATTGCACACTCCAACTCATGATAACTAAGCCATTATACTAGCAAACACTCAGTGTACCTAGTGGCATCCTATACGTGGCTATTGGACTTTGCTATAGTCACACTAGTGCAAAGACATTTGCAGAGCGCGTCTGCCTGCATTGCACACTCCAACTCATTATAACTAAGCCATTATACTAGCAAACACTCTGTGTACCTAGTGGCATCCTATACGTGGCTATTGGACTTTGCTATAGTCACACTAGTGCAAAGACATTTGCAGCACCTCTACCTGCATTGCACACTCCAACTCATGATAACTAAGCCATTATACTAGCAAACACTCAGTGTACCTAGTGGCATCCTATACGTGGCTATTGGACTTTGCTATAGTCACACTAGTGCAAAGACATTTGCCGAGCACCTCTACCTGCATTGCACACTCCAACTCATGATAACTAAGCCATTATACTAGCAAACACTCAGTGTACCTAGTGGCATCCTATACGTGGCTATTGGACTTTGCTATAGTCCCACTAGTGCAAAGACATTTGCAGCACCTCTACCTGCATTGCACACTCCAACTCATGATAACTAAGCCATTATACTAGCAAACACTCAGTGTACCTAGTGGCATCCTATACGTGGCTATTGGACTTTGCTATAGTCACACTAGTGCAAAGACATTTGCAGAGCGCGTCTGCCTGCATTGCACACTCCAACTCATTATAACTAAGCCATTACACTAGCAAATACTCAGTGTACCTAGTGGCATCCTATACGTGGCTATTGGACTTTGCTATAGTCCCACTAGTGCAAAGACATTTGCAGCACCTCTACCTGCATTGCACACTCCAACTCATGATAACTAAGCCATTATACTAGCAAACACTCAGTGTACCTAGTGGCATCCTAAACGTGGCTATTGGACTTTGCTATAGTCACACTAGTGCAAAGACATTTGCAGAGCACCTCTACCTGCATTGCACACTCCAACTCATGATAACTAAGCCATTATACTAGCAAACACTCAGTGTACCTAGTGGCATCCTATACGTGGCTATTGGACTTTGCTATAGTCCCACTAGTGCAAAGACATTTGCAGCACCTCTACCTGCATTGCACACTCCAACTCATGATAACTAAGCCATTATACTAGCAAACACTCAGTGTACCTAGTGGCATCCTATACGTGGCTATTGGACTTTGCTATAGTCACACTAGTGCAAAGACATTTGCAGAGCGCGTCTGCCTGCATTGCACACTCCAACTCATTATAACTAAGCCATTATACTAGCAAACACTCAGTGTACCTAGTGGCATCCTATACGTGGCTATTGGACTTTGCTATAGTCACACTAGTGCAAAGACATTTGCAGAGCGCGTCTGCCTGCATTGCACACTCCAACTCATTATAACTAAGCCATTACACTAGCAAATACTCAGTGTACCTAGTGGCATCCTATACGTGGCTATTGGACTTTGCTATAGTCCCACTAGTGCAAAGACATTTGCAGCACCTCTACCTGCATTGCACACTCCAACTCATGATAACTAAGCCATTATACTAGCAAACACTCAGTGTACCTAGTGGCATCCTATACGTGGCTATTGGACTTTGCTATAGTAACACTAGTGCAAAGACATTTGCAGAGCACCTCTACCTGCATTGCACACTCCAACTCATGATAACTAAGCCATTATACTAGCAAACACTCAGTGTACCTAGTGGCATCCTATACGTGGCTATTGGACTTTGCTATAGTCCCACTAGTGCAAAGACATTTGCAGCACCTCTACCTGCATTGCACACTCCAACTCATGATAACTAAGCCATTATACTAGCAAACACTCAGTGTACCTAGTGGCATCCTATACGTGGCTATTGGACTTTGCTATAGTCACACTAGTGCAAAGACATTTGCAGAGCGCGTCTGCCTGCATTGCACACTCCAACTCATTATAACTAAGCCATTATACTAGCAAACACTCAGTGTACCTAGTGGCATCCTATACGTGGCTATTGGACTTTGCTATAGTCACACTAGTGCAAAGACATTTGCAGCACCTCTGCCTGCATTGCACACTCCAACTCATTATAACCAAGCCATTATACTAGCAAACACTCAGTGTACCTAGTGGCATCCTATACGTGGCTATTGGACTTTGCTATAGTCACACTAGTGCAAAGACATTTGCAGAGCGCGTCTGCCTGCATTTCACACTCCACCTCATTATAACTAAGCCATTATACTAGCAAACACTCAGTGTACCTAGTGGCATCCTATACGTGGCTATTGGACTTTGCTATAGTCCCACTAGTGCAAAGACATTTGCAGCACCTCTACCTGCATTGCACACTCCAACTCATGATAACTAAGTCATTATACTAGCAAACACTCAGTGTACCTAGTGGCATCCTATACGTGGCTATTGGACTTTGCTATAGTCACACTAGTGCAAAGACATTTGCAGAGCACCTCTACCTGCATTGCACACTCCAACTCATGATAACTAAGCCATTATACTAGCAAACACTCAGTGTACCTAGTGGCATCCTATACGTGGCTATTGGACTTTGCTATAGTCACACTAGTGCAAAGACATTTGCAGAGCGCGTCTGCCTGCATTGCACACTCCAACTCATTATAACTAAGCCATTATACTAGCAAACACTCTGTGTACCTAGTGGCATCCTATACGTGGCTATTGGACTTTGCTATAGTCACACTAGTGCAAAGACATTTGCAGCACCTCTACCTGCATTGCACACTCCAACTCATGATAACTAAGCCATTATACTAGCAAACACTCAGTGTACCTAGTGGCATCCTATACGTGGCTATTGGACTTTGCTATAGTCACACTAGTGCAAAGACATTTGCCGAGCACCTCTACCTGCATTGCACACTCCAACTCATGATAACTAAGCCATTATACTAGCAAACACTCAGTGTACCTAGTGGCATCCTATACGTGGCTATTGGACTTTGCTATAGTCCCACTAGTGCAAAGACATTTGCAGCACCTCTACCTGCATTGCACACTCCAACTCATGATAACTAAGCCATTATACTAGCAAACACTCAGTGTACCTAGTGGCATCCTATACGTGGCTATTGGACTTTGCTATAGTCACACTAGTGCAAAGACATTTGCAGAGCGCGTCTGCCTGCATTGCACACTCCAACTCATTATAACTAAGCCATTACACTAGCAAATACTCAGTGTACCTAGTGGCATCCTATACGTGGCTATTGGACTTTGCTATAGTCACACTAGTGCAAAGACATTTGCAGAGCGCGTCTGCCTGCATTGCACACTCCAACTCATGATAACTAAGCCATTATACTAGCAAACACTCAGTGTACCTAGTGGCATCCTATACGTGGCTATTGGACTTTGCTATAGTCACACTAGTGCAAAGACATTTGCAGCACCTCTGCCTGCATTGCACACTCCAACTCATTATAACTAAGCCATTATACTAGCAATTTTTGCTGCCAGTTTAAGGGCCGTAGTTGCATTGTCAGGGATATTTATTCTTTATTATTCTGCTGTTAATAAAGCTAGACCACCACTGCAATCTACACCACCTCTCAATTTTTACTACCACATTTTCAGTCCACAATCTTGTTGCAATCAACATGAGTGGCAAAATGACAGATGCTGGTGGAAAGGGGAAGAGGCGTGGTGGAAAAGGCAAAAAAGGTTTTGTCCGTGGGGAAGGTGGCAAAGCTCCATTATCATCTGCTGAAGATAGACCATCTACCAGCAAAAGTAAGATGTCTACTACTTACCGTGGACAATCCGATGTGCTCCCTTTTTTACGGACACGAACAACAGGAACAAAGGTAGATGATGGGCAAAAAAGGAAAATGCTTGAATGGATCTCAAGTGGTCCAACAAGTGCCCTCTCAGCCACTTCAAGTACCGCATCCAAAAAACACCAGTCCTCTGAGTTGTCATCCCAATCAAACTTGCTTTCTCCCAGCTCTGAAGTCTCCATCAGCCCTGCACAGTATGGTGGAACTGAGATGGCTGAGTCTGCAGAGCTGTTCAGTCACACTATAGCCTGGGAATCAGAGGTCTGCTCCCAAGCTACAGTGAGTACAGAACAGGAAATGGTCTGCAGTGATGCCCAGAACCTTTGTGACTCTGATTCAGGCCGTGAGGACCAAGTTTCTGAGCATAATGTTGACCCTTTGTCACAAACTGTAACACCTGTGGTTATAGACAATGAGGAACATACTGATGAAGATGAGACGCAGATACCCGATTGGGATGACAACTTAAATATTCGGTCAGGGCAAGAAGAGGCTCGGTCTGAGGGGGAGGGGAGTGCAAACACAACAATTGATGAAGAAGTTCTAGATCCCACCTACTGTCAACCCACAGTCAGACACTCGAGGAGGTCAACAGAGGCGGTGGAGGAGGATGCAACCGACGACGAAGTTACCTTGCGCCTTCCTGGACAGAGTCGGAGCACTGGTAGCACGTCTACAACTGCATCCTCAGCCACCACTCTGCCTATGAGCATTATTCGGGGTGGATCAACAGGTCGCATGGCCTCTAAGCCTTGCCTAGCCTGGTCCTTTTTTGACATAGAAAAAGATCGCCCAAATTATGTGATCTGTAAACTTTGTCATGATTCTCTTAGTAGAGGTCAAAACCTCAGCAGTTTGACAACTTCTTCCATGAATCGTCACATGAATAAATATCATAGGTCCCGGTGGGAAGCTCACCGTGCTGCAATGCGGCCTAGCGGAGCGAACCATCCACCGCCTGCCCCTTCCAGTGCATCCGCGCGCTCTTCATCTTCTAGGACTGTGGGGACAGCTGTCACACCTGTTTTTCCACGCACAACTTCCACCACTGTAACCGCAACAGGCAGTTTGCTTGGTAGGTCGTCAGTTGGTTTGGAAGGGGAAACAAGTGAGTGTGTACAGCTCTCTCAGACATCGATAGCACCAACGTTGGATGAAGGCAACATCATGTCTCCGCCTGCACTTTCCTCACAAACCTGCATTTTTCCAGGGACACCCTACTCAACACCGTCTACACACAGCAGCCAGATCTCTGTCCCTCAGATGTGGTCAAATAAAAGGCCACTTCCTGCGACCCATGACAAAGCTAAGAGGTTGACTCTATCCCTCTGTAAGCTGTTGGCTACCGAAATGCTGCCTTTCCGCCTAGTGGACACACAGGATTTTAGAGACCTTATGTCTGTCGCTGTGCCCCAGTACCAGATGCCTAGTCGCCACTACTTCTCTAAGAAAGGTGTGCCCGCGCTACACCAGCATGTCGCACACAACATCACCGCTTCCTTGAGAAACTCTGTGTGTGAATGGGTGCATTTCACCACCGATACTTGGACCAGTAAGCATGGACAGGGACGTTACATGTCGCTGACTGGGCACTGGGTAACTATGGTGATAGATGGTGAAGGGTCTGCTGCACAAGTCTTGCCGTCCCCACGACTTGTGCGTCAATCCTCTGTATGTATAAGTTCCTCCAACGCTTCTGCCTCCTCAACTTCGTCTGGGTCCTCCACTTCCGCCCCAAGCCTGCCTGGTCAGGCCACCAGCGTTCTCACTGCGCAGAAGGAATCACGCACCCCTCATTACTATGCTGGCAGCAGAGCGCAACGGCATCAGGCGGTCTTTAGCTTGACATGTCTTGGGAATAAGAGTCACACAGCTGAGGAGTTGTGGTCAGCTCTGCGGTCCGAGTTTAATAAATGGTTGTCTCCACTCAACCTGCAGCCTGGTAAGGCCGTGTGCGACAATGCTGCAAACCTGGGTGCGGCCCTTCGCCTGGGCAAGGTGACACACGTACCTTGTATGGCTCACGTGTTGAACCTTGTCGTCCAGCAATTTTTAACACACTATCCCGGCCTAGATGGCCTTCTGAACAGGGCACGAAAACTGTCTGCTCACTTCCGCCGTTCAAGCGCCGCAGCTGAGCGACTTGCATCGCTCCAGAAGTCTTTCGGCCTGCCGGTTCATCGCCTGAAATGCGATGTGGCGACACGCTGGAATTCAACTCTCCACATGTTATAGCGACTGTGGCAGCACCGCAGAGCCCTGGTGCAATACGTCATGACGTATAGCCTGGGCCAACGAGATGCAGAGGTGGGGCAGATCACCCTGATGGAGTGGTCTCAGATCAAGGACCTATGCACCCTTCTGCACAGTTTCGACATGGCGACGAATATGTTTAGCGCTGACAATGCCATTATCAGCATGACGATTCCAGTCATTTACATGCTGGAGCACACGCTAAACACTATTCGGAGTCAGGGGGTGGGACAACATGAAGGGGAGGAACTACAGGAGGATTCATATGCGCAAGGGACAACAACATCACCAAGGTCCAGACGTTCATCATCACCAACGCAGCAGGCATGGGACCATGGGGGACAGGGATCGACAAGGGCGCATAGTAGCAGGCGAAATGTTGAGCAAGGTGCAGGAGAACATGAAGAAATGGAGGACGAACTGTTCATGGACATGGAAGACTCAGCGGATGAGGGAGACCTTGGTCAAATTTCAGTTGAAAGAGGTTGGGGGGAGATGTCAGAGGAAGAAAGAACGGGTAGCACCTCTATGCCACAAACACAGCGTGGACTTGGTCCGCATGGCTGCGCAAGACACATGAGTGCCTTTTTGTTGCACTACCTCCAACATGACAGTCGTATTGTCAAAATTAGAAGTGATGATGACTACTGGATTGCCACACTATTAGATCCCCGGTACAAGTCCAAATTTTGTGACATAATTCCAGCCATAGAAAGGGACGCACGTATGCAGGAGTATCAGCAGAAGCTGTTACTCGATCTTAGCTCGGCTTTTCCACCAAACAACCGTGCAGGTGCAGGGAGGGAATCTCCCAGTTGTAACTTGACAAACATGGGACGGTCTCGTCATCTTCAACAGTCTACTCGTACCAGTAGGACCGTATCTGGTGCTGGTAACAGCAATTTTATGGAATCTTTTCATAATTTTTTTAGACCCTCTTTTGCAAGCCCACCAGAGACAACAAGTCTGACACATAGTCAACGGCTGGAGAGGATGATACAGGAGTATCTCCAAATGAACATCGATGCCATGACTTTGCAAATGGAGCCTTGCTCCTTTTGGGCTTCAAATCTAGAAAAATGGCCAGAGCTCTCCAGTTACGCCTTGGAGATTTTGTCGTGTCCAGCTGCCAGCGTTGTCTCTGAACGTGTCTTCAGTGCTGCTGGGTGTGTGCTGACAGATAAGCGCACGCGTCTGTCCAGTGACAATGTGGACAGACTGACGTTCATCAAAATGAACAAGTCATGGATCCAGAAGGAATTTACTACCCCTGTGTCATCCTGGGGAGAGTAAATGCTTGTGGATTTGGAATGTGCTTGATGCAAATCAAAACATCCTGTTTGCAACTAGGGCACAAGTGCTGCCACTGATGGGGTGTCTGTGTGGCCCAATTTTTGGAAAAAAGGGAGACTCCGCTTGGAGTAACCCTTGCTTGATGTGTTTTTAAAAGAAGCCAAGATGAACAGAGCTGGGATCAGGAAAGACTTTGCTACCTACCCCGGTGTCATCCTGGGGACGGATAAGAATGGCGTATTTTTGAATGTGCTTGATGCAAATATAGCTGTGAAGTGTACAACTGGGGCACAACTGCTGCCACTGAAGGGGTGGGTGTGTGTGGGGCCCAATTTTTGGAAAAAAGGGAGACTCCGCTTGGAGTAACCCTTGCTTGATGTGTTTTTAAAAGAAGCCAAGATGAACAGAGCTGGGATCAGGAAAGACTTTGCTACCTATTCCGGTGTCATCCTGGGGACGGATAAGAATGGCGTATTTTTGAATGTGCTTGATGCAAATCTAGCTGTGAAGTGTACAACTGGGACACAACTGCTGCCACTGAAGGGGTGGGTGTGTGTGGGGCCCAATTTTTGGAAAAAAGGGAGACTCCGCTTGGAGTAACCCTTG
The DNA here is from genome assembly GCF_048569485.1 of Anomaloglossus baeobatrachus. Taxonomy (NCBI): domain Eukaryota; kingdom Metazoa; phylum Chordata; class Amphibia; order Anura; family Aromobatidae; genus Anomaloglossus; species Anomaloglossus baeobatrachus. The sequence goes on from NC_134355.1 coordinate 363,844,011, forward strand.
CTTGATGTGTTTTTAAAAGAAGCCAAGATGAACAGAGCTGGGATCAGGAAAGACTTTGCTACCTACCCCGGTGTCATCCTGGGGACGGATAAGAATGGCGTATTTTTGAATGTGCTTGATGCAAATCTAGCTGTGAAGTGTACAACTGGGGCACAACTGCTGCCACTGAAGGGGTGGGTGTGTGTGGGGCCCAATTTTTGGAAAAAAGGGAGACTCCGCTTGGAGTAACCCTTGCTTACATTGTTTTTAAAAGGAGCCAAGATGAACAAGTCATGGTTCAGCAAAGACTTTTACGTACCCCGGTGTCATCCTGGGGACGGTTAACTATGGCGTATTTTTGAATGTGCTTGATGCAAATCTACCTGTGAAGTGTACAACTGGGGCACAACTGCTGCCACTGAAGGGGTGGGTGTGTGTGGGGCCCAATTTTTGGAAAAAAGGGAGACTCCGCTTGGAGTAACCCTTGCTTGATGTGTTTTTAAAAGAAGCCAAGATGAACAGAGCTGGGATCAGGAAAGACTTTGCTACCTACCCCGGTGTCATCCTGGGGACGGATAAGAATGGCGTATTTTTGAATGTGCTTGATGCAAATCTACCTGTGAAGTGTACAACTGGGGCACAACTGCTGCCACTGAAGGGGTGGGTGTGTGTGGGGCCCAATTTTTGGAAAAAGGGAGACTCCGCTTGGAGTAACCCTTGCTTGCTGTGTTTTTAAAAGAAGCCAAGATGAACAGAGCTGGGATCAGGAAAGACTTTGCTACCTACCCCGGTGTCATCCTGGGGACGGATAAGAATGGCGTATTTTTGAATGTGCTTGATTCAAATCTACCTGTGAAGTGTACAACTGGGGCACAACTGCTGCCACTGAAGGGGTGGGTGTGTGTGGGGCCCAATTTTTGGAAAAAAGGGAGACTCCGCTTGGAGTAACCCTTGCTTGCTGTGTTTTTAAAAGAAGCCAAGATGAACAGAGCTGGGATCAGGAAAGACTTTGCTACCTACCCCGGTGTCATCCTGGGGACGGATAAGAATGGCGTATTTTTGAATGTGCTTGATGCAAATCTAGCTGTGAAGTGTACAACTGGGGCACAAGTGCTGCCACTGAAGGGGTGGGTGTGTGTTTGGCCCAATTTTTGGAAAAAAGGGAGACTCCGCTTGGAGTAACCCTTGCTTACATTGTTTTTAAAAATGATCCAAGATGCACATAGCTGGGATCAGGAAAGACTTTGCTACCTACCCCGGTGTCATCCTGGGGACGGTTAAGTATGGCGTATTTTTGAATGTGCTTGATGCAAATATAGCTGTGAAGTGTACAACTGGGGCACAACTGCTGCCACTGAAGGGGTGGGTGTGTGTGGGGCCCAATTTTTGGAAAAAAGGGAGACTCCGCTTGGAGTAACCCTTGCTTGATGTGTTTTTAAAAGAAGCCAAGATGAACAGAGCTGGGATCAGGAAAGACTTTGCTACCTACCCCGGTGTCATCCTGGGGACGGATAAGAATGGCGTATTTTTGAATGTGCTTGATGCAAATCTAGCTGTGAAGTGTACAACTGGGGCACAACTGCTGCCACTGAAGGGGTGGGTGTGTGTGGGGCCCAATTTTTGGAAAAAAGGGAGACTCCGCTTGGAGTAACCCTTGCTTGATGTGTTTTTAAAAGAAGCCAAGATGAACAGAGCTGGGATCAGGAAAGACTTTGCTACCTACCCCGGTGTCATCCTGGGGACGGATAAGAATGGCGTATTTTTGAATGTGCTTGATGCAAATCTAGCTGTGAAGTGTACAACTGGGGCACAACTGCTGCCACTGAAGGGGTGGGTGTGTGTGGGGCCCAATTTTTGGAAAAAAGGGAGACTCCGCTTGGAGTAACCCTTGCTTACATTGTTTTTAAAAGGAGCCAAGATGAACAAGTCATGGTTCAGCAAAGACTTTTACCTACCCCGGTGTCATCCTGGGGACGGTTAACTATGGCGTATTTTTGAATGTGCTTGATGCAAATCTACGTGTTAAGTGTACATCTGGGGCACAACTGCTGCCACTGAAGGGGTGGGTGTGTGTGGGGCCCAATTTTTGGAAAAAAGGGAGACTCCGCTTGGAGTAACCCTTGCTTGCTGTGTTTTTAAAAGAAGCCAAGATGAACAGAGCTGGGATCAGGAAAGACTTTGCTACCTACCCCGGTGTCATCCTGGGGACGGATAAGAATGGCGTATTTTTGAATGTGCTTGATTCAAATCTACCTGTGAAGTGTACAACTGGGGCACAACTGCTGCCACTGAAGGGGTGGGTGTGTGTGGGGCCCAATTTTTGGAAAAAAGGGAGACTCCGCTTGGAGTAACCCTTGCTTGCTGTGTTTTTAAAAGAAGCCAAGATGAACAGAGCTGGGATCAGGAAAGACTTTGCTACCTACCCCGGTGTCATCCTGGGGACGGATAAGAATGGCGTATTTTTGAATGTGCTTAATGCAAATCTAGCTGTGAAGTGTACAACTGGGGCACAAGTGCTGCCACTGAAGGGGTGGGTGTGTGTTTGGCCCAATTTTTGGAAAAAAGGGAGACTCCGCTTGGAGTAACCCTTGCTTACATTGTTTTTAAAAATGATCCAAGATGCACAGAGCTGGGATCAGGAAAGACTTTGCTACCTACCCCGGTGTCATCCTGGGGACGGTTAAGTATGGCGTATTTTTGAATGTGCTTGATGCAAATCTAGCTGTGAAGTGTACAACTGGGGCACAACTGCTGCCACTGAAGGGGTGGGTGTGTGTGGGGCCCAATTTTTGGAAAAAAGGGAGACTCCGCTTGGAGTCACCTTGCGGTGTTTTACATGACTTTAGAAGGGCGTGCCATGCCTATATCTGTGTGTCCTCCTCTTTTTTCTTGTCCAGCTGTTTTGTTTTCGCATGAGTATATGTCCTTGTCACTTTCCCATGTGTTTGTGTTGTGTTGTGAGTTGTTTGTCACCTTTTGGACACCTTTGAGGGTGTTTTCTAGGTGTTTTTATGTGTTTGTGATTGCCTGCCATTGTTTCCTATGCAGTTCGAGTTCGGTTCGTCGAACGTTCGACGAACCGAACTCGAACGGGACCTCCGTTCGGCGAACCGACCTCGAGCCGAACCGGGACCGGTTTGCTCATCTCTACTACGGAACCAGACTAAGCGACCATTTTAAACTCTTAGGAAGCCTTTGCAGGTGTTTTGTGGTAGTTATTCTAATTTTCTGAGATAATGACTTCTGGGTTTTCATTGGCTGTAAGCCATAATCAGTATGATTCAGCACCAATGAGAGTAAAGGCCCTGTCACACACAGAGATAAATCTGTAGCAGATCTGTGGTTGCAGTGAAATTGTGGACAATCAGTGCCAGGTTTGTGGCTGTGTACAAATGGAACAATATGTCCATGATTTCATTGCAACCACAGATCTGCCAAAGATTTATCTCTGTGTGTGACGGGGCCTTCAATTAAAATGTAACCTTTATTCTATATATCTAAAACAGTGCCTAAGCAAAATTAAAATACAAAAGGTTTTGACCCAGCAAGTCACAACACACACATCACCCGAGACTATGTGCAAAGCTCAATAGGGCTGAGATTATGTCCCTTAGGCAAGGTAATCAGAGGGACAGCCGAAACAGTTGTGTTGAAAACAGTTTAAAACATGGCCTGCACTATCAGTAGATAGTATATAACCAATATATTAAGGACAGTGGTCCCACATATTAACTATGTCTAGGCAAGGATCACACAGGTTAGATATACAATAAGTGTGGCTCCACTCAGGGCACCACATACATGAGGATATATACTTCCGTCTACCTGTTGACAACACACAGATTAAGCAAAAATAGGAAAGATCTTACCTATTCAGATGATTTCTAATGCCTATCACAGCATTTCTTGCTGACAAGGTCAATATGAGGCTTGAATTCCAGAATGGGATAAACTCACCCTAACCCCCATTGACTCCCGTCCTTACAAGGTCCACAACTGTTCCTATTTTTGTCCTTGCAAAGAAAGCCCCACATGCCTCCCAACGCGTTTCGTCACTATCAGTGACTCTTCAGGGGCCAGTAATGGTGTAACACCTGCAAGGTCCAAACACCAAATGCTGCAATTTGGTGTTTGGACCTTGCAGGTGTCACACCATTACTGGCCCTGATATTGTAACTCATGCTTGGTTCCTGAAAAGTCACTGATAGTGACGAAACACGTAGGGAGGCATGTGGGGCTTTCTTTGCAAGGACTTACAAGGATGGTCCACAACTGAATCTATTATTGTCCTTGCAAAGAAAGCCCCACATGCCTCCCGACGCGTTTTGTCACTATCAGTGACTCTTCAGGGGCCAGTAATGGTGTGACACCTGCAAGGTCCAAACACCAAATGCTACAATTTGGTGTTTGGACCTTGCAGGTGTCCCACCATTACTGGCCTTGATATTGTAACACATGCTTGGTCCCCTTTTTGTATTGAATTACTGAAATAAATTAACTTTTTGATTATATTCTAGTTTATTGAGATGCACTTGTATGTACCCCATCATTGGTCCGTCCTGGTATATATGTATTCCATCCTCGGCCGCTTCCTGGTATGTATGTCCTGCATCCTAGTATATATACTGAACAAAAATATAAAAGCAATACTTTTGTTTTTGCTCCCATTTTTCATGAGCTGAACTCAAAGATCTAAGACTTTTTCTCTCAAATAATGTTCACAAATTTGTCTATATCTGTGTTAGTGAGAATGTCTTTGCTGAGATAATCCATGCACAGGTGTGCTATATCATAGCAGTTCCTTTCGTGAAGAAGAAGCTTGTAATGGCTTAGAAATGCATCGAGTAAAAAACACTTATCTCCACTGGTGTGTCCTGGACCTTCACATGGAAAGTCTTCAGGAGCAGTGTGGAGTGAACACATTTTCTGTCCTTTTTCTGCATTATCACTTTTTCCACGTGGTGAATGACGTAAAAAATACAAAAACAATTCCTGAATTGCTGTTTCCTCTTAATTTTGCCTCACAAAAATTGAAATAGAAAGCAAACAAAACTTATTATGTGGCCCAAAATGGTACAAATAAAAACTCCAACTCCTCCTGCAAAATAGAAGCCTTCACATGACTCTGTAAGCAAAAAATAAAAAAACTATAGCCTTCAAAATTCGATGATGCCAAAACCCTTTATTTTTTAAAAAAGCTTAATGTACGAAGTGCGTGTCTCCAGAAGCATGAGCTGGACACAATTTACAGGCACCAACATGTACAGGGAACTATAAGGACTTATTTGTAATGATGATTAATACCGTGGATATTTGGGTTAGCCAAACCAGCAGGGACTAAAAATAAAATCGAGTTCAGCAGCCGAAGTTGACCTCGAACTTGATCCCGAACAACAAACCCCAGATAAGTCAATGAGGTGGAGAAGATCTGGGCTGTAAAATGGCCGTAGTATGCACTAGGGGGCTACAAATAGAGGTTAAATGGTAATAAGAGCAGGATAGTTATACATACTGTGCTTCCCGAAAGATCATACTTCAGTCAAACTCTCTTCCTGGCTCGTTTATTAAGCTTCATAAATATTCACTGCTTCCCCTGTCCACCTTCTGTGCTACTGTCTGTGATTAGTTGCAGACTGCTATACACGCCCCAATCTGTGTCCACATCTGTGATTGGTTGCAGTCAGTTTTCTGCATCGTAGTGTAAAAATAAATAATTTAAAAAAATGACATAGGCTTCTGCCAATGAGGGTAAAACAGACAGCTACAGGCTGCAACACCTACCTGTGAGTTTTATTGTGTCTGAATATCGAAATGAATATCAAAATAAAGAGGATCCTACACCGTTGTTTTAAAATAAATATTTAAATAAATCATTTTAAAAAAGGTGTAGGGTCCACCCAATTTTTGATATCCAGCCACAGTAAAGCAGGCAGTTGCCCAGAATTACATTAGATGTGTTAATCCTGAGGCTTTACCCGACTCATCCCGATTGCCCTGCTGCGGTGGCAATAGGGGTAATATGAAGGGTTAATGACAGCTGTGATTTGTCAAAAATAACAGCTGCCATTACACCCTGGATTACTAATTTGAGGTGTCTATGAACACCCCCATTACTAACCCTGTAAGTGAAAAGAATAAAACACAAAATACAAAAAAAATCTTTATTTGAAATAAATACACACCCTCTTTCATCCAATTATTAACCCCCCCAAACACCCTTACAGATCCAACATAATCCATACAAAATACCACCATCATCCTCAGCTCTGCTACATCCAGAAGCAGCAGAAAAGGAAAAAATGTCCACTCTCAGCAGGCTCCGGGAATCAAGGGGGATCCAGCTGTGAGTAGGTGACATCATGCAGTTCAGCAGAGGTCATCCTCCAGGTTCCCATGGTGTGACTCAGGTGACCTGACTGTCGGACTGTAGGACTGCAGGACATGGCCATCACCCTTAATCCGACAGCCCAAAACTCAGGTCACCTGAGGTCACACTGGAGGCTGCCCTAAGTGAAAGTTCTGCCAGATTATGGGAGTGCTGGACACAGCAGTGACTTGCAATATGACAGTCCGGCAGTGGCTTCAATTTTGACTGAGGGCAGCAGGGGAACCTCCAGTAAGATCTCAGGTGACCTGACCACAGGACTGCTGGATTGCGGATCACAGTTATGTCTCACAGTCTGAAAGTCCAGCCATCAGGTCACAGGTCACGAGTTAACACTGTGGGAAGTTGGGTGTGACTTCTGCTGAACTGAGTGACGTCACCTGCTCACAGGTGCATCACCCTCGGCTGTCAGTAATTCCCAGAGACTGTAGAAAGCGGGCATGTTTTCCCTCTCTGCCACCTCTGGATGAGGATTATATAGATTATGTCGGATCTGCAAGGGTGTTTTCAAGGTTCATAAAAGTGTGAAAGAGAATATGTGTATTTTATTTGGTTGAAATAGCTCACAACACCCCTAGATGCATTCCTTGAGAGTTGTAGTTTCCAGAATGGGTTTACTTGTGGAGGGGGGGAAATTCTGCATTTTTGGCATGTCAGGAGATCTTCAAATGTGACATGGTGTCCGCAATCTATTCCAGCCACAATAGCGCTTCATTCTTTCTGAGCCCTAATGTGTGCCCAAACAGTAGTATTCCACCACATATGGGGTATCCTTGTACTCAGAAGACTTGCACAACAAATTGTTTGGTCCACTTTTTCCTGTTATTATTTTAAAAATGATTCTTTGTTTGCTTAAGGCAACATTTTGTGGTAAAAATGTATTTTTTCCTTTTCACAGCTTAACGTTATAAAATTCTATGATACACCTGTGGGTTCAAGGTGCTCACTATACATCTAGATAAATTCCTTAAGGGGTCTAGTTTCCATAATTGTGTCAGTTGGGGGGGGGGTTTCCACTGGTTAGACACATCACAGGCTCTGTAAATATGGTGTCCACTATTCATTCCAGACAATTTTGTGCTCCAAAATTCAAATAGCGCTCCTTCACTTCCGAGCCCTGCCATGCGCCCAAACAGTAAGTTTCCAAAACATCCAGGGTATTGGCATACTCTACAGCCATTGCACATCAAATTCCATGGTGCATTTTCTCCTGTTACTGTTGTGAGAATTAAACTTTTGTTAAAAAAGCAACATTTTTGTCGGAAAAAAACAAAATTTTCATATTTTTCTTCCACGTTGCTTAACTTTGTAATGGGGTTAATAAACTTGTTAAATGTGGTTTAAGCATATTGAGGAGTGCATGTTTTTAGAATGGTGTCACTTTTGGGTATGTTCTCTCATATAGGCATATCAAAGTCACTTCAAATGTGATGTGGTCCCTAAAAAAGTGGTTTTGTAAACTTTGTTGGAAAATTAGAAATTGCTGAAAAACTTTTAACCTTTCTAACAAAAAACCTATTGTCTCAAAAAGGGTTCTTATCTAAAGTTGACATGTGGTAAATGGTATTTATTAACTACTTTGTATGACATAGCTATCTGGTTTAAAGGCATAACATTTAAAAACTTGAAAATTGCAAAATTTTCAAAGATTTTCTATAAATTTCGGATTTTTTTCACAAATAAATGCAAAAAAGTTTGTCCTAAATTTATAACTATCATGAAGTACAATATGTTACAAAAAAAATAAATCTCAGAATCATTGGCACCTGTTGAAGGGTTCATAGTTTCATAGTTTCATAGTTTTTAAGGTTGAAGGGAGACTCTAAGTCCATCTAGTTCAACCCGTAGCCTAACATGTTGATCCAGAGGAAGGCAAAAAAATCCCAATGTGTCAAATAAGCTCCAATGGGGAAAAAAATTCCTTCCTGACTCCACATACGGCAATCAGACTAGTTCCCTGGATCAACACCCTGTCATAAAATCTAATATACATAACTGGTAATATTAAATTTTTCAAGAAAGGCGTCCAGGCTCTGCTTAAATGTTAGTAGTGAATCACTCATTACAACATCATACGGCAGAGAGCTCCATAGTCTCACTGCTCGTACAGTAAAGAATCCTCATCTGTGATTATGATTAAACATTCTTTCCTCAAGACTTAGCGGATGCCCCCTGTTCCAGTCGCAGGCCTAGGTGTAAAGAGATCTTTGGAAAGGTCTCTGTACTGTCCCCTCATATATTTATACATTGTGATTAGATCCCCCTAAGCCTTTGTTTTTCCTAACTAACTAACCCCAAGTTTAATAACCTGTCTTGGTATTGCAGCCCCCCCCATTCCTCTAATAATCTAGGTCGCTCTTCTATCTACCTGTAAGATTATGCTATTTATAACCTTCTATACTTTTGCTAACAAGAAATGCATCCATTCCTCTCTTAAATTCATTCAGTGAGTTGGCCATCACTACTTCCTCAGGAAGAGAGTTCCAGAGCCTCACTGCTCTTACCGTGAAGAACCCTCTTCTATGCTGATGTAGGAATTTTCTTTCCTCCAATCGAAAAGAATGCCCCCTTGTTCTTGTCATAGTCCTTGGTACAAACAGATCATGGGAGAGATCTCTATATGGCCCTCTGATATATTTGTACATATTTATTAGGTCTCCCCTAAGTCTTCTCTTTTCTAGAGTAAATAGACCTAATTTTGATAACCTTTCCGTGTATTGTAATGCACCCATTCCATTTATTATTTTAGTAGCCCGCCTCTGAACCCTTTCAAGTTCAGTAATGTCTTTCTTCAGCACCGGCGCCCAAAATTGCACACAATACTCCAAGTGTGGTCTGACTAGTGATTTGTACAGAGGGAGAATGATGTTTTCATCTCGTGCCCCCAGACCTCTTGTAATGCATCCCATCACCCTATTTGCTTTGGTGGCTGCTGCCTGACACTGGGCACTCCAATTTAGATTCTTATTCACTAAGATGCCTAAGTCTTTTTCCATGTCTGATTTCCCCAGCAGTTTCCCATTTAGTAAGTAATCGTAGCATCTGTTTCTCCTTCCCATGTGCATAACCTTACACTTATCTGTGTTAAACCTCATTTGCCATTTTTCAGCCCAATTCTCCAATTTACTCAAATCCATCTGTAGTTGCAAACTGTCCTCCTTTGTGTTAACTACCTTACATAGTTTTGTATCATCTGCAAATACTGATATTTTACTCTGTAAACCATCCACCAGATCATTAATAAATATATTAAATAGTAGGGGGCCCAATACAGACCCCTGTGGCACCCCACTAGTAACCCTGGCCCAATCTGAGTATGCACCATTAACAACCACTCTTTGTTTTCTACCACTAAGCCAGCTACTGTGAAGCCCCACAGGTGTTGTATCGGTGCATACCTTCAGGGACTCCACGTAGCTGGTGCTGGTCACAGGTAGGGAATCTTCAGTTTTGATCGTGACGCCACTCTCAGTATTGCGGTTTGTGGGGACCGCCACTGCAGGTTAGGGGACGCCTGGGGCTGATGGTGGGTGCAGTCGGATATAGTAGCCTCCTGAGAGTGAGGCAAGCCCCAGGGCCCGGTGTGAGTTTGTAGTACCACAAGTCGCAGAATGACTCAAACACAGTCCAAGAAGTCTTTTAACGTGTTTACTCACTGTTTGGAGGTCACGGTGAGATGCCCGGGCGACACTGTGATAACCAGGTGGAACCAGGAATTCCAGGAGGCCGTTCTGAGGGTAGCTGTCCACTCGCCTTCCTTGCACTCTTTCTGTTTTAGGAGGATCCTTTGCTTGAAGCGTGGTAGGACCCCTCCAGGGAAGCTGTTACCACCCTGCTCCCCTCTCTCTGGCTCGTCTGCCGGCAGCGTGGCCTTGGTGGGATGGCTTCTGGCCCTGTCCCCTTATGGGCCTGGTGTGCTGCTTGGCTCAAGCTCTGTGTAGTCGTGGTGAGGGCATGAAGTACCCCCCCCAACCTGTAGGTTAAGCAGCTCTGGATGATCTGCTGCCTGTACTGGGGACCTAGTTCCCCTTGTGTGCTCGGATACCGGGATCTCCGTACTCAGCCACCCCTCTTTCTCTGGATGCTCTTCAGGCCGACCCACAGTACTCCGTTCTCCTCCGCTTTCAGCTACAGCACTCCTCAGGACCTGTCTGCACGGGAGCTTCTCTGCTCCCCCTCCATACACTTCAACTTCTTCCTCTCGACTCTCTCACTTCCTCTCTCTCTCTGCCCTGCTTCCTAGCAACCAGCCCCTGAACACACCCCTAGCTGGGAATTGAAAGTTAACCCCTTCTGGCTACCCAAGGGTCCCCTCTGGTGATGTGGGAGGCCTGATCACTATATGTTTGTGTGTGCACCTCATCCTGGCCTTTGGAGATTACCTGGAAGCATTGCTCCCGCATGGGTGCAATACTCTGTGGTGCCTGACCAGGTCAGGGGCGCCACATTCCCCCTTAGTTATCATCAGCACGTCCTCGGGCTGCAAAGACAAGAGAAAGAAAAAAGGTAAATACAAACTTTTCCCACACAGGGGCAATTATTTACATTTAAACATGCCAGGTACCATTCCACCACCAACCACCCACATGTCCGAACCCCACCCAAAAACCTCCAGGAGGTAGGTCACCGGTCCTTTTGGTAACCAGGTCTGGGCCATCACATTCCCCAGACCTTTCCTCCAATCTTCCTCTCCTGAGGGGAGTGGTGTAAGGTAGGCCCCATAAACAGGCGTACCCGCTTCCGAGTGTTGGAGGGCAGGCCCCATAAACAGGCGTGCCCCCTTGTTGGTGCAGAGCCATGCCCCTCAACAGGCAGGCCCTGTGGTTGGTACCAAGAAGGCAACTTTTTACAATGCAAAGTTTGTGGTTAAAGCCAGTTCATAACCAGTGGTCTAACATTTTAAGGAAGTCTCACAATAGTCCTTGTGGGCACATTTCGCTTAAACGTTGCTTAACTATAACAGGTTAAACATTACACTTCATACCGTCACTTTCAACTAAACTGTACTTTGTCTATAGCGTAATGGGAGCTGACCAAAGTTGCTGCGGGTTGATCTACGCAGTACTATACTGTCATCTGTCTGAGGTTGTGTCCTCCCACCCGATGTATGTGTCTCAATGTGAATTCTGGGTGTACTGGGTACTGATACCAATGCGTGGTTTTCTGCTTCAGCTACATTTGGCACTTCTAGGTTCTGAACAGGTGCTTCTAGGTCTCCTACTTCTCTAGATTGAGTGAATGTAATGACTGGAATAACAACTGCTCCATTGTATTGAGGCCAACTTGCTGGAAAATCTCCAAGCGCAGTATGGATCATCCTTTCTTTTGGTTCTTGAACTGGCAAAGGGTTGGGAATTTCTTCAGGGATTCTTAGTTGTTCAGGACATTTCTTTAGGCGATCTCTAGAAACGACAGCTGTTGTTTTTCCTCCATCTTTGCTGATAAGGCATGTCTTTTCATTGCTAAGCGTTGATGGTAACACAGTATAGGGTTCTTCTTCCCAGTGATTGTCAAGTTTATGACGCCTTCTCTTTCCCTTGAGAACTATATCTCCTGGCATCAAAGGAACAGCAGGTGCTTTTCGATTGTAGGCCTTTTCCTGTTTCTCACGCTGCTGAGTCAGGCTTCGCTCCACACACTCTTGTACTTTCTTGTATTGGGCTTGGCGGTTGGAATCCCAATCAGCACCTTGTTGATGGTCTTCAGGGGTCTCAACTCCCATTTCCAGATCTACTGGCAATCTCCCTGGTCTGGCCCTCATCAGGTATGCCGGTGTGCAGTTCGTGGAACTCACAGGGATGTTGTTATACATGTCCACTAGATCGGGCAGCTTTTCCGGCCACTGACTTCGTTCTTCTAGTGGGAGCGTCTTCAGAAGATCGAGAATGATGTGGTTCATCTTCTCACACATGCCATTGGTCTGAGGATGGTAAGGCATAGTACGGATCTTCTGGCAGCCGTATAGGTTACAAAACTCCTTAAACACTTCAGCTTCAAAGGCTGGTCCTTGGTCAGTGAGCACTTGATCTGGATAGCCATGTGGTCGACAGAAGTGTGTCTGGAAAGCTTTGGCTGCAGTTTGACCTGTCAAGTCCTTGACTGGTACTACCACCAGGAATCTGGAGTAGTGGTCAACCATAGTGAGAGCGTAGTTGTAGCCTTGTCTGCTGGGTGCCAACTTTACATGGTCCAGGGCCACGATCTCCAGGGGCCGTTTAGTTTGGATGGGCTGGAGTGGTGCTCTCTGGCGGTGCTGGTCTTTTCTTCTAAGATTGCAAGGCCCGCAGTTTCGACACCACTTCTCTAGGGCAGATCTCATGCCCACCCAGTAGAATCTTACTTTAAGTAGGGCCTCCAGTTTCTTCCAACCAAAGTGGCCTGCACCATTGTGATAGGCTTCTAGCACCATCCTCGTATCCTTCTGTGGTACAATCACTTGCCACACCTTCTCATGCGTCCTCGGGTCAATGATGCTCCTGTAAAGTTTGTCTTGATAGATGAATAATCGACCCCTCTCCTTCCATAGGTACTGTGCCTCAGGTGGGGCTCCTTTGTCAAGGCTGGCGCCAGGCTGGCTGATCAGTTTCTTTACCAAGCCCACCGCTGGATCATTTTCCTGGGTCTCCTTCCAGTTGTAATGAGGTAGTGGGTTCAGGGTCACCTCTTGGCGGTTGGCACGCGACTGCCGACACTGTTTTGCTCCATGGCGATGGAACGCTGGCAGCTCAATCTCTTCCAGATCATCTTCATCTTCACCCTCGTCTGCTAGGTGAGGCATCCTGGACAGAGCATCTGCGTTGCCGTTCTTGCGGCCAGCTCGATACTTGACAGTAAAGTCATAATTCGCCAGTCGGGCTACCCAACGCTGCTCCATGGCACCCAATTTAGCAGTATCCAAGTGGGTCAGGGGGTTGTTGTCCGTGAAGACAGTGAATTTGGTGGCTGCCAAGTAGTGCTTGAACCGCTCTGTGATAGCCCATACCATGGCCAGGAACTCTAGCTTGAATGAGCTATAATTCTCTGGGTTTCTTTCGGTAGGCCTGAGCTTCCTGCTGGCGTAAGCAATCACACGCTCTTTGCCTCCCTGCACCTGTGAAAGCACTGCTCCCAGTCCCACATTACTGGCATCTGTGTACAGTACGAATGGCAGACCGTAGTCAGGGTAGGCTAGGATCTCTTCACCCGTCAAGGCCCCTTTCATTTGTCTGAAGGAGTGTTCTTCTGCTTCTCCCCAGTGAAATGGCGGGCCGGAGATCTTTCCTCTCTTCTTTGGGTGGCCTACCAGGAGCTCTTGCAAAGGCGCCGCCATTTTCGTGTAGCCCTTGATGAACCTTCTGTAGTAGCCTACCAAGCCAAGGAACTGACGTACCTCCCGGACGGTAGTAGGTGTGGGCCATTCCTGGATGACTGTGACCTTCTCTGGGTCCGGTGCTACTCCTTCTGCACTGACCACGTGACCTAGGTACTGGACCCTTGGCTTCAGTAGATGGCACTTGGATGGTTTCAGCTTCATTCCATATCGGGATAGTGCTTCAAAGACTTCAGCCAGGTGTTTCAGGTGGTCCTCATAGGTCTTGGAGTACACGATGACATCATCCAGGTAGAGCAGGACGGTTTCAAAGTTGAGGTGCCCTAGGCAGCATTCCATAAGCCTCTGGAAGGTCCCGGGGGCATTGCAGAGTCCAAATGGCATGCTGTTGAACTCACAGAGGCCCATTGGGGTGGTGAAGGCCGTCTTCTCCCGATCTTCTTCTGCTACAGATACTTGCCAGTAGCCACTAGTAAGATCTAGGGTAGAAAAGTAGTTAGAGGCTTTCAAGGCAGCGAGGGATTCCTCTATCCTTGGCAAAGGGTAGGCATCCTTGTGTGTTATCTGATTTATCCGTCTGTAATCCACACACATCCTCATCGTGCCATCCTTCTTTCTTACCAGGACCAGGGGAGCTGCCCAGGGGCTGCAACTGTCCCTTATGACTCCTGCCTCCTTCATGTCCTTCAGCATGTCCTTTGTGCGCTGGTAATGGGCTGGTGGAATAGGCCTATGTCTTTCCTTAATGGGAGGATGACTGCCTGTGGGTATGTGATGTTGCACCCCTTTGATCCTACCAAAGTCTAGTGGGTTCTTACTAAAGACCTGCTCGTATTCCTGCACGACCCTGTAAACCCCATGTTTCTGGTAGTCGGGTGTAGAGTCAGTCCCCACGTGTAGTTTCTGGCACCAGTCCTCTAACTGCTTTTGGGAGGTCTCGCCCTCTTTTGAGTCAGCTTGTGTCAGGGGACCTACAGGTGTTATGGCGTCATCTGAGCATGTAAACAGTTTGGCTATGGTAGCGTACCTTGGTAGTCTGGCTTCCTCCTCCCCACAGTTCAACACTCGTACAGGCACTCGTCCCTTGTGTACATCAACTACCCCCCTGGCTGTCAGAATCGTGGGCCAGTGGTCTGAATGAGTGGGCTCTAGTACAGCCTGGTAATCTTGTCCTCTGAGACCTACCGCTGCTCTACACCACATCATCATTTCACTCCGTGGGGGTATCACAATGGGGTTAGCATCCATCACCCGTACACTACCAATCTCACCGCCAGTCTGTTTTACCTGTTGCTTCCTCAGAATGATTCGGATCTCCTTTTGCAAGGCTCTTTGCGACCTGCCGTCAGCACCTTCAACAATCTGGTGAAGCAACAACAACACTTCCCCTAGGCAATTTTCTATGACATTAGTGCCTAAAATCATTTGCGGGTTCCTTTCTCTAACATCAGTGTCCACAACAATCAGTCCTTGTCCCTTCATTTCCTGCCTTCCCACCTTTATGGTTACCTCTTTGACCCCGATCTGGTCTATAGGTTGTCCGTTGGCAGCATAGATGGTGAGGGAGGGGTCCGGTGGTCGGACATCGTCGTCCGACCAAAACCTCCGATAAAGGACATGCGGGATCGTGGTGACCTGAGAGCCGGTGTCCAATAATGCCGGGGTAGGGATCCCGTCCAAGACGATGGACAGGACAGGACGTCCACCCACGTACTGATCACAGCAGCGACTTGGGCCTGATCTTCTTAATCCTGAGGACTGGCCCTCGGCCCCAGGTTTGACTCGTTTAAAGGACAGGCCCTTGCATAGTGACCTGCCTTCTGGCAACGACGACAGATGGGTTGTCCAGCTGAGTCATAGCGATCACTGCTCCTGCCTCGAGTTGGGGGACCCCTTCTCCTCCGCATCCAAGGGACGTCCTCTGGGTTGTCGGCTAGCAGGATCTGATGAGGGACTTTGGTCTCTGAGGGCAACTGCATTGCTTTCAGGATTTGTGCGACGTCCTTAGTGAGCTGCTGCACTTGGGAGGATAGCGTACTTATGGTCTCTGCTGGCGCGTTGAGTCCTTTTGCAGTCATCAGGGCCTGCGTGGAGGATTCCGCTCCTGCAGCCGTGGAACTGGCAGGGTCTGTGTCCACAGGGGGTTGGAGTGCTTTCACTGCCCGGTCTTTCAGAATGGCAAAGTCCACGTCGGGGTGTTCTAGGGACCACAGCTTCATCTGCTTCCCATCCTCAGGAGAGCGCAGGCCCCGCAGGAATTGTTCCTTCATCATCCGGTTTCCTTCCTGGTCACTGACAGGGTCCACCAGCTTGAGAGCCCGTAGTGCAGCCTGCAGCCTTAGGGCATAGTCTCTTATACTATCTTGGGGCTTCTGACGGCAGTGATAGAAGTCCGTTCTCAGCTCTCCCTCCGTGCGGTGTTCAAAAGCAGCTGCTAGTTTGGCAAAGATAGTCTCAACAGAGCTCCGGTCATCATTGGCCCAGGACTCAGCTTCCAATTCTGCTGCTCCAGTCAATTGTCCCAGCACCACAGCGGCCCTCTGTTTACCAGTCATCGCGTGCATGTCTAGCAGGGTGTTGATCTTTTTCTTAAACCCGGTCAGCGTGTCTATTTTACCGGCGTATTGAGGCAGCCATTGCGCCCCTGGGGCATACAACAAGGACACTGGCATTATGGGGGCGACCTCGGCCGGCGCAGCTGCGACCGCGGCACCGGCACCAGGCGCTGCGGCGTCCAGCGCGACAGGGGCTGGCATCGCTTGGGCTGCGTCGCCCTGACCAGGGGCATTACCTCCTGCAGCGTCCATTTTTCTTCAGAAATCTGCGCGCTCCCTTTCCACTTCCTGGGTCAGAACGCTCTCTGAATTGTGGGGATTCTGGGGCGGCCACACCTCTTCGTGGGCGGTGCTCTTCTCCCTCGCGCGGGCTGCAGCGCGCGCTTTTGAAGATGGCAATATGGCGGCGGTTCAATTTTTGCGGTCGGACCTCTGAGGCACACGGTCACCTGTCTGAACAGGTCTAGTCCTTATCCTGTTCGTGACGCCAGAAGATGTGAAGCCCCACAGGTGTTGTATCGGTGCATACCTTCAGGGACTCCACGTAGCTGGTGCTGGTCACAGGTAGGGAATCTTCAGTTTTGATCGTGACGCCACTCTCAGTATTGCGGTCAGTGGGGACCGCCACTGCAGGTTAGGGGACGCCTGGGGCTGATGGTGGGTGCAGTCGGATATAGTAGCCTCCTGAGAGTGAGGCAAGCCCCAGGGCCCGGTGTGAGTTTGTAGTACCACAAGTCGCAGAATGACTCAAACACAGTCCAAGAAGTCTTTTAACGTGTTTACTCACTGTTTGGAGGTCACGGTGAGATGCCCGGGCGACACTGTGATAACCAGGTGGAACCAGGAATTCCAGGAGGCCGTTCTGAGGGTAGCTGTCCACTCGCCTTCCTTGCACTCTTTCTGTTTTAGGAGGATCCTTTGCTTGAAGCGTGGTAGGACCCCTCCAGGGAAGCTGTTACCACCCTGCTCCCCTCTCTCTGGCTCGTCTGCCGGCAGCGTGGCCTTGGTGGGATGGCTTCTGGCCCTGTCCCCTTATGGGCCTGGTGTGCTGCTTGGCTCAAGCTCTGTGTAGTCGTGGTGAGGGCATGAAGTACCCCCCCCAACCTGTAGGTTAAGCAGCTCTGGATGATCTGCTGCCTGTACTGGGGACCTAGTTCCCCTTGTGTGCTCGGATACCGGGATCTCCGTACTCAGCCACCCCTCTTTCTCTGGATGCTCTTCAGGCCGACCCACAGTACTCCGTTCTCCTCCGCTTTCAGCTACAGCACTCCTCAGGACCTGTCTGCACGGGAGCTTCTCTGCTCCCCCTCCATACACTTCAACTTCTTCCTCTCGACTCTCTCACTTCCTCTCTCTCTCTGCCCTGCTTCCTAGCAACCAGCCCCTGAACACACCCCTAGCTGGGAATTGAAAGTTAACCCCTTCTGGCTACCCAAGGGTCCCCTCTGGTGATGTGGGAGGCCTGATCACTATATGTTTGTGTGTGCACCTCATCCTGGCCTTTGGAGATTACCTGGAAGCATTGCTCCCGCATGGGTGCAATACTCTGTGGTGCCTGACCAGGTCAGGGGCGCCACACTACCTACCCATCTACACACATTTTCCCCGAGCCCAAGCTTTCTCATTTTACTTAGCAGTCTTTTATGTGGGACAGTGTCAAATGCTTTACCGAAGTCGAGATAAATGACATCCAATGATTCTCCTCGGTCCATGTGAGAGCTTACATCCTCATAGAAGCTGATCAGGTTAGTTTGACAGGAGCGATCCTTCATAAATCCATGTTGATATGGAGTTAAACAGTTATTAACATTGAGACATTCCATAATAGTATCCCTTAAAAACCCTTCAAACATTTTACCCACAACAGATGTTAAGCTTACCGGCCTATAGTTTCCAGGTTCCCTTTTGCACCCTTTTTTGAATATTGGTACCACATTTGCTAGCCGCCAATCCAGTGGAACAGACCCAGTTTCTATAGAGTCTTTAAATAAAAGGAATAGAGGCCTGTCTATCACATTACTTAACTCCCTTAATACCCGAGGGTGAATGCCATCAGGGCCTGGTGATTTGTCAATTTTAATGTTACTAAGTCGGTTCTGCACTTCTTCCTGGGTTAGGCAGGTCATACTTAATGGGGCATTTACATGATCACTCTGCATTTCCCCTGGCATATGCTTTTCCTGTGTGAACACAGTTGAGAAAAAAGTATTTAAAACATTTGCTTTTCCCACATCGCTTTCTATGATTTTACCCTCATTATTCTTTAAAGGGCCAACACCATCAATTTTAATCTTTTTTCTGTTTATATAATTAAAGAATAGTTTGGGATTTGCTTTGCTTTCCTTAGCAATGAGTCTCTCAGTTTCTACTTTTGCTAAATATATTTGTTTTTTACACATTTTATTTTTTTCTCTATATATTTTTAATGCTTCCTCGCTGCCTTCTTGTTTTAGCTTTTTAAATGCCTTTTTCTTATTATTCATTGCCCCTTTTACATCCTTATTTAGCCACATTGGTTTTCTCCTGTTCCTAGCCCTTTTATTTCCGTATGGTATGGCTAACTCGCAGTGGGTGTTTAATACCGATTTAAACATTTCCCACTTATTTTCTGTGCTCCCATTTTTGAGGACATTGTCCCAATCAATTTGGCGAAGGTCTTCTCTAAGCTGATCAAACTTTGCTTTGCTGAAATTCAGCATTTTTGTAACCCCCCTCCAAGGCACCTTACTAAAGGACAAGTGGAATTGTATTATATTGTGGTCACTATTCCCCAGGTGCCCATCCACTCGTACGTCTGTTATTCTATCTGGCCTGCTGCTTAAAATTAAGTCCAGAAAGGCTGCCCCTCTAGTTGAGCCTGGCACAAGTTGGGACAGATAATTATCCTTAGTTACTGACAGAAACCGGTTTCCTTTCTGAGATACGCAGGTTTCAGTTTCCCAGTCTATATCGGGGTAATTGAAGTCCCCCATAATAATCACCTCATTGTGATTTGCTGCTTTGTCTATTTGTTTCAATAATATATTTTCAGTAGTTTCTGTTATATTTGGTGGCTTATAACAAACCCCTATGAGGATTTTATTAGTTTTCCCTCCTTGTATCTCCACCCATAGAGACTCCACCTCTTCATTTCCCTCTTGAATATCTTCTCTTAGTCTGGGCTTTAGGCTATGTGCGCACTAGACCGTTTTTCCCGCGGATTTACCCGCGGATTTGCCCCGGAAATTTCTTGAGAAATGTCTGCAATCTTTGTGCAGACATTTCCCATGAAATTCAATGAGAAAAAAAAATAGCTGTGCGCACTGTGCGGATTTTTCTCAAGAAAATTTCTTGAGAAAATTTTCTCGAGAAACTTTCTTGAGAAAATGTGCATGTCCATTAATTTCCGCAGGTACCGGGGGTATTCCGGGGGTATTCCGCAGGTAGCAATGATGTGCGGTATACCACCGGAATAGCCGCGATTTACCTGCGGTAATGCCCATCGCTGCCTGCGGTTTTGCAGGAAGCAATGTCATTATGCCAGGAAGAGGAGCAGAGGAAACACACGTCACACTCCCTGGACGCCGCACAGAAGCACTTCCGTGCGACCTCCAGGTGTCTGTGCAGTGTGTGTCCTGCTCCTGCCTCGCGGCTGCCTGCACTGCAGGGTGTCAGTGTCTGCCCGCAGTGTCAGCAGCCTGTCACGCTGCAGCGCAGGCAGACACTGACATCCTGCAGTGCTGGGAGCCGCGGGGATGACGATCGCTGCTGTCAGGAGGTGAGATCATTACCTGCTGTGACGATCTCCTGCCTCCTGACGTCAGCGCTGTCACTGCTGTCTATGCCCGACTCGCGAGCGGCCCGAGACTGTCACTAGCGGTGACGTCACGGGCTCTCGCGATAAGTCAGTGACAGCGCTGACGTCAGCAGTACAGGAGATGATCACAGAAGGTAATGATCTCATCTATGCTCCTGATGGCAGCGCTCGTCATCCCCTGCAGTGACCTGAGCTGACCTATTGATGTTAGCTCAGGTCACTGCATTGCTCTCCCAGCCAATGGGGAACATTCTGTTTTTCATTGACTGGGACAGCGACTATGGTATGGATCGCCGTGCCCCCCCCCCCCCCCTTATTGGATTACGCCGGACGTGGAATTGATTGTGCTCTTTTCAATAAATTGGTTAAAGAGGGAATGTTTTGGGGAGTGTTTTTTCAAATAAAACTTTTTTTGTTGTCTATTTTTTAATTATTACTGACTGGGTTGGTGATGTCGGGTATCTGATAGACGCCTGACCTCACCAACCCCAGGGCTTGATGCCAGGTGACATTACACATCTGGCATCAACCCCATATATTACCCCGTTTGCCAACGCACCAGGGTGCGGGATGAGCTGGGGCAAAGCGCCAGGATTGGCACGTCTAATGGATGCGCCACTTCTGGGGCGGCTGCGGCCTGCTATTTTTAGGCTGGGGAGTGTCCAATAACAGTGGACCTCCCTAGTCTGAGAATATCAGACCCCAGCTGTCCGCTTTACCTTGGCTGGTGATCCAATATGGGGGGGACCCCACGTTTTTTGTTTTAAATTATTTATATAATTTAAAATAACAGCGTGGGGTGCCCACTGTTTTGGATTACCAGCCAAGGTGAAGCTGCCAGCGGTGGTCTGCAGGCTGCAGCCGTCTGCTTTACCCTAGCTGGCT
Organism: Anomaloglossus baeobatrachus; assembly: GCF_048569485.1. NCBI lineage: Eukaryota > Metazoa > Chordata > Amphibia > Anura > Aromobatidae > Anomaloglossus > Anomaloglossus baeobatrachus. Next base: position 363,864,920 of record NC_134355.1, read on the forward strand.
ACAAAAAATGGGGGGACCTCACGTCATTTTTTTTTAATTATTTATTTATTTTATGGCTAAATACAAGGCTAAGCACCCTTTAGGCTACTTTCACACATCCGGCTTGAGCTCTGCGGCTCAATCCGGCTGTGCAAGCTATGCAACGCATGCGGTGAAAACACCGCATCCTTTGCATAGGTTTTTCCTTTGCGGCCAGTCCGGTTTTTGCCGCTTGCGGCATGCTACTGAGCATGCGCAGTGGCAAAAACCGCATGCGGCGGCCGGATGCGGTTATTGCCGCATCGCGCCGCATCCGGCCGCCATAGGCATGTATTGAAAAATGTGCCGCATCGGCCGAATGCGGCGCGATGCGGTTTTTTTTGCCGCACGAAAAAACGTGCCAGGCAACGTTCCATCCGGCCGCCGCATCGGCTACATCTGCCGCATGCGGCAAAAAACGGACGGAACGCAAGGCCATGCGGCACAATGCGGCACTAATTAAAGTCTATGCAGGAAAATCGCAACCGGCAGCAAAAAAAAACCGGTTGCGATTTTCATGCAAAGTGCCGGATTGTGCCGCATAGCAAAAACCGGAGGTGTGAAAGTAGCCTAAGTGCCACATGAAAGTCACTAAAGGGTGCCAGCTTAGAAAATGCAGGGAGGTGGAACATTATATAGGTTTTTCTCATCTATATATCCCTCTATCTATCTATCTATCCATCTATCCCTCTATCTATCTATCTATCTATCTATCCCTCTATCTATCTATCTATCTATCTATCTATCCCTCTATCTATCTATCTATCTATCCCTCTATCTATCTATCTATCTATCTATCTATCTATCCCTCTATCTATCTATCCCTCTATCTATCTATCTATCTATCTATCTATCCCTCTATCTATCTATCTATCCCTCTATCTATCTATCTATCTATCCCTCTATCTATCTATCTATCTATCTATCCCTCTATCTATCTATCTATCCCTCTATCTATCTATCTATCTATCTATCCCTCTATCTATCTATCTATCTATCTATCTATCTATCTATCTATCCCTCTATCTATCTATCTATCTATCCCTCTATCTATCTATCCCTCTATCTATCTATCTATCTATCTATCCCTCTATCTATCTATCCCTCTATCTATCTATCTATCTATCTATCTATCTATCTATCCCTCTATCTATCTATCTATCCCTCTATCTATCTATCTATCTATCTATCTATCCCTCTATCTATCTATCTATCTATCTATCCCTCTATCTATCTATCTATCCCTCTATCTATCTATCTATCTATCTATCTATCTATCTATCTATCTATCTATCTATCTATCTATCCCTCTATCTATCTATCTATCTATCTATCTATCTATCTATCTATCTATCTATCTATCTATCTATCCCTCTATCTATCTATCTATCTATCCCTCTATCTATCTATCTATCTATCTATCTATCTATCTATCTATCTATCTATCTATCTATCTATCTATCCCTCTATCTATCTATCTATCTATCCCTCTATCTATCTATCTATCTATCCCTCTATCTATCTATCTATCCATCTATCCCTCTATCTATCTATCTATCTATCCATCTATCCCTCTATCTATCTATTCATCTATCTATCTATCCCTCTATCTATCTATCTATCTATCTATCTATCTATCCCTCTATCTATCTATCTATCCCTCTATCTATCTATCTATCCCTCTATCTATCTATCTATTCATCTATCTATCCCTCTATCTATCTATCTATTCATCTATCCATCTTTCCCTCTATCCATTATCTGTCTATCGATTATCTTTATTATTTATTGCAGGGACAAACCTGCGGTAAATCCGCGGTAAATCCGCGGCAAATTCGCGGCAAATCCGCGGCAAATCCGCGGCAAAAACGCATGCGGATTTGGTGCGGATTTTTTCCGCAGGTCCGGAAATCTTTCACTGGCAGAAGTTTCTCAAGAAATTTTCTTGAGAAACTTCACATTTCTAGTGCGCACATAGCCTTAAACTGGACTTTATATATAGACAGACTCCACCCCCTTTCCTTTTTTTACGATCCCTCCTAAACAATTCATATCCTTGCAGGTTAGCCGCCCAGTCATAACTATCATCTAACCATGTCTCAGTTATTCCTACTATGTCGTATTTCTCCTCATACATTACCAGCTCCAGTTCCTCCATCTTATTGGTCAGGCTTCTTGCATTGGTCAGCATGCAGGAAAGAAGTTTTGCTCCCCTTTTCTTAGCTTCCTTCTGATTACCCTGTCTTGGGTCCTCTTTACGGCATCTAGTATCCTTGATTAGTTTGTCCTTCTGTTGCATGTTCTTGTCTGCTGTTTTTTCTCCCATCCCCTCCACAGTTATTACCTCAGAAAGTGACACTGAGAATTGAAAAAATTGGCCTGGTCAGGAGGGTGAAGGGGTTAATGTGAGTGGAGGCTTTATTAACCAGTGCTGGATTCATTTCACACTCTTATCTGTTTCCTTCCTACCAAACTAAGGTTGCCTTTGTGGTTTCTCTCCTGTTCGGTTGAGCTCTTAACTGTGCAAATCCTATTTGGGAGCATGGAGTTTCAGAGACTCATGATTTCGGTTGTTTTTGGAGATGTTACTACTAATCTAATGTAATGTAAGCACCTTCTCTGCTGTCTCATCCCTTTTGACTCTGAGTCAGGTCGCGGATGCCGTGGCTCAGTATGTTTTATGCTTATACCCTAGCTGTGGAGCTGGTTTGGAATGAAGAGCTCTGTTATGAGGTACTGCTGATAAGTCTTTGGCTTCATCCAGAAAGAAATGAGATAGGATGATGAAACTTTACATTTATCCCACATACTCTCCACTGATGTCAACACACTTCTTACATCAGTATTCCAAGTTCTGTAAGCCCATCAAAAAGAAGGATTTCGGTTGTGCCTCAAACCAGGCATCTGTAGCAGCCATGGCATCAGAAATGGTGTGAAATTTAGTACCCTTGAGGTATTTCTTCAGGTTTGGAAATAGATGATAGTCAGAGCGAGCTAGATCTGGTGAATAAGGTGAGTGGTCAACCAGCTGGAATCACAGCTTTGCCAGTTTTACCATCATTGCTTGTGCAGTGTGAGCGGAGGCATTGTCTTGCAGGAACAAGATTCCTTTGAACAGCTTGCCACACCTTTTGGCCTTCAGAGCTGCCTTCAGTTGGTCCAAAAGTTCAATGTAGTACCTTGCATTGATTGTGTAACCCTTTTGAAGGTAGTCCACTAGCAGGACGCCCTCCTTATCCCAGAACACAGAGACCATCAGCTTAGTGGCTGATTTTTGCACCCTGAACTTCTTTGGATGAGGAGAACCACGGTGCCTCCACTCTTTTGATTGCTCCTTGTTTTCAGGGTCATACAAATAAATTCAGGTTTCATCCATAGTGACCAGTTGATCCAGGAAGTTCTTATCATTCCAGAAATGCTGACAAGTGAACTGGGAAGGTTTCACTCGCATGCTTCTCTGATCTATTCTTATACTTTGTAGATAGCTTCCTGATGTCCAAATGCTCATGGAAAATGACACAAACACGTCTACGGGAAATCCACATGATGTCTGCTATTACTTTAGCTGAAATTCAAGGATTCTCCAGTATGAGGTTGTGCACAACATCGACAATCTCCGGAACAACAACCACTCTCGGTCGTCCAGGACGTTCCTTGTCATTGGTGCTGAAGTGACCCGTTTTAAATTTGGTAACCCAGTTTTTAACTGTGGAATATGAAAGGCATTTGTCGCGGGCGGGGAGGAGGGTGTCGGCACACTACGCTCACCTCTTCTGCTCGGGTCCGGCAGCTGCTCAGTGGTGGCTCGAGCTGTGGGCCGGATCCCGGGGTTTCTCGAGCGACACTCCTCGCCCGTGAGTGAAAGGGGTTTGTGGTTGGGTGTGGGGATTGTTATAGTTCGTGACGCCACCCACGGTTGTGGTGATTTCACCACCGCTGCTCAATTCGGGGATCCCGGGGATGGTGATGCGGAGCAGCCAGGTGTTGTGTTGCCCCTCCGTGGGTAGGGGTTGGTGATCCCGGGGCCCGGTGGTGGAGAAGGAGGTGCGGGGCCTAGTGGGCGCAGGGACGCGGGGGCAGCGCTGTGCCTTGCGGCACTGTGGTACTCACTCAGCCTGAGACATGGACACAGTTTGTACGGTAAACCGAACGGCTGGTAGGACGGTCCCACAGACGGCTGCACCTGCACTCTCGGTAGGTGACGGTGATGTCCCTCTTCCTTGCACCTATGTTTGACTTGTGGTAGCGGTGGATTCCCTCCGGTTACCCGCTCCCCGACTGCAATCTGGGCCGGAGGAGCTCTACACTTTGCCCGCAGGCGCTGGCCCTGAGAAACTGGTGCCGTGGCGGTGGCGGTGTCTCTCTGCTTCAGGTTGGGCTGTTGCCTTCAATCGGGACTTGGTTGTTGGGGGATCTACGTCCCCTTCACTGACGGATTCGGCAAATTTGGTGACTCCTAGCCTTGCCGGGGTCCGAGAGGCCCCTGCCCTGGTGCTGACTGTCCTTCGGAACACTGCTCCAGACCACCGGGCACACAGCCAACGGGGTCCTTCCAGGAACTTCCAAACGGTCCCCCTCCAGACAGTCACCGCTGTTGCTGACCTTGCTGATCTGGCCCTACACAAAGCTGGACCTTCCAGGCTTTCCTTCCTTCTTGTCACCTCACTTGCTTTTCTCCTTTTTCACTTTTACTACTTTCACTGCTTGTTGACTCTCACTTTAGCTCCTCACACTTGCCCTCCCTGGGCTCAACTGCCTGTTTTTTCCCGCCTCCAGAGTTGTGAGCTCCTCGGTGGGCGGAGCCAACCGCCTGGCCCACCCCCTGGTGTGCATCATCAGACTCCTGGAGGAAGGCAACAAGGATTTCTGGTTAGCATTGATGTGCCTACCTGGAGTGTGGGGTGTGGTGGTGTGCGACCTGTGTCCCCTGGCTTGCCCAGGGCGACACATTCCCCCTTAGCAAAATGCAGACCGTCCGCGGGCTGCCGTCCTACACCGGTTTTATTTTTCTGAAAAAAAGGGGTAACAAGGTTAAGAAAACATGAATAACATTTTTAATAACTCTTCCCAAAACGGGAGGCACATTTACTTTTAACGTTGCAACGGTTTACAGCTACGGTTTCCGCTCTCTCCCACCCAAGCAACCTGGCCCTGATGCTGCCCCTAAAGCCCAGGCAGCACCCCTTGACCCACAGTCCAGCACAAGTTACCCGAGCGGGATCTGTCCTTCCCCTCCAGAGGGTAGCCACCGGTTCCTTTGGTGGCTGGGCCCTAGCCTGCTCTGCTCAGGGCCCTCCCTCCAACCTGCCTCTCCGGAGGCGGCATTGCGGAAACGGTAACGGTAACCAACATATTTACAAACCACTTAACGTTTGTGGTGCCCTGCAAGTTCACGGGCTTGTCCATGGATAGTCCTCCATGCAAAACTTTAAACGGTCCCCACGGGGACAACGGTGCCGGCTCCTGCCGGTTCAATCACAAGCAAATCAGGTGAAACTTCGGTAATTTTCATTTTCCTTATCATTCTTTCCAAAACTTTTAAACAAACAACAACTCCAGTGGTGGTCCCAACGGGGACGGTGCAACGGGCATCCACTGCCCTACTGGGTGTTTTCGTCCTCCTCACCCGGCTCGGGGTGGAAGGACACGGGCACCAGCCCCTCCAGTGCATAGCAAGCACGGCGTGGAAGAGCTGCCCGATACCCGTTGCCCCCGGTTCGGGGAACATAAGTGGCCTCTATGCCAGGCAGGGCAACGATCTCCTCCTCTTCTTCTGACGCAGGCTCAGTGTCAGGTCCGGGATCGCTATCTTCTGCCTTCGCCGCAGTCACAGAGAGAGACACACCCGACGGGCCAGGTGCGGTGCAGCACGCGAGTGAGTAGGACGGAGGTAACACAGGAGCCAGGGGCAGACCGGGTCCCTCAGCCGCAGCGGCCGGTCCCTCGGGGACACAGGGGCGTGGGTCACTCTCCAGCTCCTCCATCACGGCCTCCACTCCATACACTCGGGCCACAGCAACTAGCGCTTCCACCTCCGCGGCCCACTGCTCCATCAGCCCGCCAATCTGACTCCGATAGTGACGGCAGATCCCCGCCGCCCGGGCCCTCAGCCATGCCGCTGTTCCGGACACCGGCTCGGTAGTCTCTGCAGGACTAGGTGGAGTGGACATTTTCCGTTAGGGTCGATGGCCCGGGGGGGTCCCAGTGTGTTTGTTGCGACGCCACACTTACATGCGTCCAGCCGCCATCGCGTCCCCCTTAGCTCTTTCCGGCCCCTCCTCTCTCGGGGCGGGGTTTTGGCCTTCGCGCCTCTACTGCTCGAGAAGACGCTCGAGCGGGAACTCTTCGCGCCAAAGATGGCGGCTTCTGAAATTTTTCGGCCGGACACCTCCGGCGGTAACAAGGCGCACCTCTACCAGACGGCAGAGCGGTAAGATCCTGTTCGTGACGCCAAGTTGTCGCGGGCGGGGAGGAGGGTGTCGGCACACTACGCTCACCCCTTCTGCTCGGGTCCGGCAGCTGCTCAGTGGTGGCTTGAGCTGTGGGCCGGATCCCGGGGTTTCTCGAGCGACACTCCTCGCCCGTGAGTGAAAGGGGTTTGTGGTTGGGTGTGGGGATTGTTATAGTTCGTGACACCACCCACGGTTGTGGTGATTTCACCACCGCTGCTCAATTCGGGGATCCCGGGGATGGTGATGCGGAGCAGCCAGGTGTTGTGTTGCCCCTCCGTGGGTAGGGGTTGGTGATCCCGGGGCCCGGTGGTGGAGAAGGAGGTGCGGGGCCTAGTGGGCGCAGGGACGCGGGGGCAGCGCTGTGCCTTGCGGCACTGTGGTACTCACTCAGCCTGAGACATGGACACAGTTTGTACGGTAAACCAAACGGCTGGTAGGACGGTCCCACAGACAGCTGCACCTGCACTCCCGGTAGGTGACGGTGATGTCCCTCTTCCTTGCACCTATGTTTGACTTGTGGTAGCGGTGGATTCCCTCCGGTTACCCGCTCCCCGACTGCAATCTGGGCCGGAGGAGCTCTACACTTTGCCCGCAGGCGCTGGCCCTGAGAAACTGGTGCCGTGGCGGTGGCGGTGTCTCTCTGCTTCAGGTTGGGCTGTTGCCTTCAATCGGGACTTGGTTGTTGGGGGATCTACGTCCCATTCACTGACGGATTCGGCAAATTTGGCGACTCCTAGCCTTGCCGGGGTCCGAGAGGCCCCTGCCCTGGTGCTGACTGTCCTTCGGAACACTGCTCCAGACCACCGGGCACACAGCCAACGGGGTCCTTCCAGGAACTTCCAAACGGTCCCCCTCCAGACAGTCACCGCCGTCGCTGACCTTGCTGATCTGGCCCTACACAAAGCTGGACCTTCCAGGCTTTCCTTCCTTCTTGTCACTGTGAGGCAAATCCCGGGATATGAAGATGAATTATGACTCCAGTCATAGTCCCTCATCACTCCCTGGCAGTGCCCCCTCCCTTCTTTTCTCAGTGTTCCACTTACACCTCCATGGCCATGTCCTGTGATATGGAAATGTGGTGGTGTGGGAACAATGGACACAGGATGACTCCCTGCCGTCACCCTGTAACAAGAGCTGTATCTCATTAGCAAGGCTATGGAAATAGCCAGACAGAACGACTCCAGTAAAAAATGGTTCATATCTCGCAAGCCATATTTCCGATAAATATGGCAACCATAAAAATGGTGTCTCCGCATGTGGACGATGCCGGCACCCCCTTTTTATGGGAGCAGGACATTGGGAAATGCCCCAGGCGTGATATCAGCCAATGGGGAACTGGCAGACAGGTCATGAGTCCCCTCGTTCTGTAGCTAAATTCATAACTGTCACAATGAGAGCATTGGCGTCCGCCTACGACGCTCCCAGGCAAAGTTATGGCCCATATTCCATGTTGGGATATTGTCCATAACTCAAGCCAGGGGTGGAGCAGTGCTCCCTGTGAGGTCACGAAGGTAGGAGGGGACCTGGATTTGGCCAGGTTGATAACCCTACTTCGGCCATTTTCCAGGGGTCTTTTCGCTGGGGGCACGTGTAGGAAACATCTGTGGGAAGGATCCTAGAAACCTGGCCTACAGCGCCCCCCTGTGGCCAGACGCAACAAGGTAACTGCTGGAACTGTGTATGCCTGTTTGTAACCCATGCTTTGATTGTAACTGTACTCTGACATATGTATATTCTGTAGATTCCCTATTGTATATATTGTAGTTTCTAGTGTGCTTTAGGCTGATTAAATTATATAATTAATCTTGGGCTGTTCTGTTATCTCGATCTTGAATCCCACGTCTGTGTGTTCGGCTAATAGTTACCGTAAATCGGTTGGTGGCAGCGAATTGTGCCAAGGATTATTGTGGGGAGGCCAGTGAGATTCGGGGAGATTTTATATATTCCGCCCGCGGAGGTCGGGGGAATATATACCTTACTCTCACCGGGGACCCTTCAATAATCGGCATAAGTAGTATAGCGGCCTCCTTGCTTATTGTCGGGCAATTCCATAATTGGCCTGACTATAAGAGGGGCGCTAGAGAGCGCGTCACGTGCTCTGTCTGTCGGTCGGGAGGTATAAAGGAGGGGTGACCCCCACTTGTTACCCCCCGATTGTGACGTACGGGTAGCCAGCGCGGGGGATTTCTGAGTGACCCCCCCGGTGGTTTGTGACATATTGGTGGCATAGCGGTGGGATCGAGATAATAGTGTGTGTGAGTGTGAGACCCATACTCCCAGACACTAAAGACTGCCTGCAGCAGCTGTGGCTGCTGGGGTCTTCAGACTAGCTCAACACTAGAGTGTCAGAGTGCAGATACTGTAAGGTGTGTGGAGGCATCAGGTGTCAGTTCTGTGTCAGTGACCAAAAGTCTGCAAGAATGGCTGATGGCACCAGGAGCAGAGCTATGCAACTGGCCAATGCTAAGGCAGGAGCCGAAGAGAGGGAGGACGGTGCTGTGGACAGCAATGAGGAGGTTGCCCACGAGTCCTCCAGGAGCTCGACGCCAGAAAACCGTTCTGCCGAGGACATTGCACAACCTGGCACTGCTGGACAAGATGAGGAGGAGCTCACCCAAGGTTCCTCAACGAGCCAGATGCCAGCCCTCCGCTCTGAAAGGGACAGTGAATCACCAGGCTCCGCAGCGTGCCGCAGATCACCACGTGCCATTCCACCGAGCCTGGGAGGCTCGGATAGCCTTCTTCAAATGGCTATGGCCCTTCTCCAGGCTGGAGACCAGAAGGGCTACAAGGAACTCCTGGCAGAGCGCAGGGCAGAGCGGCACGCAGAGCGTGAGGCTGCGGAGCGAGAGCGGCAGGCAGCGCGTGAAGAGCGAGAGCGAGAGCGACAGGCAGACCGTGACTACCAGCTGCAGCTAGCTCAGCTCCGGCCCTCATCAGCCACATGTGACCTTCAAAACACCAAACTTCCAAAGGTCCGTGTTGAGGACTTCCCAGTGCTGGAGAAGGATGGAGACTTGGACTCTTTCCTGACTGCTTTTGAACGGACTTGCTTGCAGCACCATCTGAACAAGGACCAGTGGGCCAAATACCTGACCCCCCGTTTAAGGGGTAAGGCCCTGGATGTCCTTGGGGACTTGCCTGCTGAGGCAGATCAGGGCTACGACACCATCAAGCGGGCCCTGATCCAACAGTACAACCTCACTCCAGAGTCCTACCGCAAGAAGTTCCGGAGCCTACAGAAGGGACCAAAGGACTCCTGGGCTGACCACCGGCGGGCACTTGCCCGAGCTGCCGACCACTGGACCCAAGGCCTGCAGCTTTCCACCGGACCGGAGATCCTGGACTTGTTCATCACGGAGCAACTCTTGTGGAACTGCCCTGAGGATCTCCGCCAGTTCATCCGAGACCAGAAGCCAAAGGGGTCCACGGCTACAGCTGCCCTTGCCGATGACTACACCAACAACCGGGCCCCTGAGGCCAGGAGAGCGGCCACCAGCAGCACCTGGAGAGGGGGTAAGATGAATTCTGCGACTGCCCCACCTGCCCCTAGACTGCAGGGGGTGTCCCCCTCAACTCCCCTCTCCAGGCCCGTGGCAGAACCAAGACGGTGCCACCAGTGCAACCTACCTGGACACTTCAAGGCCATGTGCCCTCAGCGTCCCAAGGCCCCGGCTCCGTCCCCGTCCCAAGGGCCGCCCAAGGTGTATTGTGTGGGTGGGGGTGGTGGTAGGTCCCTGGACAGCTTCCAACCTGTCACCGTCGGCCGGTCTGTGACCATAGGACTGCGAGACAGCGCCTCGGAGGTGACTCTGGTGCGGCCTGAGATGGTGTCCCCCCAAGACTTGATCCCTGGAAAAACCCTCGCTGTCTCCGGGATTGGAGGCACTGACCCGGCGCTGCCTGTTGCTGACATTTATGTGGACTGGGGCGCAGGGCGAGGGGTGAGGGAGGTGGGGGTAACTGATCGGATCCCTGCAAACGTGCTACTTGGGACAGATTTGGGGCAGATAACCTCCCAGTTTGGGCCCCCCCCAAGGGCTGAACCTTCAGCCAGTACTGACATGACTCCTGACAATGTTAATGTGTTATCTATGAATGATGTAAGGGAGGAGGGAGTGAACTCTGATATTTCTGCTTGCATAGACACCATAGACACACACTCAGCTGCAGCTGTGACAGGGGAGGGGGTCAGAGAAAGGTGTGACAATGCCTCTACAAGTAACCAGCCTGTGAGCTGGGATCTGTTGCCCTCTGCAGGGATAAGCAGAGAGCAGGGTGCTGCAGGGGGAGGACCAGTGTGTGGGGTGGGGGCTACCACAGCAAATGTGGGGTCCCCAGAGATTTCACAGCGGGGTTCTGTTGCTGCAGGAGGGGAACAGGCAGGTGAGATTGGGGCCGGTCCAGGAGCGGAAGTGCTCCCAGGTAAGATCTCGGTGCATGGTTCCCCCACAACCGGGGTGTCAGGAAGCCAGGTAGGTCTGCCTGAACCGGCGACTTGGTCAGGAACGGAGGAGGAGCAGGCACGACCCACGGTCGCAGCGGCTGTGGCCGCTGTCACCCGCAGTGGGAGTGCTGGAAGCCAAGGGGCCTCCCGGAGGTCCGATAGCTCTTCCCCTTCTGACCAAGTGGCAGCCGAGTCAGGTGGAGGCCAGGACACAGGTCCCGGGGTACTGACCGAAGATGTGACAGTCTCGTCGATTCTGGCCACATCTAGTCAGGGGTTTCAGGCAGCGTTAGAAGCTGACGACAGCCTGAAAGCTCTTAAGGAGCAGGCGGCCCAGCCTCCCTCGGACTCGGACCCGGAGCGAGTGGTCTGGGACCAAGGACGGCTGTACCGGGCCACGGTCCAGCAGGGTTCACCGGATGCGTGGCCCAGGGACCGACAGTTGGTGGTACCCTATCCGTTCCGGACGGAGTTGTTGCGGATCGCACATGAGATTCCGATGGCCGGACACCTAGGGATCGCTAAGACCAAGGCCAGGTTAAACCAGCATTTCTACTGGCCAAAAATGGGGGCCGATGTGGCTGCCTACTGCCGTTCGTGTGAAACCTGTCAGAGAGTGGGGAAGGCGGGGCCACACCCCAAAGCCCCACTAGTATCTCTGCCAATCATCGATGAGCCTTTCAGGAGGGTGGCTGTGGATCTGGTCGGCCCGCTGGCCATCCCCAGCAGCTCCGGGAAACGCTTCATACTGACGGTAGTGGACTATGCCACCCGGTACCCAGAAGCAGTGGCCTTGTCGTCCATTCGGGCTGACAAGGTGGCCACCGCATTGCTGGAGATTTTCTCCCGAGTGGGTTTTCCCCAGGAAATGCTCACTGACCGGGGGACCCAATTCATGTCCCAGCTGATGGAGGCCCTCTGTAAGCAAGTCCAGGTGCGACATCTGGTGGCCAGCCCGTACCATCCACAGACTAATGGCCTGTGCGAGCGGTTCAATGGCACCTTAAAGCAGATGCTTAAGATGTTGGTCGACTCCCATGGGCGTGACTGGGAGCGGTATCTCCCACACCTGTTATTTGCTTACCGGGAGGTTCCACAGGCCTCAACAGGATTCTCACCGTTTGAGCTCCTGTACGGGCGACGTGTGCGGGGCCCCCTGGCTCTGGTGAAAGAGGCTTGGGAAGGGGATTTGGCCACCCCTGGAGTGTCGGTTATCGAGTATGTCATGCGCTTCCGGGACAAAATGCAGGCCTTGACGCAACTGGTACACGACAATATGGCTCAAGCCCAGGCCGATCAGAAGCGTTGGTACGACCAGAACGCTTGTGAGAGGACCTACCAAGTGGGTCAAAAGGTGTGGGTACTGGTCCCCGTACCACAGGACAAGCTTCAGGCAGCCTGGGAAGGCCCATACCTCGTGTACCAGCAGCTCAACCCTGTGACGTACCTGGTCACCCTGGACCCTGCCCGTGGAAGGCGGAAGCCCTTCCATGTGAACATGATGAAGGCACATCATGAGCGGGAGGCATGTGCGCTCCCCGTGTGCAACCTGCCCGAGGAGGGAGAAGCGGAAACCCTCTTGGATATGCTAGCCCAGGTTAGGGCAGGCGGATCCATTGAGGATGTGGAGGTTGGCCACCAGCTCTTGGAAGACCAACGGTCCCAGCTGTGGGCCACCCTCCTCCCCTTCCGGGGGTTGTTTACCAACCAGCCCGGAAGGACTGACTTGGCTGTCCATCACGTGGACACTGGGGATCATCCCCCGATCCGGCGTTCAGCATATCGGGTCTCCCTGGAGGTGCAGCAACACATGCGCCAGGAGATTGAAGAGATGCTGAAGCTGGGGGTGATCCAGGCATCCATCAGCGCTTGGGCCTCGCCTGTAGTCCTCGTCCCTAAGAAGGACCGAACCACTCGGTTCTGCGTGGACTACAGGGGGCTCAATGCTGTCACGGTCGCCGATGCGTACCCAATGCCACGCATCGATGACCTGCTCGATCAGTTGGCCGGGGCTCAGTACCTGACCATCATGGACCTGAGCCGGGGATATTGGCAGATCCCCCTGACTCGCAAGGCCAGGGAACGCTCTGCCTTTATTACCCCATTTGGACTATACGAGTCCACGGTGATGCCATTCGGGATGAGGAATGCCCCTGCCACTTTCCAGCGGATGGTCAACACCCTGCTCAAGGGACTTGAAGGGTACGCGGCCGCGTACCTGGATGACATTGCCGTCTTCAGTCCCACCTGGGAGGACCACCTAGAGCATCTAGCACAGGTGCTCAGGCGGGTCCACCGGGCAGGTTTGACCATCAAGCCGGGCAAGTGTCAGCTGGCCATGAGCGAGGTCCAGTACCTCGGTCACCGGGTAGGCGGGGGAACACTGAAGCCCGAGCCTGAGAAAGTGGAGGCCATCGCATCCTGGCCCACCCCCAGGACCAAGAAGCAGGTGATGTCCTTCTTGGGGACCGCTGGGTACTATAGGAGGTTTGTTCCATGCTATAGTAGCCTGGCAAAGCCCTTGACGGACCTCACCAAGAAGAAGCTGCCCTCTGCAGTCGATTGGACAATGGACTGCGAGACAGCCTTCCAGGCCCTAAAGGACGCCCTGTCCAGCCCGCCCGTGCTACAGGCAGCCGACTTCACGCGGCCGTTTGTAGTACAGACCGACGCCAGTGACTTCGGCCTCGGTGCGGTGCTCAGCCAGGTGGACTCTGCGAGCCAAGAGCACCCAGTCTTGTACCTGAGCAGGAAGCTGTTACCAAGGGAAGTTGCCTATTCCACGATGGAGAAGGAGTGCCTGGCCATAGTGTGGGCCCTGCAGCGTCTGCAACCCTATCTATACGGGCGCCACTTCATCGTGGAGACGGACCACAATCCCCTCAGCTGGTTGCACACCGTCTCTGGGACGAATGGGCGATTGTTGCGATGGAGCCTTGCGCTCCAGCAATACAACTTCACCATTCGCCACAAAAGGGGCCGTGACCACGGTAACGCAGACGGGCTGTCCCGACAAGGAGAGGTCGCGGACGGGCGCACGGGGGAACACCGGAGTGTGCTGCCCCCTAGCGCCCTCAAAAGGGGGGAGGTGTGAGGCAAATCCCGGGATATGAAGATGAATTATGACTCCAGTCATAGTCCCTCATCACTCCCTGGCAGTGCCCCCTCCCTTCTTTTCTCAGTGTTCCACTTACACCTCCATGGCCATGTCCTGTGATATGGAAATGAGGTGGTGTGGGAACAATGGACACAGGATGACTCCCTGCCGTCACCCTGTAACAAGAGCTGTATCTCATTAGCAAGGCTATGGAAATAGCCAGACAGAACGACTCCAGTAAAAAATGGTTCATATCTCGCAAGCCATATTTCCGATAAATATGGCAACCATAAAAATGGTGTCTCCGCATGTGGACGATGCCGGCACCCCCTTTTTATGGGAGCAGGACATTGGGAAATGCCCCAGGCGTGATATCAGCCAATGGGGAACTGGCAGACAGGTCATGAGTCCCCTCGTTCTGTAGCTAAATTCATAACTGTCACAATGAGAGCATTGGCGTCCGCCTACGACGCTCCCAGGCAAAGTTATGGCCCATATTCCATGTTGGGATATTGTCCATAACTCAAGCCAGGGGTGGAGCAGTGCTCCCTGTGAGGTCACGAAGGTAGGAGGGGACCTGGATTTGGCCAGGTTGATAACCCTACTTCGGCCATTTTCCAGGGGTCTTTTCGCTGGGGGCACGTGTAGGAAACATCTGTGGGAAGGATCCTAGAAACCTGGCCTACAGCGCCCCCCTGTGGCCAGACGCAACAAGGTAACTGCTGGAACTGTGTATGCCTGTTTGTAACCCATGCTTTGATTGTAACTGTACTCTGACATATGTATATTCTGTAGATTCCCTATTGTATATATTGTAGTTTCTAGTGTGCTTTAGGCTGATTAAATTATATAATTAATCTTGGGCTGTTCTGTTATCTCGATCTTGAATCCCACGTCTGTGTGTTCGGCTAATAGTTACCGTAAATCGGTTGGTGGCAGCGAATTGTGCCAAGGATTATTGTGGGGAGGCCAGTGAGATTCGGGGAGATTTTATATATTCCGCCCGCGGAGGTCGGGGGAATATATACCTTACTCTCACCGGGGACCCTTCAATAATCGGCATAAGTAGTATAGCGGCCTCCTTGCTTATTGTCGGGCAATTCCATAATTGGCCTGACTATAAGAGGGGCGCTAGAGAGCGCGTCACGTGCTCTGTCTGTCGGTCGGGAGGTATAAAGGAGGGGTGACCCCCACTTGTTACCCCCCGATTGTGACGTACGGGTAGCCAGCGCGGGGGATTTCTGAGTGACCCCCCCGGTGGTTTGTGACAGTCACCTCACTTGCTTTTCTCCTTTTTCTCTTTTACTACTTTCACTGCTTGTTGACTCTCACTTTAGCTCCTCACACTTGCCCTCCCTGGGCTCAACTGCCTGGTTTTTCCCGCCTCCAGAGTTGTGAGCTCCTCGGTGGGAGGAGCCAACCGCCTGGCCCACCCCCTGGTGTGCATCATCAGACTCCTGGAGGAAGGCAACAAGGATTTCTGGTTAGCATTGATGTGCCTACCTGGAGTGTGGGGTGTGGTGGTGTGCGACCTGTGTCCCCTGGCTTGCCCAGGGCGACACACATTGTTACCACAATGTCTGTGACATATCACCATGAATATTATTTGTGGATTTTTCTTGCAGAAACAAAAAAATGTATCACTCCTTTGCTCTCAGTTGCTGTGAATATTGCATAAGACTCTGCCATTTTGTTTTAATGCATGCGTAGAACACTGTTGCTATAAGCAACAAACACAAAGTTTTGAAATAATATAATAAACACATAAGATTTTCATGTGATGTAACATTCACTACAATAGAAACAAAAAAAATCACGAATCCAAAGACTTATGAGAAGCTCCTTGTAGCAACCTGTTGGCAGGGCCTTTCCAGCATATTAAGGATTAATTGGCAGGCAAAGATCTATTTTCTCTCCTAAATTACCTAATATACCTGGCTTCTAAGATTGACCTCTGGAGTGGCCAGGAACAGGCTTAAGAACCTTCTCATGTTCTAGAGCCACACAGGCAGGCTTCTACCTCCTAGGACCCCTTGTTGTCACAGGCTGCACCTCCTAACATTAAGCTGATGCAAGTTGGGAGGGCCCAACTTTCTGTGCAAGAGCAACAGCAAAGGTACAGAGAGAACTTGTGTATGTACTGTGGAGCAAAGGGCATTATGTCTGTCAGTGTCCAGTGTCCACTAAGTGTACCACCTACCTAGAACCACAGGCTCAGACTGGCTGTAATGGACAGGCTAGAGGAAAGCTGCTCACAAAGTAGGACCCCGAGAACCTGAAACCCTTTAATCCTTATACAGGGATTTGGAATTACACAGGACCCCGGAGATCACTGCCTGCTGCAGTCCGATGCGAGTATTAGCCAGGCAGGGTCAAACTGGGAAATGCAAAACAGGGACAGAATCAGGCAGGCAAGGACGTAATCAAATAACAAAGCAGAGAACAAATCCGGATCGGGCAGCGAGGTACAAATACAGCAGGCAGGAGAGTAGTCAGAGAGCAGGCCGGGGTCAAAGCAGGAATCAAATAATCAGAGTAGGGAGAACCAGAGTCTAGCAGGAATACAATCTATATTTGGCAATGGCCAGCAGACAGAAGAGGGGATAAAAAGGGTTTGGTGTCTTCCCATTGGCTGTAGCTGAATTGAGGCATCCTCAGCGGGAAGACACAGGCCACCTACACTCAGCCAGTAGTACTGCAGATGTCAGGAAAACCCAGCCTAGTGGATGAGTAAAGCCTGCGCCCACCAGAGCCACTGGCACCAACACCTCCCCGATCACCAGCACAGTCCACAGTGGGAATATGGCGGCGCTTGATGACTGAAGCAGAAGTCGCAGGTTCGGACTCTAGTGAGGAAGTGACACTAAGCATTAGAAAACAACATTTCCTTGGGTTGGTTTGAGAGATGACCGTAGGTGGGAATGCTTTCTGTATAAAATAATTGACTCAGGTTACTCAGTCCTGGGGAGAGAGGTCTCTAGCCACGGCAGCACATCTAGACTCAAGGTTCACTGCCAACTTTATCCGTCAGGATTTGGTTCATCATCTTCAGCTCCCTACATGATGCTTAAATCAACCCCAGGTAATTGGCTCCTTGGATGAGATTCTACTGGTGGGGACTATCTGAGATATCACTCTATCAGCCATGTTGCAGGTTGGAACCTGGCATTCCCCAAACATTGTGTTCTTCATGCTACCTAGATATGTGAGTTCTTTTCTCCTGGGTCTTCCATGGATGTGTCTTCATGCGCTGGTTATTGACTGATTGACTGGTTGGGTGCTTGACTGGGGACCTTATTGTACTGCCAATTACCTTTTCAGGGTCTTCCCCAGGAGTTAGTCTTTTGTGCTTTCGAGTTTCCCCACCATTTGCTATGTCTTTGCAGATGTTATCTGTGAAAAGGGTTCTACCTCATCTGCCTTACTTGTATTCAATCAATCTTCTGCCTAGCATCTCATCACCTTAGGATCAGGTGTATTCCCTGTCTGTCAGAGACCCATGCCATGTCAGGTTTCATCCAAGAGAACTTAGCCGTGTTCCAAATGAGGTGCACTGCAGACAAGAAGAGAGGTCCTCCGGCCTTTACCTCTAGTTCATGAGAAACCTGCAGCTCTCATCTCTGCCCCTACTATTCTTCAGGGGCTTCTCCGCTTGTATACCCACCCTGCCTGACCTCTCCACTCCTGACCTCAGCTTTGCACTCTAATCCTGTGCCGCATGCCCTGACCGTGGACCATCTGCCTACAACTCTGTCTCACTCTCCTGTTCCTTGTTCCCTTGCCTCTATCCCTTCGTTCAGCTGCTGCAGTCCCGGCGACTGCCCTGCAGCTGTACCTGGTGTCTACTGGCAGCCCAGCCTATCCTCACCATCAGAGGCCCTAGTGAAGACCTGGTAGACACTCAGTTGCGCCCCTTCAGGGTAAGTCCAGCCCATGGTACAGTGAGTCCACACCAATCACCTTTACAACCTATAAAAATCTTAGTATCACAAATAAATGACCTCAAATTTCAGCCACCTAATTTGTTTCACATCATCTGAAGGTAGAAATACAATCTCCTGGTACAAATAGTTTTGTATCTGAGAATTTATCAAAGTAGAACATTATGGTCTATATAGTTTGGTTACTATTACTGTATATTCATATAACCAGCCTTTTGTTATGTATATATTTCTTTTTTTCAACTATGTTCTTCTTTTTGAGTTTTAAGCCTAACATTTGATTTGATATGTCAAAATGGAAATACTGGTACTTTGATACAATTTCGCTCTTAGTATTCAAATAAGAATGATTACACAACGTTGCATGCAAATGAGACAATTCCACAATCACACTCCTCTAGATGTAAAATTGCCTAGGAAATCACTTCCAGAAGTCACAGCCAGCCTGGGAAAGCTTTACTAGGAAAAAGCTGTTAGAAAATAATCTAAAACTGATTATTAGTCAAAGTTATATATGCAAATCAAATTCATATTTCTGCATTTAGATTCCGGGGATCATGATCTCAATAGTGCATGCGTAAATTACAATGTATTCAGCATTAAAGAATGTGAATTAAGACATGCTGCATCTGCCAAGTGCGCTAGTTTGTAATGCATATTATCTAAGTATATTTGTTTATTAATAAAATAAGTGAATCTGATTTTGCTTCACTTTATGAAGATATGTAAATATAAATATATATTGTTTTTAGATTAATGTTGTTCATCACATTTATTTTTTTAAATAAAACAAATCTTCAAAGTTTTGAAATCACTATTATCAATGCACAGTTATTTATATATGTATACTGTATATACACCTAAACAATGAAATCTCAATCCCAAGAAGGAAAAGTCATGGATATATGGAAATCAAAGGAAAAACTAACATATTGACCATATGTAAATTATAAAAAAAGGAAAGAACATTTTCAAAACTTTTCAATGTATTTAGTATTGCGCTTGAGCAACATACACAGAAATCCATGCACTTACAGGACTTGGCTTGGTATAGAAGAGGTTATTAATAATTGCCTGATATTGCAGGCTATTGTAAAACAATTTGACCTGGCAAGCTGCTCACAAAAGCTCTACCATTAAGTGACCTAGTATTGTCGTGTCGGTCTGGCGATTGGTCTGGAGACCACATGGGCAATGCCACTAAGAAGCATTCAGAAGGGAACTTCACAGAAATCCTATTCCTAGAATTATGGTGAGAAGTGGCATAATGTATGGTAACTGGACACCTCTAGTCTTCACTCCAGCTACATTTTGAGTTCGGCATTACTTTGATTTGGTCATGGAACTAGTGATACTGCCATTTTTCCAAAGTGTCCCAACACCTTTTTCAAGGTGACAAAGACAGGCCACATGTTTCTCATGCAACTCTGGGCAGCTTGTGTGGCCTAAACATGTTACCATTGTAAAGAGGGCCTCCGGGTTTGTCTTCCATTGTGCACATCTGTAATTGCAAAGGTAACTGCCAGAAGGATACCTTGATGATTTCTATACCCAAGTGCATTAAGGGTGGCAAATAATTCCTTAACACTAGAAGTCCCAGAAATTTCGAGCTCCCCCTGAAGTCCCGAAAGAGGGTCAAATGACCCTTAGTCCAAACTGACCTAACTAACTAGAAACTAAATGGCTAAACTCAATGGAAAACAACAACCTCCTGTGGTGCGACAGTAATGGCCTTAATTACAGAACAAAAGACGGTGATTATAGGATGTTAGCTAAAATCATTCGACCCGTCTCTGGGTTCCAAAGGTAGAAATGTTAAATGACCCCTCTCTGGGACTTCTAGTGTTAAAACAGTTAATAATCTCACTGATTTCATGCTAAAGTGTGTAAGCTCATGTATTTCTGCATATGGTGCTCATACTCAATACTGAATGAATCAATATGCTTTGAAAAATTTGTTTACATTTTTATATAATTTGCATATCATTAACATGTCTTTGATCCTAAAGTTTCCATAGTTCAATGACTTTTCTTTCTTGGGGTTTGACTCCTAAATATGCACTCCTCAACATTTTGCACTTAGAATGCTGTAGAATTGCTGCAAATGTCACCTTTACGATTGCATTGTGAAGAGTAAATGAACTCTAAAGCCTTTTTTTTAATGTATTTCTTGTTTTGAGCCACTTATCGCCAAAAATAATGAACCTTAAAGGGACCTATCAATATAATAAATAAAAAAACAAACAATATTGACCTGTAATCCTAATTATAATGTGCAGGTAAAAACAAATCTTATATACTCCAGAGAGATTATGCAGAAAAGGTACTTGAAAGTATATATCCCTTTTAAATCTGAATTCTGAATCTAATGGTGTATCACATAGATTATGGGATGTAGCCATTATGAAACAATCAAAGAATTTAGATTCAGGAAAACATTGATTGATTGTGCATTGATTGTGAGGTGTCAATCACATCAGGGGGCGTGTAGGACTGGTATGCAGTGAGTTTCTAGTCCTATAATGGTAATCATAGGGTAATAAACCCTTTAGAGTGCACACGCAGATAAGAGAAGCACAATTCCTTTTTGTTTTTTAACTCTTACAACATGTTCTCCTCAGCTAACATAGCAAAAGCCTGCTGACTGATTCACTTTAAACATGTATTCTAATTGAGTGGACAGCAATCACTTCTTGATTGACAAAATGCTCTGCAGCATTTAGTTAGCACTGACTTTTTACTGCCTCAATGAATGGAAGAGATCGGCACCAGGGAGAATACATAATCATTTTATTCTGCAGCTGCACATCCAATTATACTGTTGAACATGTTCAAATAGTATTTATGTGCAAATACCTATTATTTCTGCAGATATATAAAGTTTCTTTTTTGGTGAACAAATTCACTTTAATCATAAGCATTATATGATTAAAAGTTCTGTAATTTATTCCCAATACATGGGCCCTTATTTTTTAAAAGTTTGCATAAAAGGAAAAGGTTAACTACTTAAAAGTGAACTAAAAAAAATTGTTTAAAAGAACTGAGAGTCCTCAGTGGTTGATACCTTTTAATGGCTAACTGAAAAGATGGAAATAATTGCAAGCTTTCGAGACTACTCAGGTCTCTTCATCAGGCATGGTATAACACAAAATCTGAAGAGTCACATATTTATACACAACAGGACATATCTTTTATGTCCTGTTGTGTATAAATATGTGACTCTTCAGATTTTGTGTTATACCATGCCTGATGAAGAGACCTGAGTAGTCTCGAAAGCTTGCAATTATTTCCATCTTTTCAGTTAGCCATTAAAAGGTATCAACCACTGAGGACTCTCAGTTCTTTTAAACAATTTTTTTTATCTCTACTGGCTAACACGGTACAAAGATATATTTTACTTGTATAAAAGTGAACTAGAATTTAAAGTATCTTTTTAAAATAATGTGTTGTGTGTGTCATTAAACCGTCTCTAGACATTGTAAGATTTGTATTCTGCATTTCTCAACAGTGTTCCCTCTTTGAAAGCTCTATCTCTACTTTGCAACTGACACTAAAGTGATTTCTGCTATGCAGTACTCACACGGAAAAAGAGATTCCTGTCCCCCCCCCCCATCTGGAACACAGACAGGAGCAGTGGAGGCATGGATGATATTATATAGCAGTACTGAGCAATGTGTCATGCTTCGGGACTTATAACTGTGAGGCCCCTCACCTGCAGGTCCCATCAGGGTCTTCACGTGCTGGGAATCTTCCGGCAACAGGTATGTCAGGTTAACTTCAATAGGAATCATGATGCCACTCTCGATTTTGCGGTCAGGGTGAGGGGTGACCACCACTGCAGTTTAGCGAGCGTCTGGGGCTGATGGTGTTTGCAGTCTGGTGTTATGGCCTCCCGAGAGTGAGGCTGGCCCCAGGGGCTTGGGTGTATGTGCGTAGTACCACAGGTCGCAGAAGAACTCACACACAGTCCAGGAATGTCTTTCAGGGTTTTTACTCACTTTTTGCTGGTAGAGTGAGGCAACCCGGGCGATACTATGATGAACCAGGTGGAACCAGGTATCCCTCAGGCTGATATAGGGGTGACTGCTGACTCGCCTTCCTAGCACCTTTGTTTCGGACCACCCCTGGCTTGAAGTATTGTGGGGTGCGCCCAGGGAGGTCGTTGCTGCCTTTCTCCCCTTTCTGACCCGTTTGCTGACAGCATGGACCAAGGATAAGATGGCTCCAGGTTCGATTCTTCTAATGGGCCCCTTCGTTGCTGTTGATGCTTGGGTTCTGTGTTGGTTGGCGTGGAACCTCTAGTCCCACCACCTACAGAATTTAGCAGACCACTAAATGGATATCTGGCTCTAGGGTCCTGTACCCAGTGTGTGCATTCATTACCAGGAGTCCCCGTACTCGACTCCTTACTGCTCTCTTTCTTCAGGTGTCTTTCAGTCTGACTTGGTGGTAATATTCTCCCCCGCCAGCAGCCACTGGACGTGCAGAGTCTGACAGTGTTCCGCTGTTCAGCCCTACACTTCAGACACGGCTGCTCCACTCCTTCTCCTCTGATAGCCACTTCACAACTCTCCTCCAGCTTCACTACAGCACCACACTAACTGAGATGTGGAGGCTCCACACCCTCCTGGGTCTGCACAGGGGTCCCCTCTAATGTGTGTGTGTCCTGGTCAAAGAGTGCCTGTATGTACACACCCTACTTAGCCTTTGGGATTACCTGTTTATACTGACCCACCAGTACTAGGTGGTGCCTGACCAGGTCAGGGGCACCACATAACCTTCTGCTGTGTGGTCAGTTTCCTTCCTTGCTGAGCCACAGCCTGGTCAGTCCATGTCCAAATGCTGATGGTCTATTTATTTTTACTTTTGTTTTCCTTCCTATGGTATGCGGTTATTATCACCTATCCTCATTTGCTCATTGTCTCTGTCCTATCTCATCCCGGGTGGGGCTATTTATACTTTCCTTATCCTAGTCTTCTCTGCTGGCTATATTCACTCCTATGTGGATTCTGCTAAGGAGTACCAGACCCCCAGCAAGGCGTTTTCCTGGTAGAGACCAGTTTGGTATTTTCAATGTCCAGCCTCATTTATTTTGCCTACACTTTTCTTCTGTTTCTTGTTAGGTTTATAGGAGTTTATCCTTGCTTGTATTTATTATGTTTCCACTTGTGCATGTGTTTTATGCTTTGTCACTTTGGTTCCCTGTTTATCTCTGCACGCTTGCTTTATCTTAGTTTGTAGCACATAGCAAACATCCCCCCTGGTTCCTCAGGAGTACGTTGAACAACCCTACGGTCTTTTAGGCAGCCAAGTCCAGGTTGTGTGTTTCCAGTTGTGTGGCTAAGCTTATTCCAGCCTGTGCAGGAACCATCAGGGAGCTGTGTAGCTAGGGATATTAGTCTGTACAGGAATCAGTAGGGCGTAATGTAGGTGCGGTAGTAGTGAAATATGCTCCATTTTTCCTTTACCTGTGTTGGAATATGCACATGCATAATACAATGTATCTGTGAATATAGCACTGCTATAAAGTAGCTAGAATCTGTACATACTGTTTATTTACCTCCTAGTCTGCTCCTCATTCATGACACCTGATACACTGACTGTGCTAGTAGTGTTTTTACCAAGATGGAGCTGAATTGTTTTTAAGTGGGTTCCAGGGGGTAGGGAACAGTTGCACATAAGTGGAGAAACAAGACAATTTTTGTAATAAGATATAGTTTCATAGTTTTTAAGGTTGAAGATAGACTTAAGTGCATTAAATCCAACCCACAGCCCAACATGTTAATACAGTGGAAAGCCAAATCCCCATGAGGCAGACATTAGGCTCCATATTAGGGGAAAATTCCATAGCAACTCCACATACGGCAATCAGATGAGTTCCCTGGAACAGCACCCAATCACAAATTCTAGTGCGCATAACCAGTAATATATTTTTCAAGAAACGCATCCAGGCCTCTTTTTCTAGTAATGAATCAATGCTTACATTATGTGGCAGAGAGTTCCCTATCCTGAGAATACCAGCCTTCAGCCATGTGGCTTTATTGTGGCTGGTATCAAAATTTGGGGGGACCGCACGCTTTTTTTTTTTAAATTATTTTTTAATTTTACTGCACTACATAGACCCGCCCACTGGTGGCTGTGATTGGCTGCAGTGAGACAGCTATCACTCAGCGTGGGGGCGCGTCTGAATGCAACCAATCATAGGCGCTGGTGGGCGGGGCAGCAGGAATTACGAGATGCAATAATGAGCGGCCGACATTTTCAAAAGCTGGAGAAGCCGCCAGAGCAGTATGACAGCCGTGCAGCGCCACATCGGTGATCGGTCAGTGATCGGTGGGTATGAGAGAGGGGTTGGAGAGGGAGAGCCCGACAGACAGAGAGAGAGACCGAAAGACCTGCGTTCTGTTTGTAAAAAAAAAATCGATTACTTTGGTTTGAGAGCTGTTCTGGTGACTAGGTAAACGCCGCATGCTGCTCTGAGCAAATTATTGAAAGACACCAGAAATGCAGTCACGCACCTTCTACAGGCTGTGCCCATACTGTTTCTGCCTTTTCCCATCCATTTCAGCCTTATCCTCAGTCAGCACAGCTTGCTGTTAGGTCCAACATTAAATTATTCGAGTTTCCCATATACTTACATTCCGCATCGAAAATTCGCGAATAGTCGAATAGTGCCGACCTATTCGCCGGATATTCGTCGAAGCGGATATTTTGGTATTCGATCATCCCTATTAATTACCTGTCTTGGCGTTGCAGGCCACCCATTTCTATAATAACCTTGGTTGCTCTTCTCTGCACCTTCTTTATAATACAATATTTCTTATATTTCTTTGTAAAATGGATTTATATAAAGTTTTTTGAAGGTACAGTGACTATGCAGCTGATGAACGTTGTAATACATTTACGAATGCAAGG
Organism: Anomaloglossus baeobatrachus; assembly: GCF_048569485.1. Taxonomy (NCBI): domain Eukaryota; kingdom Metazoa; phylum Chordata; class Amphibia; order Anura; family Aromobatidae; genus Anomaloglossus; species Anomaloglossus baeobatrachus. The sequence continues at coordinate 363,889,790 of NC_134355.1, forward strand.
TTCCTATATAAAAAATGTCATAATATACATAACTGTTGTTCACTTTCACCAGGGCTAAAATCATACTCTTTTTCTATGCCAGAGACTGCATGGGATAGACTTTCAAACTATTTTCTTTTTAAAAGTAACAATATTTAATTTTTTGGAGATTTTTGGAGATATTTTACACGGCCTGTAACATTTTCATTTTTCAGGATCTGGGGCTGTGTGATGGCTTATTTTTTTAGCCCTAAACTGACATTTTTATTGATACCATTGTTGAGTAGATGTTTTGATCGCCTATCATTGTATTTTATTGCAATGTTGCAGCTGCAAAAAAAAAAAATAAAGTGGAGTTTTTATTCCCTTTTCCCACTGATTACCATGTTTTCTCAAAATAAAACACTATCTTATATTATTTTCTGCCCTGAAAAATGCACTAGGGCTTTTTTTCAGGGTAGGGATTATTTCCAGGAAAACACGGGTTGGGGGTAAGTTTACACCGCCCCCAAAAAAGGCAGACCCCCAGGAGAATCATACTTACCAGACCCCAGACATCTGTGCCACTCCCAGCTTTTCCTGTGATCCTCAGTGGGTACTTCCAGCAGGTATGCACCACAGTGGTCTATCCCTGCTTCCGACCGGCTCTAACACACACCTCAGAGCATACACACATCAGATCAAAAACACACACATACATACAACATCCATATTGCTTCCGGCTGTCAGGTGGACTTAGGACGCAGTATAGTGGAACGGGAGAACCTGCGTCCCAAGTAGAATGCATAGAGGCCTGCAATGGAAAGTATCAATGCGTCCCACCACAGGTCCTCCATGCATTCCACTGCAGGTCCTCGCATTCCATTGCATCCCAGGTGTCCGGAGCAGTACGGTATCACCGGATGTGTATGTGTGAGTGCGTGTTTGTCTGTGCGTTGCACCACAGATCCTTGATGCTTTTCACCACAGGTCCTCCCATTCGGGGCCTGGTGAGGATGATCACGGGGTCTTCTCTCTTCTTTCTTCTCTCTTTTGGGAGTGTCTCCTTTCTATCATGAAGTGTCCTGCTGTATTCATTAATGTTTTTAGCTGCATGGACATTTCATTATTGAACCGCAACTAGGGCTTATTTATGGGGTAGGGCTTATATTTAAGCTTTACTCCGAAAAGGCCGAAAATTTCTGCTGGGGCTTTTTTTTGGGGGTAGAGCTTATTTTTGGGGAGATACAGTAATCATTTTATATTCTGATTAATATTAAAAGCTGAGGACAAAGAGCATAATAGGGTCTGACCAGATATTAAAATAGCGATGTGTAACAGTATACACTCACCTAATAAGGTTGTGAGGGTCACAACCACCAGAAAGCATAAAAGACAATGGCAGTTGCCGCAGCCTCACGTGGAGGAATCTTCAGTGCTGGAGAGGAGAAGTAGGGTTTAATGCCGCGCTGTCACCAAGAAGAGGAAAAAAATTGTTGATTAGATGATAAAAATGTTTTATTCCTTAGGTCAAAGCGTTTCAGGGCTCAAGACCCCTTCTTCAGGACCAAAAAAGAAGAAAAATCAACAATACATGTATATCAAATCAACAAGTTGTTTTCCTCTTCTTGGTGACAGCGCGGCATTACCCCAACTTCTCCTCTTCAGCACTGAAGATATTTTGATTAATAGGACGTTTTGACTGCATCGATACCAAATAGTGTATGTCTATTTTTTTTATTGCTTTATTTTGAATGGGGCAAAATGGGAGTGATTGGAACTTTTGAGTATTTTTTCATAGTTTTAAAAGTTTTTTTTTTTTTTTCACTTTCTATGGTATTTACTAGTCCCCTAACTTGAAACTGCAATTGTCTGATCCCTTCTGCTGTACAAAGCAGTGGATAAGCACTGCTCTGTATAGCAGAAATAATGACTTCCTATGCATGCTGGGAGTCGATAATGGTGCACTTCCAGCCAGCACGAGTTAAATCCCACTGTCAGTGATTGATAGTTGACATATGCAAGGAACAATGCAGGCTTGGCGAGCCAGCCTGTATCAAAGGCAGGGACACAACCTTGGACGTACCAGTATATCCAAGGTCACCAAGGGATTAACAAATGTGTCTAAGACTCTGTTTAGACAGCCATACTTCATGGTCCATAGAAGCATATATGAAGCTATAAATTTGGGTCCAGTGGTAAGACTAGGCATTGTAGTTTATGTATGGACCATGAAAAGTAGCTATTTCAACCTAGCCTAAATCTTACTCAAGCAATAAACCACATCGGCTTTTAAAGCGGGCTTTACACGCTACAATATATCTAACGATGTGTTGGCGGGGTCACGTCGTAAGTGACACACATCCGGCATCGTTAGTGTTGTAGTTGCGTGTGACACCTACGTGCGATTCAGATTGTACACAAAAACGTTGATCGCATACACGTCGTTCATTTTCAAAAAATTGAATGTCCAGTTGTTCAATGTTCCCAAGACAGCACACATCGCTGTGTGTGACACCCCGGGAACGATGAACACAGCTTACCTGCGTCCCGCCGGAAATGTTGAAGTAAGGAGGTGGGCGGGATGTTTACGTCCCGCTCATCTCCGCCCCTCCGCTTCTATTGGCCGGCTGCTGTGTGACGTCGCTGTGACGCCGAACGTCCCTCCCCCTTCAGGAAGTGGATGTTCGCCGCCCACAGCGAGGTCGTGTGGAAGGTAAGTACATGTGACGGGGGTTACAGCATTGTGCGACACGGGCAACAAATTGCCCGTGCCGCACAAATGATGGAGGCGTGTGCGATCGCAAATGTGATTGCACGTTTAATTGAAACGTGTAAAGCAGCCTTAACTCTACTTTTCAAACTGAAATGAACAAGGCAACTAAGCCAAGTAATAAAAAATATGGAAACAAGGCATAAAGAGACACATGGAAAACAAACCAAAATATGTTTTAAATCTTAGATTCCTCAAATAACCCTCTTTTTTACGCTGCTGAAAGCTTTACACATCTTTTGGCATTTTCTCAAGCAGTTTCATCAAGTAGTCACCTGGAATGACTTCCCAAAAGTCTGTCAGTTGTTCCCAGAGGTGCCGTGTACTTGTTAGCTGCTTTGCCTTCACTCTGAAAATACATGATGGTTGGTACCAACAATACAAAATTTTGGCTATCAGACCATAGAAACGATTTCCACTGATCTAATGTTCAGTCCTAGTATTGCTTAGCTCAAATAAATCTCTTCATACTTTTAGCAGTCCTACTCCTTAGTAGTTCTTTTCAGCAATTCTACCCTTAAAGGCCTACCTCTTGCAATCTTGTCTGGACAGATGATGTTGAGATGTGCCTGCTACTTGATACCTGTCCATCTTTTATGAAGATTCTTGTTTGAGGTGCTATTAATTAGCAATTTCTGAGACTGATAACTATGAAGAAGTTATCCTTTGCTACAGAGGTAATTCTTGGTGTTCCTTTATTTTGAAGATCAGGAGAGCCAGTTGTATCATAGTGATTGAAGGTTTTCATGACTTCACGTTTAGATACCTTCTAGGTTCTCTCACTATTCTGGAGAGACCGACCTTCATGTCTTATATTAAAAAGGTGGTTCAGTGCTTTGCATTAGTTGCCACATCTCTGTAAAACTAATAGGGAAGCCTTTTTCTAAATACCTTGTCTAGTCAATTCTGCCTCTGAGCGGAGCTATTGTGGTCTGTTCATCCCCATGAAATGACCCCCCCCCGGGCTCCGTAACCTCTGAGATCCAGTTGACCCAACATCACTGAGGCCAGACCCAGTTTGATTGGGCTGTAGGTGGTGTTTCACCGCTCGTCCCAGCCCAGCATAACTCCTGCTTGCAGCGCTCTGCAGCGAAGGAGAGAGTGCATGACATGCTGGGCTGTGCTAAGCAGTGAAACTCCGTTCACAGCCCAGTCACTCAGGAAGACTGGGGCTCGCCTTGGTGATGTTGGGTCAACTGGAAGTTGACTTGACATCACCAGATCTCAGAGGTCAGGGAGCCCGGTGGGGATGGGGAGTGGGGGGTCAATTAATGGGGATGAGCGGACCGCACTAGTGCTGCTTAGAGGCAGAATTGGCTGAACAAGGTATTTAGAAAAAAATCTTCCCTAGCAGATTTACAGGGATGTGGCCACTATTGTAGAATAGTAAACCACCCCTTTAATGCTTAATGATGAACTGTTATAATTTCACAGTTTCTAAAGCTGAAGGCAGGCACGTGTTCATCAAGTTAAACCTACAAGCTAACATGTCCATAAGACGGAAGTCTATAACCCTCGTCACGGAAACCTCATGCTTGTAGGTCCCTACACTATCTATAATATAAAAAGCAACAAAAAAGAGCATATATATACTGTATATAACACTATATATAATACTAGCTGTACTACCCGGCTTCGCCCGGGTTAATAACTGCTGTTAACAAATAGAATGTATTAACAAAAATTTATTCTGCACACAAAAACCACAAAACAAATAGATAGAAATGTAATTATTAAAAGGCAAAAACTAAGCTAATAGAAGCATTTCAGAACATATAATTCAACACCACAGATATTCCACACAGATTTAACTAAATTGGCAAAGTAATGTGCTCCGTCTGCCTCTTTCCAGGTCTGTCTCTTTCTAGGTCTGTCTCTTTCCAGGTCTGTCTCTTTCCAGGTCTTTCTCTGTCTGTCTCTTTCACCGTTTGTCTCTGTCTGTCTCTCTGTCTGTCTCTCTCTGTCTCTCTCTATCTGTCTCCCCACCGACATCTTATTACCTCACATATAAGCTTCATATAGTATGAATGTCTTTTCTTCCTATAGCAACCAATGACAGCTCCTACTAATAACCTGTAGTTCCAGGCTCCATTTACTTTAATGGAGGCATGTTTTTTGGAGAGTAACTGTAAAGCGCGGGGTTAAATTTTCCTGTCAAAACATAGTCTACGAAGTTCCCTGGGTCACATGAGGTGTCTGTGCAAAATTTTGTGATTGTAAATGCGACAGTGCGGATACACTTTTCGTTTCACTTTTTCCCCTTTATGTAGATATGGGCAAAATTGATTGGTAAATTGGAACACGCGGGGTTAAAATTTCGCCTCACAACATAGCCTATGATGCTCTCGGGGTCCAGCACCCGGCGCTGCCCAGGATAGTAACTGTCTCTTTGTTTCTCTCCCATTCTTTGTCTGTCTCCCCCTCTGTATATCTCTCTCTGTCTCTCTCTCTATCTCTTTGTCTGTCTGTCTCTTTCCCTGTCTGTCTCTGTCTCTTTCTTTGTCTGTCTCAATCTTTTTTTCTGTCTTTCTATCTCTTTTTCCCTGTCTGTCTCTGTCACTTTCCCTGTCTGTCTCTTTCCCTCTCTTTCCCTGTCTGTCTCTTTCCCTGTGTCTGTCTCTTTGTCTGTCTCTTTACCTGTCTTTGTCAGTCTCTTACCCTGTCTGTCTCTTTCCCTCTCTTTCCCTGTCTGTTTCCCTGTGTCTGTCTCTGTCTCTTTGTCTGTGTCTGTCTCTTTACCTGTCTGTGTCTGTCTGTTAACCTGTCTCTCTCTTTCCCTGTCTGTCTCTTTCCCTGTAAGTCTGTCTCTTTGTCTGTGTCTGTCTTTTTGTGTCTGTCTCTTACTCTGTCTATGTCTGTTTCTTACCCTGTCTGTGTCTGCCTCTTTCCCTGTCTGTGTCTGTCTCTTTCCCTGGCTGCATTGTGACACGCCAACATTCCATTTAAGGGTGTGGCTGCGCATTCTTCTGAAGTTCTGGCTGCACTGTGGCTCCCAGCTCCATTCGCTTTAATGGAGGCAGGTTTTTTGGTGAATAACTGTAAAGCGCGGGGTTAAAATTTCCCCTCAAAACATAGCCAATGACGCTCTTGGGGTCCAGAAGTGTGAGTGTGCAAAATTTTGTGGCTGTAGCTGCGACGGTACAGATGCCAATCCCGGACATACATACATACACACACACACACACACACACACACACACACATACATACACACATTCAGCTTTATATATTAGATAAAAAAGCAACCCTCTTTTTTGTTGCTTTTTTATATTATATATAGTGTAGGGACCTACAAGCATGAGGTTCCCGTGATGAGGGTTGTAGGCTGCCATCTTATGGCGATAACACCAACTAAAAACCTCATATTTTTTTGGACAGGATACAGCCAGGCCCCTTTCTGCCTAATAGGCTGCGGGTTTGTGACTGTGTATCTGCAAGTGTGAACAGCGCTCTATGCAAGCCATCAGTGTGCAGTTTTACCATCCAGCAATTGCCCCCTCCATATTTTGGAAGTGTGTGTGGGATTTGCTCCTCCTGCACCTGTGATACCTCCACCCAGTGGGGGCTTAGCTGTATCCTGCTGGAGTAGTAGTTTTTGGCCTAGGTAACGTACAGCTGCAGTTCCATCTTTGCTGTAAGTAATGATAATTATTCTTTTTGTTGCTTTTTTATATTATACTAGCTGTACTACCCGGCTTTCCCGGGTTACAATTATAATGTCTGTCTCCCCCTCTGTATATATCTCTGTCTCTCTCTATCTCTTTGTCAGTCTGTGTCTTTCCCTGTCTGTCTCTGACTGTCTCTGTCTCTTTCTCCGTCTGTCTCAATCTCTTTCCCTGTCTGTCTATCTATCTCTTTCCCTGTCTGTCTATCTATCTGTCACTTTCCCTGTCTGTCTCTTTCCCTGTCTGTCTCTTTCCCTCTCTTTCCCTCTTTCCCTCTGTCTCTTTCCCTGTGTCTGTCTCTTTGTCTGTCTCTTTACATGTCTTTGTCTGTCTCTTACCCTGTCTGTCTCTTTCCCTTTCTTTCCCTGTCTGTCTGTTTCCCTGTGTCTGTCTCTGTCTCTTTGTCTGTGTCTGTCTCTTTCTCTGTCAGTCTGTCTCTTTGTCTGTGTCTTTCTCTTTGTGTCTGTCTCTTACCCTGTCTATGTCTGTTTCTTTCCCTGTCTGTGTCTGTCTCTTTCCCTGGCTGCATTGTGACATGCCAACATTCCATTTAAGGGTGTGGCTGCGCATTCTTCTTCATTCTTCTGGCTGCACTGTGGCTCCCAGCTCCATTCGCTTTAATGGAGGCAGGTTTTTTGGTGAATAACTGTAAAGCGTGGGGTTAAAATTTCCCCTCAAAACATAGCCTATGACGCTCTCGGGGTTCAGAAGTGTGAGTGTGCAAAATTTTGTGGCTGTAGCTGCGACGGTACAGATGCCAATCCCGGACATACATACATACATACATAAATACACACACACACACACACACACACACACACACACAAACACATACATATACACATTCAGCTTTATATATTAGATAAAAAAGCAACCCTCTTTTTTTGTTGGTTTTTTATATTATATATAGTTAAGGACCTACAAGCATGAGGTTCCCGTGACGAGGGTTGTAGGCTGCCATCTTATGGCCATAAGACCAACTAAAAACCTCATATTTTTTGGACAGGATACAGCCAGGCCCCTTTCTGTTAGGCCTTGAATATTAGAGTTTCTGTCCCTGTATGATGTGCAGTAGAAGTACGGCTTGGCAGCCTGCCTGATCTTATAGTATGGGCATCGCCTAATAGGCTACGGGTTTGTGACTGTGCATCTGCAAGTGTGAACAACGCTCTATGCAAGCTATCAGTGTGCAGTTTTACCATCCAGCAATCACCCCCTCCATGTTTGGAAGTTTGTGTGTGTGTGATTTGCTCCTCCTGCACCTGTGATGCCTCCACCTAGTGGGGGCTTAGCTGTATCCTGCTGGAGTAGTAGTTTTTGGCCTAGGTAACATACAGCTTCAGTTCCATCTTTGCTGTAAGTAATGATATTTATTCTCTTTTTTGTTGCTTTTTTATAACATATTCTGGCATAGAATAATTTTAAAATTCTAAAGGCTGGTGATTTCCCATATTAACTCTTGATGAAGCATACCTGTTCATTGGAAGCCATTCCTGGTGACTACCTGATGAAGTTGCTTGAGAGAATGCCAAAGGGGTGCAAATTTGTCATCAGAGAAAAAGGTGGTTATTTTGATAAGGTTTATCACATGTTCTGATTTGTTTCACATGTGTTTCTGTACTCGTTATTTTCTTGTGTTTCTTTGTGATTTGTATGCCTTTAGTCTGAATATACAATTTGCACATTCCAATACGAACACTTGACTGGTACTGTATGTTTATAGATTTAATCTGATCACATAAGTAAGGACCTCATGCACAAGTAAGACCATAGTTGTGTGGATGTATAAACAATCCCTGCCACTCCAAATCTCATAGCTAGAATCACTTGTGTACCACCTTATGTTACTCTTTATTCTACCATAGAGTATAAAAGTGAATGTCAGACATCAGGAATCCCGTTAACAAGCACTTTCTTTGTCTGCTATTTAAATTCCATGTTACTAAATGAAAAACAAAATAATTTTGTATAAAATTTTATTGAAAAATAAATTTCACATTGGTTTTATTCGCTATAACTATTGTAGCATGCAGTTTATAAATAAAACTTATAGACTTTCTTTTTCCGTTTTATGTTCCACTGAAGAGTGAAATTACTACCATGCAATACATATTGTAATTTCCTTTGCTGTAGTTTATTACAAATCTGCTGCATTTTTATATAGCGGCAGGTACTTTATATATTTATAGAGTAGCTTTTTCATATTTTTTTCTACAGTGCTTAAACTTATTCTGTAAACTAAATATTTTAAATTACATGACATTTTCCTACTTCTTCCTCACTAAAATATTTAAATATTAACTTAAACAGAATCTGTAACTATGTTTATACTGCTTCGTCTGAGAACATAATATAGGTGCAGAAACCCTGATTGTAACACTGAGCTTCTTGCTCAGTTTTATCTGCTGCAGATCTGCTAGACCTTTCAATGATGAGCTTCTGCAATGTAGTCCTTAAAATTCATGAGCTCTGGCTGTCCCTGCAATAGCTTGCTCGAAATCTTTCTATATAAAGTGAATGTTTTTGCATGCTGTAGAAAATTAATCAAATAGGTGGTGCTATGAGAGTGAAGAAGAGTCATGCAATGCCAAAACCATTTTGGCTTGATTGACATCTCAAATGCCAGTACACTATCTTTACTGCACATAACATCAGAACTGGCTAGGAAATATCAATACTAGTTTGTGGGACATGACTCAAATCAGAATTGTGTGTGATTATATATCTCTACCTGATTCTTATAAGCAGTATCAGACTGGGATGGTGTGGGCCCACCAGTAACATTGACTTTGGAGGCCAGATGATCAACTACATGCAACTATTGAACTCACAAATTTACCTATGCTTCTATATAATATACCTGGTAGTGTGTAAAAGTAATAGTGAGATATTTCCTTTGTCTATACATAATGAAACAAGTATATTGTGATAACTACTGATCATGTTTGGGGGGTAAGTGACATACCACTGCAAAGGGGCCCACTGGAGAATTCTCCTGTTTTTCTGTGGGCCAGTCTGAAAATGGGTGTAATGGAATGGCAGTCAAAATATGCACACATTCAACACCCTACAGTGTCTGCGAGCAAATGTTGCTATTTGGTGGTTGCATCATTCCTGGAGGGAAGAATTTGGAGAAGGCACAGGGTCAAGTGACAGATGTCACACACTTGTTTAATATAAAATGCTTTGGACGTTTAAGAAGGGGAAGAGTTGGCACCAATTCTTATGAACGCTGGTTCATTAGCTGACCCTTGGCTGTCATGACAATCCATCGATGCTGTTCGATCATGTAATGGGACCGCCAATGGGAGAGGCAGGTGTTAAAGCCCCCTGCCAGAGATTAACAATGGGATTTAACTGGTTAACAGCCGCGGACAGATCCAATCCACCTGCAGCTCTTACGAGCACATGTTGGCGGATCAGCATGTGGGTCCACATCAAATGTGGGAAGATGACTTAGGAAATACCAGTACATCCTAGGTTTGTAAGGTGTTAAAAGAGTGCTGTGAAGGCTGAAGAAATTTAAATCTAAATCTCTTACCTATTTATTGCACCAATCTAAACTAATATACTTGTATAAAAATGTCCTATACTTCCCTGACTACACTATCTAACTACTATTGATTTTCCCACCCTACTTCCTGTCAGATGATGCATCTCTTGAGAATCTCTGTGCTTGTTGGGATACTCAAACAAAGTGTCATCAGAGCAGGGAGCATAAGCTGCTGTCACAGCCTCTGCCTCCTCCCTGAAATGAAGCATCATCAGTGATACTCCTTTCAGGGGTTGCCCTGTCCCTCTCTACTTGTTGTGAACTGTGCGATCAGCACAGAGACAGCATCTGCTTTGTTGCCTACTGAGATTTGTAGAGGCAGCAACACAGAGCAGCACTTACTGTCAGTGCACTCAGCATACCTGATGGCATTCATAGTCTTGGGCTGACTCCCAAGTGAACAATAGTGAAAGGAATTGAGGAGGAGAAATCCAGCTTCTACAATAGGAGGATATGATAAGGAAATCTTCTTTATAAAAGCATCTTTATTGGAAAATGTTAATATACAAAACAACTTGGCTTACGCATTTCAGGCATATACTGATATTATTAATAGCTATAAAAATAATGACAATGCAAGAATACTTATAAAACAGTCACGAGAAGAACAGCCAATAGCGATTCAAGATCAATTAATGAGAAACAGACCCTTAATTCAGTATATTGCAAACAAGTGTAGCAATGATGATGCCTTGCATAGGTAAGGAACATAAAAAAAATACAAAAAATCAAATCAAAATATCACACAAAATGAATATCAAGCTAAATCAATAATAAGAAAATTTAATTCAAATTGTTACAACAAATCTGGTTTAGATTTTAGACCCCTTGAAAAACTAGTTTCCAAACACAATATCCAATATGCTTCTCATGCACGTAACACTGCAAGCCAATCCACACCACGGTCAGGACAATTAACCTTCTTGATGTCACAAACCTTCATATAGGTAACGCCTTCATTATGGGTCTCAAGAAAGTGTTGTGATACACTTGAGACAGACTGTTTTGTTGGGCATGGGATTTTTAATGCTCATTTGTCATGTTTAGACACATGAATTTTCAACATGCATGTTGTGCACCCGACATATTGCAGTTTGCACTTATCACAGGTAATTAAATACAATAGATAATTGTTGTTACAATTAATAAATGATTTTAAGCAAAAAACTTTATTAGTTTGGAAAGAAATAAAGGAATGACACTTATTACTGTATTTTCACAATCTACAGTGGCCTTTGAAATCCAACCACATTGTATTCACTTCCACTGAGTTGATATACAGGCTAGGGGATAGTATATTCAATAAAGATTTAGAATTTTTAGCAACAAAACATACTCCCTTACTTAGAATAGTAGATAATTTTGGATCTTGTTCTAGTAATGCTAAATTCCTTTTGATGATGGTTCCAGTAATAAAACTGTGAGGGTACCCCTTTTGTGTGAACTTTGACCTAATATTCCAACATTCAACTCAAAATCATCGTTGGATGAACATGCTTTCCTCACTCTAACAAATTCCCTTATTGACATGTTTTTAATTTGATGTCTTGGATGACAGTTTTTGGCATGAAGTCAAGTTCCGTATGGCCGGAATTAGGCTTACAAATACAAATCTATTTTTACCCTCAAGGATTGCTAATCATAATCACCAATAAGTAGCATATCAGAAAATTAAGTAATGTTACTCTTTTTTTCAGCTACAAACTGTAAATTAAGGTCATTAGAATTTAAATATTGAAAAAAAGAATGGATAACAGGAATATTTTGATTGAGGATAAAAATCAAATCATCAATATACCACCTTGCTCAAACAAGATATTTTGTGAATGATTTTCCACTCAGAAAATAAATACTGTTGTTCCTATGATGTCATGTACATATTTGCGAGATCAGGTGAGCATTTACTGCCCATTGGGCAACCCAGGATCTGTAAATATAATATGCCATTAAACAAAAAATAATAATGTAATGATATTTATTTACTTATATAGAGCCATTAATTCCATGGCACTTTACATACATCAGCAACAGTGTCCCCATTGGAGTTCACAATCAATATTTTCTGTCAGTTTGTTTTCGGTATGTGGGAGAAAACCAGAGAACCTGTAGGAAACCCAATGCAAACACGGGGAGAACAAATGTGGCACCCCAGTGACCTGGTTGTCACAGTGGTGTTGCCTCCACAGAGGGGTGAATACTAAACCTGGAAGCAAGATGGGTCCCTTGGCAGTAAGTACCTACATTCAACACAGTTTCTACTCAGGGCCAGCAGAGGAAGCTCTAAACCTGGTGTCCTGGGGAGCTTCCTAGAAGCTCTGACCTGAGTGATGAGTTAGAGAAGTGACAGTTAGGAGTTGACCATTGGAGAGAGAGAAGTTCGAGCCAGGGGTTTGAGGACCGTTTTTTCCTGAGGTCGGGGGAGCTGAGAGAAACTCGGTCTAGGGAAACGGAGTCTGATAAAGAGGCAAAAAGGAGGAAGACTCTGTGGAGTGGAGCTAAGGTTTCTCACCCCAGTAGGGCATGCTAGAAACCAGATACCGGAGTACGTGGCTGCTCGGGTAATCGAGCCACTGTATCTAAATCTGGTGGGCATGAGGATTACAAGTTTCCTGGCCCCCAAAGACCACCTGAAGGCAAAGCTGCAGATTAGGGACCAGGAGCCGCTGTCAGCAAAGCGGTACCTGCGACAGCCCGCGCAGCCTGCCATACAGGTGAGAGAATTACCGCAAGTGACAGAGGAGAGGCCTCAGCCTAGCTAATGCAGCGTGGGTCCTGAAAACCAGGAAAGAGCGTAGCAGATAGGCCTAACACCCACCTGGCCAGGGAGGCTTCCCCTACTGCTTCCAAGCTATTCGGACCACCATCATCACCACCTGTACCAGTCTCCCAGGACTTCCTCACAGGTAACCAAGTAAGGTAAAAGGTAACAAAACTGCAGTCCTTGTCCGTTATTGTCCACATTCCTGGCCTTGCACCCTGAAGCCCACCAGTTACCAAAAAATAGACTCTCCAACGGTTGCCCCGGAGTCCTGCTCCACCTGTGGGGAGCATTATCACATCAACTTCGCCATCATCATCTGCCCCGGGGAATACACAGCGCAGTGGCAGCCCACATAGCCGAAGTACCACAGGTGGTGTCACAAACCTTTACTTTTAACTATAATTCCCATCATCATAATCATCATCCCTTTATTATTGAAACACACTGCCAGGGTCATGGAACCGGGCCACGCCGCTGCGACATCACCGGACTAGTCCGGCCCAGTAATGAGTACCCCCAACCCTGGAGCTGGGCGTGTCACATACAAACGCCTTGCAGATGCTGTACTTGGTGGGATTTGAACCTAGGACTCCAGCGCTGTAAAGCAACAGTGCTAACCCCAGAGTTATGAGTTAGTAAAAATGACAGCAGAAGCAATATTTGAAATTAATTCACTGGGTAGAATCGCTAAATTCTTCAAAGAGGCATTAATGCTCTCAGTACTAAGTCATGAGGCATGCAAGAATATAAAGAAGTGACATCACTTGTTACCCACATATAATCAAGGGGCCAATGTAGTTCATCAATTGTACATAGAACATTTTGTGTGTCTTTGATATGACTGGGTGTAACTATCAACCCAGGATGATAAATGTTCGAGCATTAATCCAATGCCTTATAATATAGGGAACAAGGGCGGGGAGGAAATCCCCTTATGCACTTTTAGTAACCAATGGAAAACAGGAATTACTGGATCATCCACATAAATATACTCAGTGTTTTTCTAGGACATAGATCTACACAAAATAGCTTCCTTGTTATAGGACTGCCAATTGGTAGGGAAAAGGTAGGCTATCTAGAAGTCAGGCCCCACCGTGCAGAATAATCTGCTACTGGCAAAGGCAAGGTAAGGGATACTGTACCACAAAAGTGGTACAGTCACTGTTACCTCACAGTGACACTAAAACTAAGTGCAGTGTTCACTGTTAACTCACAGAGACACGGCAAATGCCAAAATGATAAGAAGGGTGGACCTGTAGCTCCTGCCCAATTACAAGAACTACAAAGCATATGCGGATGGTGCCCCAACCGCTGTCCACCAACCAACTCCTCTGTTACCTCACAGAGGAAATGTAACTAATAGTGCAGCAGGTGTGTGACTGCGAACAATATGGAGAGTGGACTTGTAGCTCCTACCTAATTACAGGAACTACAAAATATAAGCGGATGGTAGCCCCAACCGCAGTCCACTAAGTAATACCAGTGTTACTTCACACTGATGTGTGTGCAAACAGTACTATCCGTACTGCTGAGGTTTAGTGATAGTCCCTACCTGCACTCCTGCTACACTCTGCTAACCACACAGAGGGAGTGAGTGTGCTCTCTATGCTAACCGCACAGACGAATTAGAGAGACACTGAGAGCAGTGAGTGATGGCCCTGCCTAACCCTGCTCCTCTAAGGTAGATGGAAGCCCCAACCGCTGTCCACCAACCAACTCCTCTGTTACCTCACAGAGGAAATGTAACTAATAGTGCAGCAGGTGTGTGACTGCGAACAATATGGAGAGTGGACTTGTAGCTCTTACCCAATTATAGTAACTACAAAATATAAGCGGATGGTAGCCCCAACCGCAGTCCACTAAGCAATACCAGTGTTACTTCACACTGATGTGTGTGCAAACAGTACTATCCATACTGCTGAGGTTTAGTGATAGTCCCTGCCTGCACTCCTGCTACACTCTGCTAACCACACAGAGGGAGTTAGTGTGCTCTCTATGCTAACCGCACAGACGAATTAGAGAGACACTGAGAGCAGTGAGTGATGGCCCTGCCTAACCCTGCTCCTCTAAGGTAGATGGAAGCGGGCTGTGGTATAATACTAGGTGGTATTGAGACCCTATCCAACCCATTCCACTAAAATGCAAGGAAGCGTATAGTATTGGACATCACACATGAGGCGTCTACCCCATGCATGCACAAAGAACGACTGAGCGCCGAACAGCATGCTGCACAGATCTTCTATAGATGAAGCACCTCCCACAAGATGGAGGAGCTCCGAGCTTAATCCACCAATCATCAACAAGTTCGTCAAGATTGACGTCACCTGCGGCCAATCAGCAGCCAACATGTCATGGTCATGTGAGCCCATGTCAGCGATGACGTCACCCGCGGCCAATCACTAGACAGCATGTCATCGTCATGTGATCATGCATCAGCGACGATGTCACTCGCGGCCAATCAGAAGCTGACATTTCATAGTCATGTGATCCCAGTTCACAACCAATCGATGATCACCACGTGGTGAGCATGTTCAGAAGGGGCAAAAGGTGACTTAGAACAAAAAGCCTGCTTGCAAGCTCGCACATGCTCAGAAGCCCCATTACAGGACTTAGCCTCAGCCGCAAGAGCCTCACCAACGACCCGTAACATTCCTGTAGCCATTCAAACAATTCAGTCTTAAATACTAGGGTGGGATCCCCAGACAATTTTCTATATGTTATGGAATCCAATAGCATAGCAGTAGTTTCCCTCTCATATAACATCCTGTCTAAAACTACAACAGAACCATCCTTACTTGAAAACCGTACAATAATGTTGCGCTCCAAACTCTTAAGGGTTTTAAATTCAGTAGATGTAAGGTTACTGTTGTCAACAAAACTGTCTTAATTTAATAAACAGTTTTTAAGATCTCTCTCAACAGCACATTGATAGAAATTCAGGCTCTTAGCCCAAGACTGGGAAGATTGGGTAGAAGGTCGGGTTAGGGATCTATCATTGATGAAAGTCAGTAATATTCAAAACTGCATGAGAATCCGTGGTTGATACAAGTTGTAATAGATCAAGTAAGACACATGCCCATTGTTCCGTAAAGAGAACAATGTTATCCAACTTAGAAGCACAAATAAACAGAATATTTCCCAATAGGTTATTATCAATTGAATGAGAACCAATGTTCTCAGTCTGTTGTAAAAAATGCCTTTTGATCGTTAGTTGTCTCAAAAATTTAACATCCTTTATGGTCTAATATATAAAGTTGAGTGTATGTATGTGTGTATGTATGTGTGCCCGCTAAAGGAATCTGCACCGTCGCATTTACAATCACGAAATTTTACACAGATGCCTCATGTGACTTAGGGAACGTCATAGACTATGTTTTGACAGGAAAATTTACCCCGGCGCTTTACAGTTACTCTCCAAAAACCCGCCTCCATTAAACTAAATGGAGGTGGGAGCTACAGGCTATTAATAGCAACTGGTAGTTGTGAGTAGCTTATGTGTGAGGTAATAAGATGTCAGTGGGGAGTCGGATAGAGAGAGACAGAAAAAGACAGAGACAGACAGACAGAGACACAGACAGGGACAGATGTGGAAAGAGGCAGATAGAGACAGATGGGAAAAGAGACAGACGGGCAAAGCGACAGACCTGGAAAGAGACAGACTGGGAAAGAGACAAACTTGGAAAGAGACAGCCGGGCAAAGAGACAGCCGGGCAAAGAGACAGTTGGGCAAAGAGACAGCCCTGAAAAGAGACAGCCCTGAAAAGAGACAGCCCCGGAAAGAGACAGATGGGGAAAGAGACAGCCCTGGAAAGAGACAGCCAGGCAAAGAGACAGATGGGCAAAGAGACAGCCCTGGAAAGAGACAGCTGGGAAAAGAGACAGCCTGGCAAAGAGATAGCCGGGCAAAGAGACAGCAGGGCAAAGAGACAGACCTGGAAAGAGACAGACCTGGAAAGAGATAGACGGGGAAAGAGACAGACGGGAAACAGACAGACAAAAACAGCTGAGGAAAGAGACAGACGGGGAAAGAGAGAGACAGACAGACACACACATAGAGACAGACAGAGATAGAGAGAGACAGACAGACACAGAGATGGAGACAGACTGATACAAATACAGACAGAGAGATAGAAACAGACAGACAGAGACATAGACACAGACAAACAAGGAGAGATACAGACAGAGAAACAGACAGACAGCGACACACAGACAGAGACTGTGAGAGAGACAGCTAATATTAAATAAATCCACATGTCCAGTAGGTGCAAAACTTAATCCTTTCTCAAATACTTTGATTTGATCATGACAAAGAATCGTTGCTGATAAATTCATGACCGAAATAACAGAATCTCGTGGCCTAGTTACTTGCAATTCCTAATATAGTAAGTTTTGTAAGTGTCCTCTCTTTTTATGTTTTCTCCCACCACGGCGTTTGGATTAGTTTTTGGAATGTTTTTTTTTTTCAAAAAATGTATTCTTTCGTTGAGGAGTCAAATCAAAATCTGATGTTTCAATACTGGAAAAATCAGTCACTTGTTCAGTTATTTCAGCATCAGACTAACTAAAGCTGACATTCCTCCTCCATTCCACTTAGATAGTTTATTAGTGTCCTTTACTATAAAAATTTAGGATTATGGGATTGTCTCAAAAAATTCCTCTACCATGTGTATACAGAATTTTTAGCATAGTCCTGTGTATTCCTATCAAATTTCCTCTTTATCAACATTATAGAATTTATTAAGGTTATGAGATAATTTATCATTCAATTTTTTTTAAATTCAGCATTATCCAAAAACAAATTTAATCTTTCTTGTAAAGGCTGAGTGTTTTTCTCTAATTCTTTCAATTTAATGGTTTCATGTCTGATGATCAGCTGTATTATTAATTCCAAACAAGATGATAATATAGAATTACATTGCGTGATGAACTCATCATCAAAGGACGTGTTAGGAATTTTCTTGTTAACGCTCGTGGGATCATATTGGTGTCAAGATACTTTTGCAATGTAGTCGTGCCACACAAGACACAATCTTTGGGATAATAATTTCTCAAAATAAATGTTTCAATTCAGATGGTATATCAGTTGTAGACAATCTGGATGGGGTAAAAATTTGTTCTCCCGTGCTCATTCTGACACTACAGGGTGGGTCATAAGTATGGATACACTCAGATAAAATTACCTTACCGTTTATGGCATATTAGTACATTGGAAGGGCCAAACATTTGAGGCCAGATGACGCCAACTTTAATTTTTTCAATAGCAATGGGGTCATGTGACACATCAAACACATAGGGAATTGCACAAGAAAAACAATGGTGTGCTCATTTTTATCGTAGCTTTATTCATTATTGAGTTATTGACATGTTTGTGACATGGAACAACGACAGTAACCCACACTGAGAGCAATAGCGCAGAAGAAATACTACCACAGGCCTCCTGTGTCCGTTGTTTCAGGTGCCCCACATCCTTGATCCTGGATCTGTGGTATTGCTCTCGGTGTGTCAAGAGTGGGAGAAGAGAATTGCGTTGACAATTTAACACAATGGGCAGCACTTTGACCACATCCTTTAGTGAGTTACTGTCATTGTTGCATGCCATTTTTAAAAATGACTTATTTAATTAACAAAAAAAGCTGCATGCATTTCCTCTTATGTTATGCACAGCCAAGATAAGTGCACGGCTGGGGCTTCAGCCTGTAGCCGTATGCTTTATCTGTGGTGGGTATTATAATATGGGGGGACTCTATAACAATTTTTATTTATTTATTTTTACTCCAATCTACAGTGACCCGCAAACAGGGTCTGTGATTGCAAGCAGCCAGAGACGCTGTCACACAGACTGGGGGCACTGTTTAACTGCAACCAATCACAGCCTCCAGGACTGCCGGTGGGTGGGGGAAGCACTGAATATGCATTAAGGTGAATCAAAGGCCCTGGAAGAACAATGAGTTGCTTGAAAGCAGTTACATCAGCATCAGAGACTCGGTAAGCATGAAGCGCTTGCTTAATTTTTATTTTTCCTTTATTTGTTTTTTATTTCCCAAGTTTTCAGATCCAAATAATTAGCCAGAGCTCCCTGAGAACTCAGGGCCTGGATCAGGCACCCAGATACTTTTGAATCCACGCAGATCCAGACTTTAAAAGTCCGTGTTCGCCCATCACTACTTATAACACAAAGTGAACTGAAAAATCTTTGTAGAGATTTGGATCTGTCCAATCTGCTGTAGAAGGCACGGTTGCTGTCTGCTTGATTTTTAAAATTAAAATGCCAGTCCACATCCCGTGTGTTGCATGTACCATACTTCCCTGGTATGCAAACACATGAGAAAAGGGGGGAGGAATTGATGTAACTGTCTTGCTTTCTGCCTGAAAGGTATTTAATCTCAAGACTCCAAAATGCCAAGATGGGTCTCCAAATTGTTTTTTGTCTGTATTGCCAGGGTTCTGGGAGCACTGTCACTCATGTATCTCTTGATTTTTAAAATTAAAATGCCAGCCCACATCCTATGTGTAAGTCAACGCAATCAGGCAGTACTTAAATTAATATATATTGGAGAATGCAGTCACACAGCCATTGTAGACCATTATCCAGGCCCAGTTTGATCAATGGCTATGTTCGGTGAACATAGAGTTTGTTCGGTAAGGCTCGGTGAACCGAACTTTGAAAGGTTCGCTCATCTCTAAAACACACCTCTATTTTTAGCAGGCACTGGCAGGTCTACCTTGCGGATGACATCTGTTGCAGGGTACCACATTTTCAACCTTTGTGTGTGGCCAATCCATTAATTTCTTCTCTTTTGCATCAGAAACTGATGTCTCTACGGAACTTCCAGACGTCTTTTTTTTATGGCATTTTGATAAAACGCTGGTTAAATTCAAAACGCATGCTAAAGTAGTGCTTTTCATGGAGTTATGGTATGGCAGGAACATTTCTGCGTGTCCACATGTCTTCCCTGATTTTTTTTTCTTTGTCCACAGTTTTTTTGGGCACGTAAACCACAGAAATTGTGTCGGATGTGGAACAAGCAACATTATAAAACACCATTGGTGAGTTTACTACTACTCTTCTTTGCAGAATGCGCCTCTAAACGGCTCTCTTGATAATCCTACCTGCATTGTCAACTGGACCCTTACCATGGGAAGTACCAAAAAATGTCCATGTGACATTCTTAATTTGTGGAAAGAAAGATTTGTGGATCTTGAACCACTAGCAAGGTGTATTTATTATTAAACTGGCTTGCTGCCCCATCTGAACACATGTGAAGATTATGTACTAGGGAAACTTTTTCTGCATAAGCATGAAAAATGACTCGATGAAACACCAGTACTGCAAACATGGTAAATGTTAAACATTTCTGCTCGTGAAGAACACAATGATTGTTATGTTACGTACGTTACATTATTATATTGCGTTCCTTTCTGTGGCACTGCTTAAGGTTAATAAAAATCACAAAGATGAATATGTACGGAAAGCAGATAATTAGAACTTCTGTGACTGTGTTTCCTAGACCTCAGACTGTGCAGTTGGAATATTAAAAAGTTCACAGAAATTGTAACGGACGTAAAAAAGCAAAAGGCAGTTTTGATATTTACCAACTTCTCTAAACACAGTGTTTTTGTAGATTATAAGCACACTAAAGTTAAGACGATGTATCTACTTTTGTACTTTCATGCATTTCACTTTTTGTACTGATGGCATCTAAAAATAGAGCAAATTTGTTCACTTCCAAGCACCCATACACATGTGCTCACAAAGTCCAAGATGGCTGACTGGTTATGTGATTTGGGGTTGCCAACTGCACATTTTCAGACGGCTCAATGTGTTAGCAATATGAGTAACAAAATTTCTCAAAAATATAGTAAATCATTTTTGGGCCTCAGATTCCCTTTTTCACTGTAATGAACCAATTAATACTTCCAGTAGGTGGCCCTCAATTTCAAGTCCTCTTCCACACTGGATAGACAATTTGCTTACTTTAGAACATGCATACTACACAAACAATAGATTTTTTCTTTTTTCAGTGCTAGAGTGTTGTATTAAATGTAACTCCCCTGTCCCCACTATTATTCTCACCTACTTCTATCTTCATCTATTTCTAGTGTTGCTCCTATCCATATTTGTTGATTTGTGAGCTGCTGCATTATCTAGTGTTTCATGGAACGCGCCAAAAGTCTCAAATCACTACAATTCTGAGAGCCTCGTCCTGACTTCGTTCTGGCTCTCATGGTTACATTGAGCACTGTCAGACGTTATGGGCACAAGATGTCGCTGTTGGACTGGAGCAGTGCTTAAAAATGATGAATACGAGGACAGGTGAGTATAATACTGGGGACCATGGAGCTTACATTTAAAGCACCATTTCAGCTTCTAAAATTAAACCCCCCAAAACACTGGAGTGGTGCATTAGCAGCCTAATGTATGCCTATAGTCCAGTCAAAATACGAAAAAAAAATCCTTTACCCTGAACAAATTCCAAGAAAGCGTTTTATTGTTTTTTTTTGGTAGTATTACATGTAGTGAAAAACATACTAAAAGTTTACCAAGATAGGGTTACCACAAAGGGTCCAAATGTGACGTCAAAGAATATGGCCGCCAAAGTTGTAAAATGTTAAAGGCGACTTGCCTCTCAGTGTCTATCATATTTCTTTTACAATTACTACTATTATTATATTTATTATTTAATGATTTATGAATGGCTTGCATGTTGTAAGGCGTACTGATCAGTACTGGGCAGGCCTGGGTTGCGACCTAGTTATCGAGCAAGCTCTGATGCGCTCCCTAAAAACTGCAGGAGGACTCACCAGAGGAAGTGGAATGTCCGAACATCAGAGGGCCTTGTGGACTCTGTCTGTGCCAGTGTCCTCTTGCTACAGTGATTCAATGCAGGGTTTCACTCGCCAGAGCTTTGTCACCAGTGAACACCACAAGGAGGCGAGAACGTCAAGGACGAGAAGAGATCGTGAAGACCTGGAGAAAATTGCAGATAAACTCAAGACCTTTTCACCTTTCTCTGATGAACTGTCTCTTCGCAACATTATCACCGGTGTCAATGCAAATAAGGATGTGAATGTCAACCTGTTCACCATTGGCAGAAAAATAGTGGCAACAATGGAGGGTCAATCACTGTTTTCAGTTATGTACAAGCGGTCAATGAAAGCCAAGACCCTGGCATCCAGTGAGGCAATTGACATTGCTAAGGACAAAACAATAGACCCCACTCTTTTGTTCCAAAGGTTTCTTGTGGTGTCTCAAACTGCTGATCTTTCCCCTTGATGAGGTGATGGCCTATGAACTTTCACCATACCCCCCATCCCTCTTTGAGGCAAAACATCTCTTACGCAAACCAAACAAAGCACAACTGATGGCTTCTATAAAAGAACAGAGTTCAGATGACGCAGTACTCAAGGATGTACCAGAAGTGGAACATTATGTTCTTGATGGAGGTTCTCTTCTCCATAGACTGAAGTGGTAAGAAGGAAAGACATATTGTTCAATCGCTGAAGACTATGCATCTTTCACAGTAAAGCACTATGGTAAGGCTACGATAGTATTTGATGGTTACATTGGAGGACAAAACACTAAGGACATTACCCATCAGCGATGGCGCAAAAATCGAACAAGTAACATAGTGAACATTGCTGAAGGAACGAAATTTGTTGGGAGAAAGGAGCCCTTCCTTTCGAATGTGGAGAACAAACAGTCTTTTATCAATCTCGTTTCAGCTTTATTTCTACTCGGATAAAGGGAGTCCTGCAACAGTATACGACATTAAGGTTCCTGGGAAACCATGTCTGCAGCAGTCTTCTGTTCCTGCATGCATTCACGGATTGCGATACCACTTCCGCGGTTTTTGGAAACGGAAAAAAGCTCGGTCTACACAAGGTTTTGAAGGGAGACTCTGTCTTAAATAGCTGTGCTAAAATGTTTTCCACACATAAAAAAAACATAGCTGAGATTGAAGACGCTGGGTGTAAAGCGATGGTGGCATTGTTCGGGGGCAAACCTGGAGACAATCTGTCTGCAATGAGGTATTCTGCTCTCTGTAAAAAAGTTGGTTCAGCCAAAATCTTTGCTACACCTGACGACTGCCACCGACCTCCTCTGCAATGAAGTATCATGCCCTTCGGAGTTACCTTCAAGTGATGCTTTGGATGGACAATGGTGAGGCCATGGACACTACTGAATGGGGATGGGAATTGCAGAACAGTCTAGTTCCAGTGATGATGGATACTTCACCCGCGCCAGAAACACTTCTGAAAATAATTCAATGCAATTGTTCTCGTGGTTGTAGTACACTTCGGTGCACTTGCAAAAGACACGGACTTGCCTGTTCACAGGTATGCGGACCATGTCAAGAAGGGCATTGTGACAATATGAGTAAGGAAGCAGTGTCTGATGATGAAAATAATCTATTTACAATTTGCCATTGGCAACTAAAGCCCTAAACTATAGACTGATCTGATTAACTAATATATAACTTTTAATTCATTATTTAAGATCGTTAGGACAAACTAGTTAAAAACGCTGAACACCGTGGTCTGTCTTCAGTTGATATAGGTGGTTATTCTACCAAGGAAAATCTCTTATTCAGACTGACTGAATGTCTATAAGTGGTCTCTATATCATTTCTATTGTGAATGACCACTGGTGTTCGCTAGTTAAAATGTAACAGACAATAGCCTCCCCAACATGTTTCACCACACTGGCGTCATCAGGGGGCTGAGGCTAATACTGACTTACTCTGTTTTAGAGGACCTTTTATAGTCTTGGCTATGAACTGACATCAATATTGGCCAATAAAAATCAGCGTTGTTTGGTATGGAGAGGTCAAAACACCTATGATATTGAGAGGAGTATATTTTGTTTTCAGATCAGGCAGACTGATTCATTCTTTAGACTGTATGTTATACCACTGCTCATGTATTGGGTATGTTCACTGCTCACATGTTTCCCGCTCATATAACATAGTCCAATCATAATATCTGAATCCCATCCAATGGATGAGCCCCTACCCCAACTCTGGGAATCATATCCGGGTTGCCACTACTGACATCATCACATTTACGTCGGGTTAATTCTGACGCAGATGCGTCCGCACTTAGACTTATTTAGGATAACTTTACAGATCGCGCATGCGTCCGTACTTAGACTCAGAAGAAATAATTTTATACCGCGCGTGCATCTATACTTAGACTCTAAGAGGATAGATTTACAGATCGCGCATGCGTCTGCACTTAGACTCAGGGATAATAATTTTATATACTGCGTGTGCGTTCGTACTTAAACTCAGGAAGGATCATTTTTTACCACGCGTGCGTCCATACTTAGACACTAAAAGAATGAGTTTACAGATCGCACATGTGTCCGCACTTAAGGTCCAGTCACACTAAACAACTTACCAGCGATCCCAACAACGATAGGGATCGCTGGTAAGTTGCTAGGAGGTTGCTGGTGAGATGTCACACTGCGACGCTCCAGCGATCTCACCAGCAACCTGACCTGGCAGGGATCGCTGGAGCGTCGCTACACAAGTTGCTGGTGAGCTCACCAGCAACCAGTGACCAGCCCCCAGCCAGCAGCGCCGCGTGGAAGATGCTGCGCTTGGTAACTAAGGTAAATATCGGGTAACCAACCCGATATTTACCTTGGTTACCAGCGCACGCAGCTACACGTGCAGAGAGCAGGGAGCAGCGCACACTGAGCGCTGGCTCCCTGCTCTCCTAGTTACAGCACACATCGGGTTAATTACCCGATGTGTGCTGCAGCTAAATGTGCAGAGAGCAGGGAGCAGCGCACACTGCTTAGCGCTGGCTTCTTGCTCTCCTAGTTACAGCACACATCGGGTTAATTACCCGATGTGTACTGCAGCTAAATGTGCACAGAGCAGGGAGAAGCGCACACTGCTTAGCGCTGGCTCCTTGCTCTCCTAGCTACAGCACAGATCGGGTTAATTAACCCGATGTGTCCTGCAGCTACATGTGCACAGAGCAGGAGCCGGCACTGACAGTGAGAGCGGCGGAGGCTGGTAACAAAGGTAAATATCGGGTAACCAAGGACAGGGCTTCTTGGTTACCCGATGTTTACTGTGGTTACCAGCCTCCGCAGAAGCCGCCTCCTGCTGCCTGCACATTTAGTTGTTGCTGTCACACACAGCGATCTGTGCTTCACAGCGGGACAACAACAACTAAAAAATGGTCCAGGACATTCAGCAACAACCAACGACCTCACAGCAGGGGCCAGGTTGTTGCTGGATGTCACACACAGCGACATCACTAGCAACATCGCTGCTACGTCACAAAAGTTGTTCGTTAGCAGCGATGTTTGTGTGACGGGGCCTTTACACTCAGATGGGGTAATTTTACATCTGAGTTGCTAGATAGAGATTTAGAGATTGTCTTGCCATATCAAACATAACATTTACCAAGCTATTATATATTCTATATTAGTGGAGTAGATGAAGTATTATAGATAGAATCGTCGGAGATGGCTTTCTATATATATCCTCCCCTCTTTCTTGTTATCATTGTATAGTTTGCTCAAAGTAAATATAAATACATTAATTTGATTTCTTTTAGTACAATCATCACTCCTCTTAGACAAGTGAATTTTAGTCTATCCATATATTCATAGTTCAATCCTCTATACATACTGATGTCTATTCTAATAGGCCAAGAAAAATGAAAAAATCTACATTATCTGTCCTTCTAGGTCCTACATAGTAGATGCATAACAAAATGTCCAAATATTCTTTATGTATTTCTTTATTGTACAAAAGCAACGTTTTATTGCATGGAGGTAAAAAGCTATCACTACCTACCCCAAAATAAAATGTGACTAGTGGAGAAACTCAGATCCTCGGAAAAACAAAAACATCCTCCCACCACCTTAAAAATAAATAAATTGCAAAAGTATATCTGATGATATAGGGTTTTTTGAGGATCTGAGTTTCTACACTAGTCACGTTTTATTTTGGGGTAGGTACATCGATGATGTACTTATCCTATGGGAGTGTGAAGTAGACATTTTTCAGGATTTTGTTACAATTTTGAATAATAATAAGATTGGAATGTTCTTTACCCATGAAATTGGAAATAAAACCATCAATTTCTTAGATCTAATGATCACTATTGATGAGGATGGTAATATACAGACAAGCACCTATAGAAAACTGACTGCAACAAATAATTTGTTGCATTGGGATAGCTAGCACCCCACTGAAAGCGGGGATCCCAGTGGGACAATACATGAGAGCCCGTAGAAATTGCTCTGATGATAAGACTTTTGGGATAGAATGTGGCAGACTATTTAGATTCTTTATTGCGAGAGGTTACCCAAAAAAGGTTCTCCATAAAGCCTTCAACAGGACAAAAGGAATGAGTCGTGATGACCTCCTGACTAAAAGCCAGAAGAAAACTGAGAATTCACCAGTAAGGGTCATAGGCACTTATGATGAATGCTCTACAGAGCTTTATAAAACTCTGAAAAAATATTGGTCCATTTTAAGAGCTGACCCCGATTTGAAATCGGTAATTGGAGTTACCCCAAATATTACATATCGTAGGGGGAAAAATTTGAGAGAATCTCTGACTCATAGTCATTTTGCTCAGTCTAGAGGGAATCTCGTTAGGGATTGGCTATCAAAATTACAGGAAGGTTCTAATCCCTGCGGAAGTTGTTCTTTCTGCTGCTACCTAACTAGACTGAGAGAATTTATCAATCCACTAGATAATCGAACATATATTATAAAAGATAAAATCAATTGTAAGTCGAAAGGGGTGATATATGGAGCAATGTGCCGAAAACTATATGTAGGAAAAACAATTCAGGAATTTCGGAGAAGGATCTCCAAACATATAAGTACAATCAATACCAAAAATGATACATCACTCTCTAGACACATGAGATATTGTCATAGTGAAAATCCCCTAGAATTAAAATTCTGAGGTATTACACAAGTCCGGTTGGGTGCGAGAAAAGGAAATCTGGACAAGCTCCTGCTTAAAGAGGAGGCGAGGTGGATCTTTAGATTAAACTGTATGAACCCAAATGGCCTGAATGAACGTTTTACATATACGGCATTTACATATACGGCATTTATCTAATGGTTTTATGTAGTGACAGTTTTTACCTCCATGCAATAATTAACCCGATGTAAATGTGATGATGTCAGCAGTGGCAACCCGGATATGATTCCCAGAGTTGTGGTAGGGGCTCATCCATTGGATGTGATTCAGATATTATGATTGGACTATGTTATATAAGCGGGAAACATGTGAGCAGTGAACATACCCAATACATGAGCAGTGCTATGACAGACAGTCTAAAGAACGAATCAGTTTAAAGTAAATGGTGTGCACTCTGCCCTAATGGGGAGGAAGGATTGAGGTGCTAGTGAGGGGACCGAGGTCCGAACTACAGTATATATGGAACACTGCACTCTCATAGAATTGAAAAAAATATCAACAAATTCGTTTTTGTGCAAAAATTTATCAATTAATATTTTTTCATATATTTAATTAATTAGTAGACAGACTGAGTGAAAAGGGGACGTTTCGGCCCAATTACAGGCCTTCTTCACGCCAATACACACTAGGAAATGTAAAAACAAACAATAATCAATATTTACATTATGATACAATATCAACATAAATACACAACATACATATAGAATACATATACAAACATATAGAGATTTTCATGTCAGTGTTGAATATATTCGAAGGACAGTAATATAAAATACATGCTAGCAGTTCGTCATGTAGAGATTTAGAAAAGGCAACATGATGGTATGTGTGAGAGATATAGCATACCTCAGATGCTGAGAGATGGGTTATTCAGGTTCTGTACGTGCAGAAAAAGAGAGGGGTTTTTTTTGTTCTAGAGGAACACCACTTAAATCATTAACTCTTTCATTAGGAGTCTTAATGAACAAGTCCTATGGAAAAGGAATATACATAAGAGGTCATATATATGTATATGTTTCTGGTGTAACACTGTGTAAGCATTTTTACCTTTTTGGTATTTGTGTGAGGTTTCACAAAATCAATAATTCGAATCTTTATAACCCAGGTTATCAAAAACTTATTATTCTTTTCTTGTGGTCCCTTAATAGAATTGAAAATTTCAAGATTAGAGGTAGAATTTCTTTTATCACTGAGTTTTCGCATGGGTTGTATGTCATAAATACCTTGGATACTAGTATAATCAATATGGTAGTAGCTGGAGCAATATAGAAGTCCATGCAGGTTGAACCATCAAGAATAATCATACAATATGTGTTCTACGAAAGAAGAGGGACAAGGATGACTCCGTATGCCTTATTTTTATGTAATAAAAATTCTGGGTGGCATATAATGTGAAGAATACCTTATTGGCGCTATCATGGAGGCCTATTCTGCCCTTTCTTATAAACACCTGGGATAGTTTTATGGCTTGCAGACCCTAAAGAATTGGGGGTAAATGATCAGGTGATCTGGGGATTACATTTAATTATATGACTACCCACTGTATTACTTTTTGTTATTACCTTGGAACTATGGTGTACATCAGGAGTCATGTATTGTAAAGAATTATAGACATCACTGTGGAGCTTGTTATTAGCTGAAATGATAACAGTCACAGTTACAACAGGTAAAATTCGTGTATAGTTGAAAGTAAGATCTCATGGAATACTACATATTACCTGGACATTCCCGGTTCAGTATTAGTACAATGCAGTGGGTAATGAGTTCCTCTAGAATAGAGAAGGATAGTGTCCAGTTACCATAGTTGTAAGCAGAGAGATGGTGTGCACGGAGAATCTGATAAGTAACATACCTCGTTGCCGTCTTCCCAGACTGTGGCCAGTTGTGCTGTGTCACCCGGTTTGCAGGCTATTTAGCACTGTAAACCGGAAGTAGCGTCGGACGCCAGCGCATGCGCAGTAGCGATCCGCGCTTCTATTAGGAGATGTATGGTATCGTGCAGCGTGTAATAGAGACGCCCGCGCATGCGCAGTGGGTGTTTTTACGCACTTAGACGAAAAACAGTGCTGGGAAGACGTACGTTGTGATAGAAAGTAGTTGCCTGAACCGTTGTAATATGGTAAATAGCAGAATGGTTAGATAGAGTTCGGATGAGACTGGGGAGCGTACAAAAGAAGGGGTTCTAGGAGATATATAGAATTTAGGCATGTTTTTGCAGGAGAACGTGGTGGTACTGAAATGCTTATAATGCTTATAAAAAAATTACCATGAGTGATAGAATCGGAGGGGGGAAGAAACAGTGGGAAGAATATACTAGGCTTTTAAGAAATCTATAGATTAAAAGACATTTCTAAGGAAAGCGATACATCAATTCCAATCAAAGGTGATAGAGCATATATCCTCATGGTAAATATATAGCAACATATAGTCCATCTTATTCATATTATTCATAGAAAAAACCTAGAAATTTTTTTTTGGGTTAAAGGCAACACAGTAAGGGTCCCAATATGTTAAATAGAAATAAGACTATAGTAATAAGACTATATAGGGTTTTGATTTATACGTTACCAACTACCAGTGGGTGCATGATGGAAGAGGAAAAGGTGATATTTCCTAGGTTTTCTGGAAAAAATATATCAAGACATAGTTAGTGTGGTCCTAAAATTAAAACCTAAAGACTTGATTCAAAATATATTTATGTTAATGGCCAGTCGATTTCCCTGTTTAGACCTTTTGGTGTTAGAGTTTGTAATTTGTGTATCCAAAAACTTTCCCGTTTCTTCAGGAGTTCTATATGGTTGCCTCCCCGTCTGGGTCTATGCACCTTGTCGATAACCTGATAGCGTAATTGCGCTACACTGTGCTTTGCCTCATGAAAGTGGTAAGGGATGGGGAGCCATAGTTTACCGCATCTAATCGTGGATTTATTTCTCGCTATTCTATCGCCCACATGTTGAATAGTTTCTCCCACATACAATAATCCACATGGGCATTTGATAATATACACAACAAAATTACTCTCACATGTAAAATATTCTTTGATTGGAAAACTCTTCCCCGATCTAGGGTGTGTAAAATGGTCACCCTTTATCACATTGGAGCAAGATGCGCAACTAAGACAGGGGAATGTGCCGATGCGTCTTGGTGTTAGCAGTGTTTGTGTAATGCTCTTCTCGCTACCAATATCAGCCTTAATTAGAGAATCTCTGATGTTTTGAGGTCTTCTTTTGCACATTAGAGGTGGAAGTAGAAATTATGTAATTTCTGGATACGCTTTTTTAAGTAAGGGCCAATGGCGGTTAATTATGTTGTAAATATTTGGCATGGACGGGTTATGGGTATGTACAAATGGTATCCTCTCTACTGTTGTTTCATCTTTCTCTGAAGGAATGGATGATAGTACCTTTTCTCTCTCAACTTTTAGTAGGGTTTCTGGATAATCACGTTCACGGAACCTTTGTGTCATCTCCTCAAGTCTCTGATTTCTCGTGATTTCCTCTGAGACTATTCTGGTGACTCTTTTAAATTGTGACCTGGGCAAACTGTTCTTGGTGGATTTTGGATGGCAGCTAGTGTATAGTAGCATGCAGTTACGGTCAGTGGGTTTCCGATAAAGATCGGAGGATAGTTGACCTGTCTCATCTTTCTTTATGCAAGTGTCAAGAAAATTGATTTCATTCTGGTGTTGGTTGAGCGTAAATTTTAATTCGGGCCATATATTGTTAATGTGACTGTCAAAAGCCAAGAGACTAGTGACATCTCCTTGCCAACTGACCGTAACTGCATGCTACTATACACTAGCTGCCATCCAAAATCCACCAAGAACAGTTTGCCCAGGTCACAATTTAAAAGAGTCACCAGAATAGTCTCAGAGGAAACCACGAGAAATCAGAGACTTGAGGAGATGACACAAAGGTTCCGTGAACGTGATTATCCAGAAACCCTACTAAAAGTTGAGAGAGAAAAGGTACTATCATCCATTACTTCAGAGAAAGATGAAACAACAGTAGAGAGGATACCATTTGTACATACCCATCACCCGTCCATGCCAAAGATTTACAACATAATTAACCGCCATTGGCCCTTACTTAAAAAAGCGTATCCAGAAATTACATCATTTCTACTTCCACCTCTAATGTGCAAAAGAAGACCTCAAAACATCAGAGATTCTCTAATTAAGGCTGATATTGGTAGCGAGAAGAGCATTACACAAACACTGCTAACACCAAGATGCACCGGCACATTCCCCTGTCTTAGTTGCGCATCTTGCTCCAATGTGATAAAGGGTGACCATTTTACACACCCTAGATCGGGGAAGAGTTTTCCAATGAAAGAATATTTTACATGTGAGAGTAATTTTGTTGTGTATATTATCAAATGCCCATGTGGATTATTGTATGTGGGAGAAACTATTCAACATGTGGGCGATAGAATAGCGAGCCATAAATCCACGATTAGATGCGGTAAACTATGGCTCCCCATCCTTTACCACTTTCATGAGGCAAAGCACAGTGTAGCGCAATTACGCTATCAGGTTATCGACAAGGTGCATAGACCCAGACGGGGAGGCAATCATATAGAACTCCTGAAGAAACGGGAAAGTTTTTGGATACACAAATTACAAACTCTAACACCAAAAGGTCTAAACAGGGAAATCGACTGGCCATTAACATAAATATATTTTGAATCAAGTCTTTAGGTTTTAATTTTAGGACCACACTAACTATGTCTTGATATATTTTTTCCAGAAAACCTAGGAAATATCACCTTTTCCTCTTCCATCATGCACCCACTGGTAGTTGGTAACGTATAAATCAACACCCTATATAGTCTTATTACTATAGTCTTATTTCTATTTAACATATTGGGACCCTTACTGTGTTGCCTTTAACCCGAAAAAATTTTTCTAGGTTTTTTCTATGAATAATATGAATAAGATGGACTATATGTTGCTATATATTTACCATGAGGATATATGCTCTATCACCTTTGATTGGAATTGATGTATCGTTTTCCTTAGAAATGTCTTTTAATCTATAGATTTCTTAAAAGCCTAGTATATTCTTCCCACTGTTTCTTCCCCCCTCCGATTCTATCACTCATGGTTAATTTTATATATATATGATTATATATATGTCTGTATAAGCGTTTCAGTACCACCACGTTCTCCTGCAAAAACATGCCTAAATTCTATATATCTCCTAGAACCCCTTCTTTTGTACGCTCCCCAGTCTCATCCGAACTCTATCTAACCATTCTGCTATTTACCATATTACAACGGTTCAGGCAACTACTTTCTATCACACTGTACGTCTTCCCAGCACTGTTTTTCGTCTAAGTGCGTAAAAACACCCACTGCGCATGCGCGGGCGTCTCTATTACACGCTGCACGATACCATACATCTCCTAATGGAAGCGCGGATCGCTACTGCGCATGCGCTGGCGTCCGACGCTACTTCCGGTTTACAGTGCTAAATAGCCTGCAAACCGGGTGACACAGCACAACTGGCCACAGTCTGGGAAGACGGCAACGAGGTATGTTACTTATCAGATTCTCCGGGCACACCATCTCTCTGCTTACAACTATGGTAACTGGACACTATCCTTCTCTATTCTAGAGGAACTCATTACCCACTGCATTGTACTAATACTGAACCGGGAATGTGCAGGTAATATGTAGTATTCCATGAGATCTTACTTTCAACTATACACGAATTTTACCTGTTGTAACTGTGACTGTCATCATTTCAGCTAATAACAAGCTCCACAGTGATGTCTATAATTCTTTACAATACATGACTCCTGATGTACACCATAGTTCCAAGGTAATAACAAAAAGTAATACAGTGGGTAGTCATATAATTAAATGTAATCCCCAGATCACCTGATCATTTACCCCCAATTCTTTAGGGTCTGCAAGCCATAAAACTATCCCAGGTGTTTATAAGAAAGGGCAGAATAGGCCTCCATGATAGCGCCAATAAGGTATTCTTCACATTATATGCCACCCAGAATTTTTATTACATAAAAATAAGGCATACGGAGTCATCCTTGTCCCTCTTCTTTCGTAGAACACATATTGTATGATTATTCTTGATGGTTCAACCTACATGGACTTCTATATTGCTCCAGCTACTACCATATTGATTATACTAGTATCCAAGGTATTTATGACATACAACTCATGCGAAAACTCAGTGATAAAAGAAATTCTACCTCTAATCTTGAAATTTTCAATTCTATTAAGGGACCACAAGAAAAGAATAATAAGTTTTTGATAACCTGGGTTATAAAGATTCGAATTATTGATTTTGTGAAACCTCACACAAATACCAAAAAGGTAAAAATGCTTACACAGTGTTACACCAGAAACATATACATATATATGACCTCTTATGTATATTCCTTTTCCATAGGACTTGTTCATTAAGACTCCTAATGAAAGAGTTAATGATTTAAGTGGTGTTCCTCTAGAACAAAAAAACCCTCTCTTTTTCTGCACGTACAGAACCTGAATAACCCATCTCTCAGCATCTGAGGTATGCTATATCTCTCACACATACCATCATGTTGCCTTTTCTAAATCTCTACATGACAAACTGCTAGCATGTATTTTATATTACTGTCCTTCGAATATATTCAACACTGACATTAAAATCTCTATATGTTTGTATACGTATTCTATATGTATGTTGTGTATTTATGTTGATATTGTATCATAATGTAAATATTGATTATTGTTTGTTTTTACATTTCCTAGTGTGTATTGGCGTGAAGAAGGCCTGTATTTGGGCCGAAACGTCCCCTTTTCACTCAGTCTGTCTACTAATTAATTAAATATATGAAAAAATATTAATTGATAAATTTTGGCACAAAAACGAATTTGTTGATATTTTTTTCAATTCTATGAGAGTGCAGTGTTCCATATATACTAAAGAACGAATCAGTCTGCCTGATCTGAAAAGAAAGTATACTCCTCTCAATATCATAGGTGTTTTGACCTCTCCTTACCAAACAACGCTGATTTTTATTGGCCAATATTGATGTCAGTTCATAGCCAAGACTATAAAAGTTCCTGTAATACAAAGTAAGTCAGTATTAGCCTCAGCCCCCTGATGACGCCAGTGTGGTGAAACATGTTGGGGAGGCTATTGTCTGTTACATTTTAACTAGCGAACACCAGTGGTCATTCACAATAGAAATGATATAGAGACCACTTATAGACATTCAGTCAGTCTGAATAAGAGATTTTCCTTGGTAGAATGATCACCTATATCAACTGAAGACAGACCACGGTGTTCAGCGTTTTTAACTAGTTTGTCCTAATGATCTTAAATAATGAATTAAAAGTTATATATTAATTAATCAGATCATTCGTTAGTTTAGGGCTTTAGTTGCCAATGGCAAATTGTAAATAGATTGTTGATTATCCCTACGCTGACTGATAGAACGAGTTCTCATAGGTGATGATGAAAATAGTGACTATTGACCTGACACGGTTATTCAGTGATGAAGTAGGTCTTAAAATGCACTGTGTATTAATTCTATAATTTCTAGAAATTTACATGTATGTCATGACGTCATTGATGAAGTCATGACCTCGCCTGTCCATTTAGTTAGTATAAAACTTTGTCTAAAAATTATATGAAAATATATAGTATAAAAAATGCAAACTCTTCTGTAACCTACAGCTACAGCTTTGAAATAGGGAAATATTCGTTATTTTTAGTGAAATGGCTGTCATCGTCTTATGACGTCAAAGTTAGGACCTTTGTGGTGATCAATTTTTGGAAAACTTTTAATATGTTGTTCCCCACATATAATAGTAAAAAAAAATTAAAATTATTAAACGCTTTCTTGGAATTTGTTCCGGGTCAAACCGTATTTTGACTGGACTACTATGAGGCTTTTGAGTTTTGATCAAGAAAACTGCAGCCTGTCTTTGCTGAGACTGTGTATATGATTCTCAAGGAATGCAGTTTCTTCGTAGATGCCACCAATTTGAATTGGGACCTTTTGAACCATGGATGATTAAGACAAAACCCTACACAGGCCATAACAAACACCAATAGAAGGATATTAAACCCTATCAGAATAGGATGGAGACACCAGTTAAATGACTTATCAAAATAAAAAAGTCATTTAATTGGTGTCTCCATCCTATTCTGATGGGGTTTAGTAGCCTTCTTTTAGTGCTTGTTATGACCCATGCAGGGTTTTTTAGGGTTATTAGGGTCTCCTGTTGGTGAATGGGGGCGCCATAACCCTAGGGCATCAAACCCTCCATTGCTAGGTAGGAAGAGTTTGAGTAGGGCTTCAATAGGGCCAACTTACTCCCATCTCCAACCTAACATTTGTTATTATACACCCTGCATTTACCATTTCTGTTTGTTATTATGGTTTGTGTGGTCTTTGCCCTTTTAATAATATTTTTAAAAGTTATTTTTTTATGGTTTTCTGATTATTTAAATAGGAAAGGGTTCTTTACAGTTAGAGCAGTCAGACTGTGGAATGCCCTACCACAAGAGGTAGAAATGGCAGATACTATAACAGCTTTAAAAAAAAAAAAAAAAGGCTGGATGCTTTCTGCAGCACAAATGGCACTGTGGGTTTTAGATAATCTTGTGACAGAGAATGTATAATTGGTGAAGGAAGGTTGAACTTTGATGGCCTTAAGTCTTTTATCAATCTACGTAACTATGTTGCAATCTCAGTTCTTTTCCTGTATCTATGCAATACGCATGGTTCTGTTCCCATATATGCAGTAACCTCAGTTTTGTTCCTTTGACTATGTAGTAAGCTGACTTCTGCTTCTATATCTATGTAGTACACTTGGTTCTGTTCGCATATCTATGTAATAATCTCGGTTCTGTAATTATATCTTTGTAGTAAGCTCAGATTTTTTCATGTATCTATGTAGTAAGCTCAGTTCTGATATTGTATCCACGTATTAATCTTCGATCTGTTTCTATACCTAGGCAGTAAACTCAGTTCTGTTCCTGTATTTATGAAGTAAGCTCTGTTATGTTTCCATATCTTTGTGGTAAGCTTGGTTCTGCTCACATATCTATGTAGTAAAGTTGGTTTTGTTCCCATTTCTGTGCAGAATGGTCAGTTCTGCTTTCGTACCTTTGCAGTAAACGCAGTTCTGTTTCTATATCTGCGCAATAAGCTCAGTTCCTTTTCTGTATCTATGTAGTAAGCTTGGTTCTAGTCCTGAATCTAAGTAGTAACTTGGTTCTGTTCCCATATCTGTGCAGTATGCTCAGTTCTGTTTCTGTATCTATGTAGTAAGCTTGGTTCTAGTCCTGCATCTATGTAGTAAACTAATTTCTGTTCCTATATTTATGCAGAAAGTTTGGTTCTGTAACCATATCTATGTAATATGCTCTGTTATGTCCCCGAGTCTATGCACCAGTCATTTTTAAATTGCAGTAGCCTGAGATAAGCAGGTTAAAGATGGGCCACGAAAGCTCATGGGTCAGTGCAATCTTATTGTCCACCAGGCTGAAATTTGCCAGCCAACTCCTGATTGTAGGTAATTAGTGATGAGCGAGCATGCTTGTTACTACTCGGTACTCGCATGAGTATCACTGTACTCGGGCTACTCGGCGGGGACCGAGTAATCTCGCGATACTCGTGCTGTACTCGTGGTCTTCATCCCTGCATGTTGGCGCTCTTTTGAGAGCCAGCCCTCATGCAGGGATTGGCTGGCAGACCACTGCAATGTCACAGCCCTGTTAGTTGTGGAATTGCAGTGATTGGCCGGCCCGCACAGCGTGACCGAGCCTTTATACCGGCCGGCGCGCTGTGCTCTGCTCACAGCCATCCAGACAGTCAGTGCAGGGAGAGTGTCGCTGCTTCAGGGAAAGGTTTGCGGCCCTTTATAGCTATTTCCGTAGCAGGGCTGCAAACAGTGTGACCAAAAGTCCTTCTCAGGACTATTGTAGTTGTATACAGGCAGGCAGGGTATAGCCAGGTCGGAGTACAGTAGCAGAGTCCTTCTCAGGACTATTGTTGCTGTATACAGGCAGGGTATAGCCAGGTCGGAATACAGGCTGGTGACCAGAAGAGTCCTTGTCAGGACTATTGTAGCAGTATACAGGCAGGCAGGCAGGCAGGCAGGGTATATAGCCATTCCTAGTGGTGACCGTATACCAGCCTTCATCATATCTGGGGCTGGTGTACACAGTCTAAAACAGTCCAGATAGTGTCAGACTTCTCAGTAATTGTCGCTCCTAAAAACCTCTTAGGTTCTTAGTGCGTCCGTGCTTGCATTTAAAAACCGCACGTGTGTGCCTGTCGGTGGCAGCGTACAGGTGCACTTGTGTGCGTTTTTACCAAACTATTATATAACGCACAAGTGTAGTGTATAATACACGTCAGTCAGCAGTGGCTGATAGTGTCAGAGTTCTCATTAATTTTTGCTCCTAAAACCTGTTAGGTTCTTAGTGCGTCCGTGCTTGCATTTAAAAACCGCACGTGTGTGCCTGTCGGTGGCAGCGTACAGGTGCACTTGTGTGCGTTTTTACCAAACTATTATATAACGCACAAGTGTAGTGTATAATACACGTCAGTCAGCAGTGGCTGATAGTGTCAGAGTTCTCATTAATTTTTGCTCCTAAAACCTGTTAGGTTCTTAGTGCGTCCATGCTTGCATTTAAAAACCGCACGTGTGTGCCTGTCGGTGGCAGCGTACAGGTGCACTTGTGTGCGTTTTTACCAAACTATTATATAATGCACAAGTGTAGTGTATAATACACGTCAGTCAGCAGTGGCTGATAGTGTCAGAGTTCTCATTAATTTTTGCTCCTAAAACCTGTTAGGTTCTTAGTGCGTCCGTGCTTGCATTTAAAAACCGCACGTGTGTGCCTGTCGGTGGCAGCGTACAGGTGCACTTGTGTGCGTTTTTACCAAACTATTATATAACGCACAAGTGTAGTGTATAATACACGTCAGTCAGCAGTGGCTGATAGTGTCAGAGTTCTCATTAATTTTTGCTCCTAAAACCTGTTAGGTTCTTAGTGCGTCCGTGCTTGCATTTAAAAACCGCACGTGTGTGCCTGTCGGTGGCAGCGTACAGGTGCACTTGTGTGCGTTTTTACCAAACTATTATATAATGCACAAGTGAAGTGTATAATACACGTCAGTCAGCAGTGGCTGATAGTGTCAGAGTTCTCATTAATTTTTGCTCCTAAAACCTGTTAGGTTCTTAGTGCGTCCGTGCTTGCATTTAAAAACCGCACGTGTGTGCCTGTCGGTGGCAGCGTACAGGTGCACTTGTGTGCGTTTTTACCAAACTATTATATAACGCACAAGAGTAGTGTATAATACACGTCAGTCAGCAGTGGCTGATAGTGTCAGAGTTCTCATTAATTTTTGCTCCTAAAACCTGTTAGGTTCTTAGTGCGTCCGTGCTTGCATTTAAAAACCGCACGTGTGTGCCTGTCGGTGGCAGCGTACAGGTGCACTTGTGTGCGTTTTTACCAAACTATTATATAACGCACAAGTGTAGTGTATAATACACGTCAGTCAGCAGTGGCTGATAGTGTCAGAGTTCTCATTAATTTTTGCTCCTAAAACCTGTTAGGTTCTTAGTGCGTCCGTGCTTGCATTTAAAAACCGCACATGTGTGCCTGTCGGTGGCAGCGTACAGGTGCACGATTTGCACAAACTTGGATATAACGCCCAAGTCTAGTGAATACACGTCAGCACAGCATTGCAAAATGCGCAAGGGCGTTGGCAAGGAACAAGGAAGTGGACGTGTTGGTGGTGCAGGCAGAGGCCGAGGTCGTGAGCAAGCTCTAATTTCGCCACAACAAAGGGCCACATCTAGTCGCTCGCACGTCCTGTCCCAAATTCTTGGGGACCGCAGCAGTACACCGCTCTTGAACCAAGACCAGTGTCAACAGGTTGTTAGTTGGATAGCGGATAATGCTTCCAGTCAGATTGGCACCACCACAAACACTCTGTCTTCCACACGGTCAAGTGTCAGTAGCCGTGATACTGCACCGCACATTTCAGAACCTGATCCTCCTTCCTACCACAAGGCTGAGTACACGTCCTCGGACATTAATGATCCCACACTTGGACACTTGGAAGAGCTGTTCACGTTTCCATTCGCACATTCTGGCCTCTCGCCAGCTAATGTTGAAGTGGGTCATGAGGAGATCGTATGTACAGATGGCCAAATATTTGAGCAGCCACGTTCTCACAAAGTTGGCAACGTGTCTCAACAAGGGGTGGACGATGATGAGACACAATTGTCAGGAAGTCAGGAGGAGGAGCAGGGTGCGGAAGAGGAAGACGACGTGGTGGATGATCCAGTAACTGACCCAACCTGGCAGGAGGATATGCAGAGCGAGGACAGCAGTGCACAGGGGGAGGGAGGCGTAGCATCCCAACAGGCAGTAAGAAGCAGGGTGGTGGCTCCAGGCAGAAGTCAGGCAACCGTTCCCCGGAACAACAACACGACACAAGGTGCCTGTACAAATGTTAGGTCTTCCCGAGTCTGGCAGTTTTTTAAGTTGGCTCCAGATGATTCTAAAAAGGCCATTTGTAACACCTGCCGTGCCAGCATCAGCAGGGGTACCAAAACTAGCAGCCTTACCACCACCAGCATGATCAGGCACATGTCAGCCAAGCACCCGACTTTGTGGGAAGTACAACAGAGTCGAGGAGCAGTGCTTGCTGATGTCACTGCTACGTCTTCGCTGGTTGTGCATGCAAGCCAATCCCCTGTCCATGCTGCCTGCGAACAAGCCTCCTCCGGTCCTGCACCTGCAGTTGCCTACGCAGAAATAACATCATCATCAAGCACGTCCTTGTCCCAGCGCAGCGTTCAGTTATCCATTCAGCAAACCTTTGAACGCAGGCGCAAATACACTGCCAACACCCCACATGCCACAGTTCTAAATGCTAACATTTCGCGACTGCTTGCGCTGGAAATGTTGCCTTTTAGGCTGGTGGAGACAGAAGCATTCCGCGACCTGATGGCGGCAGCTGTCCCACGTTACTCGGTCCCCAGCCGCCACTATTTCTCCCGGTGTGCCGTCCCCGCGTTGCATAACCACGTGTCACAAAACATCACACGTGCCCTGAACAACGCTGTTTCACCCAAAGTCCGCCTAACCACAGACACGTGGACAAGTGCTTGTGGGTAAGGCCGCTACATCTCGTTGACGGCACACTGGGTTAATATTGTGGAAGCTGGGACCCAGTCTGAGCGAGGGACGGAACACGTCCTTCCCACACCAAGGTTTGCAGGCCCTACCTCAGTCAGTGTTTCACCCACACTCTACAGCTCCGGAATGTCATGCTCTTCAGCCTCCTCCTCCTCCTGCGCATCCTCATCCACTGTACCCTCCACACCAGTCCCAAGCTGGAAGCACTGCAGCACTGCCTCGGCGAAGCGGCAACAGGCTGTGCTGAAGCTAATCTGCATAGGTGACAAACCCCACAATGCAGAAGAGGTGTGGACAGCTCTGAAACAGCAGGCAGATCACTGGCTCACACCTCTGAACCTAAAGCCAGGAAAGGTCGTGTGTGACAATGGCCGGAACCTGGTGGCGGCTTTGAGGCGAGGCCAGCTGACACATGTTCCATGCGTGGCCCATGTGCTCAACCTCGTGGTTCAGCGGTTTCTAAAGTCATACCCAGAGCTGTCTGATCTGCTGGTAAAAGTTCGCCGCCTGTCTGCACATTTTCGAAAGTCACCTACTGCTTCAGCCGGCCTTTGCCGTCTTTCAGCGCCGTTTGCATCTTCCGGCTCACAGACTGGTGTGTGATGTCCCCACGCGTTGGAATACAACTCTGCACATGTTGGTCAGGATATGTGAGCAGAAGAGGGCAGTTGTTGAGTACCTGCATCACCTAAGCCGTCGGGAAATGGGTCAAACTCCACACATAACACCTGAGGAGTGGAGATGGATGTCCGACCTATGTACCATCCTCCAAAACTTTGAGGACTCCACCAAGATGGTGAGTGGTGATGACGCCATTATTAGCGTCACCATACCGCTACTCTGCCTTCTAAAACGGTCTCTGCTCAAAACCAAACATGATGCATTGCAGGCGGAGCGCGATGAGTTGCAGCAAGAAACAGTAGTGGGTGTGGGTGATAACACACAGCCCAGCCTCGTCTCATCACAACGTGCAGTGGAGGACTATGACAAGGAGGAGGATGAAGACATGGAGCAAATCTCCGGCCAAATTGAGGATATGACATGCACACCAGTCATATCCTCGGTTCAGCGTGGCTGGCCAGAGGATAGGGTAGATGAGGAGGAGGAGGAGGAGGAGGAGGAGGAGGACAGCATGTTCAGTCATCGTGTTGGTCAGGCTACTGAAGTCCTGGCTGTTAAGAGTCTGGCGCACATGGCTGACTTTATGGTAAGCTGCCTGTCTCGTGACCCTCGCGTTAAGAACATCTTGGCCGACAATCATTACTGGTTGGTAACACTGTTAGACCCACGCTACAAGGAGAGCTTTATGTCTCTTATTCCCGAGGCGGAGAGGTCAACCAAAATGCAGCAGTTCCGGAAGGCCATAGTCACGGAAGTAGGCAAAGCATTCCCCTCACAAAACGCTAGCGGCATAGGTCAGGAATCAGTGGACAACCAAGGCGTACAGCCGAGAGAGGCACAAGTCCAATCCGCCAGAGGTAGGGGAACAGTCTTTAAGATGTGGGACAGTTTTCTCAGCCCCTCACGTACCACAGCCCCTAAGGTGCGGGGTAGTGCCACAAGAAATCCTAAGTTTGCCCAGATGCTCAAGGAGTACCTTGCAGATCGAACAACTGTACTCCGACATTCCTCTGTGCCTTACAATTATTGGGTATCCAAGGTGGACACGTGGCATGAATTGGCTCTCTACGCCTTGGAAGTCCTGGCCTGCCCTGCCGCTAGCGTTTTGTCAGAGCGTGTTTTTAGTGCCGCAGGTGGAATCATTACAGATAAACGCACCCGCCTGTCAACTGAAAATGCTGATAGGCTGACTCTGATCAAGATGAACAAGGGTTGGATTGGGCCAGACTTCACCACACCACCAGCAAATGAGAGCGGAATTTAAAGTTTGTAACGGGAATTTGCCATGTACCTCCAGTCACCCATGGGTACACACTTCTGGACTTTGGATAATCGCTGGACTGCTACTCCTTCTCCTCATGCGCCACCATGATGACCGTTACAAGAGTTAGGCCTTTGTTTCAGGTATACCCCCAGTGGTACATTTTTTCGCCCATTCTTTGCAGAATGGACATTACAACGACAGGAGACCCGCTCCTTTGCAATGGGAACAATGTTTTGAGGCCCTTATGCACATCTCTATCCAGGGACAACGTGGAGCCTCCCAATTTTTGGCTGCCCTGCCAAAGGGCTATACTATAATACACCCACTTCCTGACAATGGACACTTAATGTTTTGAGGCCCTCATGCACGTCTCTATCCAGGGACAATGTGGAGCCTCCCAATTTTTGGCTGCCCTGCCTAAGGGCTATACTACAATAGACCCACTTCCTTCCAATGGGCACTTCAGGTTTACAGGCCCTCATGCACGTCTCTATCCAGGGACAACGTGGAGCCTCCCAATTTTTGGCTGCCCTGCCTAAGGGCTATACTACAATAGACCCACTTCCTTCCAATGGGCACTTCAGGTTTACAGGCCCTCATGCACGTCTCTATCGAGGGACAACGTGGAGCCTCCCAATTTTTGGCTGCCCTGCCTAAGGGCTATACTACAATAGAGCCACTTCCTTCCAATGGGCACTTCAGGTTTACAGGCCCTCATGCACGTCTCTATCCAGGGACAACGTGGAGCCTCCCAATTTTTGGCTGCCCTGCCTAAGGGCTATACTACAATAGACCCACTTCCTTCCAATGGGCACTTCAGGTTTACAGGCCCTCATGCACGTCTCTATCCAGGGACAACGTGGAGCCTCCCAATTTTTGGCTGCCCTGCCTAAGGGCTATACTACAATAGACCCACTTCCTTCCAATGGGCACTTCAGGTTTACAGGCCCTCATGCACGTCTCTATCCAGGGACAACGTGGAGCCTCCCAATTTTTGGCTGCCCTGCCTAAGGGCTATACTACAATAGACCCACTTCCTTCCAATGGGCACTTCAGGTTTACAGGCCCTCATGCACGTCTCTATCCAGGGACAACGTGGAGCCTCCCAATTTTTGGCTGCCCTGCCTAAGGACTATACTACAATAGACCCACTTCCTTCCAATGGGCACTTCAGGTTTACAGGCCCTCATGCACGTCTCTATCCAGGGACAACATGGAGCCTCCCAATTTTTGGCTGCCCTGCCTAAGGGCTATACTACAATAGACCCACTTCCTTCCAATGGGCACTTCAGGTTTACAGGCCCTCATGCACGTCTCTATCCAGGGACAACGTGGAGCCTCCCAATTTTTGGCTGCCCTGCCTAAGGGCTATACTACAATAGACCCACTTCCTTCCAATGGGCACTTCAGGTTTACAGGCCCTCATGCACGTCTCTATCCAGGGACAACGTGGAGCCTCCCAATTCTTGGCTGCCCTGCCTAAGGGCTATACTACAATAGACTCACTTCCTTCCAATGGGCACTTCAGGTTTACAGGCCCTCATGCACGTCTCTATCCAGGGACAACGTGGAGCCTCCCAATTTTTGGCTGCCCTGCCTAAGGGCTATACTACAATAGACCCACTTCCTTCCAATGGGCACTTCAGGTTTACAGGCCCTCATGCACGTCTCTATCCAGGGACAACGTGGAGCCTCCCAATTTTTGGCTGCCCTGCCTAAGGGCTATACTACAATAGACCCACTTCCTGACAATGGACACTTAATGTTTTGAGGCCCTCATGCACGTCTCTATCCAGGGACAATGTGGAGCCTCCCAATTTTTGGCTGCCCTGCCTAAGGGCTATACTACAATAGACCCACTTCCTTACAATGGGCACTTCAGGTTTACAGGCCCTCATGCACGTCTCTATCCAGGGACAACGTGGAGCCTCCCAATTTTTGGCTGCCCTGCCTAAGGGCTATACTACAATAGACCCACTTCCTTCCAATAGGCACTTCAGGTTTACAGGCCCTCATGCACGTCTGTATGTAGGGTCATTGGTGAACCTCACAATTTTGGACTGCCCTGGCAAAGGAAAATACTACAAAGACTCAGTTCCTCAAAATGGGCACATTAGACTCAGAGGCGTTTATGTACGTCTCTTCTCAGGGACATCGGAGTGCCACACAATGTTTTACGTAAAATCTTTCATGTATTGATCTCAAAAAGTAACATACATTAGCTCTATCTCACTAT
Organism: Anomaloglossus baeobatrachus; assembly: GCF_048569485.1. Taxonomy (NCBI): domain Eukaryota; kingdom Metazoa; phylum Chordata; class Amphibia; order Anura; family Aromobatidae; genus Anomaloglossus; species Anomaloglossus baeobatrachus. The sequence goes on from NC_134355.1 coordinate 363,933,769, forward strand.
TGGGTATGTGCCCTTAACATTTCCGCCATGAAAATTCATTTTGGTGTCATTTTGGAAGGTTTTCTGGTGAGTCCGTAAAAATGGCGTAAAACACGGACAAAATTGTTAACAGCTGTGACTTTTGAGTGATAAATGCTTCAAGGGGTCTTCCCCATGCTGTTGCCATGTCATTTGAGCACTCTTCTGAGACTTTTTTGCCATTTTTAGGGTTTCTACATGCTGCCGGTGGTCATTTCACAAAAATACTCGGGTCTCCCATAGGATAACATTGGGCTCGGTGCTCGGGCCGAGTACACGAGTATCTTGGGATGCTCGGCCCGAGCCTCGAGCACCCGAGCTTTTTAGTACTCGCTCATCACTATAGGTAATGTAACTTTGTAACTGGCCTAAAGGACAATCTTTCGGACATCACAATATTTCCTTCATAAATTCCATTCCTAAAGACAGCTGCTGTAAACCTGCCACAGTTTATCTAATTATAAAAAATAATTGACATTTAATATTTAGCAACCCGGAACGATCAATTTATTGGAAAATATTAATCTAGCGCGTTATCTGTCATGAATATGAAATTATAGGAGTTTTAATGTGCTGTAAATGGCAATGATAATTAGTTACAGGTATTAATAAAACAGCACATGCATACTGTATTAGTTTACAGGTTCATTACTAAATGAAGAAATTACGAAAAGGTTACCAGCATTTCTAAGCTATTTTTTTTCTCTTTCCAGGGAAGCAAGCTCATATCTTGCATTGCCCTTTTACTTCTTGGTGCAATTAAAGCTCAAAGCAAAGCAGACCCTCTTTCTTATTAAGTCACACAGTTCAAAGGCATCTTTGAAGAGTTTTTGCTTAATAGTGAAAGTGAATTTGCTTTAAGGCAGATGCACAGCTATTTGGTTTCCAATTCTGAACTTCCGATATTTCATAAAATGCATTATTTTATGATTAAAAGCTAAGCATTTAGCAAAACTTTGTAAATTGTAGGACAGAAAAACATGACATGTATTACTTATTTTATTGTCGCTGTTAGTAGGAAGGATCTTTATGTGCCCATATGAAATTGCAGAGGCCTTAGGCAAAGCAGCATATTTGCGTGGGTGGATTTCTTTGTTTGGGGCTGGCAGACTGAAGAATCACTCATGTCTGGGAGACATTGCTGCTGCGGCATCCTCACTCATTCTCTCAGATATTATGTCTGATTACAGGGGATACAATGTGCGCAGGTGGTGCGGTGGGTATTGCATGTCTGACCTGATTTTCTGTTCACTTTATCAACAAACTGCCCTTTCAATAATTACCCAAAGCAGCTACATGATCAGGTACAAATTACAAACTGAACACAGAACAGAAGCAATTATTATTCTGTCAAGCAGTTCAGCAACATCAATTATATATGTTCATTGCAGATCTTGCTTTAATAAATTAGACCAGCTTACAAGGAAATGATAGCGTTCATTAAGATTTCCGTAGTATGTGATCTTTTTTTTTTCCTATATGTAAATGCAACACACTGGTGCACACTGCCCTAATACCTCCTGGGGCGAACAGCTGTAATATAGCCTAGAGCAATAATGATACCTCCTGGGGCGAACAGCTGTAATATAGCCTAGAGCAATAATGATACCTCCTGGGGCAAACAGCTGTAATATAGCCTCGTGCAATAATGCTCTACTACCACCTGGGACAAACAGCTCTAATAGCCTCAGCCCCCTGATGAAGCCAGTCATGGCGAAACATGTCGGGGAGGCGATTAGATGTTAGGTAGTTTTTAACAGGCAGTGTAGGTGATAGCCAGCCATATTACGTCAGGAATTTATCCAGAGCAGTGTCGGTCCACGGCCGCACTCATCTAATACGGAATTGGCCTCCCACCTGCCAATTTTAATCCTTGTCAATTTATATAATTTAATAAAGTTTATTTGATTAGATCCTTAGTTAGGGTACCTCTTGTTGCCCTTAGGGCAAATCGTGTTTGTATAATTACACCTACGCTGAGTGGATGTGACAATCAGAGGTTAGTGTATAATTCTCTACTAGCACCTGAGGCAAACAGCTGTAATATAGCCTAGTGAAATAATGCTCTACTACTACCTGGGAAAAACAGCTGTAATATAGCCTAGTGTAATAAATCTCTCCTACCACCTGGGGCAAACAGCTGTAATATAGCCTAGTACAATAATGCTCTACTACCACCTGGGCAAACAGCTGTAATATAGCCTAGTGCAATAATGCTTTACTAGCACCTGGGGCAAACAGCTGTAATATAGCCTAGTACAATAATGCTCTACTACGACCTGGGACAAACAGCTCCAACATAACCTAGTGCAATAATGCTCTACTACAACCTGGGACAAACATCTCTAATATAGCCTAGTGCAATAATGCTCTACTACCACCTGGGTTAAACAGCTGTAATATAGCCTAGTGCAATAATGCTCTACTACCACCTGGGGTAAACAGCTGTAATATAGCCAAGTGCAATAATGCTCTTCTACCACCTGGGCAAACAGCTGTAATATAGCCTAGTGCAATAATGCTCTACTACCACCTGGGGCAAACAGCTGTAATATAGCCTAGTGCATTAGGGTTCTAATACCGCCTTGTGCAAACAGCTCTAACACCACCAGGTGAAACAGCTCTAATGTGGCTTGGTGCAATAATGGTCTAATACTGACACGTGCAAATAGCTCTAATATCCCCTAGTTCAAACAGCTCTAACATCACCTGGTGCAAACAGCTCCACTATAATATGGTGCGGTTGCCTTCAATCGGGTCTTGGCTGTTAGGAAACCCCTGGGGTTCCGGTCACTGACGGATTTAACCTCTAATGGCGACTCCAAGCCTGGTCGGGGTCCGTAGGCCCTGCCTGTGTGTGCTGGCTTCACTTCGTTCCCCGGTTCGGTACCGGCGGGCCACCGCCCGTCCCCGGTCCTACGGTTCCGCGTTGATCTGCCTCTCCTGCAGACGGCCACCACTGTCGGCCAACCTTGCTCTTAGTGCCCGGGCCACACACCCGGACACGGTCAGTTTGCTTCTCCACTTCTACTTCACTCTACTCTACTTCTACTTTCTCACTTCTCACTTTCTACTCTCACTTCCTTCTCCCGCCTCCAGGACTGTGAACTCCTCAGTGGGTGGGGCCAACCACCTGGCTCCACCCCACCTGGTGTGGACATCAGCCCCTGGAGGGAGGAAACAAGGATTTTGTGTCTGGCTGATGTGCCTGTCTCAGCGTGGGTGTGTGTGTTGTAGTACCTGTGACGACCTGGCTAGTCCAGGGTGCCACAATAGCTTTGTACAAACAGCTCTAATACCACTTGATGCAATACTGCTCTAATGCTACCTGGTGCAATACTACTCTAATACCGCTGGGTGCAAACCGCTCTAATAAAGCCTTGTACAATAATGTTCTACTACCCCCTGATGCAAACAGGTGTAATATAGCCTGTTTCAATATAGGTCTTATACTGCATGGGGCAAAAAGCTCTAATATTGCCTGGTGCAAATAGATCTAGTACTGCCTGCTGCAAACAGCTCTAATATAGTGTGGTGCAATACTGCTCTAATACTGCCTTAAGCAAATAGCTCTAATATAGCATGGTACAATACTGGTCTAATACTACCTGGTCCAACAGCTGTAATATAGCCTGATGCAATACTGCTCTAATACCATCTGATGCAAACAGCTCTAATACTGCCTGGTTTATATATTGCCTTGTGCACACTTCCCTAATACCACCTGGTACAAACAGCTCTAATACCGCCTGGTACAAACAGCTCTAATACCGCCTGGGCCAAACAACTATAATACCACCTAAAATGTTGTGTAATTTGTTGGTTAAAAATACTCACCTCACCAATAGATGAATTCATTATAGGGTTTAGTTTGGCAAAGAGGGTCATGACTAGCAGTTTCTACATTTTTGGCACCTCAGGGGCTCTGCAAATGCAACATGTTGTCCAAATTTGCCTTCCAAAATTCAAATAGCGCTATTTGCTTTCTGAGCCCTACCATGTGACCAAAGGTTAGTGTTCGACCATGTTTGGAGTATCACTGTGTTCAGGAGAAATTGCATAACAAACTAAGGGGTCCATTTTGTTCTATTATCCATTGTCAAAATTAGAAATCTTGGGATAAAATAACATTTTTGTGGAAAAAATGTAACCATCATTTTCAGATCCACATTTTAAAAAGTTCTGTGAAGCACCAACGGATTCAAAATGCTCAAGAAATGCCTAAATAAATTCCTTAATAGGTCTGGTTTCCAAAATGGGGTCATTTGTGTAGGTTTCTGATGTTTTAGTCCGTCAGGGGCCCTGCAAATGCAATATGGTGCCCGCAATCTATTTCAGCCAAATTTGCTTTCCAAAATTCAAATATTGCTCCTTCTATTCCGATCCCTCCTGCTTGTCCAAACAGAACTATTTGACTATGTGTTGAGTATTGCCGCACTCATAAGAAAGTGGATAACAACCTGGTCTGTCCACTATTTGGTGGTACCTTTTGAAAAGAGTGAGAAATGTGGTGATAAAGCAACATTTTTGTGAAAAAAAAGAACATTTTCAATATGATGACTTTATTTGATCAAATTCTGTGAACTACCTATGAGTAAAAAATGCTCATTATAATGCTGGATAAAATCCTTGAGGTGTCTAGTTTCAAAAATGGGGTTACTTGTGTGGCTTTTCAGGTGTTTAGGTACTTTAGGGGCCCTACAAATGCACCATGGTGACTAGAGTTGAGCGCGGTTCGTGGTTCTCCAGTTTGTGGTTTGAGTGATTTTGGTGGCTGTTCTAGATCGAACTAGAACTCGAGCTTTTTGCAAAAGCTCGATAGTTCTAGTTACGTTTGAGAACGGTTCTAGCAGCAAAAAGCCAAGCTAATTACTAGCTGGCTTTCCGCTGTAATAGTGTAAGTCACTCTGTGACTCACACTATTATGAAATTTCAGCGTATAGTGTGTAGGAACAGCACATTCAGATCACTGCTGCTGGGATAATGGCGATTGCCATTTTTTTTTTTCCTTGTCTTCCTTCCCTAAGCACGCGCGTGTAGTGGGGCGGGCCAGCATGTCAGCCAATCCCAGACATACACACAGCTAAGTGGACTTTTAGCCAGAGAAGCAACGGCATGTAAGATAGGATGTCCATGTCACATGTCCCTGCATTATAAAAACGGGTATCTGCCCATCAGGATGCCATTATCTGCCTTCTGCGTCTGGGTGTCAGTCACCGCTGGCGTAGCTCCTGTCTCCGATACTGCTGTGTACGCTCTACACACAGTGCTATACATAATAGGGATAGAAGTTTCTTTTAGCCCTTGTAAGGGCTAATAACAGCAGGCTCAGAGCCATAGGTGACAGTCAGGTCCATGGAAACAGATTTTAACAGCTACAGATAAGAGCGTCTGTGTAGCTAAGGTCAGGGACTTCCTTGCTGCATTTCCCCATTAGGAGGGATATAAAGTGAGGCTGACTTTCCTCTACACAGACCCACAACCCTGCCACTGTACCCTCCTTCCCTTTGCACACTCAAGCTCATTGTTACTAAGCCATTATACTAGCAAACACTGAGTAAACTTAGTGGCATCCTAAAAGTGGCTGTTGGACTTCCATTAGTGTCCTACTATTGCAAACCTATTTGCAGCACCTCTGCATTGCACACTCAAGCTCATTGTTACTAAGCCATTATACTAGCAAACACGGAGGAAACTTAGTGGCATCCTAAAAGTGGCTGTTGGACTTCATTATTGTCCCACTAGTGCAAATCTATTTGCAGCACCTCTGCATTGCACACTCAAGCTCATTGTTACTAAGCCATTATACTAGCAAACACTGAGGAAACTTAGTGGCATCCTAAAAGTGGCTGTTGGACTTCATTATTATCCCACTGGTGCAAAGCTATTTGCAGCAGCACTGCATTGCAAACTCAAACTCATTGTTACTAAGCCATTATGCTAGCAAACACTGAGTAAACTTAGTGGCATCCTAAAAGTGGCTGTTGGACTTCCATTAGTGTCCCACTAGTGCAAATCTATTTGCAGCACCTCTGCATTGCACACTCAAGCTCATTGTTACTAAGCCATTGTACTAGCAAACACTGAGTAAACTTAGTGGCATTCTAAAAGTGGCTGTTGGACTTCCATTAGTGTCCCACTAGTGCAAATCTATTTGCAGCACCTCTGCATTGCACACTCAAACTCATTGTTACTAAGCCATTATACTAGCAAACACTGAGTAAACTTAGTGGCATCCAAAAAGTGGCTGTTGGACTTCCATTAGTGTCCCACTAGTGCAAATCTATTTGCAGCACCTCTGCATTGCACACTCAAGCTCATTGTTACTAAGCCCTTATACTAGCAAACACTGAGGAAACTTAGTGGCATCCTAAAAGTGGCTGTTGGACTTCATTATGGTCCCACTGGTGCAAAGCTATTTGCAGCACCACTGCATTGCACCCTCAAACTCATTGTTACTAAGCCATTATACTAGCAAACACTGAGTAAACTTAGTGGCATCCAAAAAGTGGCTGTGGGACTTCCATTAGCGTCCCACTAGTGCAAATCTATTTGCAGCACCTCTGCATTGCACACTCAAGCTCATTGTTACTAAGCCATTGTACTAGCAAACACTGAGTAAACTTAGTGGCATCCAAAAAGTGGCTGTTGGACTTCCATTAGTGTCCCACTAGTGCAAATCTATTTGCAGCACCTCTGCATTGCACACTCAAGCTCATTGTTACTAAGCCATTATACTAGCAAACACTGAGGAAACTTAGTGGCATCCTAAAAGTGGCTGTTGGACTTCATTATTGTCCCACTAGTGCAAAGCTATTTGCAGCAACACTGCATTGCACACTCAAACTCATTTTTACTAAGCTATTATACTAGCAAACACTGAGTAAACTTAGTGGCATCCTAAAAGTGGCTGTTGGAATTCCATTAGTGTCCCACTAGTGCAAACCTATTTGCAGCACCTCTGCATTGTACACGCAAGCTCATTGTTACTAAGCCATTATACTAGCAAACACTGAGTAAACTTAGTGGCATCCTAAAAGTGGCTGTTGGACTTCCATTAGTGTCCCACTAGTGCAAATCTATTTGCAGCACCTCTGCATTGCACACTCAAGCTCATTGTTACTAAGCCCTTATACTAGCAAACACTGAGTAAACTTAGTGGCATCCTAAAAGTGGCCGTTGGACTTCATTATTATCCCACTGGTGCAAAGCTATTTGCAGCACCACTGCATTGCACACTCAAGCTCATTGTTACTAAGCCCTTATACTAGCAAACACTGAGTAAACTTAGTGGCATCCTAAAAGTGGCTGTTGGACTTCATTATTCTCCCACTGGTGCAAAGGTTTTTGCAGCACCACTGCATTTCACACTCAAACTCATTGTTACTAAGCCATTATACTAGCAAACACTGAGTAAACTTAGTGGCATCCTAAAAGTGGCTGTTGGACTTCCATTAGTGTCACACTAGTGCAAATCTATTTGCAGCACCTCTGCATTGCACACTCAAGCTCATTGTTACTAAGCCATTATACTAGCAAACACTGAGGAAACTTAGTGGCATCCTAAAAGTGGCTGTTGGACTTCATTATTATCCCACTGGTGCAAAGCTATTTGCAGCAACACTGCATTGCACACTCAAACTCATTTTTACTAAGCTATTATACTAGCAAACACTGAGGAAACTTAGTGGCATCCTAAAAGTGGCTGTCGGACTTCATTATTGTCCCACTGGTGCAAAGCTATTTGCAGCACCACTGCATTGCACACTCAAACTCATTGTTACTAAGCCATTATACTAGCAAACACTGAGTAAACTTAGTGGCATCCTAAAAGTGGCTGTTGGACTTCCATTAGTGTCCCACTAGTGCAAATCTATTTGCAGCACCTCTGCATTGCACACTCAAGCTCATTGTTACTAAGCCATTATACTAGCAAACACTGAGGAAACTTAGTGGCATCCTAAAAGTGGCTGTTGGACTTCATTATTGTCCCACAAGTGCAAAGCTATTTTCAGCAACACTGCATTGCACACTTAAACTCATTTTTACTAAGCTATTATACTAGCAAACACTGAGTAAACTTAGTGGCATCCTAAAAGTGGCTGTTGGACTTCATTATTATCCCACTGGTGCAAAGCTATTTGCAGCAACACTGCATTGCACACTCAAACTCATTTTTACTAAGCTATTAGACTAGCAAACACTGAGGAAACTTAGTGGCATCCTAAAAGTGGCTGTTGGACTTCATTATTATCCCACTGGTGCAAAGCTATTTGCAGCAACACTGCATTGCACACTCAAACTCATTTTTACTAAGCTATTAGACTAGCAAACACTGAGGAAACTTAGTGGCATCCTAAAAGTGGCTGTTGGACTTCATTATTGTCCCACTGGTGCAAAGCTATTTGCAGCACCACTGCATTGCACACTCAAACTCATTGTTACTAAGCCATTATACTAGCAAACACTGAGTAAACTTAGTGGCATCCTAAAAGTGGCTGTTGGACTTCCATTAGTGTCCCACTAGTGCAAATCTATTTGCAGCACCTCTGCATTGCACACTCAAACTCATTGTTACTAAGCCATTATACTAGCAAACACTGAGTAAACTTAGTGGCATCCAAAAAGTGGCTGTTGGACTTCCATTAGTGTCCCACTAGTGCAAATCTATTTGCAGCACCTCTGCATTGCACACTCAAGCTCATTGTTACTAAGCCCTTATACTAGCAAACACTGAGGAAACTTAGTGGCATCCTAAAAGTGGCTGTTGGACTTCATTATGGTCCCACTGGTGCAAAGCTATTTGCAGCACCACTGCATTGCACCCTCAAACTCATTGTTACTAAGCCATTATACTAGCAAACACTGAGTAAACTTAGTGGCATCCAAAAAGTGGCTGTGGGACTTCCATTAGCGTCCCACTAGTGCAAATCTATTTGCAGCACCTCTGCATTGCACACTCAAGCTCATTGTTACTAAGCCATTGTACTAGCAAACACTGAGTAAACTTAGTGGCATCCAAAAAGTGGCTGTTGGACTTCCATTAGTGTCCCACTAGTGCAAATCTATTTGCAGCACCTCTGCATTGCACACTCAAGCTCATTGTTACTAAGCCATTATACTAGCAAACACTGAGGAAACTTAGTGGCATCCTAAAAGTGGCTGTTGGACTTCATTATTGTCCCACTAGTGCAAAGCTATTTGCAGCAACACTGCATTGCACACTCAAACTCATTTTTACTAAGCTATTATACTAGCAAACACTGAGTAAACTTAGTGGCATCCTAAAAGTGGCTGTTGGAATTCCATTAGTGTCCCACTAGTGCAAACCTATTTGCAGCACCTCTGCATTGTACACGCAAGCTCATTGTTACTAAGCCATTATACTAGCAAACACTGAGTAAACTTAGTGGCATCCTAAAAGTGGCTGTTGGACTTCCATTAGTGTCCCACTAGTGCAAATCTATTTGCAGCACCTCTGCATTGCACACTCAAGCTCATTGTTACTAAGCCCTTATACTAGCAAACACTGAGTAAACTTAGTGGCATCCTAAAAGTGGCCGTTGGAATTCATTATTATCCCACTGGTGCAAAGCTATTTGCAGCACCACTGCATTGCACACTCAAGCTCATTGTTACTAAGCCCTTATACTAGCAAACACTGAGTAAACTTAGTGGCATCCTAAAAGTGGCTGTTGGACTTCATTATTGTCCCACTGGTGCAAAGGTTTTTGCAGCACCACTGCATTTCACACTCAAACTCATTGTTACTAAGCCATTATACTAGCAAACACTGAGTAAACTTAGTGGCATCCTAAAAGTGGCTGTTGGACTTCCATTAGTGTCACACTAGTGCAAATCTATTTGCAGCACCTCTGCATTGCACACTCAAGCTCATTGTTACTAAGCCATTATACTAGCAAACACTGAGGAAACTTAGTGGCATCCTAAAAGTGGCTGTTGGACTTCACTATTGTCCCACAAGTGCAAAGCTATTTTCAGCAACACTGCATTGCACACTTAAACTCATTTTTACTAAGCTATTATACTAGCAAACACTGAGTAAACTTAGTGGCATCCTAAAAGTGGCTGTTGGACTTCATTATTATCCCACTGGTGCAAAGCTATTTGCAGCAACACTGCATTGCACACTCAAACTCATTTTTACTAAGCTATTAGACTAGCAAACACTGAGGAAACTTAGTGGCATCCTAAAAGTGGCTGTTGGACTTCATTATTGTCCCACTGGTGCAAAGCTATTTGCAGCACCACTGCATTGCACACTCAAACTCATTGTTACTAAGCCATTATACTAGCAAACACTGAGTAAACTTAGTGGCATCCTAAAAGTGGCTGTTGGACTTCCATTAGTGTCCCACTAGTGCAAATCTATTTGCAGCACCTCTGCATTGCACACTCAAGCTCATTGTTACTAAGCCATTATACTAGCAAACACTGAGGAAACTTAGTGGCATCCTAAAAGTGGCTGTTGGACTTCATTATTGTCCCACAAGTGCAAAGCTATTTTCAGCAACACTGCATTGCACACTCAAACTCATTTTTACTAAGCTATTATACTAGCAAACACTGAGTAAACTTAGTGGCATCCTAAAAGTGGCTGTTGGAATTCCATTAGTGTCCCACTAGTGCAAACCTATTTGCAGCACCTCTGCATTGCACACGCAAGCTCATTGTTACTAAGCCATTATACTAGCAAACACTGAGTAAACTTAGTGGCATCCTAAAAGTGACTGTTGGACTTCCATTAGTGTCCCACTAGTGCAAATCTATTTGCAGCACCTCTGCATTGCACACTCAAGCTCATTGTTACTAAGCCCTTATACTAGCAAACACTGAGTAAACTTAGTGGCATCCTACAAGTGGCTGTTGGACTTCCAATAGTGTCCCACTAGTGGAAATCTATTTACAGCACCTCTGCATTGCACACTCAAGCTTATTGTTACTAAGTCATTATACTACCAAACACTGAGGAAACTTAGTGGCATCCTAAAAGTGGCTGTTGGACTTCATTATTGTCCCACTGGTGCAAAGCTTTTTGCAGCACCACTGCATTTCACACTCAAACTCATTGTTACTAAGCCATTATACTAGCAAACACTGAGTAAACTTAGTGGCATCCTAAAAGTGGCTGTTGGACTTCCATTAGTGTCCCACTAGTGCAAACCTATTTGCAGCACCTCTGCATTGCACACGCAAGCTCATTGTTACTAAGCCATTATACTAGCAAACACTGAGTACACTTAGTGGCATCCTAAAAGTGGCTGTTGGACTTCCATTAGTGTCCCACTAGTGCAAACCTATTTGCAGCACCTCTGCATTGCACACGCAAGCTCATTGTTACTAAGCCATTATACTAGCAAACACTGAGTAAACTTAGTGGCATCCTAAAGGTGGCTGTTGGACTTCCATTAGTGTCCCACTAGTGCAAACCTATTTGCAGCACCCCTGCATTGCACATGCAAGCTCATTGTTACTAAGCCATTATACTAGCAAACACTGAGTACACTTAGTGGCATCCTAAAAGTGGCTGTTGGACTTCCATTAGTGTCCCACTAGTGCAAACCTATTTGCAGCACCTCTGCATTGCACACGCAAGCTCATTGTTACTAAGCCATTATACTAGCAAACACTGAGTACACTTAGTGGCATCCTAAAAGTGGCTGTTGGACTTCCATTAGTGTCCCACTAGTGCAAATCTATTTGCAGCACCTCTGCATTGCACACTCAAGCTCATTGTTACTAAGCCCTTATACTAGCAAACACTGAGTAAACTTAGTGGCATCCTAAAAGTGGCTGTTGGACTTCCATTATTGTCTCACTGGTGCAAAGCTATTTGCAGCACCACTGCATTGCACACTCAAACTCATTTTTACTAAGCCATTCTAATAGCAAACTATGCTGCCAGTTTAAGGGCCGTAGTTGCATTGTCAGGGATAGTTATTGTTGTTTATTCTGCTGTTAATAAAGCTAGACCACTGCTGCAATCTACACCAGCTCTCAAGTTTTACTACCACATTTTAAGTGCACAATCTTGTCGCAATCAAAATTAATGGCAAAATGACAGATGCTGGTGGAAAGGGGAAGAGGCGTGTTGGAAAAGGAAAAAGAGGACATCTGCTGAAGATAGACCATCTTCCAGCAAAAGAAAGATGTCTACTACTTACCGTGGACAATCCGATTTGCTCCCTTTTTTACGGACACGAACAACTGGAACAAAGGTTGATGATGGCCAAAAAAAGAAAATGCTTGAATGGATCTCAAATGGTCCAACAAGTGCCCTCTCCCCCACGTCAACTACCGCATCCAAAAAACACCAGTCCTCTGAGTTGTCATCTCAATCACACTTGCTTTCTCCCAGCTCTGAAGTCTCCATCCGCCCTCCACAGTATGGTGGAACTGAGATGGCTGAGTATGCAGAGCTGTTCAGTCACACTATAGCCTGGGAATCAGAGGTCTGCTCCCAAGCTACAGTGAGTACAGACCAGGAAATGGTCTGCAGTGATGCCCAGAACCTTTGTGACTCTGATTCAGGCCATGAGGACCAAGTTTCTGAGCATAATGTTGACCCTTATTAACAAACTGTAAGACCTGTTGTTATAGACAATGAGGAACATACTGATGACGATGAGACGCAGATACCAGATTGGGATGACAACCTAAATATTGGTTCACGTCAGGAAGAGGCTCAGTCTGAGGGTGAGGGGAGTGCAAACACAACACTTGATGAGGAACTTCTAAATCCCACCTACTGTCAACCCACAGTCAGGCACTCGAGGAGGTCAACAGAGGAGGTGGAGGAGGATGCTACTGACGACGAAGTTACCTTGCGCCTTCCTGGACAGAGGAGTAGTACTGGTAGCACCTCTACAACTGCATCCTCAGCCACCACTCTGCCTCTGGGCACTAGTCGGGGGGGCTCAGCAGGTCGCATGCCCTCTAAGCCTTGCCTAGCCTGGACCTTTTTTGACATAGCAAAAGATCGCCCAAATCATGTGATATGTAAAATTTGTCATGATTCTGTGAGTAGAGGGCAAAACATCAGGAGTTTGACAACTTCTTCCATGAATCGTCACATGAATAAATATCATATGTCCCAATGGGAAGCTCCCCGTGCTGCAATGCGGTCTAGCGGAGCGAACCATCCACCTCCTGCCCCTTCAAGTGCATCCGAGCGCTCTTCATCTTCTAGGACTGTGGGGACAGCTGTCACACCTGGTTTTCCACGCACAACTTCCACCACTGTAACCGCAACAGGCAGTTTGCTTGGTAGGTCGTCAGTTGGTTTGGAAGGGGAAACAAGTGACTGTGTAAAGCTCTCTCAGACATCGATAGCATGAACGTTGGATGAAAGCAACATCATGTCTACGCCTGCACTTTTTTCACAAACCTGCATTTTTTCAGGGACACCCTACTCACCACCGTCTACACACAGCAGCCAGATCTCTGTCCCTCAGATGTGGACAAATAAAAGGCCATTTCCTGCGACCCATGACAAAGCTAAGAGGTTGACTTTATCCCTCTGTAAGCTCTTGGCTACCGAAATGCTGCCTTTCCACCTGGTGGACACACAGGATTTTAGAGACCTTATGTCTGTCGCTGTGCCCCAGTACCAGATGCCCAGTCGCCACTACTTCTCTAAGAAAGGTGTGCCTGCGCTACACCAGCATGTCGCACACAACATCACCGCTTCCTTGAGAAACTCTGTGTGTGAACGGGTGCATTTCACCACCAATATTTGGACCAGTAAGCATGGACAGGGACGTTACATGTCGCTGACTGGGCACTGGGTAACTATGGTGATAGATGGTGAAGGGTCTGCTGCACAAGTCTTGCCATCCCCACGACTTGTGTGTCAATCCTCTGTCTGTCCAAGTTCCGCCACTGCTTCTGCATCTTCCACCTCGTCTGGGTCCTCCACCTCCGCCCCAAGCCTGCCTGGTCAGGCCACCAGCGTTCTAACTGCGCAGAAGGAATCACGCACCCCTCATTACTATGCTGGCAGCACAGCGCAACGGCATCAGGCGGTCTTTAGCTTGAAATGTCTTGGAAATAAGAGTCACACAGCGGCTGAGTTGTGGGCAGCTCTGCAGACTGAGTTTAATAAATGGTTGTCTCCACTCAACCTGCAGCCTGGTAAGGCCGTGTGCGACAATGCTGCAAACCTGGGTGCGGCCCTTCACCTGGGCAAGGTGACACACGTGCCTTGTATGGCTCACGTGTTGAACCTTGTCGTCCAGCAATTTTTAACCCACTATCCCGGCCTAGATGGCCTTCTGAACAGGGCACGAAAACTGTCTGCTCACTTCCGCCGTTCAACCACCGCTGCTGAGCGACTTGCATCGCTCCAGAAGTCTTTTGGCCTGCCGGTTCATCGCCTGAAATGCGATGTGCCGACACACTGGAATTCGACTCTCCACATGTTACGGCGACTGTGGCAGCACCGTCGAGCCCTGGTGCAATACGTCATGACGTATAGCCTGGGCCAACGAGATGCAGAGGTGGGGCAGATCACCCTGATGGAGTGGTCTCAGATCAAAGACCTATGCACCCTTCTGCACAGTTTCGACATGGCGATGAATATGTTTAGCGCTGACAATGCCATTATCAGCATGACAATTCCAGTCATTTACATGCTGGAGCACACGCTAAACACTATTCGGAGTCAGGGGGTGGGACAACAGGAAGGGGAGGAACTACAGGAGGATTCATATGCCCAAGAGACAACAACATCACCAAGGTCCAGACGTTCATCATCACCAACGCGGCAGGCATGGGACCATGGGGGGCAGGGATCAACAAGGGCGTATGGTATCAGGCGAAATGTTGAGGAAGGTGCAGGAGAACATGAAGAAATGGAGGCCGAACTGTCCATGGACATGGAAGACTCAGCGGATGAGGGAGACCTTGGTCAAATTTCAGTTGAAAGAGGTTGGGGGGAGATGTCAGAGGAAGAAAGAACGGTTAGCACCTCTATGCCACAAACACAGCGTGGACTTGGTATGCATGGCTGCGCAAGACATATGAGCGCCTTCTTGCTGCACTACCTCCAACATGACCCTCGTATTGTCAAAATTAGAAGTGATGATGACTACTGGCTTGCCACACTATTAGATCCCCGGTACAAGTCCAAATTTTGTGACATAATTCCAGCCATATAAAGGGACGCACGTATGCAGGAGTATCAGCAAAAGCTGTTACTCGATCTTAGCTCGGCTTTTCCACCAAACAACCATGGTGCAGGGAATGAATCTCCCAGTTGTAACTTGACAAACATGGGACGGTCTCGTCATCATCAACAGTCTACCTGTTCCAGCAGCACCATATCTGGTGCTGGTAACAGCAATTTTATTGAATCTTTTCATAATTTTTTTAGACCATCCTTTGCAAGGCCACCAGAGACAACAAGTCTGACACATAGTCAACGGCTGGAGAGGATGATACAGGAGTATCTCCAAATGAACATCGATGCCATGACTTTGCAAATGGAGCCTTGCTCATTTTGGGCTTCAAATCTTGAAAAATGGCCAGAGCTCTCCACTTACGCCTTGGAGATTTTGTTGTGTCCAGCTGCCAGCGTTGTCTCTGAACGTGTCTTCAGTACTGCTGGGTGTGTGCTGACAGATAAGCACACGCGTCTGTCCAGTGACAATGTGGACAGACTAATGTCATCAAAATGAACAAGTCATGGATCCACAAGGAATTTACTACCCCTGTGTCATCCTGGGGAGAGAAAATGCTTGTGGATTTTGAATGTGCTTGATGCAAATCTACCTGTGAAGTGTACAACTGGGGCACAAGTGCTGCCACTGAAGGGGTGGGTGTGTTTGTGTGTGGCCCAATTTTTGGAAAAAAGGGAGACTCCGCTTGGAGTAACCCTTGCTTGCTGTGTTTTTTAAAAGGAGCCAAGATGAA
The DNA here is from genome assembly GCF_048569485.1 of Anomaloglossus baeobatrachus. NCBI lineage: Eukaryota > Metazoa > Chordata > Amphibia > Anura > Aromobatidae > Anomaloglossus > Anomaloglossus baeobatrachus. Next base: position 363,949,720 of record NC_134355.1, read on the forward strand.
CAAGTCATGGTTCAGCAAAGACTTTGCTACCTACCCCGGTGTCATCCTGGGGACGGTTAAGTATTGCGTATTTTTGAATGTGCTTGATGCAAATCTACCTGTGAAGTGTACAACTGGGGCACAAGTGCTGCCACTGAAGAGGTCGGTGTGTGTGTGTGGCCCAATTTTTTGAAAAAAGGGAGACTCCGCTTGGAGTAACCCTTGCTTACATTGTTTTTAAAAATGATCCAAGATGAACAGAGCTGGGATCAGGAAAGATTTAGCTACCTGACCCGGTGTCATCCTGGGGACTGTAAAGTATGGCGTATTTTTGAATGTGCTTGATGCAAATCTACCTGTGAAGTGTACAACTGGGGCACAAGTGCTGCCACTGAAGGGGTTGGTGTGTCTGTGGCCCAATTTTTGGAAAAAAAGGGAGACTCCGCTTGGAGTAACCCTTGCTTACATTGTTTTTAAAAATGATACAAGATGAACAGACCTGGGATCAGGAAAGACTTAGCTACCTACCCCGGTGTCATCCTGGGGACGGTTAAGTATGGCGTATTTTTGAATGTGCTTGATGCAAATCTACCTGTGAAGTGTACAACTGGGGCACAAGTGCTGCCACTGAAGGGGTGGGTGTGTGTGTGGCCCAATTTTTGGAAAAAAGGGAGACTCAGCTTGGAGTAACCCTTGCTTACATTGTTTTTAAAAATGATCCAAGATGAACAGAGCTGGGATCAGGAAAGACTTAGCTACCTACCCCGGTGTCATCCTGGGGTTGGTTAAGTATGGCGTATTTTTGAATGTGCTTGATGCAAATCTACCTGTGAAGTGTGATGACACCGGGGTAGGTAGCTAAGTCTTTCCTGATCCCAGTTCTGTTCATCTTGGATCATTTTTAAAAACAATGTAAGCAAGGGTTACTCCAAGCGGAGTCTCCCTTTTTTTCCAAAAATTGGGCCACATGTGGTCCATAAAAAAATGGTTTTGTAAATTTTGTTGGAAAATTGAGAACTTGCTGATAAATTTTAAACTCAATTTCCTAACAAAAAAAAATGATGGTGCAAAAATTGTGCTGATGAAAAATAGATATGTGGGAAATGTTATTTATTAACTATTTTATATGACATAAGTCATTGATTTAAAGGTGTAAAAAACCATCAAAATTTGGAAATTGCAAAATTTTCAGTTTTTTTTGTCAAATTTATGATTTTTTTTCCAAATAAAGGAAAAAAATATCATCGTAAGTTTACTGCTGTCATGAAGTACAATATGTCACAAAATAACAATCACTAGGATATAATGAAGCATTCAAGAGTTATTACATCCTAAAGTGACACTGGTTAGGTTTCTAAAATTTGTCCAAATTAGGTCATTGAAGTCAAAATTGGCTCCATCATTGAGGGGTTAAGGATATTAAAGATCATTCTATCCCCATCACTTTCCATCTGCCTATTTGAAAACGCTGATAAACAAGCATTGAATGACTTTAAGGCTGTGTCCGCACTTTGCGTCGTCGTAGTTGCAGTTCTAAACACATTCTCTGGCAGAAATTGCTTTTGCCAAAGTTGCTTTTGACCACAAAATCGCGGTAAATACGCGTGCGTTTTAGCCGCGTTTTTAGCGCTTTTTACCTTGCTTAAAGTCAGATGTGTTTTGCTTACAAAGACACTACTAAATAAAGTTTTGACATACAAACACTATGAAAAAAGGGAAAAAAAATGAAAAAAATATAATTATTTAAATCATAACGAAAATAATTATATTTAATATAATTATAGCGGTTTTATACTATTTATCGCTATAATTCCAATGAATTAATATTTTTCATTAATTTAATTGTCGGACTATGTGTGTGTGTAAAGGGACATATCATTCCATTATTTTTATGTCATAAACGTATGTTTTTTGCAGCCAAAAAGCAGGTAAAACGCTGGAATTTTGATATTTCTTGCTTTTTACAACTTCTCGTTGACTTTAATGTTAGCAAAACGCAGCCCGAATGGCAAAAACAATTGACATGCTGCTTCTTTGAACGCAGTTTTTGTCCAAAATTATGCAAATTAAACGCAGCGTTTTGAACTGAAAAGTGCGCACAAGAAATCCACTGTTCCCATAGACTTTGCAGGAAAATCAAAACACATGCATTTTGGCATGAAAACGCTGCAGTTCAAAACGCTGAAGAAAAGCAGGTGAAACGCAGGTGAAAACGCAAAGTGCGGACACAGCCTAAAGGTAACCTGACAGGTCCCCTATGGCATCCAACCCAGAAGCATCCATGGCCCCATGCCCAAATTGTCTGCCTAACCAGCCCTGTATAATGCTATTCACTAATATAAATGTTTTAAAGAAACTACTTGTAAACCTCGCTGTCCCTATGCTAATTAGGCCTGTGACTTTTTGAGGGGGCGTTAGTTTCCCTGACTAGTTGGCCCTTATTCCATGTTATAATGCCCAGCTCCTAGAAATATCGCGCATGTGTGGAGCCCCGCATTACCTTCAGGTCTAGGTAGCCGCAAGGTCTCCGCGGGCTTGGAAGTCTTCTGGTCACAGGTAGGTTAACTTCAATAGGATTCGTGACGCCACTCTCGGTATTGCGATCAGGGGGGTGACCGCCACTGCAATTTGGGGAACGCCTGGGGCTGGTGGTAAATGCAGTCAGTTGTTGTGGCCTCCCGAGAGTGAGGCTGGCCCCAGGGCTCAGTGTAAGTGTGTAGTACCACAGGTCGCAGAAGAACTCACACACAAGCAGCAAAGTCTTTCAGGGTTTTTACTCACTTCAGGTGACAGGGGTGAGTTAACCCGGGCAATTCTATGGTGGACCGGGTGGAACCAGGTATCCTTTCGGCTGATGTAGGGGTGACTGCTGACTCGCCTTCCTAGCCCTTCTTGTTTTGAGGTGACCCCGACTTGAAGTCTTGCTGGGATCACCCAGGGAAGTTGCATACGCCGTTCTCCCCTTTCTGGCCCTTTTGCGGGCAGCGTGGACCAAGTAATTCTGGCTGCTTGCCTTCTGTCACTTATGGACCCCATCGTTGGTGCTGTAGCTGCGGACTCTGTGTAGGTTGGTGAGGCGCATAAAGTGCCCTCACCAGCAGGTTTGGCAGGCCAACTGAATGGGCCCCTGCTCTGGGGACCTGTAACCTAATGCGGGTTCGGTCTACCGGAAGTCCCCTTACTCAGCCACCTCTCTGCACCAGGTGGATTTCAGGCAGAGAGGTGGCTCCACTAGTCGACTGGCTCACCACTACCTCCGCTCTGTGCCTGCCTCTTCACACTCCTCATCTCCAGTCTCACCACCCACCACTAGCTGGGAGGCGAGGGCCACGCCCCCTCCCTGAGTCTGCTCAGGGGTCCCCTCTAGCTGTGTGTGTGTTCCTGGTTACTGGTGTCTGTGTGTCCACACCCTAGTCAGCCTCTGAGATTACCTGTGTTGTACTGACCCAGCATGGGTGCAGTACTCAGTGGTGCCTGACCAGGTCAGGGGCGCCACACATGCTCGTGGCTCAATTTGACAGAGTCAGTTTGCCTTAGAAGAAGGGTGGACACTTCTCGGCTTCATTAGGCGCACTGCGCATGACCGGAAGTTCAGAAGACGTGTACACATGTACATGAGCAGTCTTCTGAACTTCCAGTTATGCGCAGTGTGCCTAATGAAGCTGGGCAGCATACACTCTGCACTTACATGGTCAAAATGAGCCAGACAAGATTTCCAGAAGCTGGTGGTAGTGCCACTTGGAGAAGTCATGTTATCACGCCCACAGGGGCATAGTGACATGGAAAAAGGGCTGACTAGTCATGGGAACTAGCCCCCTGTGATTTGTTAAACATTCATATTAATGAATAGCATTATACAGGGCTGTTTAGGGAGGGAATTTGGGCATACAGTTATCAATGCTGCCGAGTTGAAGGACATAGGGGATCTGACAAGTTACCTTTAGGTATAGTGGATCATGCTTGTTTAATGGCCTGAAATCAGCTTGTCTAAATGTGTCAGTGTGATGGTTCGATACAGTAACATTTGGCGCCTCACTTTTCAATTTTACTAAAGGCTCACATTGTCTAGAACCAGTCAGTGCTGCATATTGTGTCAATTCTGTCAAATGACAAAACCTGCCTTGTTGTGCTGCCAAACTCTGTACCGCTATATCTGTATGTGCATGTTGGACATTTTTCCTGCTAAATGTCCTTGTTTATGTTAATATATGATATTTGCATCATTTGTAACCTATCACATGCTATCATTATTTGTATCAATCTGATTTGTCCTGCCATGGCAGCATAACAGAAAGAATCACTTGAGAAATATTGAATATTTTATGTATATAATATCTTTGCTTCGTCTGAATAATAATGAAATATGTCATAGTCAATCTATGTCAATTTCATCTACAATGATACTGTGCGCTATCATTACATGTGATGATGAATTAAAATATCTGCAGCTGCTTTCAGGATGATATTAAAGTATGACACAATTTTTCTATGATCATCAGTAATGCTGCAGGAATCAGATGAGCTCTGCCTAAAGGCTGCTTTACACGAGTCGATATATTGTGCAATGCATCGTTGGGATCACGGATTTTGTGACGCACTTCCGTCATTCGTAACGACATATCCTCATGTGACAGCTCCTTGCGAGTCCAACCGATGCCTAATCATTTGAAATTCGGCCATCCTGTACTCATCGTTTAATTCCATAAAATCATTCAGTTTAGTCTTAATGAACGACACATTGCAAAGTGTGACACCGTGTAATCGGCCATCCTCGTAGTTGTTTGTGACGTCAGTAAACGTTCAGGGCGTATTTGTGGTTTTAAATAATCACGCCTAATCTAATCGGATTGGTTGTAGCAGATGCGTTTTGATTGGTTATTACTGTTATAAAATACGGAGCTGTAGTCATGATGTGTGAACATTCATCCTTGGCGTCATGCACAGTGTTTTATAGTGCATTACTCCTAATTTTTCTTACGTTTGTTTGTTCGCTGGATTTTCCGCCCTCACTCCTTGTTATCCCTTTTTTGTGGTAAGTTGTTATATGCCAATCTTTCCTTTTTGGATCAAAATCGACATTAACCAGACCACAAACAACAAACAAGATTGATGCTAAGGACACACGAGGCAACAAAGACAGACGCAGAAGAGAAACTATATATATGGGATGTAACCAATCAACCACATTAGCAGAACTGGATTGAGCAGGTCAGAAGAATTCAGGGCGTGCAACAATCCAGACAACGTCACGGAGGGCTGTATAGTTTGCCTAATTACGCCCATACAAAAGACAGATTGACCAAAGGAAAACATGTGTGAAGCCTTTTGGACGTCCGCCATGGCCAATCAATATATCGATGAGCGCTTTGTGGTCGTTTGACAACACTCAACGTGTGACACATGGACAACTACCTATCAGCGATACAAACAAAAAAAAAAAAAAAAAAGACTTTGCCAAATAAATCGCACGATGGATTGACTCGTGTAAAGCAGCCTTTAGGCCTCTGCCACACTTACGTGACAAAATGTTACATTTTTGTCACGTACCTGTTAAAGGGGTGGTTTTGTCCCCGTGTGCCGTTTTTGCGGCACGTACGTGTTCTCCGTGTGTTATACATAATAACACACGGAGAACGGAAAGCCCCGCCTTACCTGCATCTTCTGGAGCTGTCTGTGGTGCTGAATGACAGCGTCCGGCCAAAGCCACGCCCCGCTGACGCTGCTTCCGGCCCCCAGTGAAGGAGAAGCGTTGTTCAAATTCACTGGGGTCAGATGAAGGTGACAGCCGCGGCAGAGACTGCAGGTATGGTGGAGGTGAGTATGTGTTTTTATTATTTTTACACTGACACGTGTCTTTCTCCGGCGCGTGTCACACGGGCCCGCATCCACACTACATCCGTGTGGTACGGGTGTGGGCTGTGTGACACCCGTGCTGCCGGAGCAACACGGACATCTCAGCTGTTTTAAAAAACGGATACACGTAAGTATGGAACGGACACACGTTCCATTCTTGAATACTTACGTGTGTCCAAAACAATAACAATAGATAGGACCACATGGGCCCTTGTCTCCGGTACGTGAAGAAAAAGGCACACACGTACTGGAGGCACAGATGTGTGTCGCAGGCCCTAAATGTAGGTGGTGATAGTTGAATTTCATATATGAAGAGCTGGTGCACAGATCTTGGTTTGCTTGCTATTGGATTTTATGGAGCTTTTGCTAAGTATTCTGGCCTGGAACATGTTTCTAATGAGTGTTTGGGGCAGATTTAACAGCATTTTTCTTTTAAAAAAACACAAAACCGATGAAAAAAATGAGGGGAAAGTAAAAAAAAGCAAACTATATATATATGTACACAGTATATATATATATATATATGTATATATATATATATATATATATATACACACATCTATGTACACGGTGCAGTAAGAGATCTCAAATTGCAGCTCAATTCTTATTGAAGTGTATGGGAACTGAACTGCGTTATTTAGGAGCGGCCATTACACAGTGTATAGAGCTTTGCGGTTCAGGCTCCACATATTGAGCACTCTTGAGTGCCACAGAACCTTCATAATCCATGGTTGGGTGTGCTGGCTCACATGGTACTTTAAGGCAGCAATCAACATCACAACCCCAGGATGACAAAATAGAGAAACATTTTGCGTAAATATCTCCCAACAGAAATCATGTATCTATGTTTTTTTAAAGTAGTTCTTTAATATCTAAGTGTCAGTGCATTTAAATTGGTATTTTCAAGTATAGAAGTTAACTGGTATATGATGAACTATCCACTATTCACCTACTGGAACCAGCAATGATTCCAAGAACCAGAGTGGTGGTCGATAGTGTGCACTATTGCTCCATTCATTCTTATGAGAGCATTGAATACCAGCATACTGTAGTGCAATGCTATTTCTGGCGCTCTCATTAAGAATGAATAGCACAGCAGCGTACATTACTCCAATCACACCAGGCTCTTCAGATCAGGTAATTAGGAGTACCACCGCTGCCGCTGGGAGTAGCCGGGGGTGATGGAACGGGGCAGCAAGGTGTTGGAACCCTCCACAGGAAAGGGATGCCCAGGAACTCAGTGAAGGGATGGTAGTGCCATGGGTATAAAGGGGTCACTCTCATACTCACTCAGTTCATAAGCAGACACCGACAACCGGGTAAACCAAGTCTCTGGGTACTGCTGCCGCTGAGGGGAGCTCGTCCGGGTCCCGTCTCCTAGTGGTGCCGCCTGGTGGTCCGTGACCTGCCTCCTGGCACTTAGTTTAGACTTAAACTTGATGGCCCGGTACCTTGGAATTAGCCGGGCCCCACTCCCTACTATGGCTAAGCATGGGAACTTGCTCTCAGGACTCACAATTGGGATATTCTGGACCATTTTGGTTAGAAAGTCCTATCCCCCTCGTTGCGCTAATGCCCCGATTCTGGAGCGGGTAGGAACGGATCGTGAAGGCTCCGTTCTCCTCAGGTGAATTGTCGGGTTGCCTGAAGCTACTTCCTGATCTAGGGTCCGTGTACCCCGTAGTGTCTTCGGCCCCGGACCAGTGATAGGGCCAGGCAGCTGGTTGTCCTCCTCGACGGGTCCGAGTAACTTGGCACAATCCCCTGCGAACGGGGGTCCGACTCCTCTAGGACCAGACCACCATCTGCAACCTAGGCAGTTACTTCGGGAGTCCCCACTCCCGACTTCCTCTGAGCTCCTCTCAGCTCGAGGGCTACTTTCCAACCTCCTTCTCCACTCACTTCACTCGACTCCACTCAACTGAACTGAACTGAACTGACTACACTTCCTCACCTCCCCTCCCTGACCCCCCAGGTGGGCGACTCTGTTCCTCTCAAGCCGTCCACTGATGTGTCAGGTGGGTGTGGTGCAGGGTGTCTCTAGGATTTTCATTTTCTGGTAGAGGCAACATCACTTAAGTAGGGACCCAGAACCAAGAGGGAGGCGGAATACTGCACGGAAGGGCAGCTTGTGCAGTACCCTGTGATGACCTGATAGTCCAGGGGCGTCACAATTGTCTTACTCTTTATTTTTGTTTTAATATAGGAATCCAGGGTTCACACCCCTCTTCTTCTGCTAAAACGTTTTTCGTTTTTTTACCCATCTCCTACCCCTCTATAGTTCTCTCTGTCACACTTTTTCCCACTTTTTTTCTTTTCTTTCCTCTATATATTTTTCTTATTTAAGTATTTCAGCAACTTTTTCATTAATATGAAACACTAAAAGTGCAAGGAAGATTTTTTTTTACTGATGGATAAAATATGCTGTGTCACAGGAGCAATTACTTGCCTGCTGTTTTTTTTTAATTTTCAATAGGCGGTCCTATTATTGACACATGTATATATACCGTAGGTGTCCTTTCATGGATGTCCATGTAGTGTTGATTTTCTTCCTTTGTCCTGAAGAAGGGGACTTTGATCCCTGAAACGCATAGACCTATGAAATAAAAGCAAAATTTTATTAACTCAACAGTTTATTCATTTGGCAACAGTGCGGCATTAACCCCTTTGTCTCTTTCCAGCATTGAACATCAAACTTGAGAATGCCTTTAAGTTATATTATAGAACGTACAGTGATCTTGAATTTGAGATTCATAGGTACTTATAAAGTAGGTTGCACAATAGTTTACATCAGTCACAAGCTAACCTGTCTCAATAAACTTTCTATAGAGGTTACGACTATCCAAAGAAAAGCATCAGCTTTGCTCACAATGGATCATAATTAAGGATGATCGAATACCTCAAATATTCGGCTTTGCGAATATCTGATGAATAGGTCGCCGCTATGCGAATATTCGATGCGCAATGTAAGTCTATGGAAAGCCCGAATAGTTCTGAATAGTTGTTATTTGGGTTTCCCATAGACTTACATTGCACATCGAATATTCACGTATAGTCGAATAGAGGCGACCTATTCGTCAAATATTCGCGAAGCCGAATATTTGAGGTATTTGATCATCCCTAATCATAATATACAAAAATAATAGTCAGAATTACCGTACACACCAGGAGAGAATTACTGTTACAGCTAAAAAAAAGAAAAATTATTCTCATGACTGTGTTCGTTTGTCATTAAAATCTCTCCTGTCCTTTTTAAGTTGAACCATAATATATAAATGCAGCTGATTCATTGATGCCACTTCACTGCAAATGACTTTCTAGAATCAGCTATGTGTAACCTATATCACTGTGCAGAGAAATAAAAATTTAACTTTTAGTCATTGATTCCTTGAAATAGTATTCAAGGCAGAAGAATCATTTCAATTAACTCAGTCATGATGCATTAATATACAGTACAATTATAAAATGAGTTACCAGCCAGATGGGCTCATTGATACGTTTACAGATGGATTCCAATGTCACAATTCTAGTTGCACCTTATATCTTCATCTCGCTAAGACATATTAGAATAAGAATACAGATGAATAGTCTGATGAAATAGTTGGTCATAACCATGATATCTGTAATTTGTAAGTTATTTTTGGCCCTATGCTTTCCATTACACTGGATATAAGTCATGCATCAGGAGTCAAGCAGAGATAATATTTAAGCATGGCAACTTCAGTTACATAAAGGATAGCTTAAGGCTATGTTCACACAGTGCATCTAAAGGTTCAGCGTTTTTGGCCCCAAAAAATGCACAAAAAAATGCACCGCGGCAAAAACGCATCAAAAAATGCGTTTTGCAGCGTTTTTACCGTGTTTTTCCCAATGGATTTTTTAAGCCAAATCTATTGACTGGAAGGGCTCAAAAACACTGGAAAAAAAGCAAAAAGAATTGACATGCTGCATCTTCAAAAACGCAGCCAAGATGCAGACAAAAAAAAGATGCACAGTGTGGACAGCTAAATAGAAATCTCATAGGCTTTGCTGGGAGAAGAAAATGCATGCATTTTGGAGGCATCTTTGTGACCTCAAAAACGCACCAAAAACGCACTAAAAGATGCAGTTTGTGAACATGGCCTTAGGCATTACCACCTAGGTCAGCATATTGTCCCTTCTATATTGTTTTCTCTAGAAGTTAGAGTTGTAAATAATATCAATATGTTCATACATAACACAGGATCAGTCTAACTTGCTCTTTGAGGACATATGGGTGGTCACTATGTCAATCTGTTGACCAATTTCTATTGATGACATGAGAATTCAGTTGGGTACACTGTGTTTTGTCAAAGTATGTCTAATTATCTCCAACGATACATTCTAAGGGCCGCATACGACCTTTGATATCGGGCCTGGATTAGGAATCTGTAGTGTTATACTACAAAGTAGGCCTCAGAGCCATTTAAACCACTTTCCCGACGTTCAACCCGTCGACGCGTGCTGTTACAGCCCACAGAGCTGTCTGGGAAACGCCACTCCCTTATTTGTATATTCAAATGTTTTTGCGTCTTTCGGACACAAATATATATCAACACTTAAAGGGAACCTGTCACCAGTTTTTTCAGTATTGAACCAAAAGTCTCACCTTCTGCAGCTCCTGGGCTGCTTTCTATGAAGGTGCACCTTGTTCCCGACTACCCTTGCAGACCCCAGAAATAACTTTATAAAAGCTGACCGCCATGTATGTAAATGAACCATTGTGGTCGGATGGGCGTCCTCTTTTTCAGCTCCTGTCGCTCCTTTTGCCGCTGTTCGCCGTCCTCCTTTGATGCATGACGTGGATGACACCTCCATCATCATCTATCCGTCCATCCATCATCCTGTATGATCTGCAATCTGATGTTGGCTGGTAATAACAACTCCCAGTATCCCCTCATCCTTATTAAGAACATACTGGGATAGGATATGTAAATATACTCATAGATTGTAAGCTTGCGAGTAGGGATGAGCGGACGTGTGGAAGTTTAGGTTTGCTGGGTTTGGACAGATTTTAGTTAACAGTTCAGTTGGGGACCCAGACTTGACCTAAACCTGACCCCGAATCCCAAATACGTCAATGGGGACCCGAACTTTAGTGCTGTAAAATGGCTATTAAATGAGGTAAGGGGCTGCAAAAGGAAGAAAAATGGGGGTAAGATCAAGTCAGTTGCCCTGCAAACATATGGATAAGGAATATATTTTTTCTTTCTTTCTTTCATTTATTCTTTTTTCTTTCACTATTTTTGATAACCAGTGCAAGTAAAGCAGACATCTGCAGGCTGCAGCCCTCATCTGTCTGCTTTTCTGAGAGTAAACGAGCACAGCAATGCTTGCACGAGTGGTTTGTACACTTAAACACATCTGAACTCCGAACCCAAACTGTTTTTTTTTTTGTAAATACTATGTTTGGTATCAACACCGAACCTTGGTTTCACTCATCTCTACTAATAACCTGCAGTACAGAAATATTGCAGAATATTAGATTAGTAATCGTGAAAGGTAGAACTTAAAGTTCCATATAGGTACTATAGGTTTAAGTAAAGTAAAAAAAAATGTAAAAAGTAAATAAAATTCAAAACAACATAAGAAAAAATAAGAGAAAAATATTTTGCCAGTAAAAGTATTGTTTTATGTAACAACTAAAGTAAACAAAAAAGTAGATGTTTGGAAAAAATAAATGAAAAACATGTCAAAATGTAGCTTTTCATTACACTGGCACAAAAGTTTTTAGAAAAAGTGATCAAAATGTTGTGGAAACAAAAAAGAAAAAAAATAACACTGAAAATGTAACCTAATCACTCAGAAAACAAGCTGTCAATATATATTTTCAAGGTACTAAAAGCTCACATATACTAGGATAGTGACATGGCTCCAGTAAAATTCAATGTTTGGACTACATTTAGTAACACAAGGAGTAAACTGTCAAGATTAAGCTTAGCAGTATTATTATGGTGATGCAGTATTGTTATAGAAGTTCAACTAACTAACCTTTTAACAATAATTTTGTCTTGTATTGAATTTGAAAGTGTTCAGGCCTTCAAGTTAATTTTTATTTCTATATATGGCCTATTTACCCAGCCTTTGTGAGCCCTGAACTAGACTGAGAGCTGCTAATTCCAGTGCTGGATAAATACTTATTTTGTGGCTTAAACCCACAACCATATTACAATTCCATACAAGGTCCACATGACAACCAACAAGACAGAATCATTGCTTGTGCAGAAGAACATCTCCATAAAATGGGCGGACATAGACAGAAGAGCGCCATGTGCAAGATCAATATATGGGTCCTTTCTAGTGCAATAGTGCATTATAATGTACAATTCCACCTGATTTTAGGTAGTAGTTTGCCCCTTTTACTCTTGGGTCCATATGCATAGGTTGCATAAATGGTATGGTATGTCCACTCCTGATCCATAATCTCCCATATATGGAGGCATGTTGTGGATTTGCATGAGGACTAAAACACTCTTTGGGCACTGATTGATGTTACCCTTTTTGTGGTGTTTTGTAAGCACATACTCTTTAACTTGCTGCCAAGAGGAAATTACAGTATCTTTTTTCCTCCAATCAGCCTTGGTCTTTCAGTCATAGGGGTGTGGATTTCAGTCTCTGGTTAGTGCATAGTGACTTATGGATGTACACATGCCCTCAGCACTGATTGTCAGCCGGCTCTCTACTGCTGCAATGCTGAGCCGCATGTCAGTCAGTGCTGGGGCATGGTTAGAGCCGCCGCTCGATATGCACTAAGCAGTGACACATGCTGCGCCCTTATAACTGAAAGCGCGAGGTTGCAGGGAGGAAATTATAGTATCTTTATTACTCTGGTCAGCCTCAGTCTTTCAGTCATAGGGGTGTGGCTTTCAGTCTCTGGTTAGTGCATAGTGAGTTATGGATGTAAATATGCCCTCAGCACTAACTGTCAGCCGCCTCTCTACTGATGCAATGCTGAGCCAGCTGTCTGCCAGAGCCGGGGCACGGTTAGAGCCGCCGCTGACTGTGCACTAAGCAGTGACACATGCTGTGCCCTTATAACTGAAAGCACGAGGCTGCAGGGAGGACTAAAGATCCTTTCTTCCCTTTAGCTGGGTTCTCACTATAGAACTCTATTAACCTGCTTATTAACCCTATATCTGCAGGTTAATATATTTTTTACATGACAGGTTCCCTTTAAATTTATATTGTTGTTTTCTATATCATGTATTCCGAGTCTCATACATTTTCTAAATTGTGACTTCCAGAGCAAACATGACATTTTATCCTTCCCCCTTGTCTTGTCTCCTTGGACTACAGCAGTTATGTACCAAACCGTTTATTTTTCTCCTAACCTTACATTCCTGTAACAGAGATTCTAGGAGAAAGTGTTCAGCTTTTTTTTTTTTGCTATGAAACAACATAATTCCCTTTCAAGGCCATTATCATATGCTTCGCTTTATTCATCAAAACATTAACCTTCAAACAAAGTCAAAGCTGAAAAAAAGCGGAAATAGCAATGCAGCATCTCTGCAAAATGCAGGCAAACAACATTCAGCAACAAAAGATTAGTCTGCAACCATTATAGGCTGCTATTCAATCAAACTATTTGTTTTCTCATCCAACTGCAAGCACTAGGCCTATTATTATATTTATTGTCATGAAAGCACAAAGGGGCTCTCACAAAACTCTCACAAAGTAAGTGGCTAATTCCCTACAAATTAGATGGATTATTGCACTGAAATAGATGTTTAAATATTGCCATATGGCGAAAAATAATCTGAACTTTTACTCATTCCACTGCAATTGTTACATCAATTCTTGCACTGCACAGAAACAAGTATTAATATTTGTAGATCGCTGTTTAAACATGAAAGTTTTATCTTTTCCCACCTGAAACATTGCTGTATTTTTCTATATAAGTGAATTCCTTCTAGAATGAAGATGTGCAGGTTTCTGTTTGCAAGGAGAGCCCTATTATATGGTGCTCAGATTGCTACTGGCACATACAATATCTCCAAGTCCCTCTTATCTTACACACAGGTAGTCATTCTGTAGAGGTATTTTCCACTGGATATACCATACCATGACACATGGTGTGCCTATAGGTACTGTGTATGGCATCATACAAGTCCTGTGCATAGTGCTTTGCTGCTCTTTTGGGGGCCTACAAATATAAGTAATGCTACACAAATTCTACATGATCTTCCTAACTGGATATTCAAAGCAGTATTTCAAGGTTATTCACAAATTTGGAAGTTATACGGTAGTAATGAGCTAGGTACTGTAACGTCCTGGATGTGGATTCACTGGGCCGTGCACCGGACTCCCCCAGTGAGGCAACCCGGAGCTAACCCCTATACAGGGACTGTCCGATCACCCTACCAGAGGGCCTAGATGCATGGTAGCCGGAAACACTAGGGGTACGAGATAAGAGTCCTTCAGGGATCTGCACGGGAATGTTTCAGAGTCCAATGAGCACTGTAGGCAGGACGGAAGACGGGCGCCGGGTACCGGTGCCAGGTAGGAACAGCAGACAGGGTCCGGGTCCAGCGAGACGTGCAGGCTGATGTTTCCCAGGTGTAGTTGGGGATCGGTGACAGGTTCAGGCTGATGGTAGATGGCGGGATCCTCAGCAGACAGTCACCGGGGAACTTCCTGGGGAATCAGACGTCAGGACCGGGTTAGCGTGGAAGGCGGCCTCTGCAGAAGTAACAAAGGTAAACAAGGGCAAGGCACAGAGGGACCTGAACACCTAGCTCAGGGAACATGTTGATCAGGCACCGGCCATATGAAAAAGGAAGTCTTATATAGCCTGTACCTGAATTCACCAATATCCTGTTTCCGGGACGTTGGCCCTTTAAGAAGAGGTGAGTGAGCATGCGCGCGCCCTAATGCGCATGCGCGAGGCCTGGGTGCCGGAGACCAGTGCAGGAAGCAGTGAAGGAGATGCAGGGGAGGCAGGCAGAGAGATCCGGGACGCAGCAGCACGCCGGGGTCGGCGAGCGGGAGGCACAGAGGGCGCACAGGAGGAAAAGCAGTACGCAGAGCCGCGGGCTGGGGAACCAGGGACCTAGGCGTGGAGTGACAGGCGGCACTGGGACCCGGGGAGCGTGACAGGTACTAACTTCCCGATTGCGTGGAATCCGTCCGCTAACACCCCCAATATTGCTGAGACCTGAGGTACTGAAGAGTCCCATGTGAATACAGTGGTGGTCAACTGTGCGCACTGCTGCGCTATTCACTCTTATGGGAGCCTTAAAGACCAGCCAAAAACAACACTCAGCTATGGTGATTCCATCAATAATGAATTGAACGGCAGTGTGCATGATCGACCAAAGCTTCATTCATACAAGGCTCTTCAGAACCACAGTTCTTGGGATCAGTGGGAGTTAGAGGGGTCAGACATCCAGTGATCAAAAAGTTATTCTCTGTCACATCAATAGGAGATAAGTGATGGATGATCCCTCCGATGGTTGGAATTCGGGAGACTTGTCCGATCATTTTATAAAGATCAAGATCAGGATCGACACAACACGATCTGCGTCCCATCACCGATCTTGGACTTTAAAGTTATGGGATGGGGCGTGGGGGACTTTAAAATAAAGAACACAGTTAATAAACATTGTCATTATACTTACAGGTCCCGCGACGCATCCTGAGGACTCTGTTTCCCGCCGCTTCTGGTTCCGAGTCACGTCATAGCTATGTGACCAGTCACGTGTGAATGGTATATTATCTAATTGGCTACATATTGGTCACATGACTAAGACGTCATGCAAGGTCCTGTGATGTCAGCATGCTCGCCGGTACTCGGTGCTCACCCGAGCATCTCAGTTCTCGGTATACCTGGCGAGCACCAAGTACCGGTGAGATGCTCGGGCACATGCTCGGCTCCCCCTCCCTGCATGTTGGCACTCTTTACAGAGTCAGCCTACATGCAGGTATTGGCTGCCACACACTGTAGTGCCACAGCCGGTGAATAGCGGCAACAGGAATCAGGTGATCGGAGATCACTGTTGCTATAGTAACCTGCACATTAGGTTACTATGGCAACGGTGGCAACGGTGATGTCACCGCTTACCAACCCGCAGCCTCTTCTCACTCATTGAGTGATTAGACAGCATGGAGAGCAGCAGCGTTCTTCCTCCCCCCCTTGCTTTGTGATATAGCAGAGCTGCATGGGTTGAAGAAGACAGAAGACCAGGATTGTGGAGGGGTGAGAAGGAGTAATAAAAATGGAGTCCCTAAATGTGTCTGTGTATTTATTTCTAATAAAGTATTTTTTCTCTGTGTGGTGTCTTTTTTTTAACCCTTTATTGGAGATTCTTAATGGCCGGGTCAAACTTGGCCTGACATTAAGAATCTCGGGATTAATACCAGCTGGTAAAACAAAGCAAGTATTAACCCCTTATAACCCAACATGCCACCCGGCACCAGGGCCACTGGAAGAGTTGGATACGGCTCCAGAAAATGACAGAAGACAATTTTAAATAACTAAAAAAAAAACAAATGGGCTTCCCTGTATTTTGATTGCCACCCAAGGTAAAGCCAGTTAGCTAGGGGTGGCAGCCCATAGCCGTCCGCTTTATGTGTGCTGAGAATCAAAAATACCACTGAGCGCTACGTCATTTTTTAAAATTATTTATCTATTGTCATACAACTATATATTGTGTGATATATATATATATATATATATATATATATATATATATAAAATTATATACATGTAAATATACAGCTCTGGCAAAAATTAAGAGACCACGGCAAAATTTTCAGTTTTTCTGATTTTTCAGTAAATTGTAAATTGTTCTTTATTCTATAAACTACTGACAGTGTCTCCGAATTTCCAAGCAATAAATTTTGTATTTATTTTACAACGATTTACATTTTAATTAAAAATATACCAAGAAAAAGTAAAATCAGAAAAAGTGAAAATTTTGCAGTGGTATCTTAATTTTTGCCAGAGCGTTTTAACCCCTTAACGACCTTTGACATACTGGGTACGTCACGGTGACATGGTGCTAAACGATTCATGACGTACCCAGTACGTCATGGCGAAATCGCGGTCCCGGAGCCCCGGGGAGTCCAATTTCTTTGATTAAACGGTAGATTCGGGAAGGAGGGGACCTCTGCCTGACCTCAGGAGGGGTGGTGCCTCCTCCCTTAACCTACAGAGGCTGTGATTGGCTGACAAACGCCGCTCAGCCAATTACAGTCACTGTAATGTTCCAGCCATTGAAAATGGCTGGAACATTTAAATCCAGCCCTGATCAGTGCTGCTGTAGCACTGGCCATTGGCTGAAGCTGGGTGATCGGTGCTTCACCCGCCCCCAGCTCTGATTGGAGAGACCGGTCTTGTGACCGATTTCTCCAATCAATGTGGATCTGGGGCCTGTGACCGTCCCTGGAAGCAGAAGAGAGCGGTCTGTGCGGGTGCCCATCGGTAAGTTGCTGCCCCCACCGCCCACCCCTGTCCCCGATCGCCCTGCCAGCCCCGCCGCTGCTCCCGATCCACCGCTGTCCCCACCGCCACTGTCCCCGCCGCTGCTCCCGATCCACCGCTGTCCCCGCTGCCACGCTCGACACTGTCCCCACCGCTGCTCCCGATCCACCGCTGTCCTTGCCGCTGCTCCCGATCCACCGCTGTCCCCGCCGCTGCTCCTGATCCACCGCTGTCCCCGCCGCGGCTCCCGATCCACCGCTATCCCCGCCGCCATGCTCGCCACTGTCCCCGCCGCCACGCTCGCCACTGTCCCCGCCACCACGCTCGCCACTGTCCCCGCCGCCACGCTCGCCACTGTCCCGGCCGCCACGCTCGCCACTGTCCCCGCCGCTGCTCCTGATCCACCGCTGTCCCCGCCGCCACTGTCCCCCGCCGCCACGCTCGCCACTGTTCCCGCCGCCACGCTCGCCACTGTCCCCGACGCTGCTCCCGATCCACCGCTGTCCCCGCCGCCACTGTCCCCGCCGCCACGCTCGCCACTGTCCCCGCCGCCATCGCCATTGCCACTACACCTCCTATCCCTCCATGTGCTGCAAGCCACCCTCCCCCCACATGTGGGGGGAGGGTGGCTTGCAGCACATGTGTGGGGAGGGTGGCTTGCAGCACATGTGGGGTGCTGCAAGCCACCCTCCCCCCACATGTGCTGCAAGCCACCCTCCCCCCACATGTGCTGCAAGCCACCCTCCCCCACATGTGCTGCAAGCCACCCTCCCCCCTCCATGTTCTGGGGGCCACCCTCCCCCAGGGGCCCCCCCTCCTGCATGTGTCATCTCTCTCTCCCATCAGACTCTGCCCCCCTCCCCGATCTGCTGCCTGCTCTCTCCCATCCTCTTCATCTACTGCCCCCTCTCACCCTCCTCAATCTGTTGCCTCCTTCATCTGCTGCCTCTTCTGTCTGCTGTGATCCTGCTACCTAGATCCATCCTGTAAGGTAGGTATCCCCATCTCACCTCCCTTCCCCCCATCCTCCGCCGCTCCTCCATCCGCTGCGCCATTTCCCATCATCCATCCGCTGCGCCCTTTCCCATCCTCTGCTGCTCCTCCATCCACTGCGCCATTTCCCATCATCCATCCGCTGCGCCCTTTCCCATCCTCTGCCGCTCCTCCATCCGCTGCGCCATTTCCCATCATCCATCCGCTGCGCCCTTTCCCATCTTCTGCCGCTCCTCCATCCGCTGCGCCCTTTCCCATCCTCTGCCGCTCCTTCATCCGCTGTGCCATTTCCCATCATCCATCCGCTGCGCCCTTTCCCATCCTCTGCCGCTCCTCCACCCGCTGCGCCCTTTCCCATCTTCCATCTGCTGCGCCCTTTCTCATCTGCCGCCCCGCCCTCTCGCATCGCATTATCCAGCGCAGTTGCTCGCTTCCAGACTGCAGTGGATGATGCGATGCGAGACTCGTGCAGTGCTCTCACGTTTGGCACTGGTCTTAGTGGCAGGCGCTCATATTTTTTTTTTTTTTATTCTTTTTTTTTTTTTTACTGATGTCTGTATTTTTTTATTTCGCCAAACTAATTTTTTTGTATGGGGGGGGTCTAGTTTCCAAAATGGGATCACATGTGGGGGAGCACAATTGTTTAGGCACCTCAGGGGGTCTCCAATTGCAACATGGCGTCTGCTAATAATTCCAATCAATTTTACTGTGAAATGGCGCTCCTTCTCTTCTGAGCCCCGCCGTACGCCCAAACAATTGATTTCCACCACATATGAGGTACCTGTGTACTCAGGAGAAATTGCACAATACATTTTATGGTGCATTTTTTCCTGATACCCTTGTGAAAAAAAGCTACCTGTTTGAAAAAACAATTTTGTGGTAAAAAAAAAGAATAAAATATTTTCACGGCTGAACATTACGAACGTTTGTGAAGCCTCCAGGGGTTCAAAGTGCTCACTAAACAGCTAGATAAATTCCATGAGGGGTCTAGTTTCCAAAATGGGGTCAATTGTGGGGGAGCTCCATTGTTTAGACACTTCAGGGGGGTCTCCAAACGCAATATGGCGTCCGCTAATAATTCCAACCAATTTTGCTGTGAAATGGCGCTCCTTGCCTTCCGAGTCCTGCTGTGTGCCCAAACATTTGATTTCCACAACATATGAGGTATCTGCGTACTCAGGAGAAAATGCACAATACATTTTATGGTGCATTTTTTCCTGATACCCTTGTGATAAAAAAAAGCTACCTGGTTGAAGCAACAGTTTTGTGGTAAAAAATTTTTTTTTCTTTTCACGGCTCAACGTTATAAACTTCTGTGAAGCCCCCAGGGGTTCAAAGTGCACATCAAACATCTAGAAAAAATATTTGAGGGCTCTAGTTTCCAAAATGGGGTCACTTATGGGGGAGCTCCATTGTTTAGGCACCTCAGGGAGTCTTCAAACCCAACATGGCGTCCGCTAATGAGTGCAGCTAATTTTGCACTCAAAAATTCAAATGGCGCTCCTTGCCTTCCGAGTCCTGCCGTGTGCCCAAACATTTGATTTACACCACATATGGGGTATCTGCATACTCAGGAGAAAATGCACAATACATTTTATGGTGCATTTTTTCCGGATACCCTTGTGATAAAAAAAGCTACCTGGTTGAAGCAACAGTTTTGTGGTAAAAAAAGAAATTTTTTTCTTTTCACGGCTCAACGTTATAAACTTCTGTGAAGCCCCCAGGGGTTCAAAGTGCACATCAAAGATCTAGAAAAATTATTTGAGGGCTCTAGTTTCCAAAATTGGGTCACTTATGGGGGAGCTCCATTGTTTAGGCACCTCAGGGAGTCTTCAAACCCGACATGGCGTCCACTAATCAGTGCAGCTAATTTTGCACTCAAAAATTCAAATGGCGCTCCTTGCCTTCCGAGTCCTGCCGTGTGCTTAAACATTTGATTTCCACCACATATGAGGTATCTGCGTACTCAGGAGAAAATGCACGATACATTTTATGATGCATTTTTCCTGATACCCTTGTGAAAATACTAATTTTTATGGCTAAAGTAACATTTTTGTGTTAAAAAAGTAAAATTTTCATTTTTTCTTCTACATTGCTTTGGTTGCTGTGAAGCTCCTAAAGGGTTAATAAACTTCTTAGATGTGGTTTTGAGCAGAGTGAAGGGTGCAGATTTTAGAATGGGGTCACTTTTGGGTATTTTCTGTCGCCTAGGTTTCTCAAATCACTCCAAATGTGATGTGGTACCTAAAAAATTTTTTTTGTAAATTTTGTTGGAAAAATGAGAAATTGCTGATGAACTTTGAACCCTTCTAACTTCCTAACGGAATTTTTTTTTTTCAAAAATTGCGCTGGTGTAAAGCAGACAAGTGGGAAATGATACTTAGTAACTATTTTGTGTGACATATCTCTCAGATTTATGGGCATAAAATTTCAAATTTTGAAAATTGCAAAATTTTTAAAATTTTCTCCAAATTTCCGAAATTTTCACAAATAAATGCAAAACATATCGGCCTAAATTTACCACTGACATGAAGTACAATATGTCACGAAAAAACAATGTCAGAATCGCCAGGATCCGTTGAAGTGTTCCAGAGTTATAACCTGTCAAAGTGACACTGGTCAAAATTACAAAAAATGGCCGGGTCTTTAAGGTGAAAACAGGCTGGGGGCTGAAGGGGTTAAGCTGCAGCGTCACATTGTCAAAATGCATGCGTTCTGCTTCCCCAGCAAAGTCTATGAGAACCATGCAAAATCCATGTGCACGTTGCTTTTTTGAATGCAGCGTTTTGAAAGTTAAAAATTTGACAAAATCTCTACATTTAAAAATGCAGCATGTCACTTCTTTTGCCCATTTTGGCAGCGTTCTACACCCATTCAAATCAATGAGTTGTTGAAGAACACTACCAAAAAGCTAAGCAGTGCATTTGACTGCATTTTTGTTGCGATCCGCATGTTTATTTGACATAAAAAACGCAGGTCTTTTTCGGTCTCTCTCTCTCTCTCTCAATGTTGATGACGGTCTCTCCCTCCCACCCCCTCTCTCATACTCACCAATCCCCGATCACCGGCACGGTGCAGCACGTTGTTCCCACTGTGGCGGCTTCTCCTCTTTTGAAAATGCCAGCTGCTCATTATTCCATCTCAGATTCCCTGCTTCCCCCGCCCACTGGCGCCTATGATTGGTTGCAGGCGGACACGCCCCTACGCTGAGTGACAGCTGTCCCACTGCAACCAATCACAGCCACTGGTGGGCGTGTCTATATCGTGCAGTAAAACAAAAAAATAAACAATTAAAAAAAAACAACGTGCAGTCCCCACTCAAATGATACCCAGCCAAGATAAGGCCACAGAGCTGTGGGTTGGTATTCTCAGGATGGGGAGTGCCACGTTATGGGGAGCCCTCCCATCCTAAAAATATGAGCCTGCCCGAAATAGCCGCATCCATTAGATGCGACAGTTCCAGGACTCTACCCGGCTCTTCCCATTGCCCTGGTAATCGGGGTAATAAGGAGTTAATGGCAGCCCATAGCTGTCACTAAAGCAAGCATTGTTGACCTTAGGGAGATCAACATATCCACTGTGGAGACACCATCACGTGTTTCTCAACGCAATGATTCTGAAGCAACGCCCCCTGGGAAGTATGCAAATAAGAAAGCCGCGAAGACACCATCACGTGTTTCTCAACGCTGCCAGGAAACTAGCCAGGTCTTTCACCGGGAAGGAACAACCACAGGAAGGGCAGTCTCCAGTCAAGGAGACCACCTATACCAAACATGGTATCCATCCACAGACAGCCGTTTCGGGGTCTTTGCCCCTCATCAGTGTGGAATAGGAATCTGGCTAGTGGGGGCAATGCCTAGTAAAAGACTACTTAAGCAAGCATTGTTGACCTTAGGGAGATCAACATATTCACTGCGGAGACACCATCATGTGTTTCTCAACGCAATGATTCTAGAGCAACGCCCCCCTGGGAAGTATGCAAATAAGAAAGCCGCGTAGACACCATCACGTGTTTCTCAACGCTGCCAGGAAACTAGCCAGGTCTTTCACCGGGAAGGAACAACCACGGGAAGGGCAGTCTCCAGTCAAGGAGACCACCTATACCAAACATGGTATCCATCCACAGACAGCCGTTTCGGGGTATTTGCCCCTCATCAGTGTGGAGTAGGAATCTGGCTAGTGGGGGCAATGCCTAGTAAAAGACTACTTTGGTATAGTTGGTCTCCTTGACTGGAGACTGCCCTTCCCGTGGTTGTTCCTTCCCGGTGAAAGACCTGGCTAGTTTCCTGGCAGCGTTGAGAAACACGTGATGGTGTCTCCGCGGCTTTCTTATTTGCATAGCTGTCACTAAGTCCTAGCTTAGTGACGGCAGGCATCTCTGAGACACTCCCATCACTAAACTGTAGAGAAAGTAAATAAACACAAACACCGAAAAATCCTTTATTTGAAATAAAAGATAAAAAACACCCTCTCTCACCACTTCATTAACCCCTCAAAAACAACTCCAGGTCCGACGTAATCCACATAAGGTCCCATGACGCTTTCAGCTCTGCTACATCAGAAGCTGACAGCGAGTGGCCATAGAGAAGGACCGCTAGCTGTGAGCTCAACGCAGCAACTGAAGTGAGTCGCGCGATCAGCTGTGCTGTCACTGAGATTACCCGCTGCTCACTTCAGTCACTCAGGGGATTTGTGGTCACAGGTGAGTTTTTCATGTGTGAGCGCAAATCAGGCTGCGACACAGAGAGAGAGAGAGAGCCGTGCAATGTCACGCTGTGGAGTAGTTGGATGCATGTGATGCAGCATTTTCCTGCATGAAAATCATGTTTTTCTTAAATGATACTGACTTCTTCCTGTACCACTGCTTGAAGAAGTTGTGTTACAGAAACTGGCAGTAGGTCTGGGAGTTGAGCTTCACTGCACCCTTAACCTGAAAAGGTCCCACAAGTTCATCTTTGATGATACCAGCCCATACCAGTACCCCACCTCCACCTTGCTGGCGTCTGAGTCAGAGTGGAGCTCTCTGCCCTTTACTGATCCAGCCTCTGGCCCATCCATCTGGCCCATCAAGAGTCACTCTCATTTCATCAGTCCATAAAACCTTTGAAAAATCAGTCTTAAGATATTTCTTGGCCCAGTCTTGACGTTTTATTTTATGTTTCTTGTTCAAAGGTGGTCATTTTTCAGTCTTCCTTACCTTGGCCATGTCCCTGAGTATGGCACACCTTGTGCTTTTTGATACTCCAGTAACGTTATAGCTCTGAAATATGGCCAAAACGGTGGCAAATGGCATCTTGACAACTTCACGCTTGATTTTCCTCAATTCATGGGCAGTTCTTTTGTGCCTTTTTTGCCCAACACATTTCTTGCAACCCTGTTGGCTATTTGTCAGGAAACGCTTGATTATTCGGTGATCACGCTTCAGAAGTTGGGCAATTTCAAAACTGCTGCATCCCTCTGCAAGACATCTCACATTTTTGGACTTTTCAGAGCCCGTCAAATCTTTCTTCTGAACCATTTTGCCAAAGGAAAGGAAGTTGCCTAATAAATAAGCACACCTTATATAGGGTATTGATGTCATTACACCACACCCCTCCTCATTACAGAGATGCACATCACCTGATTTTCTTAATTGGTAGTTGGCTTTCAAGCCTATACAGCTTGGAGTAGGACAACATGTATAAAAATTATCATGTGATCAAAATACTCATTTGCCTAATAATTCTGCACACAGTGTATATAAACTCAAACAATGTTTTCTTCAAAGTTATCCAGTGGATTATGAAACTAAAGGTATGTCTCCTTCTAGTCCAAGAATCGCTGCAAGGATCTGAGATTACTCAGATTCTGATTTTGAGATCTGTTGGCTGTGATATTAATATCAAAGTAATTACAGATAAGTAAGGGTAATCTGTTGCAAAAAAAAAGCTATTAAACTGCAGATATGGGATTATAATGTTTTTAACCTGCTTGGCACCTACACTGAAAGCCCCGCTACCAGGAGTAAATGAACTTTATTCCTTCTGGTAACATTTGGCTTTTAGTCATAAGGGTGGTGCCGACACAGCTTTGGTCACTGCTCAATGAATGGTAAGCAGTAGCTGTATCCCTGGCACTGATTGACAGCCAGGTCTAATTCTGAGCTAGATTCAGTTGGTACCAGGGCAGAGTTACAGCCGCCGCTTATTATACACTAAGCCGTGACTGAAACTGCCACCCCTATGACTTAAAGCTGCTGGGAGGAATAAAGTTAATTTCCTCCCAACAATCAGACCTCTGTGTGGGCACCAGGCATGTTCAGAATGCTATTAACCTGTAGGTTAACTCTATATTTGCAAGTTAATAACATTTTTTGCATATGACAGGTTCCCATAAAAAGAAAAATTTATATTTTATTTTTGTCTGTATTTTTGGGAGGGGGACAAAGGTTGGATGGTGGGCAGGGAAAGCACAAAATCTGCAAAAAGCTGCAGAAGTGCACTGACAACTCATCTGATCCACACATGACTGTATCAAGAAAGTTTTGTAGAATCCAAATACTAGGAAGCATAAAAAACAAAGAAGTTTAATATAAAACATAACAAACCAAAAAGACAAATAAAACAACTTTGTTTAAAATGTGATAATAACACATGTAAAAAAATGCAATTAACTTAATTTAGCTAACAGGTGCGAAATTGATGCAGAAAATCTGCAACATAAAAAAGAAATCACCTAACACTCATAATGGAAAGTAAGCCATACTCTTAGCAGAGAAATAAAATGTAAAAATTGTCTATTTTCAACTTTTCAGTTTTGCATTAAAGCAATTAAGTGCAGAAACAGACATAACAATTGAAATGTCCATTTTAATGAAACCATGGAAACTTGTATAACTGCCAGTTTGGGAACTTGGATGTAGGAAAACAATTTTTAAACATTTTCCCCATTAGTCTTGAATGAAAACAGATTTAATTAGATAACTGATGGAAATATGCTATCAGAAAACAAGAAGTCAGAAATATATTTGACATTTGTAGTGAGTGACAATTTCTGTCTGCCACGGTGTAGCACTAATAAGGATGGATGATAGCCCAGAATATGCACTTAAAACACATAGGCTCACAAACTCATACTAATTATTAGGAAAAAGTACCTTTGGTTTCTTGCAAAGGCCTTGAAACCTTATTAACATCTCGGCTAAGGCTGGACCCCCACATCGCTCCAATTATCACTTCAGGCTAATGGCTCACACTGGATTCACCTCATGCAAGCTTTTGAATAAGTTTAATCAATACTATATTATCTGTCATTATTTTGCATTACATGGTCGATTTTGTCCCTGGATAGCAAGGTTCACTATCTGCAGAACCCTTTATGTATTTTACTGAACAAGTCAATGCATTGTGCTTCTACAATTTTTAGCCCCTAAAATTGGAAATATAACTTAAAAGTGTTAGAGGCTTCATAAAAAACACATGCAAACCTTTTTATTATATATGTATATATATTTTATTATATATGTATATACATATGTATTTTTATATAAGAATAAGAATAAAGACCAATGTTCA
This sequence comes from Anomaloglossus baeobatrachus, assembly GCF_048569485.1. Classification (NCBI taxonomy): domain Eukaryota; kingdom Metazoa; phylum Chordata; class Amphibia; order Anura; family Aromobatidae; genus Anomaloglossus; species Anomaloglossus baeobatrachus. The sequence goes on from NC_134355.1 coordinate 363,975,538, forward strand.
TTGGACATTGGGTCCATCACAGTGTAAAATGTAATAAATTGCTGACATTGAGTACATTAGTATATTTTTTACACCAATCTGGGTTCGTTTTTAAAATAAATGCATAACTTATTTTATTGTAAACTTTGGAGATACAACCATTTTACTGTTTTTCCTCTATATGGCAAGTTCATGATTGTTATATTTTTTACATCTACTATGCACCACCAGAGATGTACCATTACACAGTAATATTATACTTTTTCAGTAAATTATGCACTGACATGGAATAGCAACTCAGTCTCCCAAGGATAACGTAACAGCTCTCTGTATAAATTGTAGAACATTGGGAACAGTTTCATACAGTAAAATTACTGTAGGATGGGACAAAGGAAAATTATTGTGAAGACACAAGGGTCAGTGTCTGCTCTTATCCACTGGCCTAACAGTCTTTAGAAAGACCGCACGGACCAGGACTCATCTCACTGAATGCCCATACTGTTTACATGTGGGCAGAACACTGCTTAGACAACACACAGTGAGGATACCATACTCTGGTAACTCTTTATTGGGTCACCAAGATTCAAAAGCATATAGTACATTTCAAGCAAGAACACACTATAGTACAAGCAACAGAGTCTCCCCTTTCTGCTGGCCTCCAGGCATTAGAATATTCATGACATTGAGCATCCAGGGCTAACTATCCCAGCCAGCAGCACCCTGCTTTGGCAGCAACTCACTGAGAGGACATAGTGACAAGCTTAGGAAGCCGACCAAGCACAGCGAGCTATGTAGCCAGGTGACCAGGTAGTCCCATCCTGGATTCTCTATACAAATTTGTCAGTTCAATGTTGGGCAATGGAGCACTTCTATAACCCTCCAACTAGATCCATAGACTGCAGGCTGAAGTCCTGTAGAATGACACTGGTGACAGGAGCAAGGCTCAGTTTATATCCCTCAGTTCCTATTTTATGGTATTGTGTCTTGCCAGGTTGGTGGGAGATGGCTACACTCTCATTGGTCGCTAGTTCAATCCAACTGCATCATTTTCCTCTGAATGATGTAGGAGAGGGTGCAGGAACAAATAGCCAAAATACGTAAAACACATACATAGATATTTGAGAAATAATTTCAAAGTATGTGTATGTAACAATGTACAAGTATTGCCAATGGACTAATTGGAGATAAACAAGAGGAGATTCACTGAAGACACTGATATAAAGTCATATAAAAACAATATATACTGCTCAAAAAAATAAAGGGAACCCTAAAATACCATTTTGTTGTTTAAGTGTTCCCTTTATTTTTTTGAGCAGTATAAGTGGCGCTCCTGAGGCTTCAGTCACCACAGGGTAAGGAGGAGATTAATTGCCGATGCGATCACATTTTATCCATACACACAGCTTAGTAGCCAACCACTGAAGCTAGGCTAGGGTAGATGTTGGAAGTGGCCGTCATGGGAATGGGACTATCCACTCACTAGTTAGCACCTGGGAGGTGGAGCTACACGGGGGGGAGGAAGGAGCAACATTCTCACATAGTCAGTCCCCTCAGGACAGGCAAAGAGTCAAGTCAGGACCTCAGTCCAGGCAACATCACACCGCTGAGGAAGGAAGCTCACCAGGGTGCCCGCGGCTTGGAGCTGGAAGCTCAGCCCGGACCCTCTAAACCTGGGGTGGAGGAAACTCTGGGAGAAAGGCTCATCCTTTACTATACCGGTGGTGACCTCCAAATTATCCGGGATCGACTGGGGCCCATCATGGCGGAAACTGGCAATCCAAAGGGGACAATATTTCAGTGAGTAAAAAACTTGAACCGCAATTCCTGGTGTCGTCCCCATCCTTGCCGACGCCGGCGCCCCACACTCTGGTGCTATCAGCTACTACTACCACCATCATCTTCCCTGGGGCCTAGCTCTACCTGTGGAGAGCTGCAACATCCGAGCTGCTTTACTATCTGCCCCAGAAAAGAGAGAGAGAACTTCCGCAGCAGCGGCTCCTTTCATTGTCGCATACCACAGGTGGCGTCATGAGACAACTACTCCTGCTATCCCCAACCCCTCCATCCTCTTTAGGTCGAGGTCATGGAACCGGGCCAGGCCACCATCATGACAAGCCCAAACATCACCGGCCCAGTGACGAGTGTTGAACCCAGAGACCCCGTAGTCTCTGGTAAAATATGGTATTAATGCGGCAGAAATAAGAAAAGGGGAGCATGCATTCTACAGGATGATACAGTGTGGACAAAAAGTTTTTTATTTTTTTAAAGTGTGATTGGTTCTGTCTGGTTGTTCTGATGCCATTTTCCTGGTAATGTCTGTAAATCAGAAGCAAATGGTTGTCAGCTCTAAGAATAAAAATTGTGTTTGACATTGTTTTACCCTTTTATGTGTTAGTTTTCCATATTTGCTGGGCCACATGTTTTGCATATTTTTAAATGCTTTTAATTTATCTAAGAGGCAGCATGGCACAATGAAATATAAAATATAGAGTAGGACCCTCCTATTGAGATTTGCCGTGATGTGTCAGGGGTGGCTCAAAAAATTGATCAATTGCTTGCTAAAAATCTCATTTTGTATTATAGTACCGATGGAAAAAAATCTGTGAATTTACACTTTTATTTGATGCATGCCACTTTCAGATGTGCTGGATCCCCTCTCTTTTTGCTTGTAGTTATGCTACATTGGTCTGGTGGCTGACCACCACCATGCCACGCAAGCCTTACGTTGGTTTGCAAATATTCCTCCTGTTGGTCGCTGTTAACATTCAGCTACCTCACCCTTTTTCACAGGCATTGCTAATTAAGCACCATGCTTGGGTCTGGTCTGCCTTTTTTATGGTTGCTGGTCTGGCAATGTGAAGGTCAGTTCTGACATTGTCTTGGTGTGTATGTGGCATCTGCTGCTCATGCTGGGACCTGGGCTGCCTTTTATCCGCAGCTGCCTCTTTTTGTGACATTGAAGCAGTTATACAGTTAGGTCCAGAAATATTTGGATAGTGACACAAGTTTTGTTATTTTAGCTGTTTACAAAAACATGTTCAGAAATACAATTATATATATAATATGGGCTGAAAGTGCACACTCCCAGCTGCAATATGAGAGTTTTCACATCCAAATCGGAGAAAGGGTTTAGGAATCATAGCTCTGTAATGCATAGCCTCCTCTTTTTCAAGGGACCAAAAGTAATTGGACAAGGGACTCTAAGGGCTGCAATTAACTCTGAAGGCGTCTCCCTCGTTAACCTGTAATCAATGAAGTAGTTAAAAGGTCTGGGGTTGATTACAGGTGTGTGGTTTTGCATTTGGAAGCTGTTGCTGTGACCAGACAACATGCGGTCTAAGGAACTCTCAATTGAGGTGAAGCAGAACATCCTGAGGCTGAAAAAAAAGAAAAAATCCATTAGAGAGATAGCAGACATGCTTGGAGTAGCAAAATCAACAGCCGGGTACATTCTGAGAAAAAAGGAATTGACTGGTGAGCTTGGAAACTCAAAAAGGCCTGGGCATCCACGGATGACAACAGTGGTGGATGATCACCGCATACTTTCTTTGGTGAAGAAGAACCCGTTCACAACATCAACTGAAGTCCAGAACACTCTCAGTGAAGTAGGTGTATCTGTCTCTAAGTCAACAGTAAAGAGAAGACTCAATGAAAGTAAATACTGTTATGGACAAGATTATGAATTATTATAAGTATATAAGAGTTACATGGAGATATCCATAAAGAGCAGGATTTAAGATGGTGTTTGAACTGTACCCCACATATCTCTTGGCATAAGACTCAGACAGACAGTCTGGGCTATTCTTGTGACCAGTGAATCATGCTGACATTGCTTAATATAAATGAGGAACCAAGCACATTACAGTAAATTGTATATCACAGAATAAGCTGTTCTACTTTATCCAATAGGAGATGTGTTACGTATTCTTGGCACCTAGCCAATAAGATTATATATATCCGTACAATTTCCGTATTAAAGTCAGTCTTGCTTTCTATTCATATCCGAGTACGTCTCTCTGGTGTGTGTGAAAGATAGTGGTTATGCATGCTACCACGAGTGACTCATAATTTGGACTGCAGACAGTTTAAGAGGGATGCATGATTAGATTGCATCAACCTAAATTACGGCCTTATCATTTGGCGCCCAACGTGGGGCTCGAACCCACGACCCCCGAAGAGACTGGAGCTCTGGATGGCGGACGGCCGTGCTGACACCTTCAGTCGAAAGGCAACTACACGAGAGGTGGAGAATTGCGCAACTCCAGCTGCAGGTGAGAACATTTGTATAATCTCACCTTGCAAACCTCCTGCGTGTACTTGCATTTCGAGGGGGGGGTTGGGCTGTCCCAGTCTAGACACCTAATGACCGCCATCTCGCATGAGATAAGCCGTCCTAAGAGATCTCACACCAAGGTGGTCAGGTTCACCTTAAGCTGTCTGTAATTTATGTAATGTAATTGTAAATCACATGAAATGTAATGTGGTTTGAGTTTTTTTTGTCTGCTCTAGGAGAAAAGCAGAAGTTCTATGTTTTATTTTTCTCTGACTTAACTGCAAGGGAAAATGAGGAAGTTGTTATATACGCTGGATATATGAATATATATGGTTATATCTGCAGGTGAGATCAGCCACCTGGATGGTATATATAGTGTCCTTATTGTTATGTCATTGTGTTGACCTGTGTCTACCTGTTGAGATGTCTGTCTATTTGCAGCAGGTGGAGTACTTGCTAGTTACGAGAACCGTGAAGTTCTGTGTGCTTTGTTCGTACTTACTGGTTTATGCAAAAAGAGGAAGTGGTGTCACTTTGATCACTTTGATATATTGAAGCTGCTTATTCTATGAGAAAAGGAACAATGTACTTTGAAGTATGCTGTTTGGGTATTTAGTGTATACACGGGTGTGTAACGTGTCCGGTTGATAGTCAGTAATTGATAAGACTGAAGGCTAGGTACAGAGTTACGGTAAGCGCCCTGACTGTATCCTAGTGCGTCTTCCACAGAGAAGAGACGATAGGGGGATTGGTTTTGGCCGGTACAGTGTCATGGTGAGACCCTGACTGTATTTGATGTTCTCCGCGATCCTAGGTAGGAGGAACATTGGCAGAATCCCGTGACTTTGGTTTTAAACAGTATTATTGATGTTCTGGACGGACCGTTCGAAGAAGGTGTATATAGTGTGAACAGAGGTTACTAGTACATGAAGTAAGAGATAGTGAGGGTGAATTTAGTATCTATCACCCACGTGACACTACTTCCTGGTAGGACAACCCGTTTGTGTTGTGGTTTGTGGACTGAGGTAGAAATTCTGTGTATTCTGTGGATGTGTATAGTCGCTGGTCTAGGAGAGAAAGTGGCTAGCTCAGTCGGTAGAGCATCAGACATCCAGGTTGACGTGTTAGTTTAGGTCATGTACCCTTTGAAGATGGGGTCTAATCAGTCCACACCTGTCAAGTTAACGGCAGAAGAATTAGTAAGCGAGCAAAAAGGTAAAAAGTATGTTAAAAATATGAAATCGCTCTTGAAGGTGGCAGGAATCACTGCCAAGAAAGGGAGATTAGAGGAGCAGGAATGGAAAGATGTTTTGTTAAATAAGCGAGGGATCTTGAAAGATAAAGATCTCCTTATAGATGCTGAGGCATGGTATAGAACGTCAAAAGATGTTAAAAGATATTTCTATATTGCATATTGCACCAGATCAGAAAATGGCACCTCAGGAAGTGGCCAAGCCCATTAGGAAACAACGCCCCCCTCCTCATAAGTCGTCCCCAGAGGGTTGGACTTGTGTAGTTGTCCCCCTGCCCACCAAACGCCCTCCCTAGCCTGCCCAGACGTCATTTCAGGTCGGGCCGCACCTAGTTCCCTTTTCCAGACAATTTTCAGTTCCAAGGCCACTGGCCTATTTGTTGCTGGAGCAACAGAAGACACCGAGGGGGGGCAGGAAGATGACAATGATTTAACAATGATTCACCCCACCACCAAAACTGATTTGTATGGGCTCACCCAGATTAAAGCTGGGGATTCTTTCTGGCCAGTAATGGAGCCAGGTTTGCAGGTTTACAGTGAGGGTGCATGTACCTTATCACCCAAGTGACACTGGAAGATGTTTATGTATAATGTACGCAGTTTTTGGTGTATAACACCGTAGGGTTGAAATTGAAAGGAAAAAAAAAAGGAACTAAGAGAAGTGTTAGTTTCTATTTCAGTGTCCTGTGAATTCCAGGGTATTCCTGTTCTGAATGTAGATTTCTTTCTGTCACTCAGTGTTTTACTCAGCCCTGGGTGGGGTATGGTATGGGGATAGTTATCAGGGTCTGACAGGAGATAGGGGATACGCTGGAGGCTCGGCCCTGACCACCATTAGGTCTACCGTCGAGATGAGGGCAAGTACAGGGTCCTTAGTTACAGGGTCAGCCCAGAGGTCCCTATATAATCCGTATTCCCAGTGACAGATTGAATACCTCCTGAATGTAGATGTCATAATACATGTCACTCCCTCTCAGGACTCTTCAGACGCCATTTTTGGCCAACACCTACTTCCTCTTTTAGCGGCTGTTTCTTATCGGTAATTATCTTTAGTGGACGTTTTAACTCAGACACTACATAGTTCATCTTTAGATGCCATTTTAGTCCAGCCGACACCCAGTTCCCCATTTTTGTTTCAGCAGCTACAGCCACTGCTCTGTTTATTGCTGACATAGCAGGGACTGCAGAGGGGGGAGACAGGGACCTGGAACACACACACTCCGTTTTTGGTCATATATGCAGTTGTTCCCCATTGTGTTCCCACTCATGAACCTTAGCAGAGGTTATTACTGATAGTCCTGTGGAAACTTTTCCCTTCACTTTTGCATGTTTGTTTTTGCTGTATCTAGTATACAGTGTTTAATAGACCATATAGACTGCTCACTATTAGTCCTGGTGGACAGTGAATATTTTTCTGCCTATGGCAGTTGATGCTTAGCCTGGTTTGAGATATTTTCATTTGTATGTTATCCTGCCGGTATCTTGCACAAGAGTTCCCTGATAGAGAGGGTGAAGGTTCATGTGGTCCCAAGGGGACATTGATCATCAGGAGTTGACATATATTAGGGTTTTCGTTGGCAGCACCCAGTAATCCTTTGTGTCTTAGTTTGCAGGGTCTGACAGGAGAGAGGGATACGCTGGAGGCCCGACCCTGACCACCATCAGGTCTACCGTCGGGATGAGGGAGAGTGCAGGGCCCCCAGTTACAGGGTCAGCACAGGAGAGGTAGAGTAGATACGCTCCACTGCTTTTTCCTAGTTGTGTATATGTAGTCAGAGGGTGCTGCTTGGTAGTTTCCAAACACTCATGTGCTCTTTTCTTTCTCCGGGGTTTTAGGGGATCTTAGTTTTTTAGAATTTCAGTGTTCTCCTGACCCCAAGTTACACCCATTGCTCTTTCTTACAAACCTGAGTATAGTCCTTTGTATCAGGTCTCCGAGAGCCCATATGCAAACAATTACAGCTGGTAAAGACCAAGACACCCTCCTTCAAGTGGCAAGACGTATGGAGATGAATCTAGCAGCTTACAAGATCACCCCACATACAGATGTGCAGCAGTCACAGTCACCTGAGTTACAGTCACAGTCAACTGAAGAGTATCATCACGTCATCTCCAGCCCAGAAGTCATTCTACATGTTTGCCATGGAAGAAGATGGCAGTCCTTTGAACACTACTCAGCCAGATTGATCACCTACCTAAAGCACCAGTTGAAGATCAGTGCCCGTATGACATCACTGCTCCCTGACAAAGTCACCATCTCCCGGTGTGCGGTCCTTAATCCTGCTGAACTTCTCCCTCTTCCAAGGGGGGAGTGTCCCACCTCTGACACCTTGGTGGAAGAGGTAGTCGACTCTGGCATAGCTGAAGAAACTCTGGATACGATACAGTGACGGATACACCTTTGGACCCTGACTTAACCCCTTTGCGGATGGATCAAGATGTGAATCAAGAAGACGGTTCCACACGAGTATGGTGCTGGTAGCAGAAGACGCTGTGCTGATAGAGCAGTCGCTACCCGCATGCCTGTCTGTGAAGAAGCAGATGTATGTGCTCTCGCTGAAGCCTGCAAGATGGCAGCCAGCATCTACTCTGTATGGAGGACAAGAGACTTGATCACTGCCAATGGAACTGTAAACCGCCATGAGGCCATAGAAGAACGGATGGAAGCTTTGCTATTGCCAGACAGAGTCGCGGTGAGCAGGGTTGAGGCCTACATTGGAGGAGCCAAGGGAAGCAGTAAGAAGTGCCCTCACTGACAGAACATCCAAAGAAGCCCCAAGACCACTTACCAAAGAAACAGTCAGTCAATCTGTGCTTTTTGAATGACCCCGATGTGAAGAAAAGAGGATAGATGGAAAGTCTTGAGAAAACATTGTCCTGACCCTACAAGAACAAGTCTCAGAAGAAGAAGACGACTGAGATAGGGTGCAGCTGTGGGGTCCCGGAGACCATAGAAAGTGGCTAGTGACCTGCTTTCACTGCCAGCCAAAGAGATATGGCAGGCCTTAGACACAGAACTGACTCTACACACCCCATACCAGCCACAGAGGGAAGGTTGGGAAGATGGGGCAGTGTAGAAGGCAAGGGCATGAGAGTCTTCCCCTTGTATTGTTCAGTGTCAGACACACCCCAGCAGGGACCACTAGGTTGAGACCCTATGAAATCCTGTTTAGAAGTACTCCCAGATACTTCAACTAAGCTTGTTGTTTGTTTAAACATTTGCCTAATATACGTTTTTGAGTTTTCTCCTCCAGATCCAACTAGATCTAGATTTTTCTCTCTTTTCTTTTTCTCTCTTCTCTTTTCCTCTCTCTTTTCTCAATCTTTCTCTCTCTTCCTCTCTTCTCAATCTTTCTCTCTCTTCCTCTCTCTTCTCTCACTCTTTTTCTTTCGGACGAAGATCCATGCATTCCACTACAAAGAGATGTCGGACCTGCTTGAGACCAGGAGATGGCTGTCTTCCCTCTTCTACCCGATACTTTGTGCCAGGACGATGATATCTAAGCATGTGGACCAGAAGACGACTGTGCATCCCACCTTTGATGATGTCCCACCATCACTGCCTAAGGACTGAGGAGCATGAGACTCTGAGTGAACCCAACCCTGATAAATATTAGTCAATTAAAGGACTACTGCCACGTTCCCCCTTCCTGAATAACGTGTGCCAGCGGAACATAGCCATGAGGACAGTCTAGAGCATACGGTCAGGATCTGGCTTCCTATGCATAGTCTGTTGGGTGGGAAGATTCATCCACAAAGGATGGGGTATCTCGTATGTGAGTGAGGTAACCATCGGCATTAGGACAGATCAATAGACCTGGAAAAGTAAGGAACGACTTTTTGGCTATCTCCAAAGGGGGGACTGTTATGGACAAGATTATGAATTATTATAAGTATATAAGAGTTACATGGAGATATCCATAAAGAACAGGATTTAAGATGGTGTTTGAACTGTACCCCACATATCTCTTGGCATAAGACTCAGACAGACAGTCTGGGCTATTCTTGTGACCAGTGAATCATGCTGACATTGCTTAATATAAATGAGGAACCAAGCACATTACAGTAAATTGTATATCACAGAATAAGCTGTTCTACTTTATCCAATAGGAGATGTGTTACGTATTCTTGGCACCTAGCCAATAAGATTATATATATCCGTACAATTTCCGTATTAAAGTCAGTCTTGCTTTCTATTCATATCCGAGTACGTCTCTCTGGTGTGTGTGAAAGATAGTGGTTATGCATGCTACCACGAGTGACTCATAATTTGGACTGCAGACAGTTTAAGAGGGATGCATGATTAGATTGCATCAACCTAAATTACGGCCTTATCAATACAAAGGGTTCACATCTAGATGCAAACCATTCATCAATTCCAAAAATAGACAGGCCAGAGTTAAATTTGCTGAAAAACACCTCATGAAGCCAGCTCAGTTCTGGAAAAGTATTCTATGGACAGATCAGACAAAGATCAACCTGTACCAGAATGATGGGAAGAAAAAAGTTTGGAGAAGAAAGGGAACGGCACATGATCCAAGGCACACCACATCCTCTGTAAAACATGGTGGAGGCAACGTGATGGCATGGGCATGCATGGCTTTCAATGGCACTGGGTCACTTGTGTTTATTGATGACATAACAGCAGACAAGAGTAGCCGGATGAATTCTGAAGTGTACCGGGATATACTTTCAGAGCAGATTCAGCCAAATGCCGCAAAGTTGATCGGACGGCGCTTCATAGTACAGATGGACAATGACCCCAAGCATACAGCCAAAGCTACCCAGGAGTTCACGAGTGCAAAAAAGTGGAACATTCTGCAATGGCCAAGTCAATCACCAGATCTTAACCCAATTGAGCATGCATTTCACTTGCTCAAATCCAGACTTAAGACGGAAAGACCCACAAACAAGCAAGACCTGAAGGCTGCGGCTGTAAAGGCCTGGCAAAGCATTAAGAAGGAGGAAACCCAGCATTTGGTGATGTCCATGGGTTTCAGACTTAAGGCAGTGATTGCCTCCAAAGGATTCGCAACAAAATATTGAAAATAAAAATATTTTGTTTGGGTTTGGTTTATTTGTCCAATTACTTTTGACCTCCTAAAATGTGGAGTGTTTGTAAAGAAATGTGTACAATTCCTACAATTTCTATCAGATATTTTTGTTCAAACCTTCAAATTAAACGTTACAATCTGCACTTGAATTCTGTTGTAGAGATTTCATTTCAAATCCAATGTGGTGGCATGCAGAGCCCAACTCGCGAAAATTGTGTCACTGTCCAAATATTTCTGGACCTAACTGTATAAAGGTCATAGGTACAGTATGTGTTTCTCTAATATGGTTCTGCTTTTAGTTTATCTAGGAGGCCGTATGTTAGAATGAAATATAAAATCTAGAGTAGGACCATCCTTTTGAGATTTGCCATGACGTGGCAGGGGTGGCTAAAAAAATTGATCAATTGTTTGCTAAAAATCTCATTTTGTAATATAGTACAGTTGGAAAACATTTGTGAATTTACACTTTTATTTGATGCATGCCACTTTCAGATGTGCTGGCTCCCCTCTCATATTTTGAAATCGATAGTCTAAATTTACCTATATTATGTTTGTGTTTTTGGATAAAACATGGCAAACACAAAGCCAAATTTATCACCAGATGTCAGGAAGCTTATTATTCTAAGAGTGAAGTCATTGAAAAGCCAAAAAGAGGTAGCTATGGAATTCAACTGTTCTCAGAGTCAAGTATCATGCATAATAAAGAAAAAGAAAGTTATGGAACAGCTGACAAACCTTCAAGTGGATGACTAAGGAAAACTTTCTCCAAAGTTGATAACATTATTAAGGAAAAATCTGTATATCCATAAAAGTGTTGTACAGATTTCACACGAAATGAACGAAGAATAAAGGGTCAAAGTGAGTCACCAAACTGTGGTGTGATGGCAAAGAGCAGTAGGCTTGAGTGCACGAGTTCCAGTCAAGAAGCCTTTCATCTCTGCAAAGAACAGTAAAGTCCGATTTGAGTTTGCCAAAGAACACAGCCAATGGAATGAGACAGATTGGTCTAAGGTGTTGTGGTCGGATGAATCTAAGTTCACTCTGTTTGGTTGTAATTGCAAGCACTACATATACCACCCAATTTGAAATCATAATGATATAAGGTACCAGACACCTACAGTAAAACATGGTGGTGGCAATGTCATTATTTGGGGCTGCTTTTGTGCATCTGCCATGGGTCCTCTGCATAGAATTGATGGAAATTTGAATGCTACCATCAACACGGATATATTTGAGAATGTAATGCTTCCACATTGTAAAGTAGGCAGCGGCTGCAGATTCCAGCAAGACAATGATCCTCAGCACACATTCAATTTAGTGAATAATTGGTTAGCAAAGAAGAATGTTTGCCTGTTGTAATGACTAAACCAATCACCTGCTTAAAACCCTATAGAACACCTGTGGAATGAGTTAGGGTGACGAACAGGGGCCCGTACCCATAGCAATAAAGATGAATTGTTTGCAGATCTGCAAATGGAATGGGGCAAGATCCCTCAAGATGTCACTAAAATTCCTTTTCTGTGCTTTTGAATTCTTTTGGAGGAATTCAATTTTCCTCCAAAAATTCAAGAATAATTCACAGCAGCAAAAGGGCAACAGTACTTACCTGTCCAGGACACAGAAACTAATGCACTGACAGGATGCAGCAATAAAGATGGAGGCAACAGGTGCAAAACACTGATGTACCAATCACTCACACACTAACAAGCCATGGAGGGGGTGATTGCTTAGTATTAAAATTGCACACAAATAGACTTGTATAGGGCGCCATTCACACATGTAGATGCACAGTGTCTGGCTTACAGCCTATTGTACACTTTAATTGAAACCTACACCAGCATGGATACCATGAATTTTTTTTTGGTGAATGGACAACCTCTTAATAAATTTGGCGCACTTTATTTAAGCATAGCTTCAATACTAGCATCTGAAATGCTTTCCTCAACCAGAGGCATCACAATTCAGAAACTTGCTCCTACATAATAAGCATGTTCTATTTTAAAGCAATGTTTCAAAGAAAACATGATTGAAAACATGAACAGTGACAAAGTGACTAATCCAAGAAGTGTGACCCTTATGGCTTGTCCCTGCCCATTCCATTGACCTAGACTGACAGATCTCTCACTTTGTGTATCTACCATGCAAGAGACTAGTCACCGTGTGCCTGGCTGTGTTTTCAGCCATGTTTTTCTATGAAGTGTTGCAGCATTACAGAGTAAGGGGTACTTTGCACGCTGCGACATCGCAGGCCGATGCTGCGATGTCGCACGCGATAGTCCCTGCCCCTGTCGCAGGTACGATATATTGTGATAGCTGGCGTAGCGAAAATTATCGCTACGCCAGCTTCACATGCACTCACCTGCCCTGCGACGGTTGCTCTGGCTGGCGACCCACCTCCTTGTTAAGGGGGCGGGTCGTGTGGCGTCACTGCAACGTCACACGGCAGGCAGCCAATCGGAGCGGAGGGGCGGAGATGAGTGGGATGTAAACATCCCGCCCACCTCCTTCCTTCCGCATAGCCTACGGAAGCCGCAGTGACGCCGGTAGGAGATGTTCCTCGCTCCTGCGGCTTCACACACAGCGATGTGTGCTGCCGCAGGAGCGAGGAACAACATCGGACTGTCGCGTCAGCGTAATTATGGATTATGCCGACGCTGCGGCGATGATACGATTACGACGCTTTTGCGCTCGTTAATCGTATCATCCAGGCTTTACACACTGCGATGTCGCATGCGATGCCGGATGTGCGTCACTTTCAATTTCACCCCACCGACATCGCACCTGCGATGTCGTAGTGTGCAAAGCCCGCCTAAGACATGGATGTTCAGATTGCAGGAGTTGCTCCCTGATTCATACTGCCTGTGACTTGGGTAGCATTAATCAGCTAAAAGGTTCTTTTTAATATGAAGAAAGGTCTTGGAAAAATTCTTCAAATACCACATTTTTCGGACTTTAAGACACACTTTTATTTTATCAAGATAACAAGCCCGTAGTCAATGAAGGTCATCAGTGCCATACCTCCCTGACTGCTTCCCTAAATCATCGGAGCACAGCACTTATAAGGGCTGCTTCTCACTTGCGAGTTTCTCGCAGTAGAGCAATGCGAGAAAATCTCGCATTGGAATCGGACACATGTTAGTGAATGAGTCAGCTCTCATCTGCGATTTTTTTCTCAGTCCAAATCGGACTGAGAAAAAAATCGCAGCATGCTGCTTTTTTGCGAGTTTCTACTGCGAGTCTCTCCAATGCAAGTCTATGGGAGCGTGTAAAAAATCGGATTTCACGGAACGCCACTCACACCATCCTAGTGACATCCGATTTTCTAAATACATTTCTCGCATGTTTCCTAAAACACTGGAAACGAGTGATGTGTCACAATATCTGTCAATCACTATTCTTTGTCAGTCGGTCTCTCCCTCTCGGTCTCTATTCTCTCTCTGTCGGTCCGTCACTATCTCTGTCCCTCTCTCACAGTCTGTCGGTCATTTTCCCCTCCTCTCTCATACTCACTGTTCCCCGATCCCTGGCGCGGCGCTGCACGGCATTCACACTGCTGCGGCGGCTTTTACTATTGTGAAAAAGCCGGCCGCTCATTAAACAATCTCGTATTCCCTGCTTTCCCCGCCCACAGGCGCCTATGATTGGTTGCAGTGAGACACGCCTCCACGCTGAGTGACAGGTGTCTCACTGCACCCAATCACAGCAGCCGGTGGGCGGGTCTATACTGTGCAGTGAAATAAATAAATAAATAATTAAAAAAAATGGTGTGCGGTCCCCCCCAATTTTAATACCAGCCAGATAAAGCCATACGGCTGAAGGCTGGTATTCTCAGGATGGGGAGCTCCATGTTATGGGGAGCCCCCCAGCCTAACAATATCAGTCAGCAGCCGCCCAGAATTGCCGCATACATTATATGCGACAGTTCTGGGACTGTACCCGGCTCTTCCCGATTTACCCTGGTGCGTTGGCAAATCGGGGTAATGAGGAGTTAATGGCAGCCCATAGCTGCCACTAAATCCTAGATTAATCATGTCAGGCGTCTATGAGACGCCCTCCATGATTAATCTGTAAGTTACAGTAAATAAACACACACACACACATGAAAAAATCATTTATTAGAAATAAAAAACACAAACAAATTCCCTCAGTACCAATTTAATAAGCCCCAAAAAGCCCTCCATGTCCGGCGTAATCCACGGACCTCCAGCGTCGATGCATGGAGGTGACCGGAGCTGCAGCAGACACCGCCGCTCCTGTCACCTCCAAGCAGCAACTGAGGTGAGTAGCGCGATCTGCTGAGGTGTCACTGACGTTAATCGCGGCCACCGCTGGATTCAGTGGCGGCCACCGGGTAACCTCAGTGGCAGCTCAGCTGATCGCGCTACTCACCTCAGTTGCTGCTTGGAGGTGACAGGAGCAGCGGTGTCTGCTGCTGCTCCGGTCACCTCCATGCAGCAAAGCTGGAAGCGACGCTGGAATTCCATGGATTACGCCGGACATGGAGGGCTTTTTGGGGCTTATTAAATTGGTAATGAGGGAATTTGTTTGGGATTTTTTTTCTAATAAATAATTTTTTCATGTGTGTGTGTGTTTATTTACTGTAACTTACAGATTAATCATGGAGGGTGTCTCATAGACGCCTGACATGATTAATCTAGGATTTAGTGGAAGCTATGGGCTGCCATTAACTCCTTATTACCCCGATTTGCCAACGCACCAGGGTAAATCGGGAAGAGCCGGGTACAGTCCCAGAACTGTCGCATATAATTAAAGAAATCTACCATAGCCATCCTTTATAGTGTGTATATTAGAATAACTTCTACTAAAGTTTAGAGCCAGCTAAATTATGTATAAGGAGTTAAGTGGCATAAATAAAAGACATTACACATGTGAGATAGTACAAAAGAGTCCCAGCACTCACTTTTTTTGCAATTGTATTTCTTTATTTCAAGCTTCCCTACCTAAACATTTCAGCTCCTCCTCAGCTTTCAACAGCAGTCTGCTGTTGAAAGTGTGTCGCCCTGGACAAGCCAGGGGCCACAGAGAACAACACCAACACACCCCACACTCCCTGCAGGCACATCAAGGTCAAACACAAAACCCTTGTTGCCTTCCTCCAGGGGCTGATGTCCACACCAGGGGGTGGAGCCAGGCGGTTGGTCTCCGCCCACCAAGGAGTTCACAGTCCTGGAGGAGGGAAAACAGGCAGTCTAGTTGTGGAGGAGGAAGTGGAAGGAGGTGAAGTAGAGAGATAGAGTTTGGAGAGGAAACAGAGCAGTTGGAGTAGTAAAAGTGGAAAGAGAAAAGTGACAGCAAGATAGCCTGAAGTTGGTCCGGGTGTGTGGCCCGGACAGATCAGCAAGGTTGGCAGACGGTGGTGACCGTCTGCAGGAGTGGCCGATTGGAGTCTACCGTAAGGACCGTGGATGGGTGGTGGCCCGGCAGGACCAGACCGGTACACAAAGAGAAGCCAGCACCAGTGGCAGGGGCCTTTCGGATCCCGGCAAGGCTAGGAGTCGCCGTGAAGTTGCCGAATCCGTTAGTGAAGGGGACCTCCGGGTTGCCAAACAGTCAAGTCCTGACAGAAGGCAACAGTCCAACCCAGTGAGAGAGACACCACCACCGCCAAGGCAACCGTTTCTCAGGGCCAGCGCCTGTGGGCAAAAGGGGCTCCTCCGGCCCATATCCAAGTCGGGGAGCGGGTTACCGGTGGGAACTCATCGAAACCGTACAGACTGAGTAGGTGCAGGGAAAAGACAGTCACCGCTAACCTGCAGGGAACCACAACACCGCAGCCGTCCGAGGGACCCGTCCATCCAGCCGCTTGTTTTACCGTGAACTGTGTCATCATCATTGGGCTGAGTGAGTACCTCCATGCCGTGCGGCACAGCGCTGCCCCTGCGACCCTGCACCTCATCAGGCCCCGCAACCCGCCTGTCATCCAACCCTACCCCATCAACGGGCCCCAGGACAACCAACCCCCTACTCACGGAGGGGAGAACTAACAACAAAGCTGCTCCCTGTCACCGCTCCCGGGATCCCCGTCTAGAGCAGCGGTGGTGTCCATACAATCACCACAACCGTGGGTGGCGTCACGGACAATATCCCCAAAAGCAAACCACCCCTTTTCACTCATGGGCGAGGAGCGCCACTCGAGTCCCCGGGATCTGGCCTATCACTCGAGCCACCGAGCAGCAGCAGCCGCAGAGCAGCGGCAGCCGGACCCGAGCAGTGGGAGAGCGCAGCGTCCCCTCCTCCGCCCGCGACATCTTGGCG
This sequence comes from Anomaloglossus baeobatrachus, assembly GCF_048569485.1. NCBI lineage: Eukaryota > Metazoa > Chordata > Amphibia > Anura > Aromobatidae > Anomaloglossus > Anomaloglossus baeobatrachus. The sequence goes on from NC_134355.1 coordinate 363,992,372, forward strand.
TCACGAACAGGATCTTACCGCTCTGCCGTTGGGTAGAGGTGCGTCTTGTTACCGCCGGAGGTGTCCGGCCAGAAAATTTGAAAAGCCGCCATCTTGGGCGCGAAGAGTTCCCGCTCGAGCGTCTCCTCGAGTAGTGGAGGCGCGAAGTCCAAATCCCCGCCCCGAGAGAGGAGGGGCCGGAGAGAAACTAAGGGGGACGAAATGGCGACTGGTCGCATGTAGCCGCGGCTATAAAAGCAGGGACGCCAGGACTCTGCAGCCATCTTGTTCCTGGGAGAGGCCGCCAGCAAGATGTACATGCCATCCCGAAGCACCGTAGCCCCCGCGCCTGGAGCCGCGGCGTGGTTGGAGATCCGGACTGCGCAGCTCTACCAGAGGCTGCAGTTTAAAATGCAGCTCCTCTTAGAGGAGTGGGAGACTGACATGACGGAGGTCATAGCGACCGTGCGGAGACGCGAGGAGGAAGTAGCGGAAGGGAGGGTGAGTGACCCACGCCCCGGTACCCCAAAAGGGTCGGTCATCGCAGCTGCGGGACCCGGTCTGAACCCCCTCGCCCTACTGCCTCCCTCGCCACCCGTCCCGGCTGCCGTGGCCCGCTACCCCCGCAACCGGTAGCGATACCCAGCATGTCCGCCCAGGCGGACCGACCTGTAGCCGGAGCCAGTAGCCAACCGGAGGTGCTCCCGTGGAAAGCCCCGAAGCCTGAACCGGAGGCACCCCCTGAGAGATTCCCCGAGCCGGAGCCGACAGCCCGTTCCGTGCCGAAGGCCCAGCAGAGGAAAGCCCCTGTGCCCATCCCCCACACCTCACCTGAGGTTGCGCCCGGGTTGCCGCTGCAAGGCGGCGTCCAAGGCCAAGTCACTGCGGGACCTTCCGCCCAGATCACCAGCAGTGGTGTTACGGTTGCTGTGGCTCTGGAGACTATGTCCAGATTTCTTGCTACTGCACATGTGCAAGCGCTGGAGACTAAGTCCTATCTTGGAGCCATTGCACATGTGCGGGTGACATCATCGCTGACACGAGGTCACATGTCTCTGACACCTTCTAAGCTGATTGGCCTCTGGTCATGTGCTTGTGACACGTGGTCACATGTCTCTGACACCTTCCATGCCGATTGGTCGCTGGTCATGTGCTTGTGACGCTTTGCTCGGTGATAGGCCAGCGTGACGTCATTGCTGTCATTCTGGCAGTGGATTGACTCTGGTGTCCTCCATCTTGGATGAGGCACAGAGTCTATATAAGACCCTGACGCACGCCGCCCGGTGCTCAGTCCTCTTGGTTCATGCATGAGGGTAGACGCCCTGTGTACGTCCCTCTAGGCATCTCTCTGTCTATGTTAGGTGAGCGCTACCGGCAGGGTAGCGTTCTTATACCTTACAGCTTCGGCTGCAGTCCGTATCCTTACCTCTTAGTGGAGCGGACATAGGCAGGTGCCTGAGGCACATGGTCCGGCTGGGCCTTGTGATTCTACTCGTAGGTGGACGTTGCCGCTAGGGTAACGTTCCTTATACTGCGTCTGGCAGTTGTTCGTATCCTCGCACACTAGGGGAGCAAACAGAGGTAGGAGCTTTGTGCGGCTTATGCTGCTGTCTGTCTCTTTTGCACCACTAGAAGAGCGGACCTAGGCAGGTGCCATATCTAGTGGTTCGTGTCCTCACACACTAGTGGAGCGAACGCAGGTAGGAGCTTTGTGTGGCTTACGCTGCTGTCCGTCTCTTTTGCACCACTAGAAGAGCGGACCTAGGCAGGTGCCATATCTAGTGGTTCGTGTCCTCGCACACTAGTGGAGCGAACGCAGGTAGGAGCTTTGTGCGGCTTACGCTGCTGTCCGTCTCTTTTGCACCACTAGAAGAACGGACCTAGGCAGGTGCCATATCTAGTGGTTCGTGTCCTCGCACACTAGTGGAGCGAACGCATGTAGGAGCTTTGTGCGGCTTACGCTGCTGTCTGTCTCCTGGTACCACTAGAGGAACGGACCTAGGTAGGTGCCATTTCACACTCACTGCTTTTGTCTCTGTGATCATTAACAGAGACCATTCTACACACCCTCCAAGTAAGGGAGGAATTGCCTTATTTACTAATTATATTCCTCTGTGAGTTTAACAGAGGTATTGCACTCTGCCATAGTCTGCAGCAGAGTCTTTGCACGGTGGACCCTGACTGTCTGATATTCCTTTAGGTTTTATTATCAGACAGCCCCCCGTAACATTAGGACTGAGCCAAGGGTCTGGCAGTTATGGCAGAATATCAGCAGTTACACCGTTACATACAAGTACTTGAGTCGCGGCTCAAGAGTATAGAGGATAAACCTCAGACCATGGTGACATCTGCACATGATCCTCGACTTGCTCTGCCAAACAGATATTCTGGCGATGCCAGATCATGTCATGGTTTCATTAGTCAGTGTCAGATACACCTAGAGGTCAACTCTTCTCACTTCTCTACGGAGAGGTCCAGTGTAGGCTTTATCATCTCCTTACTTCAGGACAAAGCCTTAGAATGGGCGACTCCCCTATGGGAGCGCTCTGATGTGGTTACTCTGAGACATCAAGACTTTCTTGATGCTCTTAAGGTGGTATTCATGGGTCCGCAGGTTACCCATGATGCGGCCCTGAGACTGTTAGATCTATCTCAGGGTTCGTTATCCACTAGTTCTTATGCCATTGCTTTTAGAACTCTGGTGGCAGAACTAGATTGGCCAGAGAAGGTGTTGATTCCAATCTTCTGGACAGGGTTGGCAGGCTATGTTAAGGGTGCTCTTGCTACTCGTGAGGTCCCTGCTTCTCTGGAGGACTTGATCACAGTAGCAACGAGGATCGACGTACGCCATAGGGAACGTAGACTCAAGGTCTCTTCCTCACGCCCTAAGCATCGGGCTATTCCAGTTGTTGAGGGTCCACTGTTACGAGGGGGACCCGGGGAAGCGTGCCAAGATGGGGAATGGACAGCTTCCGCCGGTCAAGGTCCACTGTGCGGTGTAAGGGACCGCTGCTGTGGTGGGTGAAGAGTGAGCGGGTTGCTGCTAGCGATCGTCTGGAATGTCACAGACGATCTATGTACACCGGTCTGCCCTAACCCGTGTGGGTTGTATGGCAGGGATCACACGGCTCGGTGTACCTGTTGCACGGGGAAGCACAGAGGTGCCCACGCACGTGTGCCAGTGGAAGTCACGAGAATATGGCACGAGGGTAGCACAGAGGTGCCCACGCACGTGCGCTTTCAATAACCAGGTGAGTCCAGTGGAGACTCGAGGAGCTCACCTGGGACAGGAACACGGCCTGTAGAAGGAGCTACTGCCGGAGCAGCAAGGCAGGGACACGGCCTGCAAACCAGGTGCTGCCTAAGCAGCAAGGGCCAAGCCCACAGAGGAAGATAATGCCTGAGCAGTGGCGTGGCAGCACGCTGCCAGACATCCAAACATAGAAGGACGGTCGCGCGCCACCATGATGGCAGGAGGAGCTTTTAAGGAGGTGTAGCTCCAGCCAAGGGCGGGCGCGAGGCGGAGATGACGGACTTGACCCAATCAGGATCCACGACATCCCAGCCTGGCCAGTCAGGATTCACCACGTCACCAGCCTTGTCATCAAGCCGTGTGACGTCAGTGGGCGAATCAGGATCCACCAAGCATAGCACATGCTCACCCTCCTGCCTCTGGGAAATAGAGGCGGGATCCTCGGTCTCACAATGTGTAGAGATAACGGGAGTCTCACTGCTTCCCTGAGCAGCAAATCTCTGCACATTGCGCAACCTCACAGACCTTCGAGGCTGCTGAGCAGGAGGATCTGTGGCAGGCAAGGAATGGGAGACCGCCTCATTTCTTGTTCTTGCAACAGGAGTACCACTAGGTGTCACCCTTGTGCTGCCTCTCTGAGGAGGTTTCTCCTGCAGTCTGGCAGACCTTCGGCGCTGCGGAGCAGGAGCGCTCGTGGCAGGCAAGGAGACTGTCTCATTCCTTGCCACAGGAGAGCCACGAGGTGTAACATTACCCCCCCCCTCTGGGCCTGCCCGTGCTCGAAGGCCGCTATCAAACCCGGGGCGTGGATATGATCCTCCAATTCCCAGGATCTATGCTCCGGACCACGGCCGACCCACTCCACGAGGTAGTACCTCCTGCCCCGTATAACTTTTGTCTCCACAAGCTTCGCCACCTCAGAGTCGTCGGGCGGGGAGTCAGTTTGAGGCATCAGGGACCCCGAGAACTTATTAAGTCGTACGGGTTTCAGGAGGGACACGTGAAAGGTGTTGGCTATAGCCCAGCGTGGAGGGAGCTGGAGTCGGTATGCCACCGGGTTCACCTGCTCTAGCACTTTAAACGGACCCAGGTACCTAGGGGCGAACTTGGCTGCCTGTACCCGTAGGTTAACATTCTTAGAGGACAGCCACACTAGGTCACCAGGGGCGAAGGATGGTGCAGGGCGGCGGCGCTCATCAGCCGTTGTCACCATCCGGTCTTTAGCCCTCTTAAGGGCCTCTTGGGTGTTATCCCAGATCTCCCGGGCCTCGGTCGCCCAATCCTCCACTCTAGGATCGGGTGACGTAATGGGCATCGGAACCGGGATTCTGGGATGTTGTCCGTTATTGAGCAGGAACGGAGTCTGACCAGAGGATTCATGGACCGAATTATTAATGGCAAATTCGGCCCAAGGAAGGAGGTTAGCCCAGTTGTCGTGGTGCGCGGAGATAAAATGGCGGAGGTAAGTTACCAAGGTCTGATTGGTCCTCTCTACCAGTCCATTGGTTTCGGGATGGTATGCGGAGGAGATGTTCAGCTCTATCTGCAGGAGCTTACAGAGCTCTCTCCAGAAGCGAGACGCGAACTGGGGACCCCGGTCGCTCACCACCTTGTCAGGCATGCCATGCAGCCTAAATACATGCCTAATGAATAAGGTGGCGAGAGCACGTGATGTCGGGAGTCGTGGGAGAGGCACCAAGTGGACCATTTTAGAGAAGTGATCCGTGATGACCCATACGACCTTGTGACCTGCTGACTTGGGCAGATCTCCCAGGAAGTCCATTCCCACCACTTCCCAGGGACGATCCGGCACTGGCAGTGGGTGAAGAAGACCTGCCGGTCTCTGCCGGGACGGCTTATTCCGTGCACACGACATACAGGCTCCCACATACTCCTGTATGTCCTGGGGTAGTCTCGGCCACCAATAGTGCCTAGTCACAAGGTCTCTGGTCCTTTTGACCCCAAAGTGACCCCCGACCTTGGAGGCATGGGCCCACGATAGCACCTCATTCCGTAGTTCAGGGGGAACGAGGGTCTTGCCAGGTGGCACCTGGTCCAAAGAAGTGGGAGTGACCATCCTCAAGCTGTCCGGGGGTAGTATAAGACGAGGCTCCTCCTCGTCCTCCTCCAACACAACCATACAACGTGACAAGGCATCGGCCCGTACGTTCTTCTCACCGGCCAGGTGGCGGATAATAAAGCGGAACCGGGAGAAGAACAAGGACCAACGGGCCTGCCTTGGGTTCAGGCGTTGTGCTGTCTGGAGGTATGTGAGATTTTTATGGTCAGAAAATACTTCAAATGGATGCTTCGCACCCTCCAGGAGATGCCGCCATTCCTGAAATGCTAGTTTCATCGCCAGTAACTCCCTATCCCCTATGGAGTAGTTCCTCTCGGCCGGAGAAAAGGTCTTGGAGAAAAAGAAATAAGGATGCTTCCTTCCTCGTTCGTCTTTCTGGTACAGGACTGCACCAGCACCGACCGAAGAGGCGTCTACCTCTAGTAGAAAGGGTTTGGAGATGTCTGGACGATGAAGGATGGGAGCTCTGGAGAAGTAAGTTTTGAGAGTGTGAAATGCCTCTACCGTTTCCCGTGTCCATGCTTTAGGATTAGCGCCCTTGCGGGTAAGGGCAATGATGGGTGCTGCCACCGTCGAGAAGTTGGGAATGAACTGGCGATAATAATTGATAAACCCCAAGAATCGCTGGATCGCTTTCAGCGAGCAGGGCTCAGGCCATTTCATCACTGTCTCCAACTTCCCCGGATCCATTGCTAACCCCTGACTGGACACGATATACCCCAGGAACGGCAAGGATTCACGTTCAAAAACGCACTTTTCTAGCTTAGCATATAACGAATGAGTGCGGAGCCTCTTAAGTACTCGGATGACATCCCTCCGATGGGTGGCAAGATCGGGGGAGAAGATAAGGATATCATCCAGGTATGCAACCACGGAAAGATACAAATCCCGGAAAACATCATTCACAAAGTCTTGAAATACGGCGGGGGCATTGCAGAGTCCGAAGGGCATTACGAGATACTCGTAGTGACCGTCCCTGGTGTTGAAGGCGGTCTTCCACTTATCGCCCTCTCGGACTCGCACTAGATTATACGCCCCGCGTAGATCCAGCTTCGTGAAGATCTTTGCCCCGCGGAATCGATCAAATAACTCCGTAATGAGGGGCAAAGGGTATTTGTTTTTGATCGTGATTGCATTTAATCCCCTGTAATCGATACAGGGGCGTAGATCCCCTTCCTTCTTTTGCACGAAGAAGAACCCCGCACCGGCCGGTGAAATAGACTTGCGATGAACCCTTTTGCCAGGCTGTCCTGAATATATTTGGACATAGCCTCCGTCTCTGGAGCAGAGAGGGGATACACTCTGCCCCTAGGGGGCTCGGAGCCTGGCTTCAGGTCTATTCGGCAATCGTATGGCCGGTGGGGAGGAAGGGTATCTGCGGCCCTCTTGGAGAAGACGTCCCTGTAGGCCTCATAAGGTGTCGGTAAACCTGGCTCCCCTGTATTCCCTGAGGACCCAACCGACCTAATGGTAGCGGGTGGTTCGGTAGTCACGAGGTGCTCCCTACAGGATCCTGCCCATGATGAGATCTTCCCTGTTGCCCAGTTGAGTATAGGAGCATGCTGTCTCAACCAGGGGAGGCCCAGTAGGATCTCATCCGTCCCCCCTGGAAGCACCAGGAAGGACACCTGCTCATGGTGTCCTGGTGGTACTTCCATCCTGGGAGGGATGGTGATCTGGGTGATGGGATCGACTAGTAGGGACCCGTTGACTACCCGAACCCTGAGTGGCTTGGGTAAGAGAACCAGGGGAACTGAGTATCGGGTTGCCAGGGAGGTCGAAATGAAATTGCCATCAGCGCCTGAGTCCAGGCAGGCCAGAGCAGAGAAGAGAGTAGTGCCAAACTGCAACTGGGCGCTGATAGTCAACCTAGAGGGAGAAGCAGCGTCTAGTAACTAGAGATGAGCGAACCGGTCGCGGTTCGGCTCGAGGTTGGTTCGCCGAACGGACCTCCCGTTCGAGTTCGGTTCGTCGAACGTTCGACGAACCGAACTCGAACTGCATAGGAAACAAAGGCAGGCAATCACAAACACAGAAAAACACCTAGAAAACACCCTCAAAGGTGTCCAAAAGGTCACAAACAACTCACAACACATGGGAAAGTGACAAGGACATATACTCATGCGAAAACAAAAGAGCTGGACAAGGAAAAAGAGGAGGACACACAGATATATGAGTATATGCAAGGAAACATCGATTCCATTAATGTGCAACTTGAGCCCTGCTCATTCTTGGCTTCCAATCTTGATAAATTGCCTGAGCTCGCCACGTACGTCTTGGGGATCTTGTCGTGTCCTGCAGCCAGCGTTCTCTCGGAACCTGTCTTCAGTGCTGCTGTGGGTCTGCTGGCAGATAAGCACACGTGTCTGTCCACTGACAATGTGGACATGGCTCTCAGAGGACTTTTCTTCCCCTGGGTCAGCCAGGGGACGGGAAAGGCACGCGTATTTTTGAGAGTGCTTCATGCAAAGCATCTTTTTCTTTTTCAAAAGGGAGCTCAACCGATGCCAGTCAAGTGGGGTGTGTGTGGCCCAGTGAGTGGCAACCAGGGAGACTGTGGTTGGAGTCCCCTCGCTGTGTCTCTAAAAGAACCAAGATGAACAAGTCATGGCTCTCAGAGGACTTTTCTTCACCTGGGTCAGCCAGGGGACGGGAAAGGCACGCGTATTTTTGAGAGTGCTTCATGCAAAGCATCTTTTTCTTTTTCAAAAGGGAGCTCAACCGATGCCAGTCAAGTGGGGTGTGTGTGGCCCAGTGAGTGGAAACGAGGGAGACTGTGGTTGGAGTCCCCTCGCTGTGTCTCTAAAAGAACCAAGATGAACAAGTCATGGCTCTCAGAGGACTTTTCTTCCCCTGGGTCAGCCAGGGGACGGGAAAGGCACACGTATTTTTGAGAGTGCTTCATGCAAAGCATCTTTTTCTTTTTCAAAAGGGAGCTCAACCGATGCCAGTCAAGTGGGGTGTGTGTGGCCCAGTGAGTGGAAACGAGGGAGACTGTGGTTGGAGTCCCCTCGCTGTGTCTCTAAAAGAACCAAGATGAACAAGTCATGGCTCTCAGAGGACTTTTCTTCCCCTGGGTCAGCCAGGGGACGGGAAAGGCACGCGTATTTTTGAGAGTGCTTCATGCAAAGCATCTTTTTCTTTTTCAAAAGGGAGCTCAACCGATGCCAGTCAAGTGGGGTGTGTGTGGCCCAGTGAGTGGAAACGAGGGAGACTGTGGTTGGAGTCCCCTCGCTGTGTCTCTAAAAGAACCAAGATGAACAAGTCATGGCTCTCAGAGGACTTTTCTTCCCCTGGGTCAGCCAGGGGACGGGAAAGGCACGCGTATTTTTGAGAGTGCTTCATGCAAAGCATCTTTTTCTTTTTCAAAAGGGAGCTCAACCGATGCCAGTCAAGTGGGGTGTGTGTGGCCCAGTGAGTGGCAACGAGGGAGACTGTGGTTGGAGTCCCCTCGCTGTGTCTCTAAAAGAACCAAGATGAACAAGTCATGGCTCTCAGAGGACTTTTCTTCCCCTGGGTCAGCCAGGGGACGGGAAAGGCACGCGTATTTTTGAGAGTGCTTCATGCAAAGCATCTTTTTCTTTTTCAAAAGGGAGCTCAACCGATGCCAGTCAAGTGGGGTGTGTGTGGCCCAGTGAGTGGAAACGAGGGAGACTGTGGTTGGAGTCCCCTCGCTGTGTCTCTAAAAGAACCAAGATGAACAAGTCATGGCTCTCAGAGGACTTTTCTTCCCCTGGGTCAGCCAGGGGACGGGAAAGGCACGCGTATTTTTGAGAGTGCTTCATGCAAAGCATCTTTTTCTTTTTCAAAAGGGAGCTCAACCGATGCCAGTCAAGTGGGGTGTGTGTGGCCCAGTGAGTGGAAACGAGGGAGACTGTGGTTGGAGTCCCCTCGCTGTGTCTCTAAAAGAACCAAGATGAACAAGTCATGGCTCTCAGAGGACTTTTCTTCCCCTGGGTCAGCCAGGGGACGGGAAAGGCACGCGTATTTTTGAGAGTGCTTCATGCAAAGCATCTTTTTCTTTTTCAAAAGGGAGCTCAACCGATGCCAGTCAAGTGGGGTGTGTGTGGCCCAGTGAGTGGCAACGAGGGAGACTGTGGTTGGAGTCCCCTCGCTGTGTCTCTAAAAGAACCAAGATGAACAAGTCATGGCTCTCAGAGGACTTTTCTTCCCCTGGGTCAGCCAGGGGACGGGAAAGGCACGCGTATTTTTGAGAGTGCTTCATGCAAAGCATCTTTTTCTTTTTCAAAAGGGAGCTCAACCGATGCCAGTCAAGTGGGGTGTGTGTGGCCCAGTGAGTGGCAACCAGGGAGACTGTGGTTGGAGTCCCCTCGCTGTGTCTCTAAAAGAACCAAGATGAACAAGTCATGGCTCTCAGAGGACTTTTCTTCCCCTGGGTCAGCCAGGGGACGGGAAAGGCACGCGTATTTTTGAGAGTGCTTCATGCAAAGCATCTTTTTCTTTTTCAAAAGGGAGCTCAACCGATGCCAGTCAAGTGGGGTGTGTGTGGCCCAGTGAGTGGAAACGAGGGAGACTGTGGTTGGAGTCCCCTCGCTGTGTCTCTAAAAGAACCAAGATGAACAAGTCATGGCTCTCAGAGGACTTTTCTTCCCCTGGGTCAGCCAGGGGACGGGAAAGGCACGCGTATTTTTGAGAGTGCTTCATGCAAAGCATCTTTTTCTTTTTCAAAAGGGAGCTCAACCGATGCCAGTCAAGTGGGGTGTGTGTGGCCCAGTGAGTGGAAACGAGGGAGACTGTGGTTGGAGTCCCCTCGCTGTGTCTCTAAAAGAACCAAGATGAACAAGTCATGGCTCTCAGAGGACTTTTCTTCCCCTGGGTCAGCCAGGGGACGGGAAAGGCACGCGTATTTTTGAGAGTGCTTCATGCAAAGCATCTTTTTCTTTTTCAAAAGGGAGCTCAACCGATGCCAGTCAAGTGGGGTGTGTGTGGCCCAGTGAGTGGCAACGAGGGAGACTGTGGTTGGAGTCCCCTCGCTGTGTCTCTAAAAGAACCAAGATGAACAAGTCATGGCTCTCAGAGGACTTTTCTTCCCCTGGGTCAGCCAGGGGACGGGAAAGGCACGCGTATTTTTGAGAGTGCTTCATGCAAAGCATCTTTTTCTTTTTCAAAAGGGAGCTCAACCGATGCCAGTCAAGTGGGGTGTGTGTGGCCCAGTGAGTGGAAACGAGGGAGACTGTGGTTGGAGTCCCCTCGCTGTGTTATACATGCTTTTAGAAGGGCATGACATGGCTTGGAGGTTGACTTTCATAAAATGCAAACTGTTGGCTACCAAAATGCTGCCTTTCCAACAACTGTGGTTATAGGCAATGAGGAACATACTGATGAAGATGAGACGCAGATACCCGATTGGGATGACAACTTAAATATTCGGTCAGGGCAAGAAGAGGCTCGGTCTGAGGGGGAGGGGAGTGCAAACACAACAATTGATGATGAAGTTCTAGATCCCACCTACTGTCAACCCCCAGTCAGGCACTCGAGGAGGTCAACAGAGGCGGTGGAGGAGGATGCAACCGACGACGAAATTACCTTGCGCCTTCCTGGACAGAGTCGGAGCACTGGTAGCACGTCTACAACTGCATCCTCAGCCACCACTCTGCCTATGAGCATTATTCGGGGTGCATCAACAGGTCGCATGGCCTCTAAGCCTTGCCTAGCCTGTTCCTTTTTTGACATAGAAAAAGATCGCCCAAATCATGTGATATGTAAAATTTGTCATGATTCTCTTAGTAGAGGTCAAAACCTCAGCAGTTTGACAACTTCTTCCATGAATCGTCACATGAATAAATATCATAGGTCCCGGTGGGAAGCTCACTGTGCTGCAATGCGGCCTAGCGGAGCGAACCATCCACCGCCCGCCCCTTCCAGTGCATCCGCGCGCTCTTCATCTTCTAGGACTGTGGGGACAGCTGTCACACCTGTTTTTCCACGCAAAACTTCCACCACTGTAACCGCAACAGGCAGTTTGCTTGGTAGGTCGTCAGTTGGTTTGGAAGGGGAAACAAGTGAGTGTGTACAGCTCTCTCAGACATCGATAGCACCTACGTTGGATGAAGGCAACATCATGTCTCCGCCTGCACTTTCCTCACAAACCTGCATTTTTCCAGGGACACCCTACTCAACACTGTCTACACACAGCAGCCAGATCTCTGTCCCTCAGATGTGGTCAAATAAAAGGCCACTTCCTCCGACCCATGACAAAGCTAAGAGGTTGACTCTATCCCTCTGTAAGCTGTTGGCTACCGAAATGCTGCCTTGCCGCCTAGTGGACACACAGGATTTTAGAGACCTTATGTCTGTCGCTGTGCCCCAGTACCAGATGCCTAGTCGCCACTACTTCTCTAAGAAAGGTGTGCCCGCGCTACACCAGCATGTCGCACACAACATCACCGCTTCCTTGAGAAACTCTGTGTGTGAACGGGTGCATTTCACCACCGATACTTGGACCAGTAAGCATGGACAGGGACGTTACATGTCGCTGACTGGGCACTGGGTAACTATGTTGATAGATGGTGAAGGGTCTGCTGCACAAGTCTTGCCGTCCCCACGACTTGTGTGTCAATCCTCTGTCTGTCCAAGTTCCGCCACTGCTTCTGCATCCTCCACCTCATCTGGGTCCTCCACCTCCGCCCCAAGCCTGCCTGGTCAGGCCACCAGCGTTCTCACTGCGCAGAAGGAATCACGCACCCCTCATTACTATGCTGGCAGCAGAGCGCAACGGCATCAGGCGGTCTTTAGCTTGACATGTCTTGGGAATAAGAGTCACACAGCTGAGGAGTTGTGGTCAGCTCTGCGGTCCGAGTTTAATAAATGGTTGTCTCCACTCAACCTGCAGCCTGGTAAGGCCGTGTGCGACAATGCTGCAAACCTGGGTGCGGCCCTTCGCCTGGGCAAGGTGACACACGTGCCTTGTATGGCTCACGTGTTGAACCTTGTTGTCCAGCAATTTTTAACACACTATCCCGGCCTAGATGGCCTTCTGACCAGGGCACGTAAACTGTCTGCAGTGCTCACTTCCGCCGTTCAACCGCCGCAGCTGAGCGACTTGCATCGCTCCAGAAGTCTTTCGGCCTGCCGGTTCATCGCCTGAAATGCGATGTGGCGACACGCTGGAATTCAACTCTCCACATGTTACAGCGACTGTGGCAGCACCGGCGAGCCCTGGTGCAATACGTCATGATGTATAGCCTGGGCCAACGAGATGCAGAAGTGGGGCAGATCACCCTGATGGAGTGATCTCAGATCAAGGACCTATGCACCGTTCTGCACAGTTTCGACATGGCGACGAATCTGTTTAGCGCTGACAATGCCATTATCAGCATGACGATTACAGTCATTTACATGCTGGAGCACACGCTAAACACTATTCGGAGTCAGGGGGTGGGACAACAGGAAGGGGAGGAACTACAGGAGGATTCATATGCGCAAGACACAACAACATCACCAAGGTCCAGACGTTCATCATCACCAACGCGGCAGGCATGGGACCATGGGGGACAGGGATCAACAAGGGCGCATGGTAGCAGGCGAGATGTTGAGGAAGGTGCAGGAGGACATGAAGATATGGAGGACGAACTGTCCATGGACATGGAAGACTCAGCGGATGAGGGAGACCTTGGTCAAAATTCAGTTGAAAGAGGTTGGGGGGAGATGTCAGAGGAAGAAAGAACGGTTAGCACCTCTATGCCACAAACACAGCGTGGACTTGGTCCGCATGGCTGCGCAAGACACATGAGTGCCTTCTTGTTGCACTACCTCCAACATGACCCTCGGATTGTCAAAATTAGAAGTGATGATGACTACTGGCTTGCCACACTATTAGATCCCCGGGACAAGTCCAAATTTTGTGACATAATTCCACCCATAGAAAGGGACGCACGTATGCTGGAGTATCAGCATAAGCTGTTACTCGATCTTAGCTCGGCTTTTACACCAAACAACCGTGCAGGTGAAGGGAGTGATTCTCCCAGTTGTAACTTGACAAACATGGGACGGCATCGTCATCTTCAACAGTCTACCCGTACCAGTAGGACCGTATCTGGTGCTGGTAACAGCAATTTTATGGAATATTTTCATAATTTTTTTAGACCCTCCTTTGCAAGGCCACCAGAGACAACAAGTCTGACACATAGTCAACGGATGGAGAGGATGATACAGGAGTATCTCCAAATGAACATCGATGCAATGACTTTGCAAATGGAGCCTTGCTCCTTTTGGGCTTCAAATCTAGAAAAATTGACAGAGCTCTCCAGTTACGCCTTGGAGATTTTGTCGTGTGCAGCTGCCAGCGTTGTCTCTGAACGTGTCTTCTTCAGTGCTGCTGGGTGTGTGCTGACAGATAAGCGCACGCGTCTGTCCAGTGACAATGTGGACACACTGACGTTCATTAAAATGAACAAGTCATGGATCCAGAAGGAATTTACTACCCCTGTGTCATCCTGGGGAGAGTAAATGCTTGTGGATTTGGAATGTGCTTGATGCAAATCAAAACATCCTGTTTGCAACTAGGGCACAAGTGCTGCCACTGATGGGGTGTCTGTGTGCCCAATGTTGGGAAAAAAGGTAGACTCCGCTTGGAGTAACCCTTGCTTGATGTGTTTTTTAAAAATGATACAAGATGAACAGATCTGAAGGCAAGATGAAGGCAACATCATGTCTCCGCCTGCACTTTTCTCACAAACCTGCATTTTTCCAGGGACACCCTACTCAACACCGTCTACAGACAGCAGCCAGATCTCTTTCCCTCAGATGTGGTCAAATAAAAGGCCACTTACTGCGACCCATGACAAAGCTAAGTGGTTGACTCTATCCCTCTGTAAGCTGTTGGCTACCGAAATGCTGCCTTTACGCGTAGTGGACACACAGGATTTTACAGACCTTATGTCTGTCGCTGTGCCCCAGTACCACATGCCCAATCACCACTGCTTCTCCAAGAAAAGCATGCCCGCGCTACACCAGCATGTCGCACACAACATCACCACTTCCTTGAGAAAATCTGTGTGCGACAGGGTGCATTTCAACACAGATACTTGGACCAGTAAGCATAGACAGGGTCATTACATGTCACTGACTGGGCACTGGCAAACTATGGTGAGAGATGGAGAAGGGTCTGCTGTACAAGTCTTGCCGTCCCCACGAGTTGTTTCAATCCTTGTTCTGTATGTAGAAGTTAATACACTGCTTCTGCCTCTTCAACCTCGTGTGGGTCCTCTACCTTGGCGCAAACCCTGTGTGGTCAGGCCACCCTTCCTTGCAACTGCGCACAAGGACTACCACACACCTCCTTACTATGCTGGCAGCAGAGCTCAATGCCATCAGGCGGTCAAAGCTTTACTTTGAAATGTATGGGAAATGTGAGTCACACCGCTATTACAGAGAATAGTAGTCAGGCAGGGTCAAAACATTAATTGAGGAACAGGAACAGAATGGGACGGCCAGGAAAGAATCAGAAAACAAGCAGAGTTGAAATGCGTATCGGCCAACAAGGTACATAAACAGCAAGCAGGAAAAGTAGTCAGGTAACAAGCACACAAAATCATAAAACTGAACTGGGGGTAAAATTAACCAGAGGTTCATAGCTATGTCTGGCAGTGGTCTGCAGACAGGATGGGCATAAAAAAGGGTGTGGTGTCTTCCCATTGGTTGTAGCTGAATGATGGTATTTTATCTGTGAGATACCTACCAGCTACATTCAGCCAGAGATTCTGCATCTGTCAAGGTAATGCAGCCCAGTGGGTGAGCATAACCTGCGTCCACCTGCGCCGCTGGCATCGACTACTCTCACATCATCAGCACTATTCATGAAAGGAACACGTTGTCACCTGGCAACCGGAGTACAAATTGACGGAGCGGACTACGTTGGTGACTTAACAGCCGTGTGCGGCAATGATGCAAACCTGGCTGCGGGCCATCCTCAGGGCAATGTGACACACGTGCCTTTTAGGGCTCACGTGTTGAACCGAATTCGCCAGCAATTTTTAAAACACCATCACGGCCTACATGGCCTTGTGCAGTGGGCACGCTCGCTATGTGCTCACTTCCATCGTGCGCACACAGCAGCTCAACAACTTTCATCACTCCGGAAGTCTTAGGGTCTGGCAGTTAAACGCCGTAAATGCGATGTTTCGACACGCAGGAATTGGAATCTGCACATGTTGCAGCGTGTGTGGCAGCACCGCAGAGCCCTGCTGAAATACGGTAAGACATATAGCCTGGGATAACTTGATCCAGAGGTGGTGCAGATCACGCTGCTGGAGTGGTGTCAGATCAAGGACCTATGCACCCTGCTACACAGTTTTGAAATGTCGACGAAGATGTTTAGCACTGGCAATGTCATTCTCAGCGTGACAATTCTGGTCATCTACATGATGGAGCACACTGTAATTATTATTCTGAGTCAGGTGTTGGGACAAGAGGAAGGGGAGGAAGTACAGGAGGAGTCATATGCGGAAGGGATAACAAGATCTACGAGGTCCAGATGGTCAGCGGCACCTATGCGGCATTCATGGTGAGGGAGAGGGATTAACAAGGGCGCATAGTATCAGCAAAAAGTGTTGATGAAAGTGCAGGAGCCCATGAAGAAATGGAGGACGAACTGGCGATGGGCATGGAAGACTCAGCAGATGAGTGAGAGCTTTCGGTTGTGCGAGGTTGTGGGTAGAGGGCAGAGGAAGGATGCACGATTCTCACCTCTCTGCCACCAACACACCAAGGACTTGGTCCTCCTGGATGCACAAGACACATGAGCGCCTTCTTGCTGCACTACCTACATGACCCTCGGATTGTATGAATTTGAACTAATCCTGAATACTGGGTTGCCACACTGTTAGATCCCCGGTACAAGACAAAATTTGGCGAACTAATTCCTGCCATAGAAATAGACGCACGTATACAGGAGTATCTGCAGAATGTGGTACGCAATCTTAGATCTACTTGTCCACTAAACACCAGTGCTGCACAGAGTGAATCTCAACGCTTTGTCATGGATAGGAGGAAATGGTCTTTTACTTGTCCACATCGGAGGGACCGAGGGATGGCTGCTGTGCTGAGATGGCGTTGAGTACGGTGTCCCTGCACAGTTGCACTTTTGGTCATATCCCAAAATGAGTTGAAAAAGGACAGATGCTGTTGGAAAGGGGAACAGGTGTGTTGGAAAGGGGAAAAAAGTTTTGGTCCGTGGATTTGGTGGTTAAGCAACTGTAACATTTGCTGAAGAAACAACATCTGTTACAGTGGGACTGGCAGATTTGGATAAAGTGGTATATAATCTGTGACCGCTATATAACGAAAATTAATAAGAAAAGAAAGAGAAAGGTATATATCCCCATCAGCAGTCAGTGTCCACCGTGCTCCCAGTTGGAAAAGGAGAGGTTGGCAACTTGAAGGTTTGGTGGAGGATACAGAGCTGTGTGGCTATGAAACTAATAGTAGCCTGAACCGAGTTAGACGCCATTCGGATCTGGAGACTGTGAGCCCTGTTAGCGTCACAGGGTCCACATGCCCACCCAGCCCAGGAACTCCCTGTTAACAACACAGGGGCCATTGAGTACGCTGACCGTGTGCGTAGGGGCCACACCTGTGGACAGCAGGCGCATCAGCAGCAGCAGGCCTGTTAATGCCACTGGGCTGCACAAGCAGGACTGTTAGGACAGGAGCTGGTCTTAACCGTTCTGCGTTACCAACTGTGGTGGTGGCCTGCATCCACCACCCGATCCCTGCCTACCTCTGGCCTAAAGCCGCAATGGGTTCAACACATGGAGGTGTGCTCTTTCGGAGCATAATAGAAGACTGCGCACCTCCTTGTTGGCTCCAGCCCCTTTTATAACCTGGGTCCGCCCCAAACCAGGGTGAACCACAATGCACCTCCTGGAGACAAAAGTAGAGTGACACGTCATGAGTGGCATAACTAGCGTCCTATTTGGAAACGCAACTTCAATGATGACCTCATGGCTGCCATGACCCAAACACCTCACCAGTCATCGTCTGAGCATCAATAATGCGGTGACAAGTCATAGGTGTGGGCCTCTGCAAGCCATTTGGGAGGACACCTGATGCCCTGTGGTCTATATGGGACCCCCACATCAGGGCCAGGGCCAAAGAGTTCATTACCGGACCTAGTCTCTGATGCAGGAAGTGCCTGAGCATGCTCAGTAGCATGAAATACAGTCTCTGAAAAAAGACTATCAGCTTTAGCATGGTGTCTATGCCCAAAACAGGACTTAGACCCGGCACGGAATGCAAGCACCTGTGCAAAGAGGCTTTTCACACTTAGTGTGGGAGCATGCGCTGTATCCCGAAATGAAAACTTAGCGTCAGGAATGGCACAGTCAGGCTGAGCATACTCACTAGGCGAAACACTGTAATTATGCTGCAGCTGGGGTACATCGGCACACGCATGCGCACTAGCTGCCTCTCCACACTTAGACGTGGAGGGGAAATTTGTCTTGGAGATGCTGTCTATGAACAGAAGGAAAAGCTAAAGGAAGCCTGACTTTCTATCCCTCCGAATTATGAAATGCAGCAATGAATTCCATGAGTTTGCTATAACATTAGCGTAGCAAAATGTGCATGAGGGTGTGATGTAGAGGTGCTAGAAATAGCTTGTCACCAGTGGGGCACTAATGGAATACAACAGCCAGTTCTATGATGCCACAAAATGGCAGTATTTTGTGCTATCATTATAGCTTATTAAAAACAGAGCACGAGGTTCTCATGCAGAGGTGCTGCACATAGATTTGCAGTAGTGTGAATTGACAAAAGTACAATAGCCACGTTTAGGATACAACTAGGTACAGTGAGTGTTTGCTAGTAAAATTGCTTAGTTTAAAAAAGTTGTAGTGTGCAATGCAGGCAGACGTGCTATGCAAATGTCTTTGCACTAGTGGGACTATAGCAAAGTCCAATAGCCACGTATAGGATGCCACTAGGTACACTGAGTGTGTGCTAGTATAATGGCTTCGTTATAATTTGTTGGAGTGTGCAACGCAGGCAGATGCGCTCTGCAAATGTCTTGGCACTAGTGGGACTATAGCAAAGTCCAATAGCCACGTATAGGATGCCACTAGGTACACTGTGTGTTTGCTAGTATAATGGATGAGTTTAAAAAAGATAGAGTGTGCAATGCAGGCAGACGTGCTGCAAATAACGTTCCAATACTGTGAATTGACAAAAGTACAATAGCCACGTTTAGGATACAACTAGGTACAGTGAGTGTTTGCTAGTATAATGGCTTCGTTATAATTAGTTGGAGTGTGCAACGCAGGCAGATGCGCTCTGCAAATGTCTTGGCACTAGTGGGACTATAGCAAAGTCCAATAGCCACGTATAGGATGCCACTAGGTACACTGACTGTTTGGTAGTATAATGGCTGAGTTTAAAAAAGTTAGAGTGTGCAATGCAGGCAGACGTGCTGCAAATAACGTTCCAATACTGTGAATTGACAAAAGTACAATAGCCACGTTTAGGATGCCACTAGGTACACTGACTGTTTGGTAGTATAATGGCTGAGTTTAAAAAAGTTAGAGTGTGCAATGCAGGCAGACGTGCTGCAAATAACGTTCCAATACTGTGAATTGACAAAAGTACAATAGCCACGTTTAGGATACAACTAGGTACAGTGAGTGTTTGCTAGTATAATGGCTGAGTTTAAAAAAGTTAGAGTGTGCAATGCAGGCAGACGTGCTGCAAATAACGTTCCAATACTGTGAATTGACAAAAGTACAATAGCCACGTTTAGGATACAACTAGGTACAGTGAGTGTTTGCTAGTATAATGGCTGAGTTTAAAAAAGTTAGAGTGTGCAATGCAGGCAGACGTGCTGCAAATAACGTTCCAATACTGTGAATTGACAAAAGTACAATAGCCACGTTTAGGATGCCACTAGGTACAGTGAGTGTTTGCTAGTATAATGGCTGAGTTTAAAAAAGTTAGAGTGTGCAATGCAGGCAGACGTGCTGCAAATAACGTTCCAATACTGTGAATTGACAAAAGTACAATAGCCACGTTTAGGATGCCACTAGGTACACTGACTGTTTGCTAGTATAATGGCTGAGTTTAAAAAAGTTAGAGTGTGCAATGCAGGCAGACGTGCTGCAAATAACGTTCCAATACTGTGAATTGACAAAAGTACAATAGCCACGTTTAGGATGCCACTAGGTACACTGACTGTTTGCTAGTATAATGGCTGAGTTTAAAAAAGTTAGAGTGTTCAATGCAGGCAGACGTGCTGCAAATAACGTTCCAATACTGTGAATTGACAAAAGTACAATAGCCACGTATAGGATGCCACTAGGTACACTGACTGTTTGCTAGTATAATGGCTGAGTTTAAAAAAGTTAGAGTGTGCAATGCAGGCAGACGTGCTGCAAATAACGTTCCAATACTGTGAATTGACAAAAGTACAATAGCCACGTTTAGGATGCCACTAGGTACACTGACTGTTTGCTAGTATAATGGCTGAGTTTAAAAAAGTTAGAGTGTGCAATGCAGGCAGACGTGCTGCAAATAACGTTCCAATACTGTGAATTGACAAAAGTACAATAGCCACGTTTAGGATACAACTAGGTACAGTGAGTGTTTGCTAGTATAATGGCTGAGTTTAAAAAAGTTAGAGTGTGCAATGCAGGCAGACGTGCTGCAAATAACGTTCCAATACTGTGAATTGACAAAAGTACAATAGCCACGTTTAGGATACAACTAGGTACAGTGAGTGTTTGCTAGTATAATGGCTGAGTTTAAAAAAGTTAGAGTGTGCAATGCAGGCAGACGTGCTGCAAATAACGTTCCAATACTGTGAATTGACAAAAGTACAATAGCCACGTTTAGGATGCCACTAGGTACAGTGAGTGTTTGCTAGTATAATGGCTGAGTTTAAAAAAGTTAGAGTGTGCAATGCAGGCAGACGTGCTGCAAATAACGTTCCAATACTGTGAATTGACAAAAGTACAATAGCCACGTTTAGGATGCCACTAGGTACACTGACTGTTTGCTAGTATAATGGCTGAGTTTAAAAAAGTTAGAGTGTGCAATGCAGGCAGACGTGCTGCAAATAACGTTCCAATACTGTGAATTGACAAAAGTACAATAGCCACGTATAGGATGCCACTAGGTACACTGACTGTTTGCTAGTATAATGGCTGAGTTTAAAAAAGTTAGAGTGTGCAATGCAGGCAGACGTGCTGCAAATAACGTTCCAATACTGTGAATTGACAAAAGTACAATAGCCACGTTTAGGATGCCACTAGGTACACTGACTGTTTGCTAGTATAATGGCTGAGTTTAAAAAAGTTAGAGTGTGCAATGCAGGCAGACGTGCTGCAAATAACGTTCCAATACTGTGAATTGACAAAAGTACAATAGCCACGTTTAGGATGCCACTAGGTACACTGACTGTTTGGTAGTATAATGGCTGAGTTTAAAAAAGTTAGAGTGTGCAATGCAGGCAGACGTGCTGCAAATAACGTTCCAATACTGTGAATTGACAAAAGTACAATAGCCACGTTTAGGATACAACTAGGTACAGTGAGTGTTTGCTAGTATAATGGCTGAGTTTAAAAAAGTTAGAGTGTGCAATGCAGGCAGACGTGCTGCAAATAACGTTCCAATACTGTGAATTGACAAAAGTACAATAGCTACGTTTAGGATACAACTAGGTACAGTGAGTGTTTGCTAGTATAATGGCTGAGTTTAAAAAAGTTAGAGTGTGCAATGCAGGCAGACGTGCTGCAAATAACGTTCCAATACTGTGAATTGACAAAAGTACAATAGCCACGTTTAGGATGCCACTAGGTACAGTGAGTGTTTGCTAGTATAATGGCTGAGTTTAAAAAAGTTAGAGTGTGCAATGCAGGCAGACGTGCTGCAAATAACGTTCCAATACTGTGAATTGACAAAAGTACAATAGCCACGTTTAGGATGCCACTAGGTACACTGACTGTTTGCTAGTATAATGGCTGAGTTTAAAAAAGTTAGAGTGTGCAATGCAGGCAGACGTGCTGCAAATAACGTTCCAATACTGTGAATTGACAAAAGTACAATAGCCACGTTTAGGATGCCACTAGGTACACTGACTGTTTGCTAGTATAATGGCTGAGTTTAAAAAACTTGGAGTGTGCAATGCAGGCAGATGTGCTCTGCAAATGTCTTGGCACTAGTGGGACTATAGCAAAGTCCAATAGCCACGTATAGGATGCCACTAGGTACACTGAGTGTGTGCTAGTATAATGGCTTCGTTATAATTTGTTGGAGTGTGCAACGCAGGCAGATGCGCTCTGCAAATGTCTTGGCACTAGTGGGACTATAGCAAAGTCCAATAGCCACGTATAGGATGCCACTAGGTACACTGAGTGTTTGCTAGTATAATGGCTTCGTTATAATTAGTTGGAGTGTGCAACGCAGGCAGATGCGCTCTGCAAATGTCTTGGCACTAGTGGGACTATAGCAAAGTCCAATAGCCACGTATAGGATGCCACTAGGTACACTGAGTGTTTGCTAGTATAATGGCTGAGTTTAAAAAACTTGGAGTGTGCAATGCAGGCAGATGTGCTCTGCTAATGTCTTTGCACTAGTGGGACTATAGCAAAGTCCAATAGCCACGTATAGGATGCCACTAGGTACACTGAGTGTTTGCTAGTAAAATTGCTTAGTTTAAAAAACTTGGAGTGTGCAATGCAGGCAGATGTGCTCTGCAAATGTCTTTGCACTAGTGGGACTATAGCAAAGTCCAATAGCCACAGATAGGATGCCACTAGGTACACTGAGTGTTTGCTAGTATAATGGCTTAGTTAGAATGAGTTGGAGTGTGCAGAGGACAAGAGGGTACAGTGGCAGGATTGTGGTGCTCTGGGTAGAGGAATGGAAGCCTGCCTTTCTATTCCCTCCTAATGGTGAAATGCAGGGAGGAAATCCCTGACCTGGGCTACACAGACGCTGTTGCTGTTTGCAGGACCTGTCACCTATGGCTCTCTGACCCTGCCGGTACGAGCCCTTAAAAGGACTGCTAGAATGTGCTCTCCCTAAGCTGTCTAACGCTGTGTATGCAGCGCATACAGCTGTATCGGCGATAGGACAAAGGACGGAACTGCGACAGTGATGTCTGACACCAAAGACGCAGAAGGCAGATAATGGCGATCGTGAAGAAAATGTCCGGTTTTATAATGCAGGGACATGTGACATGCAGATCCTATCACACATGCCGTTGCTTCTCTGCCTCAAAGTCCACTTAGGTGTGTGTGTGTCTGTGATTGGCTGACATGCTGGCCAGCCCCACAAGACGGGCGCGCTTAGGGAAGGAAGACAAGAAAAAAAAAAAAAAAATGGCGATCGCCATTATAGAAACAGCAGTGATCTGAAGGCGCTGTTCACGCACACTATACACTGAAATGTGATAATAGTTTGATTCACAGAGTGACTTACACTATTACAGCAGAAACCAAGCTAAGATTTAGCTGTTTTTTGGCTGCTAGAACCGTTCTCGAACGTTTCTAGAACTATCGAGCTTTTGCAAAAAGCTCGAGTTCTAGTTCGATCTAGAACATGCCCCAAAATCACTCGAGCCTAGAACTGGAGAACCACGAACCACGAACCGCGCTCAACTCTACTAGCAACCCCCCTCTGATGGAAACTAGACGCTGTCTTTTCCCGACGGTTTGGGACATCGGGTAGCTATGTGTCCCCTCTGCCCACAGGAAAAGCAGATGACACCAGACCGAGAACCTGGGGTATAGGAGACCGCTTTGGACACCTCCATTGACTCCACGGAGTCGCCTACAGAGCTGGCTGGGAGACCTGTCTGGTGGAATACGGGAGCCAGACGCTTTTTAGGCCGTGAGGACGTGGGTGCTGAAGAGACCTCGAGCCTCCGCTCCGCCTGGCGGATGTCTATGCGAGAGGCAACCACAATCAAGGACTCTAACGTAGCAGGCACCTCACGCGTGGCCAGTGCGTCTTTGACGAACCCTGCCAGGCCCTCCCAGAACACAGGGACAAGGACCTTATCGGGCCAGTCCAGCTCTGCGGCAAGTGTCCTAAAGTGTACGGCAAAGTCCCCGACTGAAGCGGACCCTTGCCGAAGTCGTAGGAGGCGCAGCGCGGAGTCGTGGGTGACTTGAGGCCCGAGGAACACCATTCTCATGGCCCCAAGATAAGATGCTAAGTTATTCACCACCCGATCTCCGCGCTCCCACAACGGCGTGGACCACTTCAGCGCTCTCCCTATGAGCAGGGACTGGACGAAGGCTACCTTCGCCTTCTCGGTAGCGTAAAGGGTCGCGGACAGCTCTAAGTAGGTGGTAACTTGGTTTATAAACCCACGGCACTCGGAGCTGTCCCCGCTAAAGCGCTCTGGAAGCGCAAGGCGAGGAGACCTTCACCCCCAATAGCACAGCCTGGGTAGCCGCCTGGGTGGCGACTGTCGTCAGAGCAGTCTTGTCGGAGGAAGACTGCTCCACTGCTGCCAAACGTGATTCCAACTGCTGCATATAACGCAGCAACTGCTGCTGCTCTTCAGCCATAGCCAGACCTTTGGCGCGACCGTAATGTTACGAGGGGGACCCGGGGAAGCGTGCCAAGATGGGGAATGGACAGCTTCCGCCGGTCAAGGTCCACTGTGCGGTGTAAGGGACCGCTGCTATGGTGGGTGAAGAGTGAGCGGGTTGCTGCTAGCGATCGTCTGGAATGTCACAGACGATCTATGTACACCGGTCTGCCCTAACCCGTGTGGGTTGTATGGCAGGGATCATACGGCTCGGTGTACCTGTTGCACGGGGAAGCACAGAGGTGCCAACGCACGTGTGCCAGTGGAAGTCACGAGAATATGGCACGAGGGTAGCACAGAGGTGCCCACGCACGTGTGCTTTCAATAACCAGGTGAGTCCAGTGGAGACTCGAGGAGCTCACCTGGGACAGGAACACGGCCTGTAGAAGGAGCTACTGCCGGAGCAGCAAGGCAGGGACATGGCCTGCAAACCAGGTGCTGCCTAAGCAGCAAGGGCCAAGCCCACAGAGGAAGATAATGCCTGAGCAGTGGCGTGGCAGCACGCTGCCAGACATCCAAACATAGAAGGCCGGTCGCGCGCCGCCATGATGGCAGGAGGAGCTTTTAAGGAGGTGTAGCTCCAGCCAAGGGCGGGCGCGAGGCGGAGATGACGGACTTGACCCAATCAGGATCCACGACATCCCAGCCTGGCCAGTCAGGATTCACCACGTCACCAGCCTTGTCATCAAGCCGTGTGACGTCAGTGGGCGAATCAGGATCCACCAAGCATAGCACATGCTCACCCTCCTGCCTCTGGGAAATAGAGGCGGGATCCTCGGTCTCACAATGTGTAGAGATAACGGGAGTCTCACTGCTTCCCTGAGCAGCAAATCTCTGCACATTGCGCAACCTCACAGACCTTCGAGGCTGCTGAGCAGGAGGATCTGTGGCAGGCAAGGAATGGGAGACCGCCTCATTTCTTGCAACAGGAGTACCACTAGGTGTCACCCTTGTGCTGCCTCTCTGAGGAGGTTTCTCCTGCAGTCTGGCAGACCTTCGGCACTGCGGAGCAGGAGCGCTCGTGGCAGGCAAGGAGACTGTCTCATTCCTTGCCACAGGAGAGCCACGAGGTGTAACAGTCCACTACCATCTTTCTCAGCATCTGAAACATCTCCCACTCCTATGGAGTTAGGTCATACGTCCTCCAGACTACACAAGTCTGGTCCTCCTATATGTTACATATGTTGTCAGGCTGGGCACTATGCCAACAAGTGTCCTAGCCGTCAGGGAAACTCCCAGGCCTAGTAACCATTAGAGGGGGGTTACTAGAGACGTCTTCTGCACCCTCTAAGTGTAGTATCCCAGGTCAGCTCTCATTATCTGAGAATACATGGCCTATTATGGCTTTTGTGGATTCCGGAGCTGACGGCACTTTTGTATCCTCAGGATTTGTAAAGAGACACAATATTCCCTCTATCATGTTAGAGGCGCCTATTCCTGTCCGTGTTGTTAATGGGACTATGTTGTCTGACTCCATTACATTGAGGACAGTTCCCTTGTGCCTTTCCCTGTCTCAGGGTCACATAGAGGAGATTTCTTTTCTTGTTTTGCCTGAGGGTATAGACGACGTTCTTCTGGGTCTCCCATGGCTTCGGACCCATGCTCCTCTAATTGACTGGGAGTCCGACAGCATTATTAGTTGGGGTTCGAAATGTCAGTCCTGATGTCTTTCCTTACCACCTGAGGTCGTGGCGGTTGCATCAACTGATCTCTCTCCCATACCTACACCCTATTTGGATTTTGCTGACGTGTTCTCCAAACAGGGTGCTGAGGTTCTTCCACCCCATAGGCCGTATGACTGTGCCATAGACCTTATCCCAGGTTCGGTTCCACCTAAGGGCAGGGTTTACCCCCTGTCAATACCTGAGTCGGAGGCCATGTCGACCTATATAAGAGAGAGTTTAGAGAAGGGGTTCATTCGGAAGTTTGTCTCTCCCGCGGGAGCTGGGTTTTTCTTTGTTCGGAAGAAAGAGGGTGATTTGCGTCCCTGCATAGATTACAGGGGTCTCAACGCAATCACAATAAAGAACAAATACCCGTTACCTTTAATTTCGGAGCTGTTTGACAGACTGAGGGGAGCTCAGGTTTTTACGAAGTTGGATCTGCGGGGTGCATATAACTTGGTACGAATTCGAGAGGGTGACGAATGGAAGACCGCTTTTAACACCCGAGACGGTCACTATGAATACCTCGTCATACCTTTTGGTTTATGTAATGCACCCGCAGTATTTCAGGACTTCGTAAACGATGTGTTCAGGGATTTACTGTTATCCTCCGTCGTGGTGTATCTGGACGACATCCTGATTTTTTCTCCTGATCTGGAGACTCATCGTCAGGATGTCGTTCGTGTCCTTTCCCGTTTAAGGGAGCACTCATTGTTTGCTAAACTCGAAAAATGTGTATTCGAGCAGTCATCCTTGCCTTTTTTGGGTTACATTATCTCACAAGAGGGTCTGGCTATGGATCCTGCGAAGCTCTCTGCTGTCCTGGAATGGTCCGAACCTCATTCCTTGAAGGCGGTGCAACGCTTCTTAGGATTCATAAATTATTACAGGCAGTTCATACCCCATTTCTCTACTTTGGTGGCCCCTTTGGTGGCCTTGACTAAGAAAGGTGCTAATCCAAAAGTCTGGTCTACTGAGACATCCCAGGTTTTTGAGGCAGTAAAAAGACACTTTTCAACTGTTCCCGTTCTTCAAAGACCTGATGAGAATAAGCCCTTCCTCTTGGAGGTTGATGCCTCTTCAGTGGGTGCTGGTGCAGTCTTGTATCAAAAGAATGGGGCAGGTAGAAAAAGGCCGTGTTTCTTTTTTGCTAAAACCTTTTCACCGGCAGAGAGAAACTTCACCATTGGGGATAGGGAACTGCTCGCCCTGAGATTAGCCTTGGAGGAGTGGCGTCACTTGCTGGAAGGAGCGAAACATCCTTTCCAGGTCTATACAGACCATAAGAATCTGACGTACTTACAAACCGCTCAGCGTCTGAATCCTCGCCAAGCCCGCTGGTCCTTGTTTTTCTCCCGCTTTCACTTCTCCATCAACTATCTGTCTGGGAGTAAGAATAACAAGGCAGACGCCCTGTCTCGCTCTATGGTTTCTACCCAGGAAGAGATTGACGAACCTCGTCTTATCCTTCCCTCCAGGGTTTTTCATACGCTCTCCCCTGTGACGTTAGACCAAATCCCACCGGGCAAGACCTTTGTTACGCCGGATTGACAGAATGATATACTGTCGTGGGCCCACACCTCAAAGGTGGGTGGGCATTTTGGTATTAGACGGACACAAGAGTTACTTGAGAGGTGGTATTGGTGGCCACACTTAGCCAGCCACGTCAAGAGATATGTCGGTTCCTGCTACTCATGTGCTCGCAACCGTCCGTTACGGCAGAGACCGGCTGGGCTCTTGCATCCTTTACCAGTGCCAGATAGACCATGGGAGGTGGTAGGCATGGACTTTGTGGGTGATCTTCCGTGTTCACAGGGACATAGATTTGTGTGGGTCATTATGGACCATTTCTCCCGGATGGTTCATCTCGTACCGTTATCGAGAATCCCATCTTCCAGGGTACTAGCCAAACTATTCCTCAAGCATGTCTTTAGGCTTCACGGGATGCCAGATCGTATCATTTGTGATAGAGGCCCGCAATTTGCTTCCCATTTCTGGCGAGATCTTTGTAGCCTTCTGCAAATTGAGTTGAATCTCTCTTCGGCATACCATCCGGAGACCAATGGTTTGGTTGAGCGTACCAATCAATCCATGATTATATACCTTCGACACTTTGTTGCTGAGAACCACGATAACTGGTCCTCCATCCTACCCTGGGCCGAATTTGCCCTTAACAATTCGCTGGCTGAGGCCACTGGGCAGACACCGTTCGTACTCAATAATGGGCAACACCCTAGGGTACCGGTACCGTTTCCCGCTGCTGCACCTCCTCCTCTTGTGGCCGACTGGGCAACTAATGCCAGAGAGGTTTGGGATCGGACTCAAGAGTCGATCCAAGCAGCTAAGGACCGTATGAAGACGGTGTCCGATCGGTTTTGTCGCCCGGCTCCTGTCTTTTCTCCGGGGGACTTTGTGTGGCTCTCTGCAAAACACGTGAAACTTAGAGTGAGCTCTGTCAAATTTGCTCCTCGCTTCCTGGGTCCTTCTGAGGTTCTTCGACAGGTAAATCCTGTAGTCTACCAATTGAAGTTACCCGTCCATCTTAGGATCCATGACAAATTCCATGTTTCACTGCTAAAGACGGCTATTTTACCTCACGCTCGTGAAGTGCACTCTCCTGCCTCTGATTCCTCTCGCTCTAGCTATGAGGTACGAGCCATAGTTGGTTCTAAGATGGTTAGAGGGTGCAGGTTCTTCTTGATAGATTGGGAGGGCTATGGCCCGGAACATTGCTCTTGGGAGCCTGATGAGGCTGTCCATGCTCCCGACTTAGTTGCCGATTACCTGCGTCACCGGGAGGGGGGCCCTTGAGGGGGAGGTACTGTTATGGTTGCTGTGGCTCTGGAGACTATGTCCGGATTTCTTGCTACTGCACATGTGCAAGCGCTGGAGACGTTAGGGAGGAATTGCTTTATTTACTAATTATATTCCTCTGTGAGTTTAACAGAGGTATTGCACTCTGCCATAGTTTGCAGCAGAGTCTTTGCACGGTGGACCCTGACTGTCTGATATTCCTTTAGGTTTTATTATCAGACAGCCCCCTGTAACAAGTGGGCAGTGTCTAAAAGGTCTCGCGGGGCCCGACCCGTGCGCCGGAGCTCGCAGCAGCGCCATATTGGGATAGAGAGCCAGTACCGTTGGGCCCAGAAATCGAAGAGAGGGAAAGGAAGAAGGCAGAGATGGTGGCCCGTACAATCCGGGAGAAGGAGAGTCTGAGACAAGCGACCTTCCGTGTCCGGGGCCCGCTGTATGAAGGGCAGGTGAGGCGGTTTGATGTCCGCCGGGGCTATGGATTCATTTATGAACTGGGCCTGGAGGCCGAAGTATTCATAGCCCGGCGGGATGTTAATGCTCACCTGCCAGAGGAGCACCCAGACGGCAACCTGATGCCGGGCGACCTGGTGCAGTATACCCGGCGCTGTGGGGAGAGGGGGTGGTTTGCGCTGGATGCCAAGCTGAGGGGCAGCCAGGAGGCCTGGGTGTCCGCCGCACCCTCTCCCCCAGCAGACACCGAAGATTCGGAGTAAGGGCAGCGGAGTACCGTTGCACCGTCCCCGTTGGGACCACCACTGTTTAAAAGTTTTAAAGTTTTGAAAGTTTTAAAGGAATGAATGATAAGTCAATGATAACCGTGAAAAGTTACCTGATTGCACCCTGATTTGGAACCGGTCGTAGCCGACAACTGGTCCACGTTGGGACCCCCCTTCACCACTTTACATAGAAACTACTATGACCATGCCTGAGAACTTGCAAGGCAACCACAAACTTGTGGCCTGTAAATAATAATGTTGTTGCAGCTTCCACCGTTGCCTCCTCCGGAGAGGCAGGTTGGAGGGAGGGCCCGCAGTGGAGCAGGCTGGGGCCCAGCCACCACCGGAACCGGTGGCTACCCTCTGGGGGTTCCAGGGGCTCCCCATGGACGTGGGTCCCCTGGAAAGGACAATTTGCGCAGGACTGGGGTCAAGGGGTGCTGCTTATTTGCTTAGGGGCAGCATCAGGGCCAGGTTGCTTGGGTGGGTGAGAGAGGAAGCCGTAACCGTTACCGTAACGTTTAAGTAAGAGTACCTCCCGATGTGGGAAGATGTTATTTTAATTGTAAGTGTGTTACCGTTTTTACCTTTTCATATTTTTCCAGTTGGTGAAAATAAAACCGGTGTTGGACGGGCAGCCCGAGGACAGTCTGCATTAAACACAGGCACATCAAGGTCAAACACAAAACCCTTGTTGCCTTCCTCCAGGGGCTGATGTCCACACCAGGGGGTGGAGCCAGGCGGTTGGTCTCCGCCCACCAAGGAGTTCACAGTCCTGGAGGAGGGAAAACAGGCAGTCTAGTTGTGGAGGAGGAAGTGGAAGGAGGTGAAGTAGAGAGATAGAGTTTGGAGAGGAAAGAGAGCAGTTGGACTAGTAAAAGTGGAAAGAGAAAAGTGACAGCAAGACAGCCTGAAATTGGTCCGGGTGTGTGGCCCGGACAGATCAGCAAGGTTGGCAGACGGTGGTGACCGTCTGCAGTAGTGGCCGATTGGAGTCTACCGTAAGGACCGTGGACCGTGGACCGTGGACCCTGAGAAACGGTTGCCTTGGCGGTGGCGGTGTCTCTCTCACTGGGTTGGATTGTTGCCTTCTGTCGGGACTTGACTGTTTGGGAACTTGACTTCTGTCGGGACTTGACTGTTTGGGAACCCGGAGGTCCCCTTCACTAACGGATTCGGCAACTTCACGGCGACTCCTAGCCTTGCCGGGGTCCGAAAGGCCCCTGCCACTGGTGCTGGCTTCTCTTTGTGTACCGGTGGCCCGGCGGTACCGGACCGGTACACAAAGAGAAGCCAGCACCAGTGGCAGGGGCCTTTCGGACCCCAGCAAGGCTAGGAGTCGCCGTGAAGTTGCCGAATCCGTTAGTGAAGGGGACCTCCGGGTTCCCAAACAGTCAAGTCCCGACAGAAGGCAACAATCCAACCCAGTGAGAGAGACACCGCCACCGCCAAGGCAACCGTTTCTCAGGGCCAGCGCCTGTGGGCAAAAGGGGCTCCTCCGGCCCATATCCAAGTCGGGGAGCGGGTTACCGGTGGGAACCCATCGAAACCGTACAGACTGAGTAGGTGCAGGGAAAAGACAGTCACCGCTAACCTGCAGGGAACCACAACACCGCAGCCATCCGAGGGACCCGTCCATCCAGCCGCTTGTTTTACCGTGAACTGTGTCATCATCATTGGGCTGAGTGAGTACCTCCGTGCCGTGCGGCACAGCACTGCCCCTGCGACCCTGCACCTCATCAGGCCCCGCAACCCGCCTGTCATCCATCCCTACCCCATCAACGGGCCCCGGGACAACCAACCCCCTACCCACGGAGGGGAGAACTAACAACAAAGCTGCTCCCTGTCACCGCTCCCGGGATCCCCGTCTAGAGCAGCGGTGGTGTCCATACAATCACCACAACCGTGGGTGGCGTCACGGACAATATCCCCAAAAGCAAACCACCCCTTTTCACTCACGGGCGAGGAGCGCCGCTCGAGTCCCCGGGATCCGGCCCATCGCTCGAGCCACCGAGCAGCAGCAGCCGCAGAGCAGCGGCAGCCGGACCCGAGCAGTGGGAGAGCGCAGCGTCCCTTCCTCCGCCCGCGAAAAAAGCTCAGGAGGAGCTGAAACGTTCAGGTCATAAAATAATAGAATCATAGAATGTTAGAGCTGGAAAGGACCTCCAGTGTCATCTGGTCCAATCCCCTACTCACAGCAGCATTCACTATGTCATCCCATACAGTTATCTGTACAGTATCTTTTTGAACACTTCCATTGAAGGGGAACTCACTACCTCTTGTAGGAGTCTATTTCACTTGTTGATCACCCTTGCTGTCAAAAGTTTTTTTCTAATATCTAATCTCTGTCTCCTCCTAATCATTTTCATCCCATTGAGCTAGTCTTTC
This sequence comes from Anomaloglossus baeobatrachus, assembly GCF_048569485.1. Taxonomy (NCBI): domain Eukaryota; kingdom Metazoa; phylum Chordata; class Amphibia; order Anura; family Aromobatidae; genus Anomaloglossus; species Anomaloglossus baeobatrachus. The sequence goes on from NC_134355.1 coordinate 364,023,816, forward strand.
CTTGTGCAAATGAGAATAGTGCTGATCCCTCTATAGTGCGACAACCCTTGAGATATTTGTAGACAGCTATTAAGTCTCCTTTCCGTCTTCTTATTTGCGAGCTAAACATTCCCAAATCCTGTAACCACTCCTCATAGGACATGGTTTGTAGACTGGTCAACATTCTAGTTGCTCCTCTCTGAACTTGCTCCAGTTTGTTGATGTCTATTTTAAAATGTGGTGCCCAGATCTGAACACAGTATTCCAGATGAGGTCTGACCAAAGAAGAGTAGAGGGCAATAATTATACTTCACATGATCTAGACTGTATGCTTCTGTTAATACATCCCAGAATTGTTTGCTTTTTTTTGCTGCTGCATCACACGGTTGGACTGTGATCTATCAGAATACCCAAGTCTTTTTCATAAGTGTTGTTACTTAGCCCTAATTCTCCCATTCTGTATATACATTTTCATTTTTCTTGCCCAGATGTAGGACTCTGCATTCCTCTGTTTAAAACCATTCTGTTATTTGCTGCCCACTGTTTCAGTTTGTTTAGATCTTTTTGAATCCTATCTCTCTCTTTTCTTCTTTTCTAGTATTAGCTAACCCTTCTAGCTTTGTGCCATTAGCACATTTAATCAGTTTACTCTCAATTCCTTCATTTAACTCATTAATAAAGATGTTGAAAAATGCAGGTGCCAGGACAGAGTCCGGTGGTACTCCACTTGAGACATTCTTCCATCTGGATATGCAGCCAGTTATGAAGGAAATTAAGTTAGTTTGACATAACTTATTAGTTACAAACCCATGCTAGCTCTGGTTAATCACTTTATTCTCAACTAGGTACTTGCATACATCTTGTGTAATAATTTGCTCAAATAACTTTCCTGGTATAGAAGTCAGGCTCACAGACCTATAATTCCCTGGGTCCACTTTCTTCCCCTTTTTGAAGATGGGGACAAATTTGTTCTTCTCCAGTTTTCTGGGACTTTTGTTTTCCAAGAATGTTCAAAAATTATGTACATTAGTTCAGAAATCTCCTCTGCTATCTCTTTCAGTACCCTGAAGGTAGTGAAGCCTGAAATAAAGAAATGGTATTGCAAAGAAAGTAAGTGCTGGGACTCTTTTTCCACATGCACCATGTTAATAGGGGTGGCATGCCAATCATCCTTCACATTTTGATTACACATGTGAGACACCAGGCTCATAGCTGATTCCACAATAAACGGACTTGTGCTCTTTATGAACTGAAGCCACCCAACATTACATCCACATTACCCCTCCACATCTTTACATCATTAGGGTAATTTTAATATTAATATTTTTTTATGTTTTTTGTTATCCAAACCTCAATGTATTCTATCATCAGGTGTGTCATTAGCTACGCTCCCATGATCAGTGTTTGGACCTAAGATGTTTTTGCTGAGTCCAAACCACTGCTTTTTACAGTACAAGAACAGTGGATGGGATTTATTGAAATATGTTCTCTATAGTGCTTCTTTTTTTGCAGCTGAAGCTGACAAGTGACGCAGATTTCCGAGCTACAGCATGTGAATTTATGCTTGCGGAGACGCGAGTGTTCTTGGTGGGAGAACAGAGAGGAAATTTGCTTCTCCCAGAGAAGACACACCCTTAAAGTAGGAAAAATGTGATAGCTAAATTCCAGCCTGATAAGTCTTAGGGGCACTTTGCACACTACGACATCGCAAGCCGATGCTGCGATGCCGAGCGCGATAGTCCCCGCCCCCGTCGCAGCTGCGAAATCATGGTAATAGCTGCCGTAGCGAACATTATTGCTACGGCAGCTTCACATGCACTCACCTGCCCTGCGACGTCGCTCTGGCCGGCGAACCACCTCTTTATTAAGGGGATGGGTCGTGCAGCGTCATAGTGATGTCACACGGCAGGCGGCCAATAGAAGCGGAGGGGCGGAGATGAGCTGGACATAAACATCCCGCCCACCTCCGTCCTTCCGCATAGCCGGCGTGAGCCGCAGGATGCAGGTAAGGTGATGTTCCTCGCTCTTGCGGCTTCACACACAGCGATGTGTGCTGCCGCAGGAACGAAGAACAACATCGTAACATTGGTCCTTCCGAAATTATGGAAATGACCGACGCTACACTGATGATACGATTTGGACGTTTCTGCGCTCGTTAATTGTATCAAAAAGTATTTACACACTCCGATATCGACTGCGACGCCGGATGTGCGTCACTTTCGATTTGACCCCACCGACATCGCAGCTGCAATGTCGTAGTGTGCAAAGCCTGCCTTACTCTTTACTCATACTAACCTACTGTCATCTCCACAAGTTTTAAGACAGACAAGTTTGATTTTCATAAAATTTGCCGTCACTTCTTTCAGGTGTTTCTATGGTTAATGAGGTACATTTCTAAGCAATTCATGAGTTTTAAACTTTGTATTAAAGATTACATCAAGTTTATGCAAAGACTTAAAATTTACTATGCTTATCCTTTTTTTCAATAATTCTGCAATTATCTCTTATATGATGGACATCTACCAAGTCCTGGTTGATGGAAACTCATTCTTCTCTAATCAGTGCTTGAAGATTATCACAATTTCTCTCTCTGTTTTTGTCTCTACACCTAGTTTTTGAAGAATGACCAAAGGTTCTCAATAGGTTTGAGATCTGGGTAGTTGCATGGCTATGGACCCAAAATTTTAATCTTTTTTTTACCAAATCTCTTAATCACACTGTGCCTGCTTGGCCACGCCCCCACACACTGTGCCCGCTAGGCCACGCCCCCCGCACACTGTTCCCGCTCAGCCACGCCCTCCGCACACTGTGCCCGCTCGGCCACGCCTCCCACACAATGTGCCCACTCGGCCATGCCCCCCGCACACTGCCCACTCGGCCACGCCCCCCGCACACATTGGGCACCTATACACCTCCCCCCAGGACTACTCCACCTATTAGACACCTCCCCCCAGGACTACTCCACCTATTAGACACCTCCCCAGCACTACTCCACCTATTAGACACATCCCCCCCAGGACTACTCCACCTATTAGACACCTCCCCCCAAAGACTACTCCACCTTTTAAACACCTCCTCCCAGGACTACTCCACCTATTAGACACCTCCCCCCGGACTACTCCACCTATTAGACACCTCCCCCGGACTACTCCACCTATTAGACACCTCCCCCCAAGACTACTCCACCTATTAGGGGCTCCCTCCACATACTGACAAATCACCATGCCGCTTTAGGTATTCCCCTGGTGCTCTCACCTTTATACCAGTACTTATAGTACCACTGATGTCACCTTGGCAACTTATTTACCATACCACGTATGATCAGTAATTTTATTACACATATGACAGTGTCTCATTGCATTCATTTTCTACCCCATACCTTCTGTGTGAGCCACACTGTATGCTAGCCTTTTACTGGCGATCCCTTGTCTACTTCACATGTAGCAACGATACCTTCTTACCGAAGTATTCCTTATGCTGACTCCTAAATCTTCCTTCCTGTTATCAGGCTCTGATGCACCTATGAGATCTCTTATTACAACCATTTACCTCGGTACTCTTGGCCCCTGGTGAAGGCTTCTGTGCGAGCCGAAACGTTGGGCGGGCAGTACCGTTTTTTGGTGAAAAATAAAAAAACCTTGTTCAAGCATACCATACCTGGACTTGTCCTATTTTTCTTGCACTGTGTGCCGGGACTACCTTTTCGATTGACTATATTTTTTCTCCCGAGCACCAGGACTATAGCAGCTGAGCATAACTTATCCCTCCCTACTCCACCTATTAGACAGCTCCCCCAGGACTACTCCACCTATTAAACACCTCCCCCAGGACTACTCCACCTGTTGGACACCTCCCCCCAGGACTACTCCTCCTATTAGACACCTCCCCCCAGGACTACTCCACCTATTAGACACCTCCCGCCAGGACTACTCTTCCTATTATACTCCTCTCCCCCCAAGACTACTCCTACTATTAGACACCTCCCCCCATAACTACTCCACCTATTAGACACCTCACCCCAGGACTACACCTATTAGACACCTCACCTCCAGGACTACTCCTCCTATTAGACTACTCTCCCCCAGGACTACTCCTCCTATTAGACTCCTCCCCCCAGGACTACTCCTCCTATTAGACTCCTCTCCCCCCAGGACTACTCCTTCTAGTAGACTCCTCTCCCCCCAGGACTACTCCTCCTATTAGACTCCTCTCCCCCCAGGACTACTCCTGTTATTATCCTCCTCTCCCCCCAGGACTACTCCTCCTATTATCCTCCTCTCCCCCAGGACTGCTCCTTCTATTATCCTCCTCTCTCCCCAGGACTACTCCTCCTATTATACTCCTCTCTCCCCAAGACTACTCCTCCAACACACACACTGCACAAAACATACCTCCCCCAAAACACACACGCACCCCCCACACACACACCCCCACACAAACCGTGCAACACACACAGCACCACACACACACAACGCTGCAGACACACAGCCCTGCACAAACAACGCAACACACACAGCACAACACACAAACAACACCGCTGTCACCCCCCCACCCAGACAACACCCAGAACATTTACAGCGTCCTACACAAACACTGGCAACTACACACAACAACATCTATATATATATATATATAACAAAAATCATACATTAACTACACAATAAATTCTAGAATTCCCAATGTGTTAGAATCGGGCCACCTTCTAGTTACCAATAAATGTGTGAGGTTATCACACACACTGACACTCACCATGTCTGGGAGATAATGTTTAATTACCTACTTTATTGATTAGGTAGTCTGTGTTACCTACTTGAACAATGGATATTTAGTAGGCTGCTGAGGCGATTTTTTTTTTTAGATTTTGCAAAAGTATTTTAAAATTGGCTAATGTCAGCAATGTGTTGCCAAAATGAACTCTGTTAGGTTAATTTACTCTTTTTAATTAAAGGAATTGTAAATAGGATAGAAAGTAAAGTGCTTTAGCTTGTGATGAAACAAAACTTTGTAGAATAATAAGGCTATGTTCACATGTTGCGATTTTGCTGCATTTTTTTCTGCAGCAAAACCTGCTCTCTTGGCATTAAAAAAACTGTGTTTTTAGTGAGTAATTTGTCTACTGTATATGTTTAAATAAAGTTAGTTTCATTCACCACAGAAGCAGCAAAAACGCAGCAACAATGCAATTAAAAAATGAAGCAAAAAAACCTCAACAAAAAACATAGTTGGGTATTTTTCACTCTTTGCTTTCAATGGTTATAAAAGCAGTAAAAACTCTGAAATAATTGCCATGCTGCTACTTTGAAAAAATGCAGCAAAAACTCAACAGTTTTCCATTTCTGTCAGGAAAAAAATAGCAAGTGTGTGTTTGTGTGTTCGTGAAATTTCTGAAGTCTCATAGTTTTTGCTGGTACTGTAAAAAGCAAATTTTATTTGCATAAAACCAATGTAAAAAAAAAATGAAATATAATCCGCTACGTGTGACCATAGCCTAAAAACTTATCCTGATTGCAAAATATTTCAGAAAGACCCGCATATTGGGCAAACATATAGCAGATAAAGGCCATGTGCGCACGTTGCGTTCAGTAACTTTCAGAAATGAACGCATCCTCTGGCAGAATTTGTCATTGTCAAATTTGGTTTTGACCACAAACGCAGGAAATACGCAAGCGTTTTTGCCGCGTTTTGACCGCGTTTTACATGCATTTTCAGTGCTTAAATTGAGATGCGTTTTCAATACGAATACATAACTAAATAAAGTTTGAGCATTCAAACAGTAGGAAAAAAATGAAAAAAAATAAAAATAATAATAATAACCTATAAATCAAACACTATAATGATAATTTACCGAAAATGATTAATGAGATTTCATAATTATGTTCCAAAAAAAGTAAAAGTATTGTTTGACTCATTTTTTAAAGTCGGGCTGGATGTGAGGGCAAATGGAAACCTCTTGACATCACTATAATGTCAAAAACGCATGCTTTGATTTTGACAAAAAAATCATGCAGTTAGCATCAAAAAAGCATGTAATACGCTAGAAATTTCTTTTAGGATGCATTTTGATAATTCTCATTGACTTCAATGTTAGCAAAACGCTGCCAAAATGGCAAAAACAATTGACATGTTGCTTCTTCAAACGCAGAGATTTTGACAAATGTTTGACACCAAAAACGCTGCGTTTTTAAAAGCATCGTGCGCACAAGAAAGCCCTATTTTCCATAGACTTTGCCTGGAAATCAAAACGCGTGCAATTTTACATTAAAACGCTGCAGAAACGCATTAAAAAACGCAACGTGCGCACATGGCCAAAAAATTAAATGTCCGTGCCCTGGCCACCTCATCAGAGCAAGGGGGAAGAGATTAGTTGTGATGATCCTGGCTGTGTGTGTGTGGTGCCCTGGACAAGCCAGGACGTCACAGGTACTACACCAACACACCCCACACCCCGGTCAGGCACACCTAAGTCAAACAAAAATCCTTGTTGCCTCCCTCCAGGGGCTGATGTTCACACCAAGGGGTGGGCCAGGCGGTTGGTCCCACCCACCGAGGAGTTCACAGTCCTGGAGGCGGGAAAAGCAGAGCAGATTAGTTTGGAAGTGGAGAAGTGAGGTGGTAAGAGAGCAGTCTGAAGTTGGTCCGGGTGTGTGGCCCGGACGGAACAGCAAGGTTGGCAGACGGTGGTGACCGTCTGCAGGAGAGGCCTATTGGAGCTAGCCGTAAGGACCGTGGACGGGCGGTGGCCCGGCGGTACCGGAGCGGTACGCGAAGAGAAGCCAGCACCAACCAGCAGGGCTTACGGACCCCGACAAGGCTAGGAGTCGCCGCTGAAATTGTCAAATCCGTTAGCGAAGGGAACCTCCGGGGTTTCCCAGCAGCCAAGTCCCGATAGAAGGCAACAGTCCAACCGTTAGAGGGAAACACAGTCACCGCCAAGGCTACAGTTCTCAGGGCCAGAGCCTGCGGGCAAAAGGGGCTCCTTCAGCACATATCCAAGCTGGGGAGCGGATTACCGGTGGGAACCCATTGGAACCGTCTACACTACACAGGTGCAGGGAAAGGCAGTCACCATCAACCTGCCAGGAGGAGAAACACCGCAGCCGTCTGTGGGACCCGTCCATCCAGCCGTTTGTTTTACCGGAGACTTTGTGTTCATGATTGGCTGAGTGAGTACCACCATGCCATGCGGCACAGCGCTGCCCCCGCGACCCTGCACCTCACCAGGCCCCGTAACCCACCTGCCATCCATCCCTACACCATCACCGGGCCCCGGGACAACCAACTCCCTACCCACGGAGGGGAGCACCAACATCCACTGCTCCCTGTCATCACTCCCGGGATCCCCGTCCAGAGCAGCGGTGGTGTCACCAATCTCACCACAACCGTGGGTGGCGTCACGGACAATAAATCCCCAAAACCAAACCCCTTTTCACTCACGGGCGAGGAACGCCGCTCGAGTCCCCGGGATCCGGCCCACCGCTCGAGATACCACTGAGCAGCAGCAGCCGGACCCGAGCAGTGGGTGAGCGCAGCGTCCCCTCCTCCGCCCGCGACATGTGTATGTGATGATCCTGGCTGTGTGTGTATGTCATGATCCTAGCTGTGTGTGTATGTCATGATCCTGGCTGTGTGTGTATGTCATGATGCTGGCTGCGTGTGTGTGTGTGTGTCTGTGTGAGTGTGAGATGATCCAGGCTGTGGGTGTATGTGATGATCCAGGCAGTGTGTGTGATGATCCAGGCTGTGTGTGTGATGATCTAGGCTGTGTGTGTGATGATCCAGGCTGTGTATGTATGTGATGATTCTGGCTGTGTATGTATGTGATGATTCAGGCTGTGTATGTATGTGATGATTCAGGCTGTGTATGTGTCGCGGACGGGGAGGAGGGTGTTGGCACACTACGCTCACCCCTTCTGCTCGGGTCCGGCGGCTGCTGCTCAGTGGTGGCTCGAGCGGTGGGCCGGATCCCGGGGGTTTCTCGAGCGGCACTCCTCGCCCATGAGTGAAAGGGGGCTTGTTGGGTGTGGGGATGATTATTGTCCGTGACGCCACCCACGGTTGTGGTGATTGCACCACCGCTGCTCAGTATGGGGATCCCGGGGATGGTGATGCGGAGCAGCCAGGTGTTGTGTTGCCCCTCCGTGGGTAGGGGTTGGTGATCCCGGGGCCCGGTGATGAGATGTGAGGTGCAGGGCCTGGTGGGCGCAGGGACGCGGGGGCAGCGCTGTGCCTTGCGGCACTGTGGTACTCACTCAGCCTGAGACGTTGACACAGTTTTTACGGTGTCATGATGTATGTGCTTTTCTCCATCCCATATTTCTTGTATAAGATGCCATGTGATGTATTTTACCTTCTCACTGTATTTGCTGTAATACTATGTCAGGATGTGATGTCACTTTCCTTTGGTTGTACTTACTGAACACTTTGAAATGTCTTGGGATGTAAGTAACCATACCTTCCCCCCATCTCCTGTGTCTCTGGGCCCATAATGCAATTATCTCTTGTCCACACAGCCAGGGGAACTTCTCATTGTTTCGTAAGCAGTGGATAATGCCAACTACACAAACCTGTAGACATCTCGGAGCCAACCTTCTAGAATCTTCTAGTGGACCCAACCATTGCATAGACCCCTACCCTTGAGGGGCGGGCCCACGAGCTCAGACAATACACTCCTGTTTCTAAATGCAGTTGGGAGTTGAGTTTTTGAAGAGGAAGGGAGCGAGATCTGAATCTGCGGACAGACCTCGCCGTCCAGTGGATTGTGTGGGATTTCTGGGACTCTGAAAAGGACTATTACGTTGTGATCTGGCACTTTGGATTATCGGGAGGTGCCCCCGAATCTGTTTTACGTGGACTTATCGTGTGCTGTTCCAGTGTTCTTGTGAATAAACCTGTTGGATCGTTCCTCGGCCTGTTGTCTCTCCTTGCTCTGCTGTACACCCCGTCACAAACTGGTTGGCAGCGCTGGGATCAGAGCAGAAGTAATGGAGGACAATGGCTCAACATCAGGAACCAGCACTGCAGAGTACAAGACCTGGACTTTGGGGAGCCTGCAATCAAAGGCCCGTGAAGTAGGAGTTCGTTTCAAAGGACTCTCCAAGGAGCAGCTGATTGAGGCGCTAGAAGGAGTCTGCTCGCAAAATGACGTGGAGGAAGGATCCTCACAGCAAAGGGAGGAAAGACGGGAGCTGGAGGTGAATACCCAAAAAAGTCAATGGGTTGTGTGGTACAAGGAAAAGATGGCACTGCTTGGAGATGAGGCCACCATAGAAGATAAGAGGGAGGCCATGCGTGGAGCTGAAGAGAAGGAGCGCAGGATGGAGGAGATGGCATTGCTGGATAAGCAGCTCGCTGTGGAAGCCGCGAGAGGTTCCAGACAGACTGTAACCCCAGCACCCATCATGAGGGAACTTCCCAGGGTGTCCCGCAAAGACTTTAAGCCGTTTAATGAGGCTGCAGGCGACATTGAGGGCTTCTTCCAGGACTTTGAGCATCAGTGTCGATTAATGGAAGTCCCGGACAGGGAGCGTGTCCGGCATCTGGTTGGGCTCCTAGAGGGGGGAGCTGCTGAAGCCTATAGAGCTATGGACCCTCGGTGGAACTGTGAGTATGCGGATATTAAACAGACTATTCTAGAACATTATGCTGTGACCCCAGACACTTACAGGACTCAGTTCCGTGCTTTAGCCTGTGATGGGGAAGTGTCTTTTAAGATATATGCTCATAGACTCAAACAAATATGTAATCGCTGGCTGGAGGCAGAGGAGGCCTTATCTTGGGAGACCTTCCTGCAGGTCATCCTAAAAGAACAATTCTTTGCCCAGTGCCCCGCTGAGATCCGGGAATGGGTGCGTGAGAGAAAACCAGCGACAGTGGAGGAAGCTGCTGCTCTCGCTGATGAGGCTCTCACCATCAAGCCTCAGTGGAGGGTTCTGTTGGAGGATGGAGAGACGCCTAACAGCTCCACAACACCGGATGCCCCCAGTTATTCTGTCCCCATTGTTCCCCGTTCCTCTAAGCCACCACATGTTGATACCCGTGTTAATGTGCCTCCAGTTGCTTCTACTGCACTTTCTGGAATACGCCGGGGAGAGGAAGTAACAGAGCGCAGGTGTTATGTTTGTAGGCATCCCGGGCATTTGCAGGCCTCATGCCCAGCCAGGCCATGGAGGAATCATCCTCAAACCCCTACAGCACCTTCAGGTGGGAGCCGGCCTCCAAGTTCCCCTACCCCTTACCCAAGAGGACGCCTTGGATGGAGGGAGACCCAGCTCAGATGCTATCAATGTGGACAGCCAGTGCATCGGCAAGTCTCCTGCCCAGCTGTTCAAATGAGGACTGATCCTGCACCCAATCGGATTGTTAATTATTTACAGCCCAGTGCCATGGAGGAAGATGTGGCACCGTTATGTGAGGACTGGCCTAGTGACTCAGCCCCCCATGTTGCACCACCAGGAGTTTACGGGGTGCGACCCGCAGTTATGACGACTTCTGCTCATCGAGGTAAGCACTTGCAGGAGGTTGTGCTGGATGGACAGAGACTTGTTGGATTTTGTGACTCGGGTGCTTTCCTCACACTGGCTGATCCCCGAGTGGTTCGGCCTGAGGCAATCCATAGAGGACCTGGGATTGTTATTGAACTGGCTGGTGGACAATGGAGGACTATTCCCACAGCCACTGTGGATCTGAACTTTGGTTTTGGGGTCAGGCGATGTGTGGTTGGGGTGATGGGTGGTCTGCCTGCAGCTGTTCTCCTGGGCAATGATGTGGGAGAGCTACAATGCCAATTCGTGGCTGCATGAAGCCACATGTAAGTAACGCTCTGCCTGTGTGTACTTAACCAGTGACCTGTAGAGGTCCCTAGTACGTACACAAGTTGGGAGGGGAAGGAATTGTCATGATGTATGTGCTTTTCTCCATCCCATATTTCTTGTATAAGATGCCATGTGATGTATTTTACCTTCTCACTGTATTTGCTGTAATACTATGTCAGGATGTGATGTCACTTTCCTTTGGTTGTACTTACTGAACACTTTGAAATGTCTTGGGATGTAAGTAACCATACCTTCCCCCCATCTCCTGTGTCTCTGGGCCCATAATGCAATTATCTCTTGTCCACACAGCCAGGGGAACTTCTCATTGTTTCGTAAGCAGTGGATAATGCCAACTACACAAACCTGTAGACATCTCGGAGCCAACCTTCTAGAATCTTCTAGTGGACCCAACCATTGCATAGACCCCTACCCTTGAGGGGCGGGCCCACGAGCTCAGACAATACACTCCTGTTTCTAAATGCAGTTGGGAGTTGAGTTTTTGAAGAGGAAGGGAGCGAGATCTGAATCTGCGGACAGACCTCGCCGTCCAGTGGATTGTGTGGGATTTCTGGGACTCTGAAAAGGACTATTACGTTGTGATCTGGCACTTTGGATTATCGGGAGGTGCCCCCGAATCTGTTTTACGTGGACTTATCGTGTGCTGTTCCAGTGTTCTTGTGAATAAACCTGTTGGATCGTTCCTCGGCCTGTTGTCTCTCCTTGCTCTGCTGTACACCCCGTCACATACGGTAAACCAAACGGCTGGTAAGACGGTCCCACGGACGGCTGCACTTGCTCTCCCAGTAGGTGACGGTGATGTCCCTCTTCCTTGCACCTTTGTTTACTTGTTGGTTGCGATGGGTTCCCACCGGTAACCCGCTCTCCGGCTTCAAGCTGGGCCGGAGGAACTCTACTCTTTGCCCGCAGGCGCTGGCCCTGAGAGACTGGTGCCCTGGCGGTGGCGGTGTCTCTCCTACACTGGTTGGGCTGTTGCCTTCAATCGTGACTTGGTTGTTGGGGGATCCACGTCCCCTTCACTGACGGATTTGGCAAATTATGGCGACTCCTAGCCTTGCCAGGGTCCGAGAAGCCCCTGCCCTGGTGCTGACTGTCCTTTGCACGCTGCTCCAGACCGCCGGGCCGCCCACTACCCATCCGCGGTCCTTCCAGGAACCTCCAAACAGTCCCACTCCAGACAATCTCCGCCATCTGCTGACCTTGCTGTCTCTGTCCAGGCACACAGCCTCAGACCACTTCAGGCTGTACTAAACTGCCACTTTGCACTTTCTCTACTTTCACTTCTCTGTCACTTCAGCTTTCTTCTTCAGCTCCACTACACTTCCCTTCCTTCCACTTCCTCCTCCCTGGCTGAACTCCTCACTCAAGCCCTGCCTGGGCTAAACTGTTGTTTACTCCTTCATGTCCCTCACTGGACTGCCTGGTTTCTCCTGCCTCCAGAGCTGTGAACTCCTCGGTGGGCGGAGCCAACCGCCTGGCCCACCCCCTGGTGTGAATCATCAGCCTCTGGAGGAAGGCAACAAGGATTTTTGGTTAGCTTTGGTGTACCTGCAGGGAATGTGGGGTGTGGTGGTGTGATGACCTGTGTCCCCTGGCTTGCCCAGGGCGACACATTCCCCCTTAGCAAAATGCAGACCGTCCTCGGGCTGCCGTCCAACACCGGTTTTATTTTTCTGTAAAAGATAACATGGTAAAATAACATATTTACATTTTTAATGAATCTTCCCTTAACGTGTTCTTAAATGTTGCAAACGGTTTACGGTTACGGTTTCCGCTCTCTCCCACCCAAGCAACCTGGCCCTGATGCTGCCCCTAAAGCCCAGGCAGCACCCCTTGACCCACAGTCCAGCACACGGTACCCGAGCGGGATCTGTCCTTTCCCTCCAGAGGGTAGCCACCGGTTCCTTTGGTGGCTGGGCCCCAGCCTGCTCTGCTGAGGGCCCTCCCTCCAATCTGCCTCTCCGGAGGCGGCATTGCGGAAAACGGTAACGGCAAACAACTTATTTACAAGCCACTTAACGTTTGTGGTTGCCCTGCAAGTTCACGGGCTTGTCCATGGATAGTCCTCCATGCAAAACAACTTTTTAAACGGTCCCCACGGGGACAACGGTGCCGGCTCCAGCCGGTTGCAAATCACTTTTGACAATCAGGTTAGGTACTCGGTAATCATTTTCATCATTAGCAGAACTTTTTCAAACTTTTCAACTTCAAACAAACAGGTGGTCCCAACGGGGACGGTGCACGGGCATCCGCTGCCCTACTCGTACTTTTCTGCTGAGGCGGACCCGTCCTCTGCCACCGGCACATCAAACATGCACTGACATGCCTGCGATGACAGGGGCACCCGGTACCCATTTCCACCGGTACACAGGGCATGGACGACCACTGGGGCTCCTACATAGTGGGAACGCTCACTTGCTCCTTCAACTGCAACAGCGGACCCGGAGCTGGGGCAGGAGTCGTCATCTCTTGTTCCTGCGTCAGGCGGGTTGCCGCCAGCTGCCGCAGCCTCCTGGTCTCCAGCATCCAATACTTCAGCCCCTTCTGCGGTAGCACGGAGCAGCAGATTAGGCGAGCTGACATTAAGGCGCCCCATAAGTAACGGCAAGGGTGATGCATAGGTCGAGACTAGGCCGGGCCCCTCAGCCGCAGCGGCCGGTCCAGATAGGACATAGGGACGTGGGTCACCAGTTGGTTCCGCTACATCTATTCCCCTTTCGTACATCGGGGTGGTTGTCATCAGCATCTCCACCTCGCTGGTCCACTGCTCCATCATCCGAAGGATTTGTTCCTGCTGATGCTGGTGGAATTGCATCACCCGGGCCTTCATCCAGGCCACGGTCTCGGGCTCAGGGTCTGGCACTGTCTCTACTGGGACTTCTGGCACCATGCTGTTAAGGGGCCGCGGTTCTAGCAGTTCCCCCTGGTATACTTCAGGGACGTCCCGGACGTCTGCAGCCGGCTGGTCCACCGGAGCGGCTGGGCAGGGTATCGCTACCGGTTGGGCAGGTAGCGGGCCTAATGGTGGGGAGGCAGCAGCCATTACGGGTAGCAGGGAGAGAGGTAGGGTGAGCGGAAGCCGGCCGGGCCCCTCAGCTCCAACGGCCGATCCCTCAGGAATACAGGGGCGTGGGTTGCTTACCCGCTCCTCCAAATCCTCTTCTGCCTCGTGTCTCCACATAGCAGCCACCACATCCGCCATGTCGGTCTCCCACTCCTCCAGGAGGAGTTGCATATGGGCCTGCAGACGGTTACTCAGTGGGACGGTCCAGTCCCTCAACCACATCGCCGTGCCAGGCGCGGGGGCTTCCTCGTTGTGAGCAGGGTTTTGCATCTTGATAACGAGGTCTTCCAGGAACCCAATATCGCTGCAGAGTCCTGGCGTCCCTGCTTTTATAGCTGCAGCTACATGCAGCCAGCCGCCATCGCGTCCCCCTTAGCTCTTCCCCGGCCCCTCCTCTCTCGGGGCGGGGTTTTGGCCTTCGCGCCTCTACTACTCGAGAAGACGCTCGAGCGGGAACTTTTCGCGCCAAAGATGGCGACTTCTGAAATTTTTCTGCCGGATACCTCCGGCGGTAACAAGGCGCACCTCTACCAAACGGCAGAGCGGTAAGATCCTGTTCGTGACGCCAAGTTGTCGCGGGCGGGGAGGAGGGTGTCGGCACACTACGCTCACCCCTTCTGCTCGGGTCCGGCGGCTGCTGCTCAGTGGTGGCTCGAGCGGTGGGCCGGATCCCGGGAGTTTCTCGAGCGGCACTCCTCGCCCGTGAGTGAAAGGGGGCTTGTTGGGTGTGGGGATGATTATTGTCCGTGACGCCACCCACGGTTGTGGTGATTGCACCACCGCTGCTCAGTATGGGGATCCCGGGGATGGTGATGCGGAGCAGCCAGGTGTTGTGTTGCCCCTCCGTGGGTAGGGGTTGGTGATCCTGGGGCCCGGTGATGAGATGTGAGGTGCAGGGCCTGGTGGGCGCAGGGACGCGGGGGCAGCGCTGTGCCTTGCGGCACTGTGGTACTCACTCAGCCTGAGACGTTGACACAGTTTTTACGGTAAACCAAACGGCTGGTAAGACGGTCCCACGGACGGCTGCACTTGCTCTCCCAGTAGGTGACGGTGATGTCCCTCTTCCTTCCACCTTTGTTTACTTGTTGGTTGCGATGGGTTCCCACCGGTAACCCGCTCCCCGGCTTCAAGCTGGGCCGGAAGAACTCTACTCTTTGCCCGCAGGCGCTGGCCCTGAGAGACTGGTGCCCTGGCGGTGGCAGTGTCTCTCCTACACTGGTTGGGCTGTTGCCTTCAATCGGGACTTGGTTGTTGGGGGATCCACGTCCCCTTCACTGACGGATTTGGCAAATTATGGCGACTCCTAGCCTTGCCAGGGTCCGAGAGGCCCCTGCCCTGGTGCTGACTGTCCTTTGCACGCTGCTCCAGACCGCCGGGCCACTACCCGTCCGCGGTCCTTCCAGGAACCTCCAAACAGTCCCACTCCAGACAATCTCCGCCGTCTGCTGACCTTGCTGTCTCTGTCCAGGCACACAGCCTCAGACCACTTCAGGCTGTACTAAACTGCCACTTTGCACTTTCTCTACTTTCACTTCTCTGTCACTTCAGCTTTCTTCTTCAGCTCCGCTACACTTCACTTCCTTCCACTTCCTCCTCCCTGGCTGAACTCCTCACTCAAGCCCTGCCTGGGCTAAACTGTTGTTTACTCCTTCATGTCCCTCACTGGACTGCCTGGTTTCTCCCGCCTCCAGAGCTGTGAACTCCTCGGTGGGCGGAGCCAACCGCCTGGCCCACCCCCTGGTGTGAATCATCAGCCTCTGGAGGAAGGCAACAAGGATTTTTGGTTAGCTTTGGTGTACCTGCAGGGAATGTGGGGTGTGGTGGTGTGATGACCTGTGTCCCCTGGCTTGCCCAGGGCGACACATATGTATGTGATGATTCAGGCTGTGTATGTGTGTGATGATTCAGGCTTTGTATGTATGTGATGATTCAGGCTGTGTGTGTGTGTGTGTGTGTGTGTATGTGATGATTCAGGCTGTGTATGTGTGTGATGATTCAGGCTGTGTATGTATCTGATGATTCAGGCTGTGTGTGTGTGTGTGTGTGTGTATGTGATGATTCCGGCTGTGTGTGTGTGTTTGTGATGATCCAGGC
The DNA here is from genome assembly GCF_048569485.1 of Anomaloglossus baeobatrachus. Taxonomy (NCBI): domain Eukaryota; kingdom Metazoa; phylum Chordata; class Amphibia; order Anura; family Aromobatidae; genus Anomaloglossus; species Anomaloglossus baeobatrachus. The sequence goes on from NC_134355.1 coordinate 364,039,782, forward strand.
TGTGTGTGTGTATGTGATGATCCAGGCTGTGTGTGTGTATATGTGATGATCCAGGCTGTGTGTGTGTATGTGATGATCCAGGCTGTGTGTGTGTGTGTGTGTATGTGATGATCCAGGCTGTGTGTGTGTGTATGTGATGATCCAGGCTGTGTGTGTGTGTGTATGTGATGATCCAGGCTGTGTGTGTGTATGTGATGATCCAGGCTGAATGTGTGTGTGTGTGTGTGTGTATATGTTATGATCCTGGCTGTGTGTGTGTGCATGTGATGATCCAGGCTGTGTGTGTATGTGATGATCCAGGCTGTGTGTGTGTGTGTGTGTGTGTGTGTGTGTGATGATCCAGGCTGTGTATGTATGTGATGTTTCAGGCTGTGTGTGTGTGTGTGTGTGTGTGTATGTTATGATCCAGGCTGTGTGTGTGTGTGTGTGTATGTGATGATCAGTGTATGTGATGATCCAGGCTGTGTGTGTGTGTGTATGTGATAATCCAGGCTGTGTGTGTGTGTGTATGTGTATATGTGATGATCCAGGCTGTGTGTGTGTGCATGTGATGATCCTGGCTGTGTGTATATGCAAGCCATACCTGTGATTAGGCCATCGTCCAAACCTGGATTTTTCCACTGGGGAATCCCCGACACAGACTCAGGATTCTTCTTTTAGTCTTTTATTATAAGTTTCACACAGTACCCCCAAGACATCGATACTGCGGGCACAATACCGGAACACATTCTGTACAGCATAATCAATTTTAAGGCAAAGTTTCACTTTAGACTGCTGCATCATTCCTGGTACTACTGCTGCTATTTGTCCATCCTCCTCCTCAGTGCCTGACACTACAGTCCCACACAATAAAGTCATATAGTCCTCAGTTGCCAGGGTCTCTTTCCAAACCCCAGGGCCCATTCTTTATAACAGTATTGACCACCTTCGGGCTCACCTCATCTAATATGGTTTTGATGCCAACCTGTTCTCCCAGGTCTGTGCCAAGCCTCCACTTCAGAGCACATACCGCTGACCGGGAAATCTCTGTAGAGTTTGTGCCTGATACTCACGACATGACTGCGGGATGGAGGTGACCCTCTACCAATCTCTGACTCGAGTCCTTTCTGCGTGCTCAGTTCCTTGTTTGACCCTGAGTGTCTAGTCACGGATGCCACAGACACTCACTTTCTATGGCCTAAGGTATCTGTCAGGCTTGCACACTTCTCCTACTCGCTATACTACCCACTAGTACAGTTTTCCCCACGCTAACTACTACTGACAAACCAGGATGGAGTCAGGCTGTTCCTTTTGTTTTTGGTTTTAATATATAGGCCCCCCAAAGCAACTTAAAAACTGAATAGGTCCCAAAAAAAAGTAATTGAAAAATGAATGCTATAATTTTCAAGCTTATACCATCCTAACAAAATAAATGAACATTTTACAGATGTGCTGATGTAAAGCAGATATTAGGTAGATGTTATTTATTAATAGGGATAAGCAAACCGTTTGGGTTCGTGCCAAACACCAGGTGTCCGGGTCCCGGACCCAAACACATACGTTTACCTGTATATCCGCAAAAAGAAAGCAAAATGATTAAAGCAGGAAATACTTAGCAGTTAGACTTGCAGTCAGACTGCCGGTGCCCTCACAGAGTCTGTCTGATTCCCCTATTGGAGTTTAAATATAAATAAAAAAAAAATAATAACATAAAGTCCCCCGAATATTGATACCCAATGCAGATGAAACAGATGACTACAGGCTGCAGCACCCAGCTGTGAGCATTATCTTGGCTCTGTATCAAAATACAAGGGTCTGCTGCTTTTTTGTTTTTCTAAATGATTTAAATAAATAATTAAATAATTTTTAAAAAATATGTGGACCCCTCAATTTTAATACTCAGGCAAAATAAAGCTAACAGCCGGGGGCTGGTATTCTAAGACTGGGGAGACCCATGGTTATTTGCCCCCCCAACCTAAAAATACAGTAGCAACCTGCAGCTGTCCAGAATTGTTGAATTTATTATAGTGGGTACGGAAAGTATTCAGACCCCTTTAAAAAATATTTCTACATTTCTGTTTTTTTTCTGTCAAGATGGGTTGCAGAGTGTACATTAATGAGAAAAAAATGAACTTTTTTGAATTTACCAAATGGCTGCAATGAAACAAAGAGTGAAAAATTTAAAGGGAACTGAACACTTTCCGTGCCCACTGTAGATGCAACAATTCCGACACTTTACCCAGCTCATCCCGATGGCTCTGGTGTGATGGCAATTGGGGTAATATAAGGAGTCAGTGACAGCTGTCATTTGTCAAAATTCTAAACTGCCACTTAACCCTAGATTAGTAATAGGGACGGCTTTATAAACCCCCTCATTATTAATCCTATAAGTAAAATGAAATAAATACAAAACACAGAACAATCCTTAATTTAAAAAAAAACACCCTCTTTCTCCAATTTATTAACCCCCAAAACACCCAGGCAATCCACACCACAACATCCTATTGGGCTCCGGCAAACACTGACTGAGCCGCAGCTGTGAGCAGTGGTGTCACTAAGTTTACCTGCAGTCACAGCTGGAAGATCCCATGGTACCCCACTTGTGACCACAGGTAAACTCACCTCAGGTGAACTGATTGAAGTCAGTGACCTCACCTCAAAGGGACTCATTGAGATCAATCAGACCTGCATTTCCTGACAGAAAACTGCTTTTTTTGCCAGGAGATGCAGATTTCTAGCAGTAATTTAAACACCAAATACCTGCACCAAGTCTGCATCTCCTGGCAAAACAATGCATAAAAACAGCTTCATATTTTGATGCATTTCTTTGTCAGAAGATACAGTATTGATGTAGGAATTTGGTGTAAAAATTTCACTATCAAATCGTCATCTTCTGGCAAAAAAAGAAAATGCAGTTTAGATGCAGTTTTATGCCAGGAGATGCAAATTTGGTGCAGAAATCTGAGGAAAACATTTGTGCACCAAATCTGCATCTCTGGCAGAAAGCCACATCTAAACTGCAATTTTCTATCAGGAGATGCAGATTTGGTTCTGGAATTTATAGGCTATGTCCGCACTTTGCATTTTTACCTGCGTTTCCGCAGCGTTTTGAACTGCAGAGTTTTCATGCCAAAATGCATGTGTTTTGATTTTCCAGCAAAGTCTATGAGAAATAGGGCTTTCTTGTGCACACTTTGCAGTTCAAAACTCTGCGTTTAATTTGCATAAATTTGGGCAAAAACACAGCGTTCAAAGAAGCAGCATGTCAATTGTTTTTGCCATTTGGGCTGCGTTTTGCTAACATTGAAGTCAATGAGAAGTTGCAAAAAGCAAGCAACATCAAAATTCCAGCGTTTTACCTGCTTTTTAGGTGCAGAAAACATGCGTTTTGGACTACATAAACGCATACTTTTCTGACATCAAAATAATGGAATATGTCCCTTTACACACACACATAGTCCGACAATTAAATTAATAAAAAATATTAATTTATTGTTATTTTACCCATAAATAGTATAAAACCGCTATAATTATATTAAATTTAACACTTTTTGTTTTGATATAATTATATTTGTTTTCTTTTTTTTTTTTTCCTTTTTTCATAGTGTTTGTATGTTTAAACTTTATTTAGCAGTGTCTTTATGTTCAAAATGCATCTGAGTTTAAGCAATTGAAAAGCATGTGAAAAGTGCTAAAAACGCGGCTAAAACGCGATAAATATGCACGCGTTTTTATCGCGTTTCTGTGGCCAAAAGAACTTTGGCAAAGGCAATTTCTGCCAGAGGATGCGTTTAGAACTGCAACTACCTCAACGCAAAGTGCGGACATAGCCATGCACCAAATTCCTGCACCAAATCTGCATCTCTTGACAAGAAATATATAGAAACACATTGTGTTTTGATGTGTTTTATTTTCCAGAAGATTAAGGCTATGTGCCCACGGGAGCTTGCACCCGCGAATATATCCTCAGGTATGTCCGCAGGATTCCCGCAGCAGCTCCCTGGAATCCACAGCTATACATAGTTGTGGGATTCCAGCGAAATAGCTGCGGTATACCTGCGGACATTCATGCAACTTACCTGCGGAAATTCCGACCTCAGGTATTTCCACAGGAATAATTGACATGCAGTTATGTGCGGCTGTGGGACATTTGCTGCATATTCCGCAGTCGCACATACTGCAGCATGGACACAGACACTCCCCATGTCCCATAGGATAACATGGGGAGTGTCTGTACTTGCTAAAACCTGAAGATGTATCTAGAAAATCCAGATAAATCCGTAGGTTTTCCGCGGCAAAATCCGCGGGTACAGAGTCCCGTGGGCACATAGCCTAACACCTTATCCCTAGCTAGAACAGAAGCTAGACTAATTAGCAATAACACATGATCCTTAATTAAGTAGACACACCTTCATCCAGAAATGTATCTAGATTTGTGCAGGTCCTGTATACACTTCGGTGAACCTTGGTTTTGGCTATGCATTCCTTTCTATGGCCTAAAACACACTTCCGCATAAAAAACGTCGGTGTGACACGGTCCGTTTTTCGGGCCCGTGTTCCTTTTTTTGGGGCATTTCTCCGGTACGTATGGCATCCGTGTGATGGCGTATGCGAGCCGTGTGTACGTGTAAAATGTCCGTGTTTGTGTGTAAAATGCCCGTGTATGTGTACGTGGAATGTCCGTGTGGAATGTCCGTTTGTGTGTTGCACAATGTCGTTGATGCATGTCGGCTGACAGCAGACAGAGTTGCGCGATGAGAATGAACTCGGGTGAACTTCATCCGACTTCATTGTCATGCCGCGGCTCTGTCTGTGTGCCGCGTACTGATTAGCAGTCACCTGTGAAGGATTCACCAGTGACCACTAATCCCCCGAGTGACTGAAGTGAGCAGCCCTCTCTCATACTTACCGCTCCCCGATCACCAGCGCAGCGAGGAACAGCTGTGCAGAGAATATGCTGCAACAAATACTTTGAATATGCTGGCCGCTGATTAATCAATCTCGTATTCCCTGCGTTACCCACCCACAGACGCCTGTGATTGGTTGCAGTCAGACACGCCCCCCACGCTGAGTGACAGCTGTCTCACTGCACCCAATCACAGCAGCCGGTGGGTTTGTCTATACTGTGCAGTAAAATAAATAAATAAATATGAAGGTGACCGGAGCTGCAGAAGACACCGCCACTCCTGTCAGCTCCACGCAGCTAATAAAGGGAATAGCGCGATCAGCTGAGCTGTCACTGAGGTTACTCGCGGCCAACGCTGAATATAGCTGATCACGCTACTCCCTTCATTAGCTGCATGGAGCTGACAGGAGCGGCGGTGTCTTCTGCAGCTCCGGTCACCTTCATGCAGCAGAGCTGGAAGCGATGCTGGAACATCCTGGATTACGCCGGACATGGAGGGCTTTTTCGGGCTTATAAAATTGGTGAACAAGGCAATTTGTTAGTGTTTTTTTTCTAATAAAGGATTGTTCGGGTGTGTGTGTTTATTTACTGTAATTTACAGATTAATCATGGAAGGTATCTCGGGGAGACACCTGACATGATTAATCTAGGACTTATTGGCAGCTATGGGCTGCCAAAAACTCCTTATTACCCCGAATGCCAATGCACCAGGGCAAATCGGGAAGAGCCGGGTACAGTCCCAGAACTGTCGCATATAATGTATGCGGCAATTCTGGGTGGCTGCTGACTGATATTGTTAGGCTGGGGGGCTCCCCATAATGTGGGGCTCCCCATCCTGAGAATACCAGCCTTCAGCCGTATGGCTTTATCTGGCTGGTATTAAAATTGGGGGGACCGCACGCCGTTTTTTTAATTATTTATTTATTTTACTGCACAGTATAGACACGCTCACCGGCTGCTGTGATTGGGTGCAGTGAGACAGCTGTCACTCAGCGTGGGGGGCGTGTCTGACTGCAACCAATCACAGTCGTCTGAGGGTGGGGAAAGCAGGGAATACGAGATTGATTAATGAGCGGCCGGCATATTCAAAGTATTTGTTGCCGCGTATTCTCTGCACAGCTGTTCGTCGCCACGCTGGTGATTGGGGAGTGGTATGAGCCGGGGGAAGAAAAAAACCGAGCGCCAATGTAAGTATGACTGAGAACAGCAGAAAAAAAGGTAAGTATACTGAATTTAATTTAAAAAAAATAAAAATAAGATCGCTAGTGTAAAAACGCACACGCACGAAACGTGCTGAACACGGACATACTCCGTGTGCGGTCCGTGCAGGCACGGACCCATAGACTTTAGTGGGTCCGTGCCTGCGTGCTGCCGGCCAAAAACAGACATGTCGTCCGTGCAGAAAAGCGCACACACGTACTCATCACACGGACACACGTTCCATGTGATTTTACGTGTGTGTACCATCTACCATTGAATAACATGGATCTCCGTGTGTACGTGTCTCCGGTACGTGCAAATACGTACTGCACTTGTACAAAAAAAACGGATGTGTGTTGTGGGTCTATATAAAAGAGTTGTCTCTTGTCCCTTAGGGTAAAGGTCCTGGGTATACAAAGAATATTTTTCCTTCAGTCAGGATGTGTGCTCAGTGAACAGGTGCCACTCTCAATGTAAGCTTATTTGTCCTGCTGTCCAGCCAACTATAAGCCCCGTGTTAGGGTAAGTTCACACAGTGCGTTTTTCCGCAGCGTTTTTGCGCGTTTTTCGGGTGCGTTTTTGCTTTGAAAACTGCATGATTTTGCTTCCCCAGCAAAGTCTATAAGTTTTCATTTTTGCTGTCTGCACACAGCTTTTTGTTTTAGCTGCATTTTTGTGGTGCCCACAAAAACGCAGCATGTCAAATATTTTTGCGTTTTTCACTGTGTTTTCCACCCATTGAGTTCAATGAGATGTTCAAAAACGCAATGAAAACCGCAAATTGCAAATATAGCTGTGTTTTAGTGCATTTCTATTACTAAAAACGCAGCTATAAACGCAAGGGGTGGGTAGTAAAGGGACATATACAGGAAGAGGATTCCTTCTGTCAGTAAACACAGAAGCGTGAATCCTCCCGGTATAGCCACCGCTGCCTCACCTCCCGTCTGGTGCCATGTCCGCTCCCGTGCGGCGCCATGGCCGGGCGGGAGTTGGAAGCAGCTGCGAAATCAAAAGTTAACAGTAGGAAAAAAAATGCCATACTCACCTGTCAGCAGTCTCCAGTTGTCATGTCCGCTCCCAGCTCCTCTTCCCGGTACCGCCGCTCCGGCTGTGTGCAGACTTCCGATAGCTGCAGGACCTGGCGGTGATCACCTAATGTGGTCACCTGACACATCAGCTGATCGTAAGTCTCGTGGTGACGCCGGGTTTTTACCGCCCGGCTGGCTTAAACTATCAGATGATGCCGTCAGGAGACCACTTCACCGATTACCGGCAGCTCCTGCAGCGATTGGACAGGAGTCAGAACGGACGTGTGTATTATTTTTTTTTTTGCACCGATGCATCAGCTTATTGTATAAATGGCTTTTATACAATCAGCTGATGTGTGATGTGATTCACATCCTTGAACCTGACACATCATCTGATCGGTATGCCTTCCAGCAAACCGATCAGATGATATTGGATCAGGATTGGACGGCGCGGGACCCTTGACCCAGGATTACTGCTGAGGGGGGTTCTTTATTTTAATAAAGATGGAGTCACTAATTGTGTTGTGTTTTATTTCTAATAAAAATATTTTTCTGTGTGTTGTGTTTTTTTTATATTTACTAGAAATTCATGGTGGCCATGTCTAATATTGTTGTGACAGCATGAATTTTGGGCTTAGGGCCAGCTGATAATATACAGCTAGCCCTAACCCCATCATTACCCAGCGAGCCACCCGGCATCAGGGCAGCTGGAAGAGTTGGATACAGCGCCAGAAGATGGCGTTTCTATGAAAGCGCCATTTTCTGGGGTGGCTGCAGACTACAATTCGCAGCGGGGGTGCCCAGAAAGCTTGGGCACTCTGCACTGCGGATTCCAATCCCCAGCTGTCTAGTTGTACCTGGCTGAACTCAAAAATTGGGCGAAGCCCACGTCATTTTTTTAAAAATTATTTCATGCAATTCATGAAATAATTAAAAACAAAAAAGGGCTTCCCTATATTTTGGTTCCCAGCCAGGTACAAATAGGCAGCTGGGGGTTAGAGTCAGCCCGTACCTGCCTGCTGTACCTGGCTAGCATACAAAAATATGGCAAAGCCCACGTCATTTTTTGGGGGGGCAAAAAACTCCTGCATACAGTCCTGGATGGAGGATGCTGAGCCTTGTAGTTCTGCAGTTGCTGTCTGCTCTCCTGCATACAATAGTGAATGGAGCATGCTGCGCCTTGTAGTTCTGCTCCCCCTGTCACTCTCTCCAGCATACAGTCCTGGATGCAGCATGCTGAGCCTTGTAGTTCTGCAGCTGCTGTGTGATCTCCTGCATACACCAGTGGATGGAGTATGCTGAGCCTTATAGTTCTGCTCCCCCGCCTCTCCCTCCAGCATACAGTCCTGGATGGAGCATGCTGAGCCTTGTAGTTCTGCAGCTGTCTGCTCTCCTGCATACACTAGTGGAGAATGAAGAACATATTGAAGAAGGAAATGACATCAGACCTTTTTTTTTTCAACAATCTTTAATGACATTGTTCACTGATAAAAAACGCATAAAAACACAGTGAGCGAAAATGCAGCAAAAAACGCACCAAAACGCGATAAAAACGCACGCGTTTTTACCGCGGGTGCGTTTTTGTGCGATTTTTGCCGCAAAAAACTCAGCATCAAAAAAACGCTGTGTTTGAACTTAGCCTTAGACTTTAAATTGCTTTTTTTCTTTCTTTTTAATGTTATATGTCTACATGTGTGAAGTTACTGGAAGGGAATGGTGGTCGGCATTGTGGAAGACTTACATCACTCACTGGAGGCAGGTACTGTGTGCGCTCACCCCATGCATGCACACTTCAGCTGGGGCAGCAGGAAGGGATTTCCCAGCCGGTGACATCACATGAGCATCCTATTTAAAGTAGCTCTGCACATGTTTGTTACTGCTCACGCCAGTTAGTCGTTAGATTTGTGTGCAGAGATATTGTCACATGGTGTCTGGCTCAAAACTCGTCAAGTGTCAGGACTACATCATATGCTGTTCACAGAGTCGGACACTTCACACAATATTGATTTTGAGTTGCACAGACAGGCTCGGCCGCCGACCAGCTGTTCTCTTGTTAGTAACCAGGCTTGCAGGAGTTAATTTCTGCTAGCACCTGTCGCCTCCTCCTGCTTTAAGATTGTTGTCCCATGGTAATAATAGCTTTATGCGATCCTGATCCTTATGCTTTATTATCATGTTGATGGTGAACTTCTGTGTGATGTTTGGTGTGTTGTGGAAATACTTTTATCTGTTTACTTCCTACCTTCCTCTAGTTTCTTCCTGATCACGTATTGTCTATACCACTGTGAGTGTTTGCTGTGAACTTGAGTTTTGATTTTTAACTAATAAATTTGCATTTTACTGCATGAAATAAGTATTTTATACAATAGGAAAACAGAACTTAATATTTAGTACAGAAAACTTTGCTTGCAATTACAGAGGTCAGACATCTCCGGTACTTCTTGACCAAGTTTGCACATACTGCAGCAGGGATTTTGGCCCATTCCTCAATACAGATCTTCTCAAGATCTTTCAGTTTTTAGGGTTGTTGCTGGGCAACATTGAGTTTATCTCTACAAAGATATTCTACTGGGTTCAGGTCTGCAGACTGGCTTGGCCACTCCAGGGCCTTGAAAAGCTTCTTTTGAAGGCACTCTTTATTTGCCCTGGCTGTTTGTTTTCTCGTCATTGCCATACTCGAAGCCCAGCCATGACCCATCTTCAATGCTCTTACTGAGTGAAGGAGATTGTCGGCCAAAATATCACAATACATGACCCCATCCATCCTCCCTTCAATATGGTGCAGTCACTCTGTCATCTTTGCAGAAAAGCACCCCGAAAGTATGGTGTTTTTGCCCACATGCTTCATGGTTGGAACGGTGTTTTTCATGCAAACACTGTGAGTGGAGTGTTGATACCAAAACGTTCTATTTTGGTCTCATCTGACCTTCCTCCTTGCCTCCTCTGGATCATCCATATGGTCACTGGTGAACTTTAAATGGGCCTGGACATGTGCTGGGGGGGCCTTGCGTTGCCGTCAAGATTATAATCTATGATGGTGAAGTGTGTTACTAATGGTAATCTTTGAGACTGTGGTCCTGGCTCTCTTAAGGACATTAACCAAGACCTCCCCTGTAGTTTTGGGATGATTCCTGACTTTCTCAGAACTATCATTACCCCACGAGGTTAGATCTTGTTGCATGGTTCCCCAGACCAAGTACGATTGACAGTCATCTTGTGTTTCTTCCATTTTCTAATAATTGCACCAACAGTTGTTGTC